>NC_091801.1:38940000-39640000 GCF_041296235.1 Equus asinus | reverse complement strand
GAAATGAGAGCATACTATCGTAACATTATTATACTATACATGAAGTGGAATATCACTTGAAAGCAGACTCTGATAAATTAAAAATGTATATTATAAACCCTAAAGTAACCATTAAAATAACAAAACAAAAATTATAGCTAAAAATTCAATAAAATAGATAAAATAGAATAATATAAACGTACTCAATCCAGAAGAAGCCCCCAAAAAGGAAAAAGAGAAACAAAAAAACATGGAAAAAGCCAAAAACAAATGACAACATCATAGATTTAAGCCTGACTATATCAGTAATCGCGTTAATGGTCGTGGTAAGTAAAATCCTAAAATGGCCCCACGAGATTTTTCTCCCTGATCCCCAGGACTGTGAATATGGTGACATATCAAGCCAGTGATTATGTTAAATTATAGGGCAAAGGGAGATTATCTGGGTGGGCCTAATCTAATCACTGAGCCTTTTCAAAACAGAGACATTTCTCTGTTGGGAGGAGAAAGAGGAGTCAAAGAGATTCAAAGCACAAGAAAAATTCAATGTGCCATTGGTGCCTTGAAGGGAGTCATATGATGAGGACTCTGGGCAGCCTCTAAAAGCTGAAAGGAGCCCTTGGCTGACAGCCAGCAAGGAAATGGGACCTCAGTCCTACAAACATAAGCAACTGAGTTCTGCCAAGACTTGAATGAGCCGGAAGCAAATTATTTCATAGAACCTTCAAATAAAAGCCCAACATGGCCAACACTTCGATTTCGGCCTTGTGAGATTAAGCAGAGACCCTATCTGAGTCCACCTGGACTTCTGATCTACAGATCTGTGAGATAATGAATGAGCGCTGTTTTGATCTGCTAAATTTCTGGTAATTTATTATGCAGCAATAGAAAACTAAGACAAATCTAATGGTATAAACATGCCAATTAAAAGACAGAGAACATTAGATTGGATAAAAAAGCAAGACCTACTTATATGATGCCTCAAGAAGCTCACTTTAAAACACAAAGACAAAAACATATTAAAAGTAAACGTTGAAAAAGACGTACTACAGTAACACTAATCAAAAGAAAGCTGTAGTGGCTGTACTAAAATTAAACAAAATAGGCTTCAGGGTAAAGAATATTATTAGGGATAAAAAAGTTCATTTTGTAATGAAATAGAAGTCAATTCATCTAGGAAGCATAATTCTAAACATTTATGCACCTAATATCAGAGCTTCAAAACACAAAGAAGAAATCAAAAAAGAAATTTGAAAGTGTTTTAAAATGAATGAAAATACAGCATATAAAATTTGTGAAATTCCACTAAAGCAGGATTTGAAGAATAATTTATAGCACTAAACACAAAAATTTATTACAAATCTACATGTAAGCCCTAACACCATAAAAATTCTAGAAGAAACACAGCAGAAAATTTTTTGTCCTTAAGTTTGGTAAAGATTTCTTACACATGACACCAAAAGCATAATCTACAAAAGAAAAGGTAATAATATGAATTTCATCAAAATAAAAATGTCTGCTGTTTGAAAGAAACTAGTAAAAGAATGAAAGGACAAGCAACAGATTTTTTGGCCCTGAGCTCACATCCGTGCCCATCTTCCTCTACTTTATATGTGGGATGCCTGACACAGCATGGCCTGAACCCGCTCCCGCCTCCCCCCCGCCCCCCGGGCCCGCCCACCCCGGCTGCTGAAGTGGAGTGCATAAACTTAACTGCTGTGCCACTGGGCCAACTCCAAACTTAAGAATCTTTTAAAAATACTTTTTCAAAACATTTTTATCTGCTAACTGTATCCTACTAGAATTTAGCACCTCTGTGGTTGATAAGTGAAAGGTGACATTTTAAGTGACAAGGAATGAAGATTTTGCAATCAAGAATCATTTACAAGGGGCCGGCCCAGTGGCGCAGCAGTTAAGTGCTTGCGGTCTGCTTTGGTGGCCCTGAGTTTACCGGTTTGCATCGCGGGTGCCGACATGGCACCGCTTGGCAAGCCATGCTGTGGTAGGCATCCCACGTATAAAGTAGACGAAGATGGGCACAGATGTTAGCTCAGGGCCAGTCTTCCTCAGCAAAAAGAGGAGGATTGGCAGCAGTTAGCTCAGGGCTAATCTTCCTCAAAAACAAAAACAAAAGAATAATTTACGAGGAACTAGTGTGGAAAACTGCAGGCAACCTCTTTTAGACATGGCCAACAAGTAAACGAGGATTTATATGGTAGATCAATTTATCCTAGTGAATGGGAAGGAAATGAGAAAGCATTTGAGGGCTTCTGTGAGCTTTCCTGTTGTCTCCAATACTGGGTTTGATTATGTTCAACACATGTTTAAGAACCAGTTTTCCTCCGGATATTTCACAGGATAAGTATAGGAAGATACATAGGTTTGAACTATTTAAGGAGCCAGTGAAAAACCTGCCTGCCTTCTTAGACCTTATAAAACAGAATGGTGACTTTCTGACCCACAAGAAATAATCCTTGTATTTCTGCTCCATCCACACTCCAGTCGATATATTTATTTCAGGCTCTAGAATCACAGAATCTGCAGTCTTTCTGGCTAGACATCAAATATAGCCTTGATCAGAGATATTTTTACTACTTGGTTCACTTGCTTTAATTATACCAGGTGTCTGGGATATTTTGTTTTATTGAATCTACTATATTTTCTGAAACTCACGTAAAAGAAGACCATAAAATTGAACTTAAACATGAGCTCATTTCTAATTTTAACGGTTTGAAATTGTCTCTGTTTTGCTAGTTAAGTTTGTTTCATTTTTAGGGGGCAATCAAATTAGAATTGTGTTTTGAGTACTCTGTCATTAAGTTATTGCTCATGGTTATGTCAACATGAATTAATATCTTTATCTTTCCTCTAATGATACTTCAGCCTATACCTTCTGTGTTCAATTCATACTCTGCAAACAAATTTCATGTTGGGAAGAGTGCACTTCTTTCTCAGACCACATTCCCTCTAAAGGATTGTACTAAAACTTCAACGGAGCTGCTTCAAACTCTCTGCTGCCTTCCCCATCCATTAGAGGATAAAGTCTAACCAAATGCACTCCTCCATGATCTGTATGGCCCTTGCCTACTTCTCCAGTGTCTCTGAAAGCCAGTCTCCTCACTTCCTTCTACCCTAAAGACAAATGAAATTACTTCTATTTCCCCAAATCTAACCTGCTGTTTAAACTTTCTTTGACTTTGTGCATACTTCTGAGAATGTTTGCTCTCTTTTCTAAAACTAGAGAACTCCTGAGTGTTTCCTCCTTTGAAGCTTTTTCTAACTTCTTCAAGGAGAGCTGACTATGCCCTCTTACCTCTCTATGCACATATCTCTATTAAAACACTTGCTATGGTGTATTTCACCTATCCATCCCCTTACCAGACTGCCCACTCTCTGGGAGCAGAGCTGTCTTACTCACTTTGTATTCTCTACATCTAGAACAGGACAAGCCCCAGGTCATCTGCCATCCCTAGTCTGGCACCCTTGGTAGACATTGGCATGTGTTAGGAATAAAACTGTCAATTTGCTATTTTATGATAATGTTTTGGTCAAGGACATGGGAGTGCTAGAATCTTGTCCTGTCAGTTTCCCAAGTTATTCTGTGTAATGCAGAAACAGATACTGAATATGAAACAGAGAACTTTAATTGCTATGCAAGCACCTGATTCCCAAAAGAATTCTGGTCCATGGCTTATATTTAAGGTCTAAGTGAGAACTCCTTCTTCCCCTCTGACTATTTAGTTGGAGGAAGGCAGTTTAAGAGAGCAGATGCAGAAAATCCAGAGAGTACATCTCCTTATCTAGACTTATGGCATGGTTGAGTGCTCTATTACAGTAAATGTGGCCCAGTCAGTTGTGGACTCTGACCAATCAGGTCTTTCCTTGCAGGAAATAGGAGGGTCTAGGCAGGGAAGGCATAGAGAGAGGCTGTAAAATTGACTCCTCCCTACTCTGCATGTATTGTGAAGTGGCTGCTGTAGTTAACAATACATTCCAGTTAGATTGTACTGTCTTCCCAGGCCATACAACTCTAATGCTCAGCATTAGATTAATGTTGTTTGTGGTGAACTTGTTGATGGATAGGATAGCAAGAACACAATATAAAACTGAAAATAATAGCTAATATTTGTTTAGTACTTCTTATGTGTGAGGCACTTATTTTGCACACTTTGTAAAGATTAACTCATTTAATTCTCACATTAATTCCATGAAACAGAAACAATTATACCCACAATCTGAGTACTGAGATTTTAAGTGCCTGTCTAAAGTTACATTGGTAATAAATGGCATTAATCAAAGCCCAGGGATGAGAGAGAGCATGCCATATTCAGGGAATTAAAGTCAGAAGCAAGAATACTACAATTTCATAAGCCATTTTAAATGGTTGGGACTTTATTCTGACATGTTTAGTTTGAAGGTGTCTGTGGGACATCCAGTTAGAGAAGCGACTATAATTCAGAAAGAGATTTGCCCTGGAAATGTTTACTTGGGAGTCATTAGTATAGAAGTGGAAATGTAAACCATAGGGTGGCTGAGCATGTATGAGAAGGTAAGAAGACATAAATCAGCCTAAGTAGCACCAAAAATTAAGGAATGTCAGAGATGGGAAGCTCAGAGCACGAGGACACAAAGAAGCCATAGACAGAAAGGAAGAGAAGATGAAGAACATAATATTATTGAGGCCTGGGATTCTGGAGCATTCCATGGAAGAGCAAATGGTCGATATTAGCCATAACTACGAGGATAAGAATTGGGAAGAATCTATGGGATTTAGCAACAAGGTGGTCTAAATGAGTGAGAAGAGCTTCAAAGGAGTAATAGAGGTGGAAGGCATGCTACAATGGGTTGGAAGTGAATGGGGAATGAGGAGAGGAGACGACTAGTAGAGACAACTCTCTCTAGAGGTTTGATTACTCCTGTGGATTGAGTGGAAGGGCATGAAACTGTGTGGTCCTGTGAGCTCTTCACTCTTCATTGGTCTATCACCTGAACTAAATTGTAAACTTTTTAAAAGCAAAGATTATGTCTTCTATTTCTTTCACCCACAACACCCAGACAGTAACTTGCATATATTAGATGCTTAAGGAACTCAAAGATGGACTGGTTATGGCAGTGATTTGTTTTATTAAAAAGCAATATCTGTCACATATGACAGAGTTTTTGTACTAAAAATTCATACCAATTTTCTATACATCGTACTTGTACATAACAGTATTATAGTAATTAATATTGATAATATCCTTGTGTCAAGAAAAGAAACAGATTTCATAAAGAATAAAATATAAGCAGTATTGAGATTAATAATTGTATTGCATTCTTTTTTTTTCAAATGTAATTTGTAGATAACATGCAGTTCATTTAATTGGCCTATTCAACAAAACAGAATATTTAATTTCCTAACCTTTTCTAAGGAAAGGGAATTTAATTCATACGTAAGATTTTGTACTTTGAGGATTTAGCGGTGGTGAACGTTAAGCAATATAACAGCGTATATGTGATTTAAGAAATTACGATGGGAAGAAGAATCCAACTCATAACATGTGCCTAAACTTCATTTTGAAATTCAAAGACTTGAACATTTTATTTATAAGATATTGTTTTTATTTGGAAAATTTGACAGAACTTTAAAAATAAATGGAATCATTTTTATCTACCATGATGGTCAAATAGGGAGGTTAATAGAGTTTCTGTGACGTCAAATTGAACTTTTTGTCAACTTGCCCACATATTGTTTTCTCCATTGGTATTTCTTTCTATCCCTATTAAAATTAAAAAGAACTATCTCTGCATCCAGTGGTGCTCCTCCGATTCAGAAACCTACGAACCAAAAAGAAAAGTTATCTTCTATGCACAAGCCTAAGATACAGTGGTGAGGCATGGACCACAATAAATATTCCCAGTCAGAAAGGGGTTCAAGCAGGCAGTTCTTTCTCAGTACAACTGTCTCAAAAATATTGTCTGCTTTTCACCCGATTCCAGTCACCTCTGTGGGCTTCTAGCCACAACAAAAATTCTTCCAGATCTCTCTCCCTCTGTCTCTTTGTCTGTCTCTTTTCTTAACCGCACATAGCTGGGCAAGATCACACTACTGGTGGGCCAGAATTTTAAGTCTGGCTTGAGAGCTACCCGTCTTAACCACAAAAGTGAAATAAGTACAGCAGGGCCCCAGAAGGAACTTGAAAAGTCATCAGGAGCTGCACTTCTCTCTGTGACCAAATGGTCTCTTATCACTGAGGCATTCTTGTGTCTTCTGCCAACATAAAAGGAAAGTAAATTCATAAAGGTCTGTCGTTGCCCTTCATGGATTCACAATCTCAACACTCAACTTTAACCTTATTAGACTCCCTCTTTCCCACTTTCAAATTTCTAAGAAAAAATGATGTCAGTGGCTTAACTATGGGGATAGGTCTGAGTTTCAGCCAGAGATCCAGTTTAAGTGGCCGATTCCCCACGCCAAATAGAACTATGAGGCAGGCTATGTAAGAAGAGGGTTTTGAATTGGGAGGAAATTATTTTGGAAAAAGTTAATTAGTCTTTGCTTTATAATAAATTACATTTTAAAAGAATCTCACCTGCTTTACTTGGAAATATGAATTATGGACTGATGTAGTCATGTTAATAGTTTTTCTTTTGGCAAGGATGGGAAACTCAATTTCCAGTTAGGTTTATGAAACTAGAAGAAGTAAACAACCAGTAATGAAGTCTTCAATTATTAATACATGTACACATAGTTAAATAAACGAATAATGTTGAAAGGATGAAATAAAAAAGAGCAATACATTACATTTTCATAAGAATGGCAGATTAGAGACCCCAGTGACTCTTCTGCTAAAAATGACCCTTGCACTTCTGAAAGTGCATCAATGATCTTGTTAGAAAGTACAGAATTTTCAGAGGTCAAACTAAAAGTTAAATTAAAGTGGCAACCTGATGTAGTAAGCAGAGCCTATATCCTGAAGGTGCTGCCAAACCAAATCCAATTTTCACAGCTTCTTAGAGAAGACATGAGGGCAGTCAGGAGAAAGAGTCAAGGCCCTCTCAGAGTGTGCAGTATAAGAGGATTGCTCAGCACAGAGAGTGCCACAGGAGTTACACTTTCAAAGCAAGGATGAACTAGAATAACACTGCCCTTCTCTCTGTACCTGAAGAGTGAAGAAGGAAAGGTGCCTGTTTTGAAATTTCTCCAAGTGGAGAAAAAAATATTCCGTGAGAATTGGTACCCACAAACTAAGCTTCATTAAGTTTGTAGACAGTATTTGCAGTGCCTGGGTTGACTGAAGAACCTCTTATTGCCCATGCTGCACTCTGGCCTGTTTGCTCTCTAGTTCTGGAACTTGTCTTCATCATGCTACCCTACATCTTCTGGGTCTTAGACCTCATGGCTTCCTCTTTCTTGGTTTACTCATTTTGCACGTCCTTCAGTAGTTTTCTAAAAGCGTGAGTATTGGAAGTATATTTTGGAGTCTTCGTATGGAAAAGACTGCTAGCTGTTCACCAAAGTCCATTTTTTCTTCTTTTCTAGGCATGTGGTTATACCACATTTAACATGAAACTAAATTATGACCATTGGAATATGAGAAGTGGCATGTGCCACTTCCAGGCTTGCTCATAAAAGTCTTCCATGTAAGGCCCTCCAATTTCTTCCCCATTCTATGTAACTAGAAGGGAGACAGCCATGGTGACCTAGGAAGCACTTGTTGAAGGTGGCAGAGCCTGAGTTCTCTGAATGATCCCATGGAGAAGAGTCATGCCTGGTAACACTGATACCTATTATTGTCTGTTGAAAGAACAAAAATTAATATTCCATTATATTTGCATATATATATGTATGGATAAAAACATATATATTAGTATTCTGTCTTATTTTAGCAAATATTATCCTAACTAATAGATTACCTAAGAGAAACACTTTGTATCCTTGCAAATATCTTCATTTTACTTTCACACTTGACTAATATTGTATATAGAATTTTAGGTTAAAAGTGATTTTTCCCATAGAGTGAAGATGTGGCTGTATTGTCTCCTATGATCCATGTTGCTGTTGAGGATCTGATGCCATTTTGGTTCCTGTGTGTTTTAGGAGACTTCTTTCTTTTCTCTAGGAGATTTTTCTTTTAGTCCCTGTGTTCTGAAATTTCAAGATAGTGTGCTTTGGGGTCAATCTTGTTTTTACTCACTTAATTGGGCACTCAGTGAGCACTTTCAGTCTGGGAGTTTGTATCCTTACTCTTTAAAATCGTTTCTTGTATTTTAATTTTTTTTTTTTCCTGAGGAAGATTAGCTTTGAGCTAACATCTGTTGCCAATCTTCCTCCTTTTTTGCTTGAGGAAGACTCACCCTGAGCTAACATCTGTGCCAGTCTTCCTCCACTTTATATGTGGGTTGCTGCCACAGCATGGCTGATGAGTGGTGTAGGTCCCCACCTGGGATCCAAGCCTACAAACCCAGGTGTTTGAAGCAGAGCGTGCTGAACTTAACCACCACACCATGGGGCTGGCCTGTTTCTTATATTTTATATGTTATAATTCTCTCCACTTTATTTTCTCTGTTCTCTTTGTAGAAGTATTGTTAGAAAGATGTTGGAAAATTTTTGCTATCTTTTATATGTTTTATATTTTTGTCTTTTTGCTCTATGTTCTGTGAGATTTCTTTGGTTTTTATTCAAATATAATTTTATATGTCAATTTTCATATTTTGTAATTTTTAAAAGCCATTATTTTTCTTTATTCCTATTTCAAAGCTTCCTTCTGTTGCATCTCCTCTTGTCTTATTATCCTTGTAGGTTAATACTATTTTAAACACATTTATTGTTCTTTCAGTGGGAGTTTTATAGAGGGAAGAAATAAATGCATAATCATTCTGACATTTTGGGTAATGGGGTCTTTAGAGCAAAGTTTAAGGTAAAATACAACTAGAAATTATTTATAACTGGAGCCTAGTGACAGGTTATGTTTTCAGCTAGGTAATTTCAGCATTTCTATTGCTTAGCACCACTCAGCCAGACAGCTCCAGGGCTTTGGGAAGACGTGAAGCAAAGCTGTGGACAATTCCTGTTTGTGTTCTCTAGGACATCTAGTCTCACACCCTTTGGACGACATTACTTATGTACAAATAATGTGCAGCAAGTTAAGAGAAGCAAGCACCAGTGTATTCTGGCATTTGAAAATATACGCTTTAAAATCACGAAGAACTTGGTTTAAACCCTGCTCCAGTATTTACTAACAGTGAGACTTTGCTTATGTTTTTTAATTTCTCTGAGCTACTGAATACTTATCTGTAAAATGGGGATTAATTATTATTCCTACTTCATAGGCCTGTTGTGAAGATTAGTTGAGATAATGTAGGCAGTGTTTAGCACAGTAACAGATATAGGAGGTACTGAATGAGTGACAGCTGTTATTACTTTAATGGTACATAATTGCATGTAAACAAAAGCTGTAACACTCCACATATGGGGGTTGTCGAGAATGAATCAAGGCATACATGCACTCTTGAAATGAAGAAATATAACACCTATATAAAATGTTACTTGCTTACAATAAGTATTTAATTTGTAGTGAAATAATTCATCAGAAAAAAAAGAGCATTGAAAGATTTGTTCAAATTTATAGTTGTGCCAAGGGGTCCTGGAGAGAAGCAGAAAGGTCCTTTACTGATAAATATAATTTATATAGCATAAAGGCTTAAACCTATTGTAAATAAAAAGTTTTGGTAAATCATTTTTCTTTTATTCTTTCTTATTTTAATTTCTATTAAGCATAGTTTCATTTTTCTTTTCATTCACAGAAGTAAGCAAACGTTTCCCTCTAATTTAGATTCTTTAAACAAAAGTTGCAAATGAATGCAACTTTCATCTATTATGACACTGAACGTAAGTAGTTCATTTTGTCAAGGTTCTCTTAGTATAACAAAAATAGAAGAATTTATTATATTATCATTGTGCTTTAATAACTTTCTTCCTCACTTTAATCTCACATTTAAAAAATGAAACTTATGTCCAAACCACTGTTTTAAGCCTGTAAGAAGAGAAAACGCGGAACTCAGTTTATTACACTAGCTTATGTTCTCACTATTGAGACCACCACAGGGGGGAAGAGTTTTAAATGCTTTTCTAGAATGTGGATGGGCAAGCTATTTTGGGACTTTAAGAGCTGTGTAGATGTATAGAAGTAATAGAACAAAAACTACAACAGATTAAGTCTTTATTACATGTGTGTATGTGTGTGTATATCAAGTTTATCCTTTTAATTCCTGAGTAATGTTTCATTGTATGAGTATAATGTATCTTGTTTATTCTATCATCAGTTGATAGATGTTGGGTTGTTTTCACTCCTTAGGTACAATGAATATTCATACTATTAACATCCATAGACAACTCTTTCTGTGAAGGATGTTTTCATTTCCCTTGGGAAATTTATCTTTTTATAGGAGATACATTATATATTATACATATTTCACATAACATATGTAACATATGTAGCATATATATTATTGGATTTATAAAGAAATTTTTATTTCCCTTGGGAAATTTATTTATTTATAGGAGCATAACTGCTGGGTCATAGAGTAGGTTTTAATTTAACTTAATAGGAAACTGCCAAACTATTTTCTAAAGTTGCTCTTCCATTTGCACCCCTACCAGTAATGTATAAGAATCACAGGTACACCACCACATCCGCTTCAGCATCTGATGTTGCCAGTATTTTTCATTTTAACCATTCTAGTGAATGGGGAATGGAATCTCATTTTGGTTCTGTCTGCATTTCTATCATTACTAATTATGCTGAGCACATTTTCATGTGTTTATTAACCATGAATACGTCTTTTTTTATACTAACTTTTTTGTCCATTTTTATTGGTCATTTATATTTTTGTTGTTGATTTATAAGAGTTCTTTACTTACATGTACAGATTATAGATTTATGATTTGAAAATATTTTCTCACAGTCTATGGCTTGACATTTATTTTCTTTATGGGGTGTCTTTAGCTGAATTTTTAATTTTGATAAGGTCCAATTTATCCAGTTTTCCTTTTATATTAATACTTTTGTGTCTTCTTTAAGAAATCTTTGTCAAATGCAAGATTACTAAATTGTTCTCATGTTTTCTTCTAGAAGTTTTATAATTTTAGCTCTTATATTTAAGCCTATGGTCCATTTCAAGTTAATATTTGTTTACGGTGTCATATAAAGGCTGAAGTTCATTTGTGTGTGTGTGGTGTGCTTATCTAGTTATTTCAGTACATTTATTGAAATGGTTTTCTTTTCTCCATTGAATTTAACTTGCTCCTTTGTCAAAAATTAATTGACCATAGATATTTGGGCCTATTCCATTTATTTGTCTCTACTTAAGTCAATACCACATTGTCTTGTTTACTATAGCTATAAAATTAACTGAAAAATCGGGTACTGTGAATCTTCCAAGTTTGTTCTTTTACGGGATTGTTATGACTATTCTAGGTTTTTTGCTTTATCATAGAGATTTTATAATTATTTGGTCAATTTCTACCAAAAAAGCCTATTCGGATTTTGATTGAGATTGTATTGAATCTGTGGATCAATTTAGGGAGAAATGACATGTTAACATTATTGAATCTTCCAGTCATTGAACATAACATAACTCCATATATTTAGGACTCAATTTCTCTCAGCCAAGATTCATGTTTTTTTATTGTAGTGATCTTTCACATCTTTTGTTAATTTTAATTCTAAGTATCCTATGTTTTTTGATGCTATTGTAAGTAAAATTGCTTTGTAAATTTTGTTTTCCAATTGTCTTTTCTGCTATTGCATAGAAATGAAAGTGATTTTTTAAAACACTAACTTTTTCTTCTAAGACATTGCTGAATTCATTCAGTAGTTCTCCTTAGTAGTTGTGTTGAGGATTCCTTAGGATATTCTGTATTGTCTGTGAAAAGAGGCAGTTTACTTCTTTCTTTCCGTTCTTCATACCTTACATTTCTTTTTCTTGCCCTATTGCACTGTCTAGGACAACAATGGTAACGGCAGACCATGTCAGTCCTATCCTCAAAGACCTTAAACAGACCTTCATAGAACTTAGAAAAAAATCCAGAGTCCTTGCCATACTTCATATGGTCTGGCCCTGCTTCCTCTCTTACCTCTTTGATGCCACCAATGAGTACACTCCAGTCATCTGGGCTTTGGGATCTGGGAGCCATGCCTTTTGCTGCTACAGGAGTTTACCTCAGGCTTTTCCTCTGCCTCTAACTCTTGAGATGGCTGGTATTCTCTGACCTCCTCAGAGATGCTCAGGTATACTTCACCTGGCCAGCCTGTCTCAAGTAGTCCCCATTGTTACTTACCTAGCCTAGCACCATGTTTGCTTTCTATAGGACAAGTGTCTCAATTTGTAATCATAAATTTATTTACTTTCTCATGCAACTGTTAAGCTGAACAAACAGAAAGCATCTTCATCTCCCACTGTCCCTTTGAGTTACTCATTTGGCTAGTTCTTTTCTTCCCACTGGATAAAAAATTTTACAGCAACCATAACTCAAATAATAAAAGGACGTGTAATCACACTGAGACAAAGAATACAGACTCAACTTGGTATCACTGTTAGCAGTCCTTACACATAGCCCTCACTCATCTCCTCCACTTACTAGCTACAGTTTCTGACCCCAACAGGAATGAGAGCTGATGGTTGTATTGGGAAAAGAGGAAGGTTAAAAGACAAGGGCGTAGTCTAGTCTCACCTGCTGGGATAACAGAGTGTCTTTCCTTCTGGGCCTGGCAATGTTTAAAGCTGACTTTTTCTTGGGTACTTTTGTGATTCTTCAAAAGCCCTCTCTGGGGACATTCCCTGCAAGGCTGGGATTAGGTTGAGGCAAGTGAGGGAGGATCCTTTTCTTTTGAAAAATTTTTGGCATTTTCTTTATCATGGATTCTTTTGCATCAATTCTCATATTTTTGAAATATTGCATCAAATGTTATCCATCTTGATTACTGAGTTTTTACTTTTTGGTGGCCCCTTGAATTTTGTGCCTGAGAAGAGTACTTTACTCACATCACCCGGTCCCACCTCTGATTCTCTGTACTTCCTATGATGAATGCATTTTTCTCTTGCTAGTCACATACCCCTTAGCATCTTTCTCTTTGTTTTCTTTTGTTAGGTCTACACCACATAAAATTGAAATTTATCTTTGAGGTCCTGTGACCTTCCTTTATTGCTCTCTAAGGTAGAATTTAGAACAACTCCAGGCCAACTTTCTCTCCTCTGGCCCACAAACAGTCTTATGTTGTCATTACAGGGCAAACTCTGGGCGAGGAAGCCAGTCCTAATACAGCCTCAAGTCTTTGTTCTGTTACGCAAGCAGCTGGCCAATCTGTTTCTGCAATTTGGCTTCCTCGGTTGCAGTTAGACCTCAGTCCATTGTGTCTGACGGCTTGAGGGAAGGGACAGGGAAACTCAAATCTCCCTCCCCACCTCTTTTTTTTTTTGTTTGGGAGACTCATAGCACAATCTGATTCAGAGGAAGCTTTCTCACAAATTTTTTCCCAGTCTCCAAGTCCATGGCTTCCAGTGTGGATGAACGGTTTTAAGGTTGAGGAAGATTTAGCTAAATCATTTATTAATTCAGCATGTGATCTAATGCATCCAGTGGAATGTGGCATTTAGTTTACATTGGTATCATAGTTGAAACTGCCAATCTACTACCCAGTTATTCTCTGTCTCCCCAGTGAACTATAAACTCCACGAAGGCAGGGACTGTTTCTGTTTGCTCATTTTTATGTTCTCTGCACCCAGCACAGTACCTGGGATACTTCAGTTGCTCCACAAAATTTTGTCAACAGAATAAAATGAGTGAACCCTTTTATCAGTACTGTTCTAAATCATATGTAAAAATAAGTTCCTTAGTATATTTTGCTATTTGTCAGTAACAATATATATTCTTACTTTGTAATACTGATGAAAAGTTATAAATGCAGAGTTGATTATGAAAGATGTTGGAAAAAAGTAAGATGAATGAGATTCAGCAAAGATCAGCCAGAAATGTTTAATGAGGAAGTGAAGGCTTGCTTATATTCTGAGTCAGAACATGCAACTCTTTAGAAAATAGCGTGAAAGTGGCTAGTGGCAGGTTTTCACTATATTCTGTAATAGCCTCTGCACTTCTCTACCCTGAAATGATAAACCTTATTCTCTGTGGATTTACCTGCTTGGAAACCAATCAGGCAACTGTGCCAATACTACAAACACCTGCGCATCAGAGAACTTTAACAGTGCCAGCACCAAATACTTCTTTTAGTTTATCTCAGAGAGTGTTCCCAGCTAATCCTCTTGTGGGTACATAGATAAACACTCTGAAGCTAATAGTCTTAACATAAATTAAAAATAATGCAGAAAAGACATTTTAGAGCATACAATATTTTGTTACCTTTAGATTTCTATTCCCATTTTGTAAGTCTCATTGTTGAAAAGAAAACATTTTCATATTATTTGTCTGAAGAGGCCAGTAACCTCAGCACTACACACTGTGGTAGATTTTTTCCTTTTTCTTCCCTCAGTAACAACTTAGAAACCCCAGATGCTAAGCTCCAGAAGAGGTGCCCAGAGAGCACCTGGCTTCTTGGCAGATCTCTGAGGTGGCTGGGCTGGGAGCTACTTTTCCATCTGAATTTTTTAAAGTTGTTTTAAGATCCAAGATTTTCTTATAAATTTAAAAAATCTAGATTCTTATATTGTCATTTAAAAAAATTATAATTGTGGTGAAATTTTATCAGAATAAAAGTTATATGTTATATGTAAAAGTATATGTTATGTTGTTTTATAATATATAATATAAATTATAATGCATAAAATAAATAAAACATACAAAAATATGTTATTTGATTTTTAATATAATTTTATTTCTGTAGGTGACTTGTGTCGTAACTATAAAGAATAATTCCAGGATTATATTTCTAAGAAATCTTTTTCCTCCTTAGAATAATCTAAAATCTCCACCTTGCTCTCATACTTTCCCTTTGCTTATAAAAAAACTGATTTAATCAATAAAGCTTCTTAGTAGGCGATCACTTGTTTCAGAATATAGCTTAATTAATTGGGTATTGCTTATATCCTACCTCTTCTAGGAATAATTTGAGGTAAGATGATAACAATTTACAAATTCAATAAAGATATGCTGTCTCATTGCAACAAGTTGGAATCTTACACTTTAAATACTTAATCCTAACTTACTTTAATTTCTTGCCTAAAATGCAACCTGAAGCTCAGAACACTGAACAGTGACTACAATTGTGGGGTTTCGCTTTGGACAACAGAAACTATGAACTGTCATTTCGTTTCTTTGGCTCTGATTGAACTGGGTGGCCTTCTCTGTCTGCTTTCCTTGAATGCACTTCAGCTTTCTTCAGTCATGTAATAACTTTGCGTATATTGTAAGCTAAGAAGTCAATCCAGGGTTAAGCTGTTGCTTGACAGAGAAGAAATAAGTAATTCGTTATGAATGTTGTGGGTGACATGGGGATGTGATTTCAACAAAACTGACTGGGGATATGTGATATAGATCGATTCTTATTCCAAAATCTTTGGGCGTTCTAAGGCTAACTGAAGCAGATCATGAGACCCGACTGTCTGTAACACTGCTGTTTGGTGTTAGAGATCAATATGTATGCCTGTGGTGTGGCTTGCTGTGATTGGCGTGTGAGCACCTGCTTTGACTCTGAAAGCATTTCATTTGTTTTAGAGAATCACAAAGACAGACAGGAGAACCTGAAAGAAAAGTTAAAAAATAAAATATGGATAACTGAATCTACACCTTGTAAACACAGATAAATCAGCTACCCTTCCTCAAATATTCCTGGGCTAGGTGGGTTCTGTGAATCTATAGACACGTAATATGATCAGGAGATTAGGTATATTACTTTTATCTATCTCACAAATATTTTGCGAATATGGGCATGCCTGGCTCTTTCAGAGAAAGTGATTGAAAAGAGAATGAGGAGCTATGCTGTGATAGCTCAGCTGGGCCGGGAACATCTGACCCTGGCCCTCATCAACTGGTAGCGTTCAGAGAAACTTGAGTCCTAAGGTAGAACTCATTATTTTCCTCTTAGAACTCTTTTCAATTTTATTTGACCCTTTTCTTCCTTTCAAATTCCTTCATTTCGTTCCCTAGAATTTACCTCTGTCTCTTCATTATATTACTATGATCTATTTTCTCTTTTCGCACTGCCTGCTTTAAATTCAGTAGAGAACTCTCATATGTCTCCATGTATCTTATTTCCATTGCACTAATGACAAAAATGATTCTTAGTTCAGTTTACTTAATTATAATTCATTTTAAATTATTCATATCATGTTAGTAAAATAATTCCAATTGATTTAAAATCATTAATGACTAATAGACATTCTCTTTGCATCCAATATTCTTCATAATGTTTGCCTCTTCTCTAAGCGACAACTTTACATTGTTTCACGACTTTATTAAAATACATTTCACACACCCTAAAATTCACCTACTTAAAGCGTACAGTTCAGTGGCTTTTAGTATATTCGGAGTTGTGCAAACATCACTACAATCTAATTTTAGAACATTTCAAAACTCCGAAAAGAAACAAAGTATCCATTAGCAGTCATTCCTCATTCCTGTTGCTGGCCCCGACCCCTGCATCAGCTCCACGCAACTCTTAATCTTTCTGTCTTTGTAGATTTGCTTATTTTGGACATTTCTTGTGAGTGGAGTCATGCAATCTGTGGTGTTTTGTGATGGCCTCTTTCACTTAACACAATGTTTTCAGATTTCATCCATGTTGTAGCATGTATGAATACTTCATACTTTTTTATAATAATAGTTTTACATTTTAAAAATGTACAAATAACTTCTCTTTTTTACAATGTTATACGTCAATTCTGCCTCAGTCGCATAATAAAGTTCAAAATGATTTAAGTAATACGTTTACTTTAATTACGAAACAAACTATATTAATGTGTGTTTCCTAATTCTAAAACATTATTATCTTACTACGTCAACGGGCAGCTGTAAAAGGAGAGTTGATGTGTCCCCTCCCAGCATTAACAGGCTCCTACTTTTTGTCTGCTGAGTTTCTCATCTAGTAATCTCCTCAAACTTATTACATTGGTAAGACTTCCCAGATAAGACATATTTTTGTGAGTAGAGTAGCTGATATCCTTTTTTTTCCTATTCTTTCTCTCCATAACAAAAATTATTAGTCTGTTTGTTGAGAGAAATGAAAAAAACATACATAGTCTATTTTTGTCGGGATGAATTAGGAGGCAGAGAAATTTCTACTACTAATTTCTTGTAGCACATAATTCAAATACCAATTGATTAAATCCAGCATTCAGCTACTCAATGAGCATTTATGCAGGCTGATGCTCTCATGGAATTAGTTTTGTATGAAATTAACTTTGTGTTGGATGATAAAATGCAAGCTTAAAAATAAATGCTAACAAAGACTCATTATAAAATACCAGATGCTCTTTTCAGTTTTTGGTTCTGAAATGAATAAATGTCAGTCAAGGCCAAGAGAAATTTTCTCCAGCTATATCAGATTTGTCCAGCTGTATTCCCATAGAGACTTCTTCAATAATTTTTTTTCCATTTGGATACAATAGTTTTTTGTTTTGTCCCTGCAATGTGGACTTATGAAGAGGAATCAGACTTGCCATCTTTCTCGAGTTTAATGGGTTCTCAAGTGTACTGGAACAATCAGTGTGTTGACAGCAACACCAGCTCAGGAACCTGGAAACACACTCTAAAAACAGAAACATCTACAAATGTTTTCTATAGAGTGGAAGCCTGATTGCATTAATGGCCAATTCTATCACACCTCTCTGGAGCCACACCCATTACTGTGTAACTCTTATGTCTCCTTACTCTGGCTCAGGCTTGGTCATGTGACTTGGTTTGGCCCATGGGATGTAATCCAAGAAGAATCTAGTAAAAGCACTTGAGCACTTCTGCTGATACTCTTCCCTCTGCCATCACCATGAGAACATGACTGCATGAGGCACATGGGAAAAAGCTGAGTAGCCACAATCCACCCAGCTAAGACTGCACACGACAGCTCACCACTAGATTTGTGAGCAAGCTCATTCAATACCAGAAGTTCCCAGCCAATCCCAGCCTAAATTTCTGCCCCACAGACTCATGGGCTTCATAAATATTTATTGTTGTTTGCTATTAAGTTGTTGTGGTCATTTAAAATGTAGTGTTATTGTGGCAATGGTTAATTAATACATATATGGATTCTCAAAAAATGACCAGTCACACTTATTATTAATGCTATAACTAAAATATCTTCTAGTCTACATAGTAATGCAGGTAGAAATTGGAAAAATTTCATACGTAGTAATATCTAATTTATTTGTTATCATTTATTGAACTTTGGAGAGGATTTCCCCAATTGAAGTTTACAAATGGAAGTTACCCCCAACTGAAACTTACAACTTAAAACAGAGAAACATTTATTAGCTTAACTATTTAGAAACCTTTTATGTAATAGCTGGGATCGAAAATTCATCTGTTGAAACTTGATCCCCAGTGTAATCATATTTTGAGGTAGGATAATTAAGAGGTGATTAGGTAATGATGGTAAGCTTTCCTGAATGGGATTAGTGCCTTTATAAAAGACATCCAGAGCAGTCCCCTGCCCTTTCCTCTATGTGAGGTCACAGTGAGAAGATGGCAGTCTGTGAACCAGGAAGCAGGCTCTCATCAGACACTAAACCTACTGGTACCATGATCTTGGACTTCCCAGCCTCCAGAACTGAGAGAAATAAATGTTAGTTTTCTATAAGCCACCTAAGCGTATGGTAGTTCATTAAAACAGCCCAAACAAACTACAACAGAGGTCTTTCTAAAATAAGTATCTAACGTCTTAAAAATGTGCTTATCATTTGCAAAACAATTCCTACTTCTAACGCGTTATACTGTTTATATTCAGGCATTATACTAAGAAAATATATAGGGGGAAAGATTAATATTCAAGGATGTTTCTCAAATAATTTTAATAATAACAAAAATTAGAAAAAGCTAGACCAAATAAATCATGGCGCATTTATACAGTGGAATATAACAGTTATTCAAAAACATGTGGAAGAAAATTTAAAAACAAGGGAAAAATTAAGGAAGCATTAATTTAAAAGAAATATTATAAAAGACGATATGTAGCTTATATATATGTACATATACAGCACGGTACCAATATTATTTTCATAAATTTGCATGCAGTTGCCTAAAAAGACCAGGAGACTGTGTAGTATACTATAAACAGTATTCGCTGTGACAGGATTATGAGCTATCTGTAGGATCTTCATTGCTCTGTCTGAGCTTTCTACTTACATGACGTAAAACAAGAGTAAATGGGTATTGAATGAGGGTTTAGGGTACTCACCTGAGAGTAGAGAGCATGAGTTCTATTGCATGGATCTTATGTCATATCTTTAGGCTGCTCAGATGCTTCCTTATCTCCCTTCCTGATCCGAGGCATGTATTGAGGTTGACAGATAAATTACTACCAAATAGCTCTACAACTACTCTTGGGGGATTGTACATTGAGCAACTTTCTTGATGTTTTCTGTTGCTCTCTGTATTTCAATAGCTGTGCCAGTTATAATACAAGCTTCATTACATTCATCATTTGATAAGCTGAATATTTGAGATATGAAATTTATTAAGTGTCTCAAACTTAATGCCCTCAGGGGCTGAGGAAGTTGTGCAAAATAGGTAAGGCAGATTAGCCACTGGCCAGATGCAAAGGGAACAACCATTTACCATCAGCAAAAAGCAACATGGGCCTTGTGGTGCTAGCTCTGATGGTTTTTCAAGAGAAGCTAGAAATCCAATTTTTAAAGCTATCTCAATTTTTATATCCTGGCTATTAATTCAAATATTTTAAAAGTTTATAGGCCACAGAAACATGTCTGCAAGTTGTGTTTGTCCTATGAGCAGCCAGTTTGTGATTTCTGACATTCAGACACATCAACATGTCAAACTTGAGGCACGTATGAGTAAATAATTCTAATACAAAGACCAATAATTTTGCAGTGAATAATCAATTCACTATTAAGTAGACATCTAGGTATAATGCGACTTTAAGCTGTCAAGGTGAATGAGATAACAAATAAGTAAGCCAATATTTTTCAGTTTTATACCCAGGATTGTTAAGTGAATAATTTTAGTTTCTTACATATGTCTTTTGTATAGGAGCAGTGTCAAAATTTATAAACCTCGATGTGTATAATTTTTCACTTCCAAAATAAATGGGCATTCTAAAGGACACTGGGAAAGGATACATCACAGCAATCAAAGTAAAGGATGGCCTGATTTAGGATTAACAGACATGAAGCTATGTGTGGTGTGAGTCTATGTTCCAGAACAGGGGTGTTTTTCCCCAGGAATTTCTAAGACTGAGAGTAAGTGTGACAGGGGCACACAAACTGTTTGGACAGCAGAAAGTCCAAGTTAATGGGCGCCAGTTACTTATAGGAGTTATCTAGTAATGAAGAGGGGCCAATATCTGGGAACACTGAGGCTTTTGGGAAATTACAGCTCCTCTTGCAGGGACAAAGAAGCCACTGATTCTGTGGAAAGGTGAGTTCCGGTACAACCATTGCGATGGAGAGAAGGGAGGCTATCAATCCCATTTAGATTCTCCTAGAAGAGTGGGGCTTGATCTCATTATTTGAGCAGCTCAGCCTGAATTTCCTGTGTCACTTGGGAATAATTTCCATTGCGCCACAGTCACACACTTTGTTGCAGGTGGGGTGGGACTAGAATCTATTGCAACTTAAGGAAAATGAAATGTGAACTATCATTGAGGGTGCATAGTGTGTCCCTCAAGCAATTTCAGCCAGCACTTAGGTGATTCTGTTACTGAAAGGGGTGCACAGACCATACTTTTGCGAATGTATGCGTATGTGTAATACATTCAATAGATTGATACATTCAATAGACTGAAACATCTATATGTACATATCCATATCTGAATCTATCTATCAGTGACTGATTATATTTTCCAAAGAAGCCATTACAATGCCACACGCTGTTCTAGAACCTTGCCATTTTCTCAGAAAGAGGTAGAGCCTAATTCCTATCTCCTCAATTCTGAGTGGTGTTGGAACTTGCTTGCAACCAATATAATGTGGTGGAAGTGATGCTGCATGACTTTTGGTGCTTGGAAATAAAAAGAGATATGGCTTTAGCCTTGGGAGCCTGAACCCCCGTGCTGGTGCACAAGTCTCCATGTAAGCAGTGTCACTGCCCTGAGGCTTCCATGCTGTGAAAATCCAGAGAGGTCCATGTGGAGAGACCACATGGAAATCTCTGTGGCTAAATGAAGAGAGAAGCTCTGTCAGCCCCCAGCTGTTCCTATTCCGGCCACCATCTGATCACACTTGCATGAGTCCTTGAGCTAGGAATGGCCAGCCAAGCAAGTTCTTCCCAAATTGCTGTCTCAGAGAAACTGTGAGAGAATATAAAATTATTGTTGTTGATTTAAGCCACTAAGTTTTGGAATGGTTTGTTATCCAGTGATGTAATAGAAATCACTCTATCAGCCCTTTCTTCAAAGAGAGTCTTTAAAAGGGGAGAAGTTCTAATTTCAATGAGATGATGATCTCAGGACTATTTGCTTGCCCCCTGTCTTGTTTCCAAGGCACTTCAATGGACCCTCAAGACTGTGTGGAGCAGTTTGTAGTCAAATGACGTTTTTGAAGACAAGGAAAGGAAGACTTTGAATCTCTCCCGTCCATAAAAGAAGCCCCAAAGAAAGAAGAAGCAAGAGTGCAGAAAACATGTGCTTAACTCTGAGCTCATTCAGAAGGTTGAAAAGTGACTGATTTTGCTCCATGAATAATATAAGGAGTCGCTGCATCTGCCAGAACTACTGACATGGAAAACAAAATGAGTACCAACGAATCCATCACAGTCGAATAGTGAGAATTAGGGGTGAGCTCTAATCTGTATGGGGCCAAGGCTTTCCCAGTCCTTGAATATCATCTCAGTTCATGGGAAAACTGAACCACACAGATAAATTAAAAGCATGTTTAGGAAAAAACTAATATTTGTGGATGTATAACCATGCACCACAAAAATTTACATTGTCACATGTAATTCTTTAAAATTTTAAAAATATAATTACATTATCTCTAAAGTTCAGATGGAAAAATTGAGTTAGAGGTTGAGATTAAATGTTATAGCATCACCCAGGTAATAAGGAGCAGACATTTGAACTCAGGTTTGCCTCTTGCCAGAGCCTGTATGTCCTCTCCACATTATTGCTCTCCATAACATGTCTCAGGGCCTGAAAGCAACTTGGCAAAGAACCAAGAGCGATTCCTCTGTCTCGGCCATTCATTGCATTGAATAAAATGTGTGATCAGCAAGTTAGTTTTCACCAGCTGTGAGACAGGGCGCATTTACTTTAGCACCTTAAATCTCAATGACAAATTCATCTTTTCTGACTCCCTGGGCCTGAGAGCTGAGTGCCACTCATCAGAGAGAACACTACTCCTTTAATCTCACAGTGGCTAGGATCCCGTATCTTGCTAGCAATTTCATTTCCCTTTTTGTTTTACAGTACCTTCCAAATCCATCATAATTCTGTGTCAGTAGAGAGGGAATGTGGCCTGGATCCCAGACTCCTTCCTCCCAGGAGTTTTCAATTTGGAAATCTGGAACAAGAGAATCATTAAGAGAGACAACTGTGAAGTCACTCTGCCTAATTGAAATATCAGCCCCATTATTTCCCGATCATGTGATCTGAGATGTGTTTAATGAAGCTTTCCATTGAGTATTGTTAATCAAAGTGTGTCAGTTCCAGTACTCTGAGAAGCAGATGCAAGACATTGGGAGAAGCATCTACAAAGTACAAAAGGAAGAGAGAGCAAGAATAGGCATGGAACCTCTGGATCACAGTGTAGGTCTAACACCCAGAAACGGAAGTGGGAGAAAGAATCGTAGGAAGAGCCTCACACTGCAGTGCAGTTCAGAGAAATCCTTGGTCAGGTTGATGGGGAGTCCCCAAGCCAATGTTATCCATTATAGGAATCCCATGTTAGATACAAATGTCTTGGCTGTAGTACTCCCACTGTGCTCAGTCATTGGCCAAGAGCGGCCCAGGGACAAAGTGCTTTTGGAGTGAACGCTGCCATAGATTCCCAAACGTATGGCAGCTGGAGGCTGTCAGCTAACTATGGCTCCTCACAGCAGGTTCTCTCATGAGCAGTGCATGCTGCTACACATAGTCGCTACATGGCGGGTCTATTGCAATGGCAAAATGGTTTAATCCATGAAATGTATTTAGAACAGTGCTCCACACGTAAAGGTGCTCAAAAGAGTATAGCAGTTATTATCACCTATAAGGAAACACAAGGATGCATTTAAAAGACTGCGTTACACATGTTATTCAGCTTAACTGGGTAGTCTCAAATTCCCAGCTGCAAACAGACACCTGGAAGGTGGAGTGGGTCCTGAACTCATGAGTCAAAAATCCTGTAAAATATCCGTTTATGAATGCTGGAAGCTGGAACTAGAAACTGCTCAATCTCAATAGCCATTTATTATCTTCTTTCAGCATTCCCTCAAATCACAATTTCCTAAACTGACGAAAACCTCCGTAATTCCTTTGTTGGTGTCTTCTTTATGCTCACTCACTTACTCTCTCTCTCTCTCTGTCCCTCTTGTGCTTGCTTTTGTTCTCACTCTTGGGTGTCACCATTGCAATGACTGGCTTGGCACAAATGTCTTACGTGCTTAAAATCAGGATCTTCATTCCAACATGGCTTGGTGATCATTCAACACTTGACCTGGAGGAATTCAGAATTCAGTGAGGTATGTTCTCAGCAGGTGACCCATATTCCTTTCTGTCACATTTTCATTCTTTTTCCTTTTCCTTGTTACCTCTCCCTCTACTCTGCCTTCATCTAGCACTGGTCCTATAGTAACTTTGTCTCTTGGTGACGTCAACATGGAATTATCTCTTTCTTCCTCCCACCATGTTATTTGTCACCATACAGAGATAAGGGCTATAAAAAGAGTCTTTTCAAACTACTATTGAAGACAATATATCTGAGGGCAGAAGTGAAGCAATGAAAAGTAATGAGATAGTTCAATTAATTGACAATCTTTCAGGCCTAAAGGAGATATATTTCAGACCTGAATTGCTGTATTGGTTGCAGGTACCATTGTGCCCAGCACAATGCCCTGCTTAGGTGGGCACACAACGAGTATCTATTAAATGAATGAGAAGAAGCATTTTAAATCATGTTTATTTAAATGATAGTATCATACATGTTTTTTGTTTGTGCTGTCATTCTCAACCCCAGCTGGGGAGCTTTTAAAAAATATGGATGCCTTGCCTACTCCAGACCAATTAAATCAAATTCACCATGGGTAAAGCCTCCACATGGATATTTTTTTTAAAAACACCCCTGATGATACTAATATGTGAGCAGGTTTGAGAAGCACTAGTCTACAGAGGAATTTATTAGGGGCATGTCAGGGCCCCTTGTGTATTCACTGGGCTACCCAAATGGTAGCATGAAAGGCAGGAGCTCCTTTCATGATAAGATAGCCCTGACATGCGTGCAATTACTTGAATTCTCACATTTTTAATTGAAAATTCACGTCCTCATTGCCTTCTATTTCATAATGCACCCTGTTTGTTTTAATGTAAAATATTTTTTCACAAAAAAAATCTTCAAGTAAAAGAATCTTGTATAATGCATCATGACAATTCTATGGCTTCTTATCCTCCCAGCATACCACCTCTTTCCC
Source organism: Equus asinus (assembly GCF_041296235.1). NCBI lineage: Eukaryota > Metazoa > Chordata > Mammalia > Perissodactyla > Equidae > Equus > Equus asinus. The sequence goes on along the minus strand of NC_091801.1, from coordinate 39,615,255 downwards.
AGTGTGCATAGCACTAGCATTGGGTTCAAGAGCTCAAGCGTGGATATCAGATATACCTAGGTTTGGATTCCATCTCTGCAACTTATCTATTTGTGTATCCTAAACAAGCCTCTTCACCTCCCCAAGACTTAGTTTTCTCCTCTATCAGATGGGGTTGTTTTGAGGATTAAATGCAATGAAGTGCTTGGATAATGGGTCTGGTAAATAAGTTTTCAGCTATGTTGATGTTATAATGTTTTGATTAATGAGCACATGCTTTTATTCTGTGTTGCTGCTTGAACTTGGCAGAGCTGGTGCCATTACACGCCTAGTTATTGCAGAGTCTGAAAGAGTTGGGAAGAGTAGGCACTGGAAGGTCAAGGAAGGTAAAGGTAGTACAACCAAGACTGGAGGGAAGAACAGAGCAGACTCCTGTTAATTTCTTCCTCCATACTCTTGCAGGTGGTCTTTGTATTTGGGGGATAGGGCTGAGTGAGAGTGCTTGAGTGAGAAGGGAGGGCAGTGCTTCTAACCTGGTGATGTCTTCAGTCCTACCATCTTAGGAAGCTGCTGCGGGGTGATATTTAAACTCCTCCAAAGAATCTCAATCAAGGGGATTTTTCATTGAGGTTCAAACTCTGAACAGATTCCAAGTTGCAAGACCTACCTGAATGCAAATGAGGATGGTGGTCACTGAGAACCAAAATCTGCTGATTTAGGCTTAGGAAGCTCAAGTCACTTGACCTGGCAGCTCTGGTATGAGATGAGGTGGAACTTATATGTGCAAAGTGGTCCTTTTCCAAGTATCTGCCATTTGAAGTCAGACTTTCCCAACAATGAGAGTTTTGCTCGTCCTTTTTCTGTTGACAAAATGTTTGGGCCATGGCTGGCAATAAGAAATAATAATCGTGCTTATAAAAAGTCTCCTTACATTTGTGTCACATGCCACATTGAACAACGCACTGTCATGTCCATTATTGTATTTGATCCTTGAAGCAATTCAGTGAACCAGAAAAACTACTGCAGCCTGAGACTAGGCATATTCTTAAAGCACCCATGGTCGTCAGCATTCATTTAGAGTGTGTGCTTCTATGCTTGTCTATGCAATGACCTCTTTTCTGTTTGCAATGTATATGCTCTGCTATTTAAATTTTAGTTTTTTATAATCTATTTGCCTTTTTAAAAATCTTCCTATCCTCTGACCCTTTCCATCTTGTTCTAATGTCTCTCTAGCATTAATAAAACTAATTATTGAGAAGAAATGCACATTCGAGACTGAACTTTTGGCTGAATTTCTTCTGGAAATGCTCCCTATAACAGGTGTTAACATAATAATCTTTCTTTCCTTTCTTTCTTCCTTCTTTCCTTCCTTCTTTCCTTTCTTCCTTCCTTCTTTCTTTCTTTTTCCTCCTTCTTTCTTTTTTCTTTCTTTGTGTCTTTCCGTTTGTCTGCCCTCCCTTCCTTCCTTCTTTTTGTTGCTAGGAAAAAACTGTGTGTGTGAACTGAAGGAAAGGTAATGAAGAGGATGGATTGAATTAATCAAAGGGAAGAAAATCGCAAAGTTCCAAAAGAGATACTTTGGAGGTTAAATGCAGGATCTAATTTATAGTGACTATGATTTTACAGGACATATTTCTTTAGATGAGATAATGCTATCAGGCTCTGATGCTGTTAAACTATTTATACAGTGACAGCTAAAATCAATGATAACTAATAATTTTTTTTTAGTAATTCTATGTTTAGGAAGTATAGTCTCTTCCTAGTTTCAGTTGGTAATGTTTATCAGGTGAATTAACATTCTCAAATGTGTGTATGATAAATATTGCACTGTAATTATCATCATCCTCTCCCTAAATGATTCTGCCTTATATTTCAAGATCTTTGTGTTACCAGATGGTATTAGATCTAATACAGCAATCAGGAGTTTCTGTATATGCAGAAATGTAACCATCAGAGATGGGTGTTAAAAGAGTGAGAACTATATTTTTTATACCTGTGAATTTTAGGATTCTTAGTGAGATAGGTATATTTTATACATGATAGAATATGAATATTTTATAAATAAGTAAACGGTTAAACACATACCTGGCCCAAATAATTAACATAATAATAATACTAGTTTAATAGGAGATCTTCAAAATAATACCTAACGTATGGTAGAAACATAAACCTATTTTGTCTGACACTTTCTTTCATTTGATTTAGGCTGAGTTTACCAAATATTTTGAAAGGAGAGAGGCCTATTAGTGCTGTGGTTAAGAGTCAGATGGAGCCGGATTTGACTTTGCTTCTGATGCTTACTAGCTAAACTTCTCAGATCTGGTTTTCTCATCTGTACAGTGGGGACCAAATTAGTAACTAACAGAGTTCTAGAATTATAAAATAAGGTAAATGATGTGAAGTGCTCAGCACGATGTTTAGTACAAAGTCAGTGTTCAGTAAATGGTGCTGTTGATACATTACTACTTAATATGAATTCAGTTGTCTTAGCCATTATTCAGTATATCTCATGTATTCTGGAATATATATTTTTTCTCTTAGATTATCTAAAAGCAGAATTTTCTCTGTTTTTATAAATGTACCTACTTATTAAGTACTTGTTTAGTAACTACTATGTGCTGGATACCTTGCTCGAAGCTAGGTTTAGAATGGTGAGCTCAGTAAAGTCCTTTCATGGAAATTGTGGTCAGTATGAGAAATAGATAATAAACAGGCAAACTAATAAAACCACATTTATTTATCTGTTTAGCAGCAGAGTGCTGATCAGGTATTCCTGTCTAAGTCCAATGGAAGTCAGACTCAGGGCATTTGTCCTGGAATATGGAACAGTGTGGGGAATTATCAGTAGGCATGAATCTAGGAAACATCACCGTTTCCCTTGGGAGCTCTGGGCTCTAAGGTAATTCACTGCACACATGCAACTTATGCCTTTCCAATCATTTCACAAGGCACAATTGATGTGTGCATGCATGTGCATGTGCATTTTCTTCAAATCACCTCATCAGTGCTCAGCAAATAATATAAAATGAGTAAGTAGGTTAAGGGTCACTCTTCATAAAGGACTATAGTTCAAGAATGTTCCGCACCTCTAAGGCATGCTGGATGTAAACAATAATAAAACAAATCTCTTTTCCTACCTTCATTTATTTCTTGGAAAAACAAGATTTACCCCTCCCAACCCCTATTGCTATTTAAATCTTAGTATTTGAAGTCTTAATGGAAATAAGAAAAATTCTTAAAGGATAGCCTTCTGGAGTATTGGTGCATGAAAAGAGGAGGATTTTGGTTTCTGTTGATTTGAGTTTCTTTAGTAAATACATGAGGGGGCCCTTTCTGGGTATGACATTCATAGAAGCTTCTTCCTGGTGTTCTTGGCCTTTGAGCTAAAGTCAAGCCTCTTCCAATGCCTTGGGTACTCACTTCAAAAGACTCTAATAAAAGCACTCAGAAAGAAGGAAAAAGTTTTCCTCCTGGCTCTCAATAGTGAATTACAAACTGGCATTCTCTCCTTCCATTCTTAAAACTCGAAGGGTGGTATAGGCAGCGATGCTGACAGTGTGCATTCACAGATGCCACCATATGGGTCTCGAAAAACTAGTTGCACTGATGATTCCCTGCACATGTAGGAGACAGTTTGCATTGTTGGCATCGTCCCTGCACAGAAACAAGCACAGCTTAGCAAGGCTGAGCAGATGGCACTGGATCTGGTGCCAGAGAAGCAGTGAATTAAAGGTTATACCCACCAGGTTTGATGCAGTGCCAGTTTGAATTGGTACAGAAGCTTCAGCCCACCTGCTTATTGGCCTCATGACATCTGGCATCTTTTTATTTTATTTTGTTTTTTTTTTAATTTGGACTGAATTGAAGGCAGCAAGGAAAAATGTCATTTTAAAAGCCAGTTACAAGTCAATGGATTTAAACTCAACAAAAAAAGACCTACAGGTCCTCTGCATTAATGTTTTATATTAATGATTTTTATAAAACCTTTGGGAAATTACACACTGATGTGCTGAATTGTGCTGCAGTTTATAGCATCATACAATGAAGAGGGTGGACTGCTAAAAACTTGCTCAAAGTTGCTAAATAGTGTCAACAGAAAAAGGCTATTATCTGTAACCTGTATAGAGTAATTAGGAATCAGGGAGGAGAATAAACTTGTTTCTATCTATTCTGATGATTTTCACATTGTAATAATTAGAAAATGTGGCATGTCACATAGAAGCACATTCTAAAAGGTGTTTTCACCTTTAGTTTGCTCTTGTAAAGTTTTTTCCGCAGCAGTGCATTTAGTTATGCTGTATTTCAGCTGTAATCTCCACTTGCTCTGCACACATTCATACACTGTGCACACAAATATGCAACATTCCCAGCCCCAGGGCAGCCGTGTGTACTTACTGAGACCTGTTTGTGTATCTCCTCTACTGGGGGCTTCACGCCGGCTCCCTGGGTGTGAAATGAAAGCGCACGGCGGAGCGCGACTCCAAGGTGATGAGCTTGGTAACTAAGCCTTTTGATTCGAAGTGTATATGAGGTCTGGCTTAGACCATCCACAATTTATTGATTTGAAATAAACTTTTAATGATATTGTATCAAGCCTTGTAGCAGCATTCTAGAGGTAAAAGAAATCATCATTAGGCAAATGTGTTAAATGTCTAAAATAGCATCAACTTTTCATTCCACAAATCTGATTTGTATGATGGTAATACTGACTTCGTTTTTCATTGAAATTGACTTGATTATTTTTCTCTTTTAGAGATTATAACAGCTATGAAGTTTTGTGGAAGTGTAGTCTTTTCGTTTCAAAAAAATATCTAGAGGAGAGACATTGGTAAGAAAAAAAGAAGCAGGATGTGCTTCTAAGTTCTGCTCAAAGAATTTGGAGGGAGAAAGAGGAAAAACCAGGAGTGCACTGCAAGTTATGAACAGAAAAAAGAGACTGGAAAACCAACAATTTATTCTTGTTTTGAACTCTGTAGACAGTTTACAGATAGAGACAGTGAAGAACCAATAATGCCAACATAGTCCTCAGAATATGAAAAACAAATAGTAGGTGTCTGATTGGGAAGCCTGCATCCATCCATTAGTTCTGGATATAATCGGAAATCTACTGTGTTGAAGCCTTTCATCGACTATTGTGATGACTTTTAAATATTAAAACAATTTAAAAATATTAAAATGTTACTAATTATTAATATTAAAATAATCATTAGCTTCCAATTCTGAATTACATGAACCACAACTATTATCTTCTTCCAACAGTACCCTAGGAGATGAAATTACTATGGAAAAAGTAAAGTTAAAAAATTGTCTAAACAAGACTGGAAATGATGTTGGAGTTTTATAGACCCATTTGTTGTTATCAAAATGGTTAGGTTCATCTTAAGTTCAAGCAGGGAAAAAAACTCGAAGAGATTTGATCTAATTTAAAGATTCTATCAGTCACCGTTTCAACAATAGAATAACGACAGGAGAGAATAAAATCACCCCCACTGAAGAGCCTACCTAACATCAGAGCCACTTAGGGCTTCCTCCTGTTCATGTAACCAACTCATTTATATTTGATACTTCTTCATAACAATATTAGACTGGAATTTCTTTCACAAGCTTCTAAGGAGTTCTTCTATAATAAGGCTCCTTCATTATTGCAATCCAAAGATATCTTACTGTTGCCACAGTCAAAACCTATACATTATTCAGAGTTATAAATAATTCTTACTGTAAACCAGGTACTAAATTACTATCTCCTGTTCATTGTAGTGAGAGAATCTGTTTCCAAGTTCTCCAGATAAATAGGTAGCCCAAAATATTCCAAGGGAGATAAAAGAAATATCTTCCACTTCTTCAACTGAGCAGTTTTAATGAGACAATGGTTTAAAAGAAAATCCCCAATGAGAGATGGCACTGAAAGTTGTAAAGTTGTAGTCACAACAAGATGATACCCAAACATAATTTTATTTACAATGTATCTGATAGCCTTGCCTTCTGGGCTATCTAAACTCCATTGCTGAGCACTCTGGTCCCAACATATTTACAACCTAATACTCATTGTTAACAGACACAAGGGCTGGTAAAAATGGGTCCAAAAAGTAAGAGCATTATGGGTTAACTGAGAGGCAAGATCTTAACTCTTCACTCAGCAAAACAGACTGCCCATCTTACATTGATCTTTTTAAAGATATCTTTATCATTTATGCATAAAATAACCGACTTGAAGTCCAAGTTAATGCTCGTGTCTCAGGTTTTTAGAGGTGAAGTTTTATTATCTTACTCATGATAACAGGCATTTTGGGAACTTCCTAATTATGGTCTGATATTTCAATACAATTATCTTTTGTGTTGCCCCCCCTTCTTCCTTAACATCCATAATATTTTGGGTTGTTAATCAGATCAATCAATCAATCTATATATACCTTTAGATTTTTCTTTCCTTGAAAAAGTCTATTTTTTGAGTACAACTCTTCATGGAAATGGTATCTCTTAAATTTCTAGTCTCTAAAATACCTTTCATCTATCTATTTGAAATTCCTTCACAGAAAAGAGATAATCCGTTTTGTTATTAATAGTCAGTATTGACTTTGAATATTTCTGGCCAAAGGTTCACTATGGGTGCTTTGAAAAAAACCAGAAAATCAATAATTTACCTTCAAGTTAATGAAATAAAAAATAAAGTTCCTGAAGTCTCAATTGACATTGTCTCCACATTGAGTATAATGGTCTCGTGGATTTAGCTCAGGTAAATCCTGCTCTCTGGCTGCTGTCATCATTAGTGTATATTTTTGCTTTGCCTAAGGTATGATCATGCTGCAGAGAGATGTAAAATACAGTTTCTGGTGCAAAACAGGAACTCAAAGTATTTGTTTAATGGATTTGTGAAGCATAGAGTGAGTCATTCATTCCTGCTCTCATTCAGTAGTATGATGGAGCGTGCATCATTGAAGTGTCTGAAAGCACAGCTTCTGGAGCCAGGTTGCCTGGATTCAGATTGGCTCTGCCTCTTGCTGGCTGTGTGAGTCAGGGTAAACTACTTAACCACTCAGTGCCTGTTTCTTCCTCTGTAACATGGAGAAAGTATCACTACTACTAATACCAACTTTATAAAGCATTGTAAGGAGTAATTTATATTTATTAAGAATTTAGAGCAATGCTTGGTACATCATAAGTGTCACAATTATTTGATCAATAAATAGATAAATAAAGATAGGTAAATGATAACATTTCCAGCACAAAAAACAGAACAAGGCAGGGTCTTTGTTCCCAATGTGCTTAAAACATTCAGATATTCTTCTAGCCTGGAAATGCTTAACATGCACAAAATCAACTTTTAATTTGAATGAAAATTTAGATTTTAAGCTCGAGAGGATGGAATTTACCATGTTAATGACCAATGTCCCTTCAAATCAACATACCTTCTCTTTATTTTTGTAGGAAAAATTATAAAGTCATTGAGATATGTGTTCATCATTCCTTGTACCTTCTTCTTTTGGAATACTCTTCTCATTTAAAGGAGAAATAATCTAATGTCAGTTTACCACACTTTTTAATTGATATTCTAATTAAATTTGTATATATGTGAATGATTTCCTCTTTGTCTCTTCAACCAGGCTGGGTTAGATTTTAAGCCTTTTTCAACAATGACAAAATTAAAGCACTTCTTCCCTTTAAAAGACTTTTAGTTAGTGCCAGATGGATAGAAGATTTGGGGGTGGAGCAAAGGGGCCCTTGAAAACTTTATGTACAAACTATGCTCCATATCCTATTGGTCCCAAACATCTATTGATTCCAAACCAGCAGTGTCTTTTCATTTCTGTCTACATTCCCAGCACTACTACCTTAGTTCAAGTTCTCATCATTTACCGCCAGAAATACTGAGGAATTTCCTTCCTTGCTTCCTAGCTTGCTTGTTCTTCCCCTAAGTCCCATTATCTGCTCTGCAGCCAGAATGAGCTTTCTAAATGACATCCCCGGTCATGCTACTCTCCTGCTCAAAAATCTAACATTATCAGCAGAAGTACCAAACCTCGTTGCCCATGAGACTCACTGGTTGAAATCTTTGTCTCTGAAGATGTTGATTCAGTGTGCTTTTGATGGGCTCGGGCTTTAACTTGGGGATTTTGATGAAGCCACTCTATGGACCAATGCTTGAGAACTGCTGGCCGGAAGAAAAAGGCAAGATACACAAATCCTCTCCAGATTTGTCTGTGCCTGTCTCTCTACTTCCACGCACACTCTCCTCCAATTGCTGTTTCTACCTCCACACTTTGCAGGTGCTCCACTCCTAGTTCAGTGGTCACTCCTTCTTTGTGACCCCTGGTGAATGCTCTGGGACAGTAGCGGTAGGAGGAACAGTAGTAGTAGCTCCTTCTGTAGTATTCTCAGGACACTCTGCCTCAACTACCTTTCACACTTTCTTACTTTTATAATTATGAGAGTTTATAATGCATGTAGTGCTGGAATAATGGCATTAAAAGATGCACAGTTCAATTGGGCAAAAAGAACTCAACAAAAACCCCGCATTTTGCTTATGCCTACTGGAGAGCATTAAAGATATTTCCAATACGCCCTACCCTTCATCCCAATTTTTTCTCTTTTTACAATTTTCTCATAATCCACCTGCCACAGCACCATTCTCTTCCAAATTCCCTGGAGATCCCCTGATATGCCCTGTCCCACTTGTCTTTTATCAGTCTCATCCATACCTTTTCTTCCTGATTTTGCAATTTCAAAGTTTCAGAGAACAATAGCACTTTCCTTAGAAGGCTGAGAAGGGCAAAGAAACTCAACTGCAGTTGTCTTTAGTGTAGAGGTGTTGTTCCTAGTGGTTACTGAGAAGTGATATTTGGGAATAATTATTCAAAAACCTTCTTCTCCCATTTTACCTTCCGCTCCTTAAAATCAATAATGATGTTTTAGGGATTTTGATTTCTCTGTATAAACACAGATTTCAAAACATATTTGAATAGTGCATGGCCAATGTGTTTTGAATATGTGTTTATGTCTACTTATCAGAATTGCACTAAGGAAAATTTGATTTGTTTGCTTTAGGATAATACAGAATCAACAAGTTAGGAAGGCATTTTGTCTCTTCTCTATCATAATTTTTTCCTCTTCCTGCCACCATCTAAACAAAAAGTTTCCTGTTTACCTGTGGTCCAATTACTATAGTTATGTAACAAATTGCTCCAAGCTTAGTGATCTAAACAATTGTTTATTATGCTTGCAGATTCCTTAGGATAGATATTCAGGGAGGACTTGGAAGGACAGTTCTCACTGGAATTGTGTAGTTGAAGTCAGAGAGCTGCTGCCATCTGAAGGCTTGACTGGGGCTGAGGATCCACTTTCCCAGGTTTGCTGGCTGAATGCTTATGCACTGGGTGGCTTGGGTGCCCTTATAACATGGCATCTGGTTTCCTTCAGAGTATGTGATGCAAGAAGCTAAAGCAGAAGCTGCAGTGCCTTTTATGACCCAGCCTCAGAAGTTACACATTGTCACTCTACCCTGTTCTATTGATTACACAGGGTGAGTCTTGATTCATTTTGAGGCAGGACTACACAAGGTTATAGATACTGGAAGTGTGAATCATTGGGGCTTATCTTGGAGGCTGCCTACTCCCTCAATATCCACTCTTTCCTGCAAGATGAATTATGGACTAGCCTAGTTACTGCTACTGTATGGATTGCAGACTATGAGGTATTGAAAAACATAACATTTCATAGCTGGAAAAAATAGAGAGATTATAGTCTAACTCAAGTATTCTTGAGTCATAGATCTAAAAGTGGTTTTAGGGATTAGCTAATTCAACCGTTTAGTTCACAGATAAGAAAAGAGAGACTCAGAAAGGACATTTGTGGCAGGGCTGAGACAAGTGGTCAGAACCGCTTTATCTCAGGCCAATAAGTGATCAAATGAAGAATCAAACAAACAGGCAACCAAACAAAACTCTGGGAAAATCTAAGAAGGAAAACTGCAAACGTGTTCTTTTGATGTGTAAAAGTAATCTGAATTTGCATCAATGTTAAAACGTGCGTAATTTTTAAGACTCCCTACCACGTAGTACAGTTTTGATTTTGCTTCTTGGTAAAGTGTGCTGCACACTGATTGGTGCGGGCTTTATTTGCTCACAAAATAAAATTCTATTGACATGTTCCTAATTGTGCTAATTTACTGATTATACTATGCAGTCACTTGCTCAGAAATTAAAGTTAAATGAAACATTATCCATTCATGTCTCTCTTAAGAATTATAGAAATATTAAAAGAAAACTCAAAATTTTAAACTAAAATACAGAGTAATGGAGAAGCTTTTTAAAATTAATTGAATAAATTAATCTTTGACGTTCAACAAAATCTTAGAAAGCACTTAATTAGAAGGCAGATTGTACAAAATAGAATGTCCTGAATTCTAGTTCTCATTGCCTAGAAATTAGTCAAGATAAATTTTATTTATTAGTGCAGTTTCTTTCAATAATGAAGTTCTTTCACCTACTCTAGTGAAGGCCACAGACAACTGTATTTTTAAACTATAGCATACCTTTATTATTTGGACAACTTGAATTGAATATCACAAGTTACAGAGTGCAACGGTTTTATAGACTTTTTTGCAATTGGAATACAAGACAAATAAAAGTAGACATAAAAAGGGTCATTTGGTTTTGAAAGTTTTACTGCTGCAGTTACAGATCAGCATACAGAGGGATAAAAATACCAGGCCTTGCATTAGTTCTGCCATATATTTTGCCTTGTCTCCTTAAGAGAATAGGATGTGACAGGGGAGAAATGTAAATTTTCAATCTGTTTTTTCTTTGGAGAAAAATACACCTTATTTCTGTGACCTAGGAGAACACTGTGCTGGAATCGGGCAAGTGTATCCCCTCTGAGGTGTAACTCTGTGCAGTGTTTGGGCTTAACCTGGGGATGAGGGTAGTCTGATAGTTTATTTACACTCTATCCACATAAGGTTTTCAAGTTTAATTATTGAGTCTGAAATAGTTATAGCCAGTTAATTTTTTAATCTATTTTTCTTCATTTAATATATACATAAATGATTTTAAATATTATTTTCCTATAGTTGTAATCCTAATAATTAGCTATTGGTATCAGATATTCAGCTAAATAGTCACAGGAACTATGAAGAGTCCAAATGTGAATAATCACTTAACTCTAGATTATTATGCTTTTATTTTAAAATCATTTTACATAAAACGTTAAGATTATGCTTTATATGTTTATTATTTAACGACCCCCGCGACTGTGTCCTAGTCTCCTGTTATTCTGCAAGCCAATCTCCCACTGAGTTTTCTCTGTGTGATTGAAAGCCCACAGCACACTCTTTCTGAAGCTATCATAACTGTTGAAAAATGACTTTTTTCAGGGTGAAGGAAACGACAATAAGGAGAACTAGCACCTTTAATTCACATTTGAGTTGAGGACTGTATAAGACAGTTTCAGAACTGATGCTTTGTAATGCTCATGACGGGCAACGGTAAAAAGAAAAAGTGATTAATCTATAAGTCCAATTTCTAATGGAAAAAATACATGTCCAACAGAAAATCTAAAATTATATTATATATATATATATATATATATGTCCTTTACGTGCTTGTGATTTTAATGCAAACTTTATTTCTTGCCTCTGATTTTGATGATCTTTGTTTATTTTTGCTTTATTACTTTGTTATTGTGAACTGCTTAGCATCAAATCTGACATCAGTTTAAAAAATTGCGAAAGTGGTTTTTTGTTGTTGTTGTAAACTATGTAATACTGGTACTCATTTTGAAAAATCTCCAAATGCCCTCTCTGTCCCTCTTGTTTGTGTTTTATTACTTTCCTTCCTTCCATGTTTGCTTTGGCTTACAAACTAGTTCCTGCCAAACGATTTAGTTGAAATGGCAACATTAATTTTTATGTGTGAAAGCATGTGAGCTACACTGGGAGGGAAAGGGGTGGTGGGGAGGGAGGAGTCAAGTGGAATGAAACGACTGATCATGTATCTTGCACTGGGCTGAGCTGTCACAAGAAAAGGCTCTGACAATCATAGCGTAAGGTAAGCTTCTCCCAAAGATGCCAGTGGACAAAGGGCTGCAATAATTTTCAGGAAAATTCTATTTCTTGTCTTGAAAACCTCTCACAATTAGGCCATTTAGAATGTTTACCTAACCTACGGTCTACTTGATCCTTGTTTATAAGTTCCATTACCAAGATATGCTAGAGGGGCATTTAATAATAAATAGACAACAAAAAACATGTAAGAAGACAGGCAAAATTAAAATTGCAAGAGTACTGAGTACGCTGTAGGGGCTTTAAAGTTTTTTACAGTTTCTGGTGGACAAAACAACCTCTCCATTTTCGCCCTTCCGACAGTTTTCCGTGGGCCATGCTATTCCAGAAATGTTGTCTGGACCACCTTCTGCTGGTTGGCACTCCAGTCTGGTAACACTCCGGGAGAGTCTGACAAGTAAACAGCATTGGGACCTGGAGAGAGTGCATTCTTTGGAGCAAGAAATCTCAGGTGTAAGCCTGGGCTTCAAAAGTTACTACGTGTGAGGATATGAACAAATCCCTTAATCGCTCTGACTCTGTTTTTGATCTGTAAAAAGTGGGTAATAGAATGAATCATAAAATTACCTTTCCAGTCTCTCTATTTATAGAACTTTGAGGGCTCGTAATAATAACAATGATAATAATAATAACTAAGATAATGTTTACCCTGGCAATTTATAACCATAAAGCACCAGCCAGTGTAGCCATGGTTCCTTGGATTTCTTCAGTCAACATTGCCCACCGCTGCTGCAGTAGTCACATATAGGGCTAGGGATATGCCCACTAGAGGATAAGATTCTCTAGGACAGGGACTGTACTTTATTTATTTGTGGTGCTGCTTAACTACATAATTGCCAGGCATTTAATAGATGATTGATAATGTTTGCTTAATGAACAATTAAACAAATATGATAGATAATCATGTGAAAGGTAAATTGGACTTGCCTTCTATAATCTCCAAAGCTAAAACTAGTCTAGTAATGAGATGCTATAGGAAGACAGATATAGGGTCAATATAAGAAAGATAAAAATTAAACCTTAAAGAAATCAAAAAAATGAAACAGGACATCTTGCTATCACTGAATTTTTCTTAGCAGAGGTTATTGTACCCATCAGGAAAAACTAAGTGATAATGTTGTTGCAATAACAATGCCAAAATTCAGCGGCTCCAAACGATATCATTCACACTCTATAGCTATCATGTGTTGGCAGAGGTGCTTTGCCCGTTTGAGTCACCTGGACCCAGACCGATGAAACAACTATCATCTTGAATGTTGCTAGCCATCAAAGCTGAGGGAAAAGGAATATGCTGTGGAGGTTTTTGAAGGAATACCTAAATGCTTCAGTCTCTGAGTGACACGTTATTTTCACTCACAACTCATTGGCCAGAACTAGACATTTGACTCAAAACATAAGGAGACCAGGAAGAGCAATCCTACACTGTAACCAGAAGATACTAACATCGGTGACAACTACACCCAATCGCTTAATAGCGTTTGTGTAAAGAGAATCAAACAGGAGTACTACAAAAGAGGCTGAACTTCTAGTAGGTCAATCTGTGACTGGATGATTCTGAATGCACTTATTTTTTCAACCCCTATGCAATGTCTGCAAGATTCATTTTCATAAATAACATCTCACATACATTGGACTTGTACTATGGCTCCTTCCAGGCCATTAAGTTCTATATATACCTAGGTCCAACTGCTATTTATAAACCCTATTTTAGTTGACTCATATTTGTGTCTGTCACCTTTTTCAGGGTCATCTGCTGTTTGAGGGCATTATTAAATACTAATTCTTATATTCTACTATATTCCACATCTTTCACTATAGAAATGTCCACTAGTGCTTCCCAAACAAATTTATTTTCTCTTTTGAATAAGCACATTTCAAGGTAACTGATCACTGTACTGCAACTTCTCAATGGCCACAATGAGAAGTATTTCTTGGAAGACTAGAGTGTACCTTTAAGAAGGGTTCACATTACATGGACACCGATTATAATAGAAGACTGAAATTCCGGGCCACATGATGGGAAAAGTGCAGGCTTCTTTTAAGATGGCAATCTAGGGAGCCATTCTCATAACAGATTGCTATTTGTAGCGCCATGTTCTGACTTTCTAGTATACCTTGCATCAGCATGGGTCTGTCTGTATGTGACGAGCAGAAATAGATTTTTTTTTTTTTTGTGGCTTGATTAGTTGTTTTGTGAAGGCTGCAAGGTTAAAGTGAAGCTACATACTACTTCAGATAGAGTAGGAAACCCATAGCCAAAGCATAGGGTCTGGTGTTCTGGTGAATGTGTAGTTCTTTCTTATGTGCTGTTTTGTTTAATGATTTTGTGTGTGTGTGTGTTTGTTGGCGTTATTGACTACAAAAAATTCATAACTAAAATCAGATTTCAAAACTCTCCTTTCTTAAATATTGTTAGATGCCATGGTGTTTTAAGGAAAAGCAGGGGGCGGCATAGTGGCACATAAAAGCACATTTTATAAGAATCCTCACAAGTAACAAATTTGGTCACACAGCAGTTAAATCAGTCCTCCTAAGCATATCTCAACATATGTCCGCTCTCGCTGTGCTATTTTGTCTATAATGTTGTTGTTATCTTGGTTTGTGACACTGGAGTAATTACAAAGTTCTACCCTCCCATTTTTGCTTACTGGTCTTTAGTGAGAAAACTTAACAGCCATTTGTCTATGCTATGCTGAATGAGAAGCAATTTTTCTCCTCTGCCTTGCTGAATGATAATGAAGCGATGAGTGTGTTCCTCTTGGAAAGATGTGCTGACCTGTTCATGTTGGAAGTTTGACGTGTTTAACAGTCACTGTCATGAGACTATGGAGAAGGTAGGGCAAGACAATATCCTTGGGGTGACTAAAAATACACAAATGCCAAAGATGTACAGTGGAATTTGTGGGTAGTTCTCTTAAGTGACTGTCATGTGAAGAAGGAATGTGTCAGAAGCGCCATCTCATCCTAACCGAGCTATGTCACAACTGATAGGTAAGAGCACCACTGTCTAATGGATCTGGTTTAAGCAGAGAAGTATTTTGGAATTTTCACAATGGTAAAGAATGGCTTAGTTTGCAGCCGGTCTCTCTCAGTGTGTTTGGATCCATCAGTCAGAGAAAATAGAATTCTTATTTGAAACTTATCTTTGTTATGAATGAGACTCACAAGAAACGAATGTGAAGTCCTTTTTGGCCCAATTTATTCATCATGAATTCTGAATCTTGGTGTGTGACTTTATTTTGCCAAATCATGTATTTGGTTAATTGTAATATAACTGATAAATTTCAGGCCACTTGTGACTGAGAATAAAGCAGGGTATGGGGGTAAAACAGTTCACAAGTAATCAATTCAGAATGTGGAGAGCTAGATATATATACCTGGCTATAACGTTTAACATGCTTCATAGTCATATATGAATACCTTTGAAGGCTGAGTTTTCACTCCATTTTATTTTTAAAAAGTCCCACAGATCCATTAAAATTTCTACTACGAAGATTGTGTTATATAGTGTAAGCATATCCATGTGCACTTAGCTCATGATATAAAATGTGAGGATTTTGTATAACTAAAAAGCACCTTGCTTATTTTTTCATATTTTATTTGTTGTTTTGCCTTATGCCTTACCTGTTGGTTTTCCACCAAACCCCTAAAGGTCCTAAAACATATTTGGAATTACCTTGGGTTGATGTGCTTAATAAATACTTTGATAGCTTGAAGATATGATTAACAGAATAGACTGTTTTACTATCCTTCAGAAAGTGGACTTTGAACCTGGCAGACAGTACTACCAGTAAAGGGATAGGTTTTCTCAGAATGCAAATCCCTCTTAGCACAGGAATGATTGACCCACAAGATGTGTAATGGTCCCTCAGTTTATTATATCCAGTCCACTGCCACACACAAAGGCATGCTTAGCCTTTGTGCTTTGGAGAGTTCAGCAAAAAACTTTGATGTAAGCCCACTCCAAAGCTAAATGCAATCATTAGGTCACAGTTATTTCTCTATCTCCTCAGCACCCTTCAGAGTATCCCTTTGTAATACTCCACATTGCGCATACACATGGTGGAATTCAGGTCACAATTCAAGCCACCTGCTCTGGAATACTAACTGATAAGCATCACTCAACATGAGAATATGTCTTTATTCCACACAGAGGATACAGAGATGCCAAAGTTTAGCCCATGTGACATATAGTACTTCTGAAAACCAATGGTGTTTGCTAGTAAAAGAACTTCTTCAGATGGAAGATTAACCTTTCAGAGATAGAAATCCTTAAGATAAAACCAGAGGCTTGGAGCTACAAATAAGTTGATGTGCAATTAATTTGAGTGGCACACAGTTAAGAAATAAAGTTTCTTTATGGTCTGGCAACATAATGACATGTAGGGCATTGTGCATAAATCGCAAGCATCTGTTGTTCCTGCTAATTGGTGAACTAACCTCTTACCAAGTCTCCTAAATGTTATACCATCTAGATATGTGAGCAGAGATACTGGTTATATCAGGAACTCCTAAAATTTGTGTTACTTAAATACAAAGGGCAGAGCCAAATATCTGCCTGGAGGTTGCTGTACTGTATTACATTTCAAACAAAAAGAAGGCATTTGCTTTAGTCATCTCCAGCTCCCATCCATGACAATAAAAGCCTTGAAGTGTGCTGGCTACAGGGTAGCATATTAAAGTGGTGTCAGCATTAAGCAAAGGTCTTAAGCACAATAATTCAGAACAACTGATACAGCAGTAAGTAGAGTTTAAAGCAACAGCAAACTAGTTGAGCATAGCCTTTTGAGATACGTATTTTGAAAAAAAAAGTTAAAGTTTGAATACAAAGCCTTTAAATGAATTTTATGTGAATTTAAGAGACAAAAGAAAAGCACCATTTGAGAAGGCTGATTAATTGAAATGCTTTTCATTGTGCATGACAACAATGATGGAAATATGTTTATCTATACACTTTTTGGCCCCCCAAATGGACACCATCTAATCCAAAGAAGAGACTCAGGGAGGCACAAAGGCACTGTTGAATGTCTTCTGACGATGGTTTGGTGAGTGAAATGTAAAGCCAGGATTTACAAATATTACACAAGTGAACACTGTTACTGCACTCAGGCTGAAAAATCCTGTTCAAATCCAATAAGTGGTTTAAGATGTGCAAATATAGGCTTCTGCAGGGAGTCAGGCATTAGAAGCCACCTGGAGCATGTGCTAGAGATTGTATCCATCAATACAGCAGCTGGGCTGAAATTATAAAGAGAGCTGCTTTTCATCACGCTTGTTTTAATGCATACATTTCTCCTGTCACTGGCACCCCAGGAAAACTACTAAGCACAAAAATGAATGGTGCCCATTACCTGATATTCATACTTGTGACAACAGAGGAAAGAATCACAACACAACAGTAAGCAAAAAAATTGATATCCAAATTATTTTTAAGTTGCTGCAGTAGGAGAAAATCTTGAAAACCAATTGGAAATATTTTAATATGAGAAGTGGGGAGGGAAGCAGTCATTTCATGTCTGGTCATAAATTTCCTTCTCCTGTTAGTATATGGACAGTCTCTACGATTATTTTCAAAGGAGGGCCACATTTTACCAAAAGAGGGAAAAAAATATCCTTTCTAATATGAGACGACATAAAATGTTGGTTAGGAAAAGTATTAGGAGCCTGTGGTTGGGTCCAACCCATTCCAGTATTAGAGACAGAGATCGCATTCCCTGCGGGGGTTCTGGAAGGTTTGGGCTGATGGACTGGTGGTCAGACATTTCTAGCATTTTATGTGGCTCGTAACTGAAGAGCAAATGCCAGCTATAGCCTAATTGTGCTTTCATGATGATGATGCAATCTACATAACATACGATTAAACTGATAGCTTTGGAACAACAACGAAACAGCCTCAGTAATAGCTAATTGTTAAAAAGGCAAAATAAATCTATGGTAATAAAAGGAGATCAGTGTTGCTTCAAGTCTGGGGTGACATTGAGGTTGACTGGAAAGAGGCATGAAGCAAGTTTTGGGCATAATGGAACTGTGTTCTATCTGCACTGTGGCAGGGATTACACAGGCATACATTTACCAAAGCTCCTTGGACTGTGCGATCAAAATGGATGCATTTCATTGTATATAAATTAAACTTTAATAAGGTTGACTTTAAAAAAAAATCTTTGTTATCACAAATATTATTTCAATATGTTGTTTGATAATAGAAGTGATATTTTATATAACCAACCTCAATTTTCTCTTCCCCTTTTAACTTGTTGAATATTTACAAATTCACATTTCACTGTATAAGAGGACTTATCAATTTGATGAGGTTGTTGGGCTTTACGCAAGAGTGAATTCACTTTTCAAAAGGAAATTTTCCACATACTGAATGGGTTTCAGTGACTTAATCATGAAAACAGGTCCTGACTTGACACTTGAGACACAGGTTAAGTTGATGTGAACTTTTACCTAGCACAAAGTAATATGTGGTTTATAGAGGAGGCTGGTGCTGCAGTTCAGGAAAAAGCATGTCTTTAGGTGTGATGGAAAGAAGGCTTAACTGGCCATATTAAGAGGCCTAAAATCTTCCTTCACCACTTCCATTAATCTCAGGGTACAGTCAGGGGTCATTTAGCCTTCCCAAGCCTCGATCTCTTCATCAGTAACTTAAAAAGGTTATGCAAAAACTATAGTTTTCACTTATTTGATTTTAGTGGCAGAATTCTTATTTCAAACAGTATATTTTACAGAACCACAATAAGTAAAATAGATAAGAGCAGAGCTATTCTGGTTGAACTGGAGAGGGGAGGCCTGCCACTTTGCACATTGCCTGCTAAACACAAACACACAGGCACCTTTTTGGAGTCCTTAATTTCCTCAGAGAAGTGTGAAAACCACCGTTCTCTGACTTCCATTCCAACTTTAATAGTTTAGAACTCTATTTAGAAAAATATCCTGAAGATTAACAGTGTGTTTTGTTGTTGTTCAAGTTTTTAAAATTTTGCTTAACAGTAAAAGAACATAAATTTGTCCCAGGGAGAAAAACTCAGAAGATTTAATAAATTAAAAAGAAGTCTTTCCACATAATATGTTTGCTTTAATCAGCATTTTTCTGTATATTTTTTGGACAATTATGGTTACAGTATATGTAAAATTTTCCTTTTCCCATAATATCATAACATTAGTACTTTCATACAAACTATGAAAAGCTTCCTGATATTCCATTAAAAGAATTTATTATCTTTCTGTTGTTGGACGACTGTTTATATATTTTGCTTTAAGCTTACAGTAACACTACATCGAAAACTTGATGCATAAAACTTTTTTACCTGTATCATATAGATAAAATATAGTTTACCAGTGTGCTTCCCAAAAGGCTCTACCCATTCATTCCCACCACCAATAAATAACATTCTTTAGGTCAATAAGTGGTAAAGAGATACGCTACATATCTTGGTCGTGCCTAGCCTTGGAGCATCTTTAAATCTTATTTTTTTGAAAGTGAATCTCATTTTGCAAACCTCTGAGAGGTTTCATACTCCCTCATTTGGTCAAATACTTCAAAGGGGAAAAAGATCTTGGGACTGAACTTCAAGCAAAACCAAGTACCTTGGAATTTTTCCCATCCATTCACGCATTTACTGAGAATCAAATAAGTGCTGGGCATTTGCACTAGGTTACAAACATACAAAGTTAGGTGTGACATGGTTCATTGATGTTAAAAGTTCATAGTCTAGGGGCTGGTCCCGTGGCCGAGTGGTTAAGTTCGCGCATTCCGCTGCAGGCGGCCGGGTGTTTCGTTGGTTCGGATCCTGGGCGCCGACATGGCACTGCTCATCAGGCCACGCTGAGGCGGCGTCCCGCGTGCCACAACTAGAAGGACCCACAACGAAGAAGATACAACTATGTACCGGGGGGCTTTGGGGAGAAAAAGGAAAAAATAAAATCTTTAAAAAAAAAAAGTTCATAGTCTAATAGTAGGATCAAAAAGGTACATGCTAGTAGGAACAAAGTGTCTCCATAGCTCAGAGGAGGATACAGGGAACAGTTCTGCCCAGGGCAGTTGGAGTAGCCTTCATATAGAAAATAACAGTTGGTTTGTCTTTTTAATATTTAACTAGATGAATCCTTGAAAGAGGAATTGGGTATGGTGGGAACAATATTTGTTAGAGGGACTGGCATATATAGAATTGCAAGAAGTCAGAAAAGTCTGTAGTGCGATTGAAGATGGGTGCCAACTCCATGAGGCTTGAGTATGTCGCTGCCCTGTCCTTGTAATGAATTGGGAAGAATGAGTCAAGCCTCATATTGTCTGATAGCTCTACTGAAGGTTAATAAAACACACCTTACTTTTCTTTTATGGTCCATTTTCTAGAATTTTCCCTTAAAATTTTGAAATGAAGTACTTACTTCCCATCTCTCATCTCCTTTTTCACCAAAAAGATGAAAAAAGAACTCATGAATGTATTTTCTTACTCTTCCTAAAGTTTGCTTTAAAGGTCTTTGAAATACTTTTATGAAATAGATAATAGTTTTTGCTCTATTTAATTCCATGCATAGATCATTATAGTAATCTCCTTAATAAAATTTTTCTGAAGATTCAAAGTGTTAATACTACTTAAATATTTTAAAAGTGTTAAATATATAGAGACAGTGTATTAGAAAAGTCTTAATTTTATTCTTATGGTTCTAATTGATATTTGACTTTAAATAATATGATTGGCTATTTAACTTCTATGAATCAAAGATCCTGAAGTGTTTGTAGACTTGTCCTGGCAATACTGAGTTGGTAGACACAAGTAGGGCAGAAAGATGAGAGCTAAAAGGTGGGACATATCTTGGGATCATGGCAATTTTTAAAACCTGGCTCCTTGAAATTTAACCACTTCATAGTGAAAATCTATCACAATATGATTAGCCTTTAAGGTTCATTTAAGCCTTCCAATACTAGAGACAGAAAATAAATTCCACTATGCTCTCAATACACAAATGAAAGAATTTCAATTCCTTCAAATCATGGATTTTCTAATTCCTTGACTACCTCTCCAAGGCCAGTTATGAATTCGTTTTACAGTGGAACAACTACAGCATGTGAATTTCACTACCACATTTCAGAAAGCAGGCTGCAGAGCAGGCATTAAACATAAGATTCTAGCAACTCATCCTCTTGATTTAACAACGGAAGAGTCTGAGCACGGGTTTAGTAAAGTGAGCATTTGATCTTCCTTAAGTCATTTCCCATTGTTAGATGAAGCAGACTAATTTCAATTATTTCTTTGAGAGAAGCACTAGAGAAAGCTTAAGAATACTTATTTACTAAAAATAAAATCATCAGACTTAAAGGAAGAAAAATATTGTACGCGTCATCTATAGTGACTATTCACTTCAAAATTGTATTACCCCCAGAGAGGGAAATTGAAAAGAATTGTAACTTTTCATGTTTCTGTCTTGCCTTGACTTAGTTCCCCATGATATTCTTACTCTGTGTTATTTTTAGCTGGCAGTTAATAATGCAGAGTCCCCAGTTAGGAAAATTCAAATTTAATCTAAAAGTGACAGGCTTTAAAATAAATAAGTTATCTAAATATCTACTTAGTAAAAGAAAGAATTTCTTCTTGGGACAGTTTCTGGATCCTTTGATTTAGAATTTAATTTATTTTTAAACAAACACATTGAATTTCTGTAGTGGAAATTTGCCATTTGGTTTCTTAAATCAGTTACAGTTTAAGCCATTGATTCATGAATCATTCAAAGAAGTAAGCCTGAGTTACCAACATATGACAGCAAGTGCTGGCTTCTCAGAGGAAATGGAACCGTAGCTTGTTTATCTTGGAGAGCATTCTTGTCATAAGTTTTACTGTGCACATATATTTTGTGGGCAATTTTGTCTGTTTTTCCCATTCTCAGGTAGAATAAACCGCACCCTCCCCCCCCCCCCAAAAAAAAAGAGAGAGAGAAAAAGAAACAGACACGACTCACTGGTCCTGGTAAAGTTATTAAGGAATTTAAGTGTTGTCCTTCTGGAGGTGCAGAAACGCTTTCCTTCGGTAAAGGGGACTGAGGGAACCTAAGATGTGTTCCATGAGCAGGAAGGCAGGAAAAGCATTCACTATAATGTTGCACCACCACCCACTGAGTGCCCCAAAACAGCAAGCTCTTTTCCAGTTAACTGAAAATGGTGGGGCTCACCGGCTTGAATAAGATGCTGAGGAGGGTAACCACATCAGAACTGTGCAATTGGACATGGCACTGGTGCATGCTAACACACACAGGCCCATTTCTCTGGGTCCAGCTCCCAACATGGAAGCTGCTGTAGAGGGAGAGCCAGGATGCACATAGCAAACGCTGCCTTGATCCACCATTCAGGAGCAGGGGATTAGAGAAACCCAGGCGCTCAGAAACTGTTAAAAGACAGCTGTCCCTGGATGGTAGAATAAATCTGCCAGTCCTGCTTCCAAGATAGTCAAAACCAGAAGGACTGTTAGAATAGTTTGGGGGCTAGGAGGAGACCATGGAAAGTTTTTGAATCCCTCTGCTTTCATGTAGCCGTGGGCTGCTTCCCATACTTGAGTGGGAGAATGCCCAAACAAAGGTAGAAGCGACTGTTATTTCATTTGAAAAATAAAAGAGTGAAACAAATCCCAAGGTGGGAAAAGGCTGAGGTAATGTATAAAAAAGGCTGAGGAAATGTATAGAAACTATAAGGTAGGAAAACATTCCAGCTTATTTGTCTGAAGACTGAGGTTCAAATCCTATTTTGACATTAGGATGGTTATTGAATATTTCTGAGTCTGTAACATGGGTATATTTATAACACTGTCTTCATAAGAACATTAGAGGACTATGAGAAATAGTGTGGATGAATGTGCTTTGTAAAGAGTTATATGAAATGTCATCATAAAGTGCACCCCTCAAGTCATAACACTTGTGTGTAAGCTGCTCCTGAAGACATTAGCCTGTCAGTTCTGCCATTTACTGTTTAGGCAAATTAGTCAAATTGCTTGTAAATTCCTTGGGTTCTCCTTCATCCCTGTCAGACATTTTCTTTATGTCAAATTAGACACTACCTTTTAATTCCTTTAAGCCTTTGGGAAGACTTTCCAAAAACTTCAATATTCAGCAAACTCCTACTAAGGGCAAGACTCTAGGCCAGGTACAGGGAATGTTTTTAAATTACTTTAAAATCGCCCATTTTCTGTCAAAATAGCTGTTCTTTTTTAATCTCTGGGAGAAAACAATGCATATTTAAAGGCTGCTATAATTTTATTTCATTTTTCCTTTTGGAAACTAACCATTGAAGCATAATTTTAAAAAGAAAAACAGAAGACAAAGTTCCGTTACAGTCTTGTTACTTTGACCAGAAATTTTAAAAAATGTTTTTCAAGATTACTGTTGCCAAGTGTTTTGTACTTGGGGACTTAATTTATAAAAGCATTATTTACATTGTTTTTCTGCTTGCTTGTATGGATAGCTAGAATCAATACAGAGTTTACTTATTGTAAACTATGGTAGGTTCCAACAAGACTTAATTCCTATATGGATTTTTCTTCATCACTGGATGTATTTTCATTTTTAAAAGGTTTACCATGCAAAACAGAGGCTTTACAATACTTACATGGGCAATATTATTTGTCAATTTTAAAGAAACTATTTCCATTTTCCTTTTAGTTCAAGTTTCCTTATAGCTAAGTTTTTCCTATTCAGCTGAAATAAGGTGTAGTTGTCACCTCAATCTTTCGTTTTTTAAAGATTGGCACCTGAGCTAACATTTGTTGTCAACCTTCTTTTTCTTTTCTTCTTCTCTCCAAAACCTGCCAGTACATAGTTGTATACGGTAGTTGTAGGTCCTTCTGGTTGTGGCATGTGGGACACCACCTCAGAATGGCCTGATGAGCAGTGCCATGTCCATGCCCAGGATCTGAACAGTTGAAACGCTGGGCCGCTGAAGTGGAGCATGTGAACTTAATCATTTGGCCATGGGGCCGGCCCTGTCACCTTAGTTTAAGACCAATTGAAATCATCCACCCACTCTTGACAACTGTGCACGATCTGAGGGAGAATGACAAAATATTGGTCTCAGTTTTACCTGCCAAATTTGAATTCTTCAGCAGATTCTACTGAGGAAACATTGCGACACCATTGCATGTCTGTTCTCATTTCATTCCCAGGAAAGATTAGATTTTTTTGTCTATGTGGAAAACAGGGTGGTATTATAATAATTAGAGCAAGTAATCGGAGAGGAGGCATAGCAGGGCGTATGAGTAGATCTAAAGTGGATGCAAGTTCTGGCTCCAACACTCACTAGTCATGGGACTTTGCCAAGTCAATGAACCCCCGTGTCTTAGTTTCCTTGTCTGTAAAATGCATTTAGTTATTCTATCTTCCTTGTACGATGTTTAAGGATTATGTGAAACAATGCATGTAAACTCTTAGAAGGACATATGGCTAGTAAGCACTCAATAAATATTAGCTATTATCATCATTAACGGAGACAAATCTTCTCAGATATTCTAATTCCATTATTGTTCCTCTCTCTGGTAATTGCATTATACCCTTAAACACAGGTTTTGAAAGCCAGGTGTATTAGTCTATCAAATATGTGACACATTGCTGCTTTTCTCCCACCAAGTGATTAGAAAATTCCTACACTGCATCATGACCAACAGCAACATGTGTGCATATTACAAAGAAGTAAACATCAACAAGATGTGTTCTACAAATATCTTCTTTAGCTGTGTCTTTTCTGAAGGCACAGAAAGGAAAAACAGGGATGAAGGCAACAGCTGACTTATTTGACTGACTCCGACAAAACTTGCAGAACTAGAGCCAAAGCCCTTTTAAATCTTTGCATGAGGCCTCTTCTAGACATCACCCTCAACGCAGTGGCTTCTGCTCCTTGGGCTTTGTACTCAGTAGGTTTAGCCACACCTAGTGAGATCATTCTTTAAGACCATGCCTTCTCAACCTTGGCACTAACATTTTGGTCTGGATAATTCTTTGTTGTGGGGGGATAATTCTTTGTTGTGGGGGACCATTCTGTGCACTGTAGGATGCTTAGCAGCATCCCTGGCTCCTCTACCTACCAGATGCCAGTAGCACCTCCCTGTGTCTCTAGGTTGTGAAAACGAAAAATGTCTCCTTGAATTGCCAAATGCTTCCTGAAGGGCAAAGTCACCCCTAGTTGAAAAGCACTGCTCTAGAACACTGGATTGAGACTTGTGACGTTCCATCCATCAGTACTTCTGCTTGAGGCTATGACTCACATTACGCTTCATTAGAACAACAAGCCATCATTGAGTTCTCTTAAATCAATAAGCCATTTCATTCCCAAATCACTCTCCTACCTGATCCTCCTTTAATTCAGGCTTTCATTTATTTTTCTTCACTTAAGAAAAAATCACTGAGAGCCTACACTGTGCCAGCCATCTTAGTTCAGGCAGTGTCTCCTCACTGATCTCTCTCTTTACCCAGCCCCCTACCCATTCCCTAGAATGATATCTCCATCCAAGTTGATCAAATGATCTCTCTAAAACCCAAATCTGCTCCCACTGCTAATCTTTTCAAAATCCTCCACTAGTTCCCTACTACCTTCAGGATGAAGTCCAAACACCCGAGCCTAGTGCACAAACATTCAGGATCTGGTACCTGACAGCATGATGCTCTTTGTGCATACTAAACGTGAGTCACCAAATGTACATGATCTTCTCGATGTCCATTCTTTTGCATGTCTACCAGCAATGCTCTTTAACTTAATCACTTGAATTAATTCTGATTGCTCCTTCAACGGTCCCCTCTGTTGTCCTTTGCTCTGGAAAGTCACCTTCACTTCCTGGACAGCATCAGAGAATTTTCCCATTCCATTGATCGTAAAGAGTTTATTATAGCACTTCTTACAGACTATTGTAATTGTTTGCATTTTGCTCTTTCTATTGGAATGTAAGTTCTGTTAAGGTACAGGCAAAATCTACTTACCTTTGTAGAACCATTATCAAATAGGACCTGGTTCAAGGTTAGTGCATAAAATAAAGTAAAACTTAATTGAATTGAAATAAAAAGAAAAATTGGGAAATCCACTCAAATTAGTTTCCTCCTACTGTATTGCCTTGCTTATTTCTTTCATATCACTTACCATTATGGTAAATTAAATCCTTGTTTTTGTTTATCTGTTTTCCTACTCATTTATTGTCTATTTCCACCCTCCACCACCACTGGAATGTAAGTTATACAAAGGCAAGGAACAGTTTCTATGTTATTGGATGCCATTTACCAGTACCTACAATGATGCTGGGAAGACAGTAAGAACTCAAAAAAAAAAAAAAGTGCTGAATGAATAATTGCAAAAGGTGAGCTGAAAAGCTGAAGGTGCTTAATGAAACCAAGAACGAGCGTTCACAGATGTGGGAAGAGAAGTGAGAGAATGTATTCAAAAAAGAAATAAAATATTTCATTGTGTCATATTTTACTTGAAAAATAAATACACACATTTTGAGAAAGCACACAACAACAACAAAAAACCTAAACCCAGATAGAAGAAATAAAAAGGACTTACAGTTTTTTCTGCTATCTATAGGAAATAGACTTGGCAGCTGCCGTTACAATTGAGAAGAAAAATTGTCATGCACAAGGTTCATGTTCTCATGATTGATGGACATTTCCTTTTGAAAATATGCCTATTTATAATCACAAATAAAATTCCTGTTGTCTCATGAACAACAGACCATGAGTCTTATAGATTTGCCTCCAAGACTTAAATAACCTCCTAATTCTACTTGACAGTAAGGATAAAGCTATTGTTCTACTGTGATAGATAATCCTCTGCATGGGGTGGTGGGACTGGAGGAGCAACAAGGAGGCAGGGGAGAGAGGACATCCATCTTGCTAAGCAATTTATGAATTGAACCCTAAATCCTTAATGTACTAGATGGTGAGTCAGTGTACTAATGCATACTTGATTGAATTTGGTTTAAAATGCTCAAAGTGTGCAGGTGTCTTGAGCAGGTGCATAGTATTCTGCTAATAAACAGAAGACATTAAACCTGAGGCAAAGCTTATTTTGCTGCATTATAGAAATTTCACAGGCCTATAGAAAGTGTATGAAATATTACTTTAGGGAGGGCTCTCATTCAGCAGCTCTTCAAACCCTGTACATCAGGAAAACAATGTGCTAGCTCAAATTTGTGCCAGGAGGTTTTTTTTTCTTAAACATTTAAAATGAAATATAATGATAATTCCCCCTCTATTAGGGTATCAGTGTTTTTACATAAGTGGGTCTGAAAAATGCTGTACTTGAAACCTCAAAAAAAATATATGTATGGAAATCATATCATGCATTATTTTTTCTGAAATACTTATAAGCACAGTTGGAATCCTGGTGTCATAATGAAAAATTGCTGTTAATTTTCAGCTTATGGATATGAAGAGCTGGGAGCTCAGGCTGCACTGGGAATTAGCTCCTGCCATCTACAGAGATCCATTAAATAGGGTGCGGCAAGATTTGGCGTAGTCTTGCCATTCCAGAAAGAGGACCAACTGGCAAAGGAGTGTTTTACTTTGGGAGTGGTAGCTTTTAATGGGAAATAATTCCATATGAGAAATGCGTGTGAAGAAATCTGGCATATTTTCTATCTTGCCCCAAACAGGTTTGAATAAGATGTCATTCAACAACTGTTTCACACAAAATGCTTTTGTTTGAACATCTAACCTTATGGTGTTTATTAAAATATCACTAGAGGAGCGACAGCAAGTTTCATTATTTACTGTCCATCATGGAGCTAATTCACTGCTATGTATTAGGCACTAGAACTTAAATAGGGATACCATTTATTGGTGTAGACTAACTTCTTTGGTTCTTACAGTTCATGTTATAATCTGCTGTGCATAGACTAGAGCATGTCATAATCTGTTGTGTGTTTTATGTTAGATATTAATATGTTTAATACCATTGTGTGTGAGTGAGTGTGAGGAAGATTGTCCTTGAGCTAATATCTGTGCCAATCTTCCTCCATTTTGTGTGGGATGCCGCCACATCATGGCTTGACGAGCAGTGCTACGTCTGCGCCTGGGATCCGAAACTGCAAACCCCAGGCCACCGAAGTGGAGCATGCAAACCTAACCACTATGCCACTGGGCCAGCCCATCTAATACATATTTTTGAAGATTGATTATAAGAAGGTGGAGAATTCTCCACTAATAATATAGAATTGATTTTCCTGTTTATTCATAAAAATCTCCTCTTTGTTCTCGGATGTGCCTATGTGCCATAACTATATTGGAAAACAGTTACTGAGCAGCAATCTAAACAAGGTTTTTGAGCAAGGTTTGTAATGCCCCCTACTTTATGCTTTCAAAGCTGAAAGAAAATTTTATTCTTTTCTTATCCCCTGACATAGCCCCTCAATAAAAAGACGACCCAAAGTTGGATCACTAAAATCAAGGACCATGTCTCACACTTCCCAATGAAACACAAATCCAATGCCAAATTCCAAACTTTGGTAAATATTATTAAACATCCCAAATTTTATCACGTATTAAAACAGTCTCACCAAACACTGTCATATTAATATTTTTTCAGCTTTATTGAGATATTATTGAAATATAACATATGTAGGTTTGACGTATGCAACATGATGATTTGATACATGAATATGTTGTGAAAAGATTACTACAATAAGGTTAGTTAACGTCTCTACCCCCTCACATAACTACCACTTTTTTGTAGTGATGACATTTCTACTCTCTTAACAACTTTCAAGTATATAATACCATTATTATTAATTATACTCACCATACTTTACATTTGATCCCCAAAACTTCTTCATTTTATAGCTGAAAGTCTTTACCTTTTGATCAATATCTTCCCATTTCCCCACCCTCCAGCCCCTGGCAACCACCATTCTACTTTCCATTTCTATGAGTACAGCTTTTTTAGATTCCATGTATAGGTGAGAACATACAGTATTTGTCTTTCTTTCTGACTTATTTCACTTAGCATAATGCCCTCATTCTTTTGCATATGAATATCCAACTTACCAACATAATTTATTGAAGAGACTATCCTTTCCGCATTAAGTATGCTTGGCTCTCTTGTAAAATATTGGTTGACCATATATGCATGAGTTTATTTCTGAGCTGTCAACTGTTCCATTAGTCTATGTGTCTGTTTTCATGCAACTACCATAATATTTTGATTACTGTAGCTTTGTAATAAAGTTTCAAATCAGGAACTGTGATACATGCTATTTTGTTCTTCTTTCTCAGGACTACTTTGGCTATTCAGGGTCTTTTGTGGTTCCATAAAAATTTTAGGACTTTTTTTTCTGTTTCTGTGAAAAATGCCATCAGAATTTTGATACGGCTTCTACTGAATCTATAGATTGCCTTGGGTAGTATGGACATTTTATTATTAATTCTTCTAATCCTTGAACACAGTATGATATCTTTTCATTTATTTGTGTCTCCTTCAATGCTTTCATTTCATTAATGTCTTACAGCTTTCAATGTACAGTTCTTTCACTTCCTTGGTTAAATTTATTCCTGAGTATTTTTGATGCTACTGTAAATGGGATTATTTTCTCTATTTATATTTCTTGAAAGTTCATTGTTAGTGTGTAGAAAAGAAACTGATTTTTGTATCCTGCAACTTCATGGAATTCATTGATTAATTCTAACAGGTTTTTGATGGAGCCTTTAGAATTTTCTGTATAGAAGATCGTGTCATCTGCAGAGGCCATTTTATTTCTTTTCTGATTTGGATATCTCACTTCTCTTTCTTGCCTAATTTCTCTGGCTAGGACTCTCAGTATTATGTTAAATAGGAGGAGTGAGAGTAGGTACCCTCATCTTCTTCCTGATTTTAGAGGAAACGCTTTAAACCTTTCACCATTGAGTACGATGTTAGCTGTGGACTTGTCATATATGGACCATATTATGTTGAGGTATGTTCTTTCTGTACTCAATTTATTGAGAGTTTTTATCATGACTAGATGGTGAATTTTGTCAAATGCTTTTTCTGCATCTATTGAGATGATCACAAGATTTTTACATTTTATTCTATTAATGTGATGTGTCACATTTATTGATTTACATATGTTGAATCATCCTTGTGTCCCAGGGATGAATCCCACTGACCATAGTGTATGATCCTTTTAAAGTTGAATTTGGCTTTGTGCTGTTGAATACTAATTTTTTGAGAATTTTTATATCAATATTCATCAGGGACGTTGGCCTTTAGTTTTCTTTTCCTGTGGTGTCCTTATTTTGCTTTGGTATCAGAGTAAAATTGGCCTTGTAAAATGCGTTTGAGCGTGCACCCTCTTTGTTAAGTTCTTTGAGGAGTTTGAGAAGGCTTAGCATTTATTCTTTAAATATTTGGTAGAATTCACCGGTGAAATCATCTGTTTCTGGGCTTTCTTTGTTGGAGATTTTTGATTACTGATTCAATCTCCTAACTCGTTGGTCTGTTCAAATTTTCTATTTCTTCACGGTTCAATCTTGGTAGGTTGTATGTTTCTAGAAATTCATCCATTTCTTCTAGAATATCCAATTTCTTGGCATATAATTGTTCGTAGTGGTCTCTTATGATCCTTTGTACCTATGTGCTGTCAGTTGTAATATCTTCCCTTTCACTTCTGATTTTATTTATTAGTGTCCTTTTTTTCTTGGTAAGTCTAGTTAAACGTTTGTCAGTTTTGTTTATCCTTTCAAAAAACCAACTGTTAATTTTGTTGATCTTTTCTGTTGTTTTCCCATTCTTCATCTCATTTATTTCTGCTATGATCTTTGTTTTCTTCTGCTAATTTTGGGCTTAGTTTGCACTTATTTTTCTAGTTTGTTGAGGAGTAAAGGTAAGTGGTTTATTTGAGGTTTTTTTTTTTTTCTGCTTAATGTAGGCATTTAATACTAAAAACATCCTTCTTAGAACTGCTGATGCTGCATCCCATATATTTTGGTACGTTATGTTTCCATTTTCATTTGTTTCAAGATTTTTTTTATTTCTCGTTTGATTTCTTCTTTGACCCATTGGTTGTTCAGGAATGTGTTGTTTAATCTCCACATATTTGTGAATTTTCAATTTTCCTCCTGTTATTGATTTCTAGTTTCATACTCTGGTTGTAGAAGATCCTTGGTACAATTTCAGTCTTCTCACAGTTGCTAAGGCTTGTTTTGTGATCTATCCCGGAGAATGTTACATATTACAGTATTAGAGTATTCTAAATTTGACTATATACTTACCTTTAGCAGTATGGTTTATATTGTCATATGTCTTCATCTTATTAACTAGTGTCCTTTAATTTCTGCTTGAAGAACTCCTTTCAGCATTTCCTGTAAGGCAAGTCTAGTGGTGATGAACTCCCTCAACTTTTGCTTGCTTAGGAAAGTCTGTATCTCACTTTCACTTCTGAAAGACTTTGATGGGTAAAGTATTCTTGGTTGTGTGCCGGCCTGGTCGTGCAGTGGTTAAGTGTGCACGTTCTGCTTTGGTAGCCCGGGGTTCACCAGTTCGGATCCCAGGTGTGAACATGGTACTGCTTGGCAAGCCATACTGTGGTAGGCATCCCACATATAAAGTAGAGGAAGATGGGCAAGGATGTTAGCTCAGGGCCAGTCTTCCTCAGCAAAAAGAGGAGGATTGGTGGCAGATGTTAGCTCAGGGCTAATCTTTCTCAAAAAAAAGAAGTATTCTTGGTTGGCTTTTTTTTTTCTTTCAGCATTTTGAGTATATCATTCTACTCTCTTTTGGCCTACAAGGATTCTGAGAAATCCTCTGATACCCTTATGTGAATTTCTTATACATAGGAATTTTTTCTCTTGGTGCTTCTAAAATTCTCATTGTCTTTGATTTTAGACAGTTTTATTGTAATGTTTCTTGGAGAAGATGGTTTTGTGTTGAAATTTTGGGGTGACTTATTAGCTTCATGAACCTAGATGTCCAAATCTCTTCCCAGATTTGGAAGCTTCTCAGACATTATTTCTTTAAATAGGCTTTCTTCCCCTTTCTCTTTCTTCTCTCCTTCTAGGACTCCAATAACACATAGATTGTTTCTCCTAATTGTATACCATCTTTCACATAAGCTTTCTTCACTCTTTTTCATTCTTTTTTCTTTTCACTCCTCTGAATGGTTGACTTCAAATGACCAGTCTTCTACTTCACTAATTCTTTCTTCTGCTTGGTTAAATCTGCTCTTGAAGCTCGCTATTGAATTCTTCTTTTCAGGCATTGTATTCTTCAATTCTAAAATTTCTTGAGTCTTTTGGGGTAATGGTTTCTATTTCTTTGTTAAACTTCTCATTTTGTTCATGCCATGCTTTCCTAATTTCATTTGGTTGTCTAACTGTGTTTTCTTGTAGTTCACTGAATTTCTTTAAGAGAATCATTCTAAATTCTTTGTCAGATAGTACATAGGTCTCCATTTTATTAGAGTCAGTCATTAGAGTATTATTAGCTTCCTTCGGTCACCACCAAAGGAATCATGTTTCCTTGATTATTTATAGTCCTTGAAGTCTTGTGTTTGTGTCTGTGCATTTGAGGAAGTAAGCACCTCTTCCAATCTTTACAGGCTGACTATGGCAGGCAAAAGTCCTTCACCAGTTAGCTTATTTAGAGATTCTAGATGGGCTGTCTGGTGGTGTCTGCAGGCAGGCTTCCTTCTGAATCCTTGGGAAGGCTGATATGTTGCCTGGGTCAGCAGGTGGGCAGCCCTGGTACTTGGGTACATAGAGACCTGGTGCCTGGGTCTTTGGGAGTGGGCTGGAGCCTGGGTTCACCGGGGTCAACTGATGCTTGAGTCAGTGGAGATGGACCTGGGACCTGGGTCTGCATGGGTGGACCTGGATCGTGGGTCCACAGAGATTAATCAGGTGCCACGGACCACTGGAGTGGATCTGGTGCCTAGATGTGCAAGGGCCAGTCTGGTATTGGGATGGGAAAGGAGGCTGTTTTCATGAGAGATGGCCTAGAAGCTGGGGCCAGTGGGGCAAGACTGGCACTAGTGTGAACCTAAAGCCTGGAAGTCAACCTGTAACCTGGTGCCTGATTGGCTGGCTTAGAGATTAGGTCTGTGGGGGCTTGTCTGGCACTAGTCAATCCAGGTGCTTGGGTCTCTGGAAGGCAGCCTCAAGGTTGGTGCTTCACGGGCTGGCCTGGTGTTGGGGTGGGAAGGAGCCTGCGTCCAAGGGAGCCAGTCTGGAGTCGAGATCCATGTGAGCTGGGATCCTGAGTTTGCTGGAGCCTGCTTGGAGACTGATGTCACAGGAGACACTTGGGGCCATGAGTGCTGCCCAGGCAGTAAAGTATGTGGGACAAGGAGACTGAAGTGAGTGCTCAACTTCATTGTGGACCCCAGTGCTGGCCTGCTTCAGCACCAGGCTGACTCTTTCTACACTGGGCTGCCTTGGCTTAGGGGAGGGTGTTAGGCGTAATGTAGTCAATTCCTATTTTTTTAAGTCACTTAAGACTTTTTCTTGTTATATGAATCTTTCCTCCCTAGGTGTTAGATTCTCTTTATGATATTTTGACTCTATACTTTTCTTTAAGATTACTTTACTTGGCAATATTTAGCAACTTTTTCTACCTAGCATTGTGGAGTGGGGGGTGGGGAGATTGTAGGTTGGGGTCCACTGACATCCTTTCCCCACAACTAGATTCTCTTGACATAGCCACCCTCTGCAAGCCTCTACCCATTGATACTCACACTCTGTCCCCTTGCTCATGGCACTGAGGCCTTGGAAACTGCCTTTTGACTTCTTTCATGCTTTCCTCTCTTCTGCACTCCTCTCCAAGTCCAGGGAGAATTAACACTTTGTTTTGGTTTTTTTCCTCTTTATGCCACAGGGAAAATAAAACTGGTTATAAAAGTTTTTTTTTTCCCTAAATCCATAACTTATGTCTGTGCTTCACCCAGGTGCTATAATTCCTCACCTGAAATCATTAGACCTTCTAAAGGTATTTTCATGCATGAAAAAAAGACATAAATTATATCAAGTTATAGGAAGTACTCAGAATACATATCGTTGCATACCTGAGATAATGGATTGAAAATCAATGTTCTGTCTGTAGTAGTATCTGGAGTAGTCTAATTTATGATGGCAAGTGCTCCAGTAACCTTGTCACCAAGTGTCACCCAGATATTTCTCAGTTTCCGAAGGTTCTGCTACATGCACAGTGGGTGCAGTCCCTCTTCTTCTTCCCCTCCAGGAGCTTCATCAGGTAGCTCTCAGCAACTAATGCTCCTTCTAGTGAGGATAGTTGTACTTTGCTGGTGAGAGCAGGTGTGAGGAAGGGGACACCATCCTCTCTGTCCCAGATCCCATTAGGCCTATCCTTACTTCATTCAAAGCACTACTGTTTTTTTTCTCTCAATTATTTTTTTATTGAGTTCATAATAGTTTACATTAATGTGAGATTTCAGTTGTGTATTATTTCTTGACTGTCACCACATAAGTGCTCCCCTTCACCCCCTGTGCCCACCCCCACCCTCCTTCCCCTGGTAACCACTGAACTGTTTTCTTTGTCCAGGTACTTGTTTATATATGAGTGAAATCATCTGGTGTTTGTCTTTCTCAGTCTGGCTTATTTTGCTTAGCATAGCTCCCTCTAGGTCCTCCCATGTTATTGCAAATGGGATGAATTTGTCTTTTTTTCTGACTGAGTAGTATACCATTCTATATATACACCACATCTTCTTTATCCAATCATCAGTCAATGGGAACTTAGGATGCTTCCATGTCTTGGCTAATGTGAATAGTGCTGCAAAGAACATAGGGGTGCATATGTTACTTTGGATTGTTGATTTCAAGTTGTTTGGGTAGATACCCAGTAGTGGGATAGCTGGGTCATTTGGTATTTCTATTTTTAGTTTTTTGAGGAATCTCCATACTGTTTTCCATAGTGGCTGCACCAGTTTGCATTCTCACAAGCAGTGTATGAGGGTTCCCTTCTCTCCACAGCCTCTCCTACATTTGTTATTTTTAATCTTAGTGACTATAGCCATTTCAACAAGCATAAGGTGGTATCTTAGTACAGTTTTGATTTGCATTTCCCTGATGATTAGTGACGTTGAACATCTTTTCATGTGTTTATTGGTCATCTGTATATCTCCTTTGGAAAAATCTCTGTTCATTTCCTCAGCACATTTTTTTATTGTTTTTGTTGTTGTTGTTGTTGTTGTTGTTGTTGTTGTTCAGTTGTGTGAGTTCCTTATATATTATGGACATTAACCCCTTGTCAGATACATGATTTGCAAATATTTTCTCCCAATTTGTAGGTTGTCTCTTTGTTTTGATTCTAGTTTCTTTTGCCATGCAGAATCTCTTTAGTCTGATGAATTCCCACTTGTTTATTTTTTCTTTTGTTTCCCTTGTCTGAGAGGTCATGGTATTTGAAAAGATGCTTTTTAGTTTGATGTCAAAGAATGTACCACCAATATTATCTTCCAGGAGTTTTATAGTTTCAGGATGTATCTTCAAGTCTCTGATCCCTTTTGAGTTTATTTTTGTGTATGGCATGAGATAGTGGTCTACCTTCATTCTTTTGCATGTGGCTGTTCAGTTTTCCCAACACCATTTATTGAAGAGACTATCTTTTCTCGATTGTATGTTCTTGTCACCTTTGTTGAAGATTAGCTGTCCATAGATGTGTGGTTTTATTTCTGGGCTTTCAGTTCTGTTCCACTGATCTGTGTGCCTGTTTTTGTACCAGTACCATGCTGTTTTGATCACTACAGCTTTGTAGTACATTTTGAAGTCATGGATTGTGACACATTCAGCTTTGTTCTTGTTTCTCAGGATTGCCTTAGCAATTCAGGGGCAGTGATTACCCTATATGAATTTTAGTATTCTTTGCTCTATTTCCATGAAGAATGTAATTGAGATTCTGATTGGGATTGCATTGAATCTGTAGATTGTTTTGGGGAGTATGGACATTTTAGCTATGTTAATTCTTCCAATCCATGAGCAAGGAATCTCTTTCCATCTCTTTATGTCATTATCAATTTCTCTCAGAAATGTGTTATAGTTTTCATTGTATAAGTCTTTCACCTCCTTGGTTAAATTTATTCCTAGGTACTTTATTCTTTTAGTTGCGATTGCAAACGGAATTGTATTCTTGAGTTCTCTTTCTGTAAGTTCATTATTGGAGTATAGAAAAGCAACTGATTTTTGTAAGTTGATTCTGTACCCTGCAACTTTACTGTAGTTTTAATTATTTCTATTAGTTTTCTGATGGATTTTTTGGGGATTTTCTATATATAAGATCATGTGATCTGCAAACAGTGAGAGTTTCACTCCCTATTTGGATTCCTTTTATTCCTTTCTCTTCCTAATTTCTCTGGACAAAACCTTCAGTACTATGTTGAATAAGAGTGGTGATAGTGGGCATCCTTGTTTCCTTCCTGTTCTCAGGGGGATGGTGCTCAGTTTTTTCCCATTGAGTATGATGTTGGCTGTGAGTTTGTCATATAGGGCCTTTATTATGTTGAGGTAATTTCCTTATATCCCCATTTTGTTAAGAGTTTTTATCATAAATGGCTGTTGGATCTTGTCAAATGCTTTCTCTGCATCTATCGAGATGATCATGTGGTTTTTATTCCTCCATTTGTTGATGTGGTGTATCACAATTGATTTGCCAATGTTGAACCATCCCTGTGTCCCTGGTATGAATCCCACTGGATCATGATGTATGACCCTTTTGATGTATTGCTGAATTCGAGTTGCCAAAATTTTGTTGAGAATTTTTGCATCTATGTTCATCAGTGATATTGGCCTGTAGTTCTTTTTTGTGCTATGTTTGTCAAGCTTTGGTATCAGAGTGATGTTGGCCTCGTAGAATGCATTAGGAAGTGTTCCATCTTCCCTAATTTTTTGGAATAGCTTGAGAAGGATAGGTTTTAAATCCCCTCTGAAAGTTTGGTAAAATTCCCCAGGAAAGCAGTCTGGTCCTGGGGTTTTATCCTTTGGGATGCTTTTGATTGCTATTTCAATCTCTTTCCTTGTGATTGATCTATTCATATTGTCTGTTTCTTCTTGACTCAGCTTTGGGAGGTTATAAGAGTCTAAGAATTTATCCATTTCCTCTAGGTTATCCATTTTGTTGGCATATAGTTTTTCATAGTATTTTCTTATAATCCGTTGTATTTCTGTGGATCGGTTGTTATTTCTCCTCTTTCATTTCTGATTTTATTTATTTGAGCTTTCTCTTTTTTTTTCTTTGTAAGTCTGGCTAGGGGTTTGTCAATTTTATTTATCTTCTCAAAGAACCAGCTCTTTGTTTCATTGATCCTTTCTACTGCTTTTTTTGTTTCAATAGCATTTATTTCTGCTCTGATTTTTATTTCTTTCCTTCTGCTGACGTTTGGCTTTGTTTGTTCTTATTTTTCTTATTGGGTTAAGTGTAATTTGAGATTTCTTATTTGGGATTTTTCTTGTGTGTTAAGGTGTGCCTGTATTGAGATGAATTTCCCTCTTAATACAGCTTTTGCTGTATCCCGTATGAGTTGGTCCAAATTGTATGTTATCATTTTCATTTGTCTCCAAGTATTTTTTGAGTTCTCCTTTAATTTCTTCAATAGTCCATAGCTTGTTCAATAGCATGTTGTTTAGTCTCCACATCTTTGTCCCTTTCTCAGCTTTTTCTTGTAATTAATTTCTAGCTTTATAGCATTATGATAGAAAAAGATGCTTGTTATTATTTCAATTTTTTTTTTATATTTATAGAGGCTTGCCTTGTTTCCCAACATATGGTCTATCCTTGAGAATGTTCCATGCACACTTGAGAAGAATGTGTGTTCTGCTGTTTTTGGATGGAGTGTTCTACATATGTCTATTAAGTCCAACTGGTTTAGCTTTTCATTTAATTCCACTGTTTCCTTGTTGACTTTCTGTCTGGATGATCTGTCCATTGATGTGAGTGGGGTGTTGGAGTCCCCTACTATTATTGTGTTATTTTTAATATCTTCTTTTAGGTTTGTTAATAGTTGCTTTATGAACTTTGGTGCTCCTCTGTTGGGTCCATAGATATGTATAAGCATTATTTCTTTTTCATGGAATGTCCCTGTGATCATTATATATTGGCCCTCTATGTCTCTCTTTACCTTCCTTATCTGGAAGTCTACTTTGTCTGATATAAGTATTGTGACACCTGCTTTCTTTTGTTTGCTGTTTGCTTGGAGTATCATCTTCCACCCCTTCACTCTGAGCCTGTATTTGTCATTGGAGCTGAGGTGTGTTTTCTGGAGGCAGCAAATTGTTGGATCTCGTTCTTTAATCCATCTCACCACTCTATGTCTTTTTATTGGAGAATTCAATCCATTTACATTTAGTGTGATTAATGATGTATGAGGGCTTAATGCTGTCGTTATATCACTCGTTTTCTGGTTTTCCTGCATTTCCTTTGTTTCTTGCCCTGTGTGTTTTGGTCTACCCATTGAATTATGTAGTTTTAAATGATGTGTTTCTTTGTTCTTTCCTTATTTATTTTTTGTGTCTCTGTTCTTTTTTGTTTAGTGGCTACTCCAAAGTTTGTATTCAGAATCTCATGTATAAGATAGTTCATTTTCTAATGGTTTCTTATTTCGTTAGTCTAAACAGATTCAGTCCCTTTCCTCCTCCCCTCCTAAGTTGTTTTTTTCATATCTTATTCCAACTTGTGAGTTTGTCATTAAAGTGACAAGACTGTCTTTGTTTTTAGTGTTTTCCTTCCTTTTAGCCTAATGCTGTTGTTGAATATTTGCTATCCTATTCTGATTCTGTCTAACTATCTCCTTACTCTATGTTTTGTGACCCCTTCCTCCCTTTTTTTCCTTTTTCAGGTATGAGGGCCTTCTTGAAGATTTCTTGTTGGGGGGGGAGGTCTCATGGCTACGAAGTCCCTTAGCTTTTGTTTGTCTGTGAAAGATTTAATTTCTCCCTTGTATCTGAAGGATATTTTTGCTGGATAGAGTATTCTTGGTTGAAGATTCTTGTCTTTTAAAGTTCTGAATATGTCATTCCACTCTCTCCTAGCTTGTAAGGTTTCTGCAGAGAAATCTGCTGAAAGCCTGATAGGGGTTCCTTTGTTGGTTATTTTCTTTTGCCTTGCTGCCCTGAGTGTTCTTTCTTTGTCATTCGTTTTTGCCAGTTTTACTACTATATACCTTGCAGTAAGTCTTTTTACATTGACAATTCTCAGAGATCTGGAAGTTTTTTCCACACATATTTCCCACTCTTTCCCTAGACTTGGAAAGTTCTCTGCTATTATGTCTTTGAACACGCTTTCTGCTCCATTTCCCTTCTCTTCATCTTCTTGAATACCCATAGTTCTTATGTTGCATTTCCTCATTGAGTCAGATATTTCTTGGAGATTTTCTTCCCTTCTTTTTAGTCTTAGTTCTCTCTCCTCCTCTGTCTGGAGCATTTCAACATGCCTATCCTCGATTATACTGATTCACTTCTCTATGATGTCCACTCAAGCATTAAGGAAATCTGTATTTTGTTTTATCTCTTCCATTGTCTTTCATCTCTAATATTTCTGATTGATTCTTCTTTATAGTTTCAACTTCTTTTGTGAAGTAGCTCCTGAACTCATTGAATTGTTTTTCTCTATTCTTTTTACTTCATTGAGTTTTTTGATGATAGTTATTTTGAATTCATTGTCGTTTAGCTTACATATTTCTGTGTGCTCAGGACTGAATTTTGGGTGCTTGTTTTCTCTCTGGTCTGGAGATTTGATGTAGTGCCTGGTGTGGAAAGTTGGCTCTTTCTCATTCTGGTATTATTTGGTTGCAGTTACAGCCTATCACGACTGGGTGGGGGTTAAGAGCTTGGTATTCTGAGTCCTCCACCTTGAGCAAAGATGGTGGCCATGCAGGGTGGGGTGGGGGAGGGATGCTTTCTCCTGAGTGCAGTCCAGGGTTTGTTGATCAGCTCTTGCTATCTGGTCCCTGGGGTCTTGGCTTGATGAGGTCACCCCGTGCAAAAGCTTTCTCCCTATTGGAGGGCTTCCCTCTAGGCTGCAAGGGCCCTAGGGAGTCTTGGGTTATCCCGCAAACAAGCAACCCCTCCACTACTCCTTCCCTTATGCATCCTCCTGTCGCAGCAACTGCAGTCTTTAGGGGAAGGAACGAAGTTCTCTCTTACCCAGTTCCAGCTCCTCTGAGGGGGGCTCCAGCCTCTCCACCCTCTGTCGTGTGGCTGTGTGTCTCTCCAAGGTTTTTGTGTTGTTAGGATATCATCTGTTGGAGTATGGTTGCCCCTTTTTGTTGTACGTGAGGGGAGAGAGTCCCAGGAAAGTTCACTCTCCCATGATTCTGATGTCACTCCAAAGCACTACTGATTTAATAAGACTTTACTTACATGTGAGGCTTGTAGAAAGGACTTACAGAGTTCATAGTGTCATTGGTCTTTGGCTCCATTTCTTTATCTTCTCTTGCCTCTAGCCTTTTCCATATGTTGCCCATACTTTCCAAGTGGCTTCTTTCATGTCACAAGATGGCTGCCAGTAGACTCTACAGATATGTGCTTTCTGGTTTACATCCAAGGAGAGATAGATACCTTCTCTTTCTCTAACCACGAAACAGGAGTCCTGTGCTTCTCTCTGATTAGAGCAATTCAGATCATATGCCCTTCCCTGAACCAAATTTTATAACCAGGAGAACACTGGCATACTTCAGAGATATTGCTGGTTTGGTTCCAGACCACTGCAATAAAGTGAATACCACAATAAAGCAAGTCACATAATTTTTTTTATATCTCGGTGCATATAAAAGTTACGGGTTTTTTATACTGTAGTCTATTAAGTGTGCAATAGCATCATGTCTAAAAAGACGATATGTACACCTAATTAAAAATATTTTATTGCTAAAAAATGCTACCCATCATCTGAACCTTCAGTGAGTCATAATCTTTTTGCTGGTGGAGGATCTTGCCTTGATGTTGACGGCTGCTGAATCATCAAGGTGGTGGTTGCTGAAGGTTGGGTGGCTGTGGCAATTTCTTAAAATAAGACAATGATGGAGTTTGCTGTATTGATTGACTTTTCCTTTCACAAGTTATTTCTCTGTATCATGTGATGCTGTTTGATGGCATTTTACGTACAGTAGAACTTCTTTCAAAATTGGAGTCAATCTTCTCAAACTCTGCCACTGCTTTATCAACTAAGTTTATGTAATGTTCTAAATCCTTTGTTGTCTTTTCAACAATCTTCACAGCATCTTCACCAAGAGTAGATTCCATCTCAAGAACCTACTTTTTTTGCTCATCCATTAGAAACAACTCTTCATCTGTGAAAGTTTTATCATTAGTTTGCAGCAATTCAGTCACATCTTCAGACTCCACTTCCAGTTCTAGTTCTCTTGCTATTTCCACCACATTTGCAGTTATACTTCCTCCACTGAAGTCTTGAACCCCTCAAAGTCATCCATGAAGTTTGGAATCAACTTCTTCCAAACTCCTGTTAATGTTGATATTTTGACCTCGTCCCATGAATCACAAATGTTCTTAATGGCATCTAAAATAATGAATCTTTTCCAGAAGGTTTTCAGTTTACTTTTCCAACATCCGTCAGAAGACTCACTATCTATGGCAGTTATAGCCTTATGAAATGCATTTCTTAAATAATAAGACTTGAAAGTTGAAATTACTTCTTGATCCATGGGAAGCAGAATGGATGTTGTGTTAGCAGTCATGAAAACAACATTTATCTTGTTGTGCATTTCCATCAGAGCTCTTAGGTGACTAGGTGCATTGTCAAAAAGCAGTAATATTTTGAAAGGTATCTTTTTTCTGAGCAGTAGGTCTCAACAGTGGACTTAAAATATTTAGTGAACCATGTTGTAAATAGATTTGTTGTCAT
Organism: Equus asinus; assembly: GCF_041296235.1. Taxonomy (NCBI): domain Eukaryota; kingdom Metazoa; phylum Chordata; class Mammalia; order Perissodactyla; family Equidae; genus Equus; species Equus asinus. The sequence continues at coordinate 39,573,418 of NC_091801.1, read as the reverse complement.
CTAGGCTTTGCTTTTCCATTTATAGAGCACAGGCAGAATAGATGTAGCTTAATTCTTAAGGAACCTAGGATTTTTGAAATGGTAAATGAGCACTGGCTTCAACTTAAAAGTCACCAGATGCATTAGCCACTAACAGGAGATTCAGCCTGTCCTTTGGAGCTTTGAAGCCAGGCATTGACTTTTCCTCTCTACCAATGACAGTCCTAGATGGCACCTTCTTCCAGTATAAGGTTGTTTTGTCCACACTGAAATTCTGTTGTTCAGTGCAGCCACACTGACTAAAGGTCTTAGCTAGATCTTCTGGATGACTTGCTGCAGCTTCTACATCAGCTCTTGCTGTTTCCCCTTGCACTTTTATGTTGTGGAGATGGCTTCTTTCCTTAAAGCTCATGAACCAACCTCTGCTAGCTTCAAACTTTTCTTCCACAGCTTCCTCACTTCTCTCAGCCTTAAAAGAGTTGAGGAGAGTTAGGGCCTTGCTCTGGATTAGGTTTTGGCTTAAGGGAATGTTGTGGCTGGTTTGATCTTCCATCCAGACCACTAAAACTTTCTCCACATCAGCAACAAGGCTGCTTCACTTATCATTCATGTATTCACTGGAGTAGCACTTTTAATTTCCTTCAAGAACTTTTCCTTTGCACTCACAACTTGGCTAACTATTTGGCCCTAGAGGCCTAGCTTTTGGCCTATCTTGGCTTTTGACATGCTTTCGTCACTAAGCTTAATCATTTCTAGCTTTTGATTTAAAGTGAGAGGCATGTGACTCTTCCTTTTGCTTGAACACTTAGAGGCCATTCTAGGTTTATTAATTGGCCTAATTTCAATATTATTGTGTTTCATAATACGGAGGCCCAAAGAGTGGGAGAGAGATGGCGGGACAGCCAGTCAGGGGAGCAGTCAACACCCACACGTTTATCAATTAATTTTGCCATCTTATACGGGCATGATTCGTGGCACCCCAAAACAATGATAATAGTAACATCAAAAATCACTGGTCGTAGATCACCATAACAAATATAATAATAATGAAAAAGTTTAAAATATTGCAAGAATTACCAAAATGTGACAGAGACATGAAGTGAGCAAATCCTGTCAGAAAAATGGCAATAGAATTGCTTAATGCAAAGTTGCCAAAAAACTTCAATTTGTAAAAAATGCAGTATCTGCGAAGTGCAATAAAGCAAAGCACGATAAAATAAGGTATGCCTGTTTTATGACTGCTTGGTTTAGGCCTTGCTTACAAACTCAGTCCTGAATCAATAACTTTGACAAAGGGAGATCACTCTAATAGTTTAGGCCAATCAGGACTTACACAGACAGCTAATAGAGGACCTCATTTGTTTCATCCATAATGTTGCATTACACTGAGAGAGAATGACATGGAAGGCAACTAGTATTGCCCCCACACTTGGACTCTTATAGGAGCGCTGCCCATACCTGGCTTCCTGGCAGGTCCAGACCAGCCTCCACATGACCAAAGGCAATCACTTCAGCTGTCACCACCAGAGCCATAGCAGTTTATTCTATAAATGGAGTTTAGAGCTAAGCTGTACTGTTGACTCCCTGTCTCAGAGAAAAGGAAGATTTTTTAAAATCCCAATATAAAGTCAAGTTTTCCAAATTCTCATATGAATTATTCACATGTGTTATTGGAGCTATCTGTTCCTTTTGGAGGACGTGCCTCACTCTCTGACAGATTGGCCTTACTGTATAGAATGTATACAAGATAAGCACAGAAAATATTTCTGGTTTATTCAATCGTGGTCAATTTCTTATTTGTGATAAGGTTTAAAAAGGATGGAGAAGGCACACTTCTTATCTAGTTGTTTCATTTCTATCTAACTGGATTTTTAGGTTTCTTAAGAGCAGTCTTCATCTTACAGTTTTTTGGAATTTAGCTCAGCTATGGTAGTTTCATGAAGTTTAACCTAACATATTTCTTTGTACAAAGCAGGAAATATTTGTAAAATATCATGAGCTCTTTGAGGGCAGAAACTATGTGGAACTCACCCTTGTATTTACAGGGCCCTGTGCAATGTCTAGAACAGAATGGACACTCAATCAACATTTCTTTGAATGAGCCAATGAATGAATTAATACCAAAGTAATTATTGATTACATATTTTAAAAGTATAATATAAGAATTTATGTATTTGCTATATCAAATAGAATATGCAAATTTCTCTGGGAGCATGTGAGGTGGCTCATTCCTGCCACTGAGATATTATGATTTCAACTGTTTAGGGAATGCTCAGTTAAATCTGCTGTCAGAGAACTTAAGGTAGTTTTTTGGTAAGTGTTTACATACATTAGTTGACTTTCAATCATTAAGCATAAATTTATCCGTCAGTATATATTGTTTCTATGTATTCAAAAAGCATAAAGTGTTTCTTCTTTGAATGAACCATTTGCATTGGATCAATCATTTTTATGACCAGAGGTTGCAACAATTTGTGTTACCTAGTAGGCCTAATCATTGTCTCTCCTTTCCTGTCTATTACCCAGACTTAATTACTATTCTGTACTAGAAGTACAAGTATACCTGTGCTGTTTTCCAGGAAACAGTTGTCTTTGTTTAAAAATTAGAAATTAGAACTTGTATTCTGCCAAATTAAAGGTATATTTATTGCTATTGTTTGCTAACACACACATCCTTCTCCAAACTAAAACACGAATCTAAATCATGTTTGGAATTTTTTAATGGTCACTAAATAGTTTAAAAGTTATTTCTTTATGAGCCCCAATTAGTGACATTAAATGAGTCACCTAATATTTAGAAGTGAATTATTAAACATATTTATCAGATAAATTATTAGTAAAAATATATTACTCAAAAACTTTAAAATAAAAATGTCATGTTTACATTTATAAAATGTTTTGAAATTTATAGATCCTTTACACATATATTATTTCCTTTAAATCTTACAACAAATCTATTAAGTATAGCAGATATTATTGTATAATTTATGAATAAATGAAAACATAATTCATTATGTGACCTTGTTGATTCCTCAAGAACACCTATCACTCTTAGTATTCTCAGAGTCTAGAACATTGTCTGGCATAGAATAAGTGGACAACTAATATATATATCTTCCAAAATGGATTATTAGGTGTTACACAGTTGATAATAAGCAGAAATTAAACCCAAATCTGCTAAACTTAGTGTATTTTCCACATCAGATTGACTTCATCATTTTTGCCTCTTTTAACTTTGAGAGGCACATATCTAAATAATGTTACTTAATATTAATCATCACTCTAGCTCATTTAGTACTTGGGCACAGAGCTGACATGTCAACGTAGGGTAAACTGAATTCAGTTCAAATCGACAGTCTTGAGTGTCTGCTATATAAAGGCACTGTACAAAGGGCTGAAAAGATAAAGATGACTGCGATGTCTCTGTCCTCAAGAAAATTATAGACAAATAAAGGAGAGAAATACGTAAATGTAATTTAGGTGGTAAGCACTATAATCAAATTGTGCTTAGGGGGCTAAATTAACAAATACAGTAAGTGGAAGTGTGGTAAGAATGGGAAATGAATAAAAATAGTTTAGTCATGGGGTGGGTTAGAGTATGCTTCAATAAGAAAAAGCACTAAAATTTCAATGGTTTAAAAAACAAACTTTATTTCTTGTTCATGCTACATGACCAAGATGCAGTTTTGAATGTGAAGACACATTGTTTTTACTCCAGAATCCAAGCTGATGGATTAGCCACCATCTTGATCATTATTGGTTACCTAGGCAGAGAGAAGGAGAAAGTTCTGGAAGGTCTTCTATCAGCCATTAAATGTTATTTCTTCTCATGAATCATTGGTCAGAAATAATCACATAGGCAGACCCAGGCATAATAGGGCCAGAAAGTGCAATCTTATCTTGTTCATGGAAGGCAGAGAACTTTTTAAGCAATCATGCTAATGGCTCCTACAAAGACTAAAATAGGAATCAGTACCTTCTAAGCAGTGTTTAATGCAGTGAAGCACATGTTCTAATCTTGCATAGGGCCCAAATACTTAAATTAAAGATGCTTCTAAATGTGTCCCTACTTTAGCCTCTTAAATTATACCCTCTCATTTATGGTACGTTGAAAATCAAAGAAATTCACAAGCTCCACATACATATAGATGACTGCATATGCCTGCATATGGGTATCGAAGAAGCTAGGGATCCCTAATCAGGCAGTTCCCCTGCCAGAACCATTGTATTTACAGTGCCAGCTTCTCTTAGGTGAAAGTCCTTTTTACACACAGCACTAAAGGACTCCAGTTGTTTTTCTGTTCCAAAGCAGCAATAAATAAACAGGGTAGCCCAGTTATTATTTAGAGCTGCCAATTTTACAGCCTGAAAGGTATAGTCAGTAATCAGGCAATCCCCAAGGAAATAAGTAGCCAAAGTTTGGAGGGCAATATAGCGGTAATAGAAATTATGCATAAGGAAGGGTTATAATGACGGCACCGAATGCAGAACACGTGATGTCCTGTGATGCTGTTGGAGAGAAGCATTTGATCCATCTTTGCTGATAATGATCAGAGGGAGAGGAGTCTGTGGAGTTTGTATGTGACTCAGGCTATCCAAACTATAGGATCTGTATTTCAAGCAATAATAAATGTCAGATATTTTTACTGAATGGCATTGCTGTCCAACACACCATGGATCTAACTGTGGTTGAATTCTCTTTGTTTTATTTTTGAAAAGCTGATAAATTTCTTGGTTGTTGAAAATGTTCTTGACTGCCAAAGTAAAAAAAAAAAAAAAAAAAACTGAATCTAAAACCAGAAACAGAAACTCATACACGATGGATTTGTTTATTGTGAAGGTGATTGGCTGTATGTAAACTGAAAAAGATTCTATTGATTTTTTTTTCTTTCACCTAAAAATCTACTCTCCTAGACCATCAAGGGGATAACATCAGTCTGCTTCTTCCACTGATAATTTTTCTAGACTTTAAATTTCACCATTTATTTCCAAGAGAAAAAGAAAGACAGGACCACTGGACTCTGCAGGGTACAGCACCCTGATTGCTTATTGTAATTCACTATAACACATAAGCATACAAGACTGACAGCTCTAAAACTCTGCAGTCTCCAGCATGTTGATTTTGCTACTCTATATATTTAATTTTCTTTGAAAAACGTATCGTATTTCTCTGAGGATTCATTTGCTTTTCAAATTATGGCTGCCTAGCTAAGGCTTGTGTACCAGGTGCCATGTAAAAGCATGTTAAAAGTAGATAAAAGCAATTTACCCTGCCCTCTAATTAGAGATGTCTCATCTTTACCACTGACAATAGCAGTATGCAGCTGTGGCGGTAGAGAGATAATAGAAGCTGGAGTAGGGAGAAATTAAAGATATGCTGGCTGATGCAGAGTGTCACCTCTCCATTGCTCAGCTTGGGTGGGCTTCAGAATGAGTAGGAATTTTTAGTATTTCCTCTTCCCTGACTCTGTTGATTTATTTCACATTAATAATTGAGCTTTAAAAAAGGGAGGGCAAGAGTATGTTGCGGGGAGGGCAGAGCAAGATACAGGCTTTCGAAAAGACTCTGTGACTTTCTTAATGACTGACCACGTGGAATACATTGTTACCTAGTTCTATAGCTCACCTATCATTTAACACCTTTTGGATACACATCACTGTACTTGATGTAATAACGTTTAAAAAGTATGGAGAAGACACACTACTTGCCCCCCCGGGAGTTTGCAATCTAGAAGGGTCATTCTTCATAAAGATCATATCTGATATGTTGTAATAATTTGCCATGTGCAGAGGAAAGTTAAAGATAGAAAGTGGTCATCTGGGAGTATAAGTGTTCAGAATAGCTGTTTGAAATAAATAAATTTTGAGAAAATCTTTAGTGAAGTAGTCAGCCTGAGTTAGAGACACAGAAGCAAGGATCACTACAGGGAAAATGCCAAGATCGGAGGTAGTAAGCAGCCAACATGTATAAGAACTATTGAGAACAATTTTCCTGCTGAGGGGAATGTCCATTGACAAAGGATCTTGAAGTGTTTAGAATAGACCAAATGGCAAAATGGCAATGGAAGTTTAATCCCAGATCACATAAAGTCATGTGATTAAAATTGCATTTGAGAAAAAATATACAGGTAAGTGTATGCTGATTATAGTGGTGTGAGAAGATACTGGAGGTAAGTCTATATAAAGAAAAATTTAAGTAGCGATTTTTGCATGCAGATTAGAATGAGAAATAATGCTGTAAATGAGGAAGATACAAAGTCTAAAGTGTGTAGTAAGTGGGTACGGTTGTTGGTAATTAGCGTGGTTTCTAGAAGAGAATTGCTGAATCCCTTCAGCAGCGTGGTAGCAATGGGAGCCAAATTGAGAGGATTAGGGGAGGACACAGTGGTGAGGAGACATGGCAGCAGAATGCTCAATCATTAAATGCCAGGAGAAAATAGACTGACAGGAGTAGCAAGTGTTAGCTACCAAGTTAGTAACTTAAATAAAGCTTAGGGAAATCTGAACATTTACATTTTATAGCAAGAATCAACTATAGAGGGATGAAATGCTAGAGGGTGGAATAAAAATGGGATGAAAGTGAAATATATACGTGTATATATATCATTTATATGTGTGTATAACCTTGGGTAATGTACAGCTAGTCCGAGGAGAAAAACCTGTTCAAAGATGGCATCGGAATTATTTTAGATAAGATAATTTTATTTTGTTTCTCGAAATAGCATATGGATCTATATTGGTTCTGCAATCATATCCCTCAGAACATTGTTAGAATGCAGTAAGAGTTATACAAAAAGAGATAAGTTGCTCTGCACAAAATAATTTTTCATTTACAAGGGTAGCCAAGAGGAAGAGGGAAAGGGTCCCAGAGATGAAGAGAGGCTGGACTCTGGGGATGGATTTGGCGATGTCTCATGAGGTGCAGTTGTCAAGGATGAGAAAGAAGAGTTGGCCAGTGGGATATTCCCATTGATGAGAATGCAGTAGGAATGTCTAATATTCATCAGGAAAATTCTCAAAATGCATGCAACACTTAGATGAAATCTTCAAATTTTCTTAACATACTGGTTTGCAACTCTCTCTCTGTCTCTCTCTGTGGTGTGTTAAAGTAATCAAGAAAATGGGCTTTGTTTTATAACTGAGTTACATGGGGGAAAGAAACCAGAATAGCTGAAAGCTATGAGATATGAAGGCAATTAAAGATTTAGGAGAAATGCAGATAAGCAATATCTAGGCAAAATGTCAGTCTGGCCAAGCCCCCACAGTGAATCCTCAGAGATATTGGGACCAGGATTTTGAGACAAATTTTTACTTAAATCTTGAAGGGCAAGGCAACTCAAAATATTGAATGCCTTGCGTCAGCTGGGAGCTAATATTTGGGATGTATATAGGGCATAGATACACAGAAAATAATTTATCAATGGCAATAATGATATATACTATTGTTGAATATTTACTGCTGTGTTTATATCACAACCTAACAGGTTGACATTCAGAGTTAAGTTCTGATCTTACACATTTAAAATCATTTGCTAGATTATGTCATTCCTAGGAAAATGCATTTCTGAAACAAAATATTGATTTTTCCAGCATCTTATGATCATATATAAAGACAGTCAGAAGTTATTTATTGAAAATGTACTACTAAATTCATTAGGGAGATATTTTAATTAGACTAATTTTTCATTAACAGTCAATGAGAAGTTATAACTGTTACTTGCAATGAAACATAAATATTCATCATTCTTTGATAGGAAATCAGTCAAAATCCAAATGATTAAAAGTATACATATATAGCATATGCGTGTATATGTCGACTTGAGTAACAGATAGATCTACATCATGCTTTGCACAGATCAGGGAATTTTTACCTGAGAGAATTAGCAAGAGCAGTTATGCTGAACTTCTTTCAATTGAAAGCCACTTTTGGCTATTCTGTCTACAGATAGGAGTATATCTGTTTTGACCTTCATTTAGAATTCTGCTTACTCTTAGGAATGTGGACCTGTTTGGAAATGGGAAGATATAACCTCATTGGATTTCCTAGGGCTTCATTGTACCTATTCTAACAAATATGATAAAATTACATATCTTATTGTAACTTCTCAAAGTGAGAAAATTTATATTTTGGTTTTCTTTCTCTCATCTTCAAATCTTCATTTGGACTACTCCATGTGACATAAGCAGTTATTTTTCTTCTATCTCCTGACCTGGACCACATAAATCTTTGTGAGTTCAAATCATATCCTTCAATAAACAAGCATTCTGAATGACTGATTGCATTGTAGGTAGTATGCAAGATGCCTGAAATCATCACAAGACAAAAGTTTCTTTATAGAACTTAATGGGTGAGCAATTTTAAATATGCCTTTTCTTAGTAAACTATTATAGAAAACAGAAGTGAAATCATCAACAAATTGAATTCAATCTGGCCAACTTGCAACCCCTACATGTTCATAAACATATTGAAATATATAATTCCTTTTTTATTTTATATATGTGCCCAAAGTATTATTAAATAAACATTGAAAGTAAATTGTAATTTAACCATCAATGGGAATATACAGGGGTGATTTAAGTCATTCACAATTATTGATTTTTATCAGATATCCCTCCTTGTCCATGAGTTAAGTACAATCTGGAGATTATGGCCTATTAAATTGAAGAAAAAGAGAGATGACTATCAATTCTACAGATGAAGAAAACAAACTAATTTACTGCTTCAGGTGACAGAAGAGAATCGGAGATAACATCAAAACCAAGAGTCTTGAAATTTAGCTTTGTATGTGCTGCACGATGCCATGATTAAAGAAAGAAAAGAAATGGCTGAGTGAGAGAGCCAAAGACAAAGAATTCAGTACAAAATGGCAAGTAGAGGTGAGTGGAGGTGACCTCAAAACACTTAAAAGATGCAATTAGGGCCATAAGGTAATAATTGCAAAAGTCATGGAGCCCTTGCCTCCCCCAAAGCATCACACGTGGATGCAGGAGTCCTATCAACAACCCGCGTGGTCAAGTAGAAATGCATAGAATAAAGCCCTCCCCAGGGAATCAAGGAGACACAACAGTGGGTGTGACACTGAAGAGTAAGCTTAGGAAAAACAGTTCTCCATAATGTTTCCGAATGTACCTTGATGTGAGATTTTCATTACAGCATTTGAAAAGAATCTATTTCCATCATTGGGAAGGTGTTGTAAATTAAATGAACAAGTCTAAATAATCCTATCCTTGTTCAAATTGGAGTTTGTAGTGTCTGATGGGATTTATATACAAAATGGTTTGCAACTCACCTGCCTAGCATGGTGCCTGGAATTCCCACCAGTCACTCTGCTTTAACCATTGTGACTCGGAAGGCCTAGCAGGAGTAATACATGAATATATAATACCAATTTGCATGTCAGCATGGATTTTTGAAATTCAAATCAGGGGCTGGCCAGGTGGCACAGCGGTTAAGTTCTCACGTTCCGCTTCTCGGGGGCCTGGGCTTCGCAGGTTCGGATCCCAGGTGTGGACATGGCACCGCTTGACACGCCATGCTGTGGTAGGCATCCCACATATAAAGCAGAGGAAGATGGACCCGGATGTTAGTTCAGGGCGAGGCTTCCTCAGCAAAAAAAAGAGGAGGACTGGCAGTAGTTAGCTCAGGGCTAATCTTCCTCAAAAAAAAAAAAGAGAAATTCAAATCAGCTAACTGTCACATTGTTGTAGTGAAAAGAACCCAGGTTTTGGAGCTGGATTTGAATTTTTCCTTTCTGCTACTGAAGTTTTTATGTCATCTTAGGCGAGGTACTCAATCTCTCTGAAACACAGTGAAAATGTAAAATATGTCTGTAAAATGCCTGGCAAGCATGGGGTACGTGTAGGTGCCCAAGAGACGGTCATTTTCTTTTGCTTCCTCAGAAGTTCAAAAGAAAATTCTGAGGTAAGTATTAATAGGAGCAAAGCAGGTAGGCAGATTGCAGCAAGGCCAAAGCACTTCTTTTGATTAAATAAGCTATCTGAAGATCTGAACAAGAAACATCTCTCTTTCTCAAGGTTGAATAGACAAATTATTAAACTGTTGTTACTGGGTTTTCTTCTCTCTCTTACTTCCTTGTTGCCCATGTACAAAGGGGATATCTGGATATCCCACTGGCACCTCACTTTCAGTATGTCCAAAATGAAACAACGTTTTCAAAGTGAATTCTTCCTCATGAATTCTCCATGGCTGTTCATGGCACCGATAGTCTTTCAGTTCTCTACTATATTCAAATAGTAATTAAAATAGACTCATAATGTTTATTATGTGTGAGATGGTGGATGAGGGAAGTCCCAGTGGTCATAATCCTCTAGGAAAAATTTGGAAATATATGCGACTTTTGGATTGCTATAATGACTGGAAGGTGTTACTCAGATTTAGTAGGTGGGGACCAGAGATGCTGAAATGTCTGTAACATCGAAAGTAGTTCTTCTTATTGAAAAATTGTGGAGCCCAAAATATCAATGGAGGCCCCATTGAGAAGTGCAAATAGAGTCCACCTCTTCAAATACCTCGTGTCCATTTTCTACTTTCCATTCTCATTTCCGTTGTACTAGTCCAGGCTTGGTATTACCTTAGCCATGGAATGTTATTGCTTGAAGGAACTTGAAGGTCATGTAGTTCAGGGAATTGAGGCCAAAAAGGTTAATTTTCTGGCTCAATTTCCATAACTACTTGATTACAAAGCTGAAGTTTGACCTCAAATATGACTGTTACTCCATTAGATCTGCCCCAGGTTAAAATATTATCTACCCGCTCTCAGCATTCAAATTCATCCTCTACTGGACAGAGATGACCACTGAATCTTCTTAAACAACCATTCTCAGAACATCACTTTCCAACTGACAATTGCCCCCTGTTTCGTCATTCATCACCTGTTAACAGTCCTTGGCCTGGCATGCTGGACTACCCCTGACCTGGGCCAGCCAGGCCAGCTAGTGTTATTTCACCCTACTCTCCTTCTGCTTTTTTCAAGTGACAGACTGTCCCCCTGGCTAACTCTCAAGCACATATTTGGCATTTATATCTTCCCTCAAGCTGTTCCCTTTGCCTAAAATATTCTCCACATTCCCTCCCAGTTAAATCTCTACAGACATTCAAATGTCTCCTCCTCCATGAAGCTTTAAAAAGAAATTTCCACAACCAGATATGCTCTTTCTCTATTACCTTTAATACTTTATAGCTGTTATTGGCATTACAATGGTCTGATAGGTAAGATAGCTTTTTGAATATTTTGTTCCTATTTGAGGACAGAGACTGATTAATATGCATCACCTCATCCATACCATATTTTGGACATATAAGGTAGACACTAAAAATTTTGGAGATAGATACACAAAAGATCTAGCAGCCAATCTGGGAGAAAATATCAAAAGAAAAGAAAAAGCTTTCCACTCTCAACTATTCACCTTAGAAAAGCTTTAAAGCACTTCTCATCCCTACTTCAGCCCTCATTTTTACATTATAACTGAAATTCAGTGGAAATGTGTTTCAATTCAAAGAAAACAGAAGGGAATGACACCATCTCTGTTCTTTCTATTGTCCTCAATGCAAGTTTCATTTATCTTTGTCATCTAAGCTATGCAGTCAGCACTAAGGAAGGAAGCCTCGTTAATAAAAGTCAGAGCAGATCTTCTACCTTGTAGATGAAAACTCCTAAAGAATCCTCAAGACGATTGCACTGCATATTATAGCCAGGAGAACTCATAATTCTAAACCGGCATCATCAGTTGACTTAGAACTTGGTTTAGAACCACATTTGTGGAAGGACAAGTCTTTGTAAAATCTTTCTAACTATTCACCACTGCATAACTGAAGCTTAGCTAAAAATAACCAATAAGGTAGAGCTGGGGAGTAAAGTCTAGTTTTCTTGATATTGACCACTCACTTCCGAATTAAACTCTTGATATATGTGAGTCTTTGTGTGTGCGTGTGTGTGTATGTGTTAAGAATAAATCTGGGGACTGCCCCGTGGCCAAGTGGTTAAGTTCACTCACTCACTTCGGAGGCCCAGGGTTTCGCTGGTTCAGATCCCAGGCACGGACATGGCACCACTGATCAAGCCATGTTGAGGTGGCATCCCACATGCCACAACTAGAAGGACCCACAGCTAAAATATACAACTATGCACTGGAGGGCTTTGGGGAGAAAAAGGAAAAATAAAATCTTAAAAAAAATAAATCTGGACATATCTTCCATATAACTATAAGTTTTCTTAATGTGTCCCTACATAAAAAGAATATCACACGATCAATCAGGATCAATGTAATTGAGCTAAAAATATATGGCTGGAATGTTCAGGTGTAAGAAGAGGACCAAAGAAACAAAAATATTTAAAGAGTCTATAATCCAATTTAGAAGAACAGAATCTTAATCCTAAATCATGAGCTAAGTAGTCCATAGTTTTATGCTAATCTTTTAATGTTGGTAGTGCACTGGAAATCAGGTTGCTGTAGCATGACTATTTATAAGTTCATCAAAAGTTATTAAAGTCTTTGTACAATGGTGAACGTTTGACAGTACTGGACATTCTCATTTTTATACAGTTAATTAGATTTTAATTTTTAGACTAGACAGTGATTTCATAAAACTATTTTCACTAAATTTAGAATAGAATTGTTTTCTTAGAGTTGTAAGAATGTGACAAAAGGTAATCATTATGTTATGCTATAATTTAATCTTTTCCTACCAAAAACTTTTACATTCATCTTTAAAAAGTTATTGCACAAAACTCAAGAGCTGCATTCTTTCAATATGCAATTCATAGTAATTTATCCCCCAAGATTTGCTCTCTGAACTTCAGAAATATAAATGATTATGCCATACTTGTGTCATTTTGTATATTATGTCATAAGATATTAGATTGCATTATATTTAAATAGAGCTCAAAAATAATAGGTAGTTGGAAAAATTATTCTGTATTTCACTAATAGCTTATATTATTTCCTGAAAATTACGTTTTGTGGAAAAGGGCATGCCACTTCTCTGCTGGATGCTCCATCAAGTCTTGTTTACTGTAACCAGGAGATGAAATTTCCAAACAAACCCTGGTGTTTACAGCGCTTGGAGAGGCATGTGGCCTCCCATTCCAGTCTCTGTCAAGCATGTGCCCCACCTGCTTTTTGGCTTTGGCTTAAACAAGTTGGTTGGGCCATAACACAAGTGTGAGAACATGAGAATGTGAGATGCTACAGGCCAGGTGACATGCCAGTGCCGAAAAGCTGGTACATGGCAGGGCATCATTGTGTACATAGAAAGGCCACATGCCACATCAAAATGTGGCAGCCACTTCTCCCAAATTAGATGAATAATTTTCCTTCCATTATGTTCTCACAAACATGTTGTAAAACAATAAGCTTGAGCTACACTAAGTCCAAAAGTTCATGGATTCAAATGAGTGACAAGTGAATATTCATGTTTATTTCTGAGTTGATTGACAGGTAGAACTTTTTTTAACCATGCTTATGTATGATTTAGGAAATATTTTTTCAATGCAACAGGAATCATTCTCATAGGTATAAGTCTTCTGACATGCAAAATCCTGCAGAGCAGCAAATAACATTTTTGTTTTGTCTAATAAAGCAGGAGGGAATTTACCAGAAGAAATGTTGTAGGATCTCATACAATTCTTCCTAGTTTTCTCTGAATTTTGTACTTCTATATGCTATCACCAGGTCCGTGCTGCTAATGCAGCTGCAGTTGAATTCATTTCAGGTGTTGGCAGGAAAGGATAAGGAAAAAGTAATTACACTTTTAAAATTCTGTTGAGTCTAGTGTGGGTTACAGAATTCATGAATGTGCAATGTCAGGTAACCCAAGGTATTTTCCGAGTTCTGACTCTACTGCTGAAGAAGTATGTGGACATAACAGTTGAATAAAATCTCTACACTTTATTTTCTTCATCTTAACAATGGAAGACTCAATCCAAGGCCGAAACTCTTCTGAAATGTTTAAAGACTTAGTCATGAGGGTGGCCTTCTTGATGAGGGAGCATCAGCAGAAATCCTGAGAGAATCTAAAGGACTTTTGTCTCTGCTTCCAAATTTTAAACAAGGAAATGATTGTGGAATTTGTGACTGTTAGCATTTTTTTAACATGATGTATTTTCAAACACAGTTTTTTAAATTTCTTTATTTTTTTACCTGTGAACTGACAACCGTGAACTTTTAAGGAGCAGAATACATCTAGTTATATCTTTTGTCACAGATTTCACATAATGATAAAAGTGAATTAAAGAGAGATTTTAAAAAACCAAAAATTATATTACTATGTGGAGAGCTGTATAATTTTAGTCTGTAATTTAGATTTATATCCTCTAGTTTTTGATTTTGCAACTGTTCCCTAACTTTCCTAAAATAGTTCACCATACTTGAGTGTGGGATTGAGAGTATCCTGTAGGGCCACAGCCCGTTTTAGATTAATGGACTCCTGACGTTATTTGCTGTATTGTCCACCTTCACCAGGAACACAGCATGTGTATCACTTCATAAGAGAAATGCCACTGACATTGTGCTATGCTTATAATGTCATGTTGCCTAATAAAGATGCTTTGGGGAGTTTTTTTTTTTCCCTTTCTGTTTGCTGAGTAAATTACTGCTTGTGAAAGGTTATGCTTCTCCGGAAAGCATTAGAAATAAGGTCTCAGGTTTTTTTACCCCAAATCTGGGCTATTTCCAGCATCTTTTAAGCCCAGAGTTTGAATAAGAATGTCATTCCTGAAATAATCTGCTGAAATAGAGACTTAAAGCTGAGGCCCTGCCTCTTGATGAGCGCACAGAGAGGATGGTGAGGAGCACCCCGAGACGGGGTGGAGACAGCTTCCCATTAGGGCTCAGGGATGAGTATTCAACAGAGTGTGGCTGGAGCTCTGGAGAGCAAGTAGGATTTGGAATACTGAATCTCCAAGCAGAATATTCAGATATGAATTCTATACTCCATGTTTTAAAAAAAAGTTTAACACTGGTAAGGCTGTTACTTATTGTACTATGTATATTTCAGTAGCGAATCCACAGAAAGAAGTACATTATCCTTACTTGATCATATTGAGCATTCACAATGACTTTTTATGTGGATTCTATAATTTCTAGAATTCTAGCTCTAAAATATTTTACTAGTAGTATAGAGGTCAAAATTGTAAACCAAATAAAAAATACATGGATAAATAAAATATTTTTTCTTGACATTTTCTTTCTCCTCTCCTTTTTTTTTTTGAGGAAGATTAGTCCTGAGCTAACTACTGCCAATCCTTCTCTTTTTGCTGAGTAAGACTGGCTCTGAGCTAACATCCATGCCCATCTTCCTCTACTTTATACATTGGATGCCTACCACAGCATGGCTTTTGCCAAGTGGTGCCATGTCTGCACCCGGATTTGAACCAGCAAACCCTGGGCAGCCAAGTGGAACGTGTGTACTTAACCGCCAGGCCACCGGGCTGGCCCCTCTCCTCTCCTTTTGGTCTTCATTCTGTCTTATTTCCTATTTGCATTTTTCCTGTATTCTTGCGTGTAACAATAATCCCCTCCCCCTCAGACCATACACACTTCCAGTAGGTTATAAAGATGTTTTCCCACTGTCTACTGACTTTCCACTTTTTTTTTCCTTTTAGCTTATTCTCTTTGAGACATAGAGAGATGAGCTGTAGGTAACACTTGAGGGACATTCACAATTGAAAGATGAAGTAAGATTAAATGATTGTACCCTATTTCATTCACATCTGCCTAAAGTGAAAGCAATGTTGATCCCATCCACTTAAATCCAAATTGGTGATTTAGTGCCAAATGTGCCGTTTTAACAATGGTACCTAGATTAGAGTGGAACAGGCAAAGTAGGCTACCTTCATTGTCTGTGACACATAGTAGGCGATCAGTAAATATTTGATTGAGTTGACCAGGAAAAATGTCATTGTGGAATGTGTCATGTCAGCTTGAAATTATTGGACTATGGCTATGGTGAGGAGAAATAAGCAAAAAGAGAATAAATTCTTCCCTAAAGGCTGGAAATTATGACAAAAAAGGAAAATAAATGGGCAAAAGAAGAGACTAGTATTTTGAATTAGGGAGACCATACTGTTCAACATAAAGGACAAATCTATCCTTGCAGCATCTAGGGACAATGATGGTTGAAGCCATTTGAAAATTTGAAAAGAGATATGTTCATGTAATAACCTTAAACGATAATCATTTGTTGGACCCAAATTTCAGATTTTTTATATTTAAAAATGGAAAGAAATGTGTAGATGAAAACATAAATTTGTCCTGTTGAAGTTTACCTCACTATAATGTTTTCAGACAGAGGCTTCATGATGAACTTAAAACAAGGAGTGGAGCCTACAGGAAAAGAAAAATGTGTTTCGATTTTGTTAAGCCTGCCAAAATCATAGGGAAGCATCATTACCCCCCAGTGGCTTCTTTGAGTTTTAGAGACTATTTAATATGTATTGAACCTGACAAAAGTTTAGATAGAGATGAATCAGAGGGATACTTTGTCTGAGAATGAAGTGCGATAATATTGTGCTAAGGAAAAGTCAAAAGCGATCTGTGATAAAAAAGGAAACTGATACCAACATGAAACACAAAAATCTGTTAATCTAATTATTCCATCAAAAATACTATAATCTGGGACTTTATCGTTACGTTGTTTTGAATTCTGATTCTCAAAGTTTAAAAAATCTGATTGCATTATGCTCAAAATACATGTAGGTAACACTTGGGAAACATTTATAAAGCATCAAATACATTAGTAAATTTTCTATATTTCATTAGAAGACTGTTTTAATCCATTCTAAAGGACACAAAGGTTGATAAAGAAAATTATTTTAAGCCAGTATATTCTTACATTAACTATATGGTTTGCCAAACCACACATGCAAATTTAAAAAGAGAAAGATTTTTCTTTGGCCTGAAAGAGGGACCACACATGCACTTTAGTGAATGGAAAACAGCTGTGTACAGTCTTTGGCACAGGCAAGTTTTTTGAAAGATTACATCTGTACGGTCAGTTTGGGTTTTGATACAATCACCATTAATGTATTTATATATAAATTTAAAAATATGTTGAGCTTCTTAAAAACATTTTTAAGAGTTGAGACATCTACTCCTTGAAGTCAGTGTCCTCCTTTTTTTCCTTTCTTTTGCATTCTACTGGGTGTACAATTTGAATAAAACTGTTCAAATGCAAATATTGACCATTAAATTTGAAGGAATGATAAAACTATAGCAAACATTAGGAAATATTAATTCTATCCTTGACTGTTGAATTTACTAAATGATACTTTGCCAGTGACTTAATCCATATATTACTCAGTTTCCTTGTATAGTAGAATTAGCAATAATTTTTATGTACTGGGATTTTAAAGAAGATATCAAAACTAAATGAAATCTTGAAATTTCTGTAGTTATATATTGTATATAATTAGAGTCAATATTCTCTCTTTTTCCAGATAATTTTCAGAACATGCTGCATTCTTGCTTTTTTTGAAAAAATAATGTAATTTATTTTATTTTGGTATCATAAGCTACAATTAGTAGGCAGTGAATTGAACAGGTGTAGATGAGATGAATTTATCATATCAAAGATTCTCATTTATTGTTGTTATTTTTATAATGCCCTGTCAAGTGGAACTCAAGGCAGCATGTGGTGATTCTGACCACAATGTAATAGTCATAAAAAATGTATTTACAAGACCCCATATCACACATCTGTGAGTCTAACCGTAAAATGTAAAGCAATAAACTGGGAATAGTTATAAATATACAAAGATGCCGGAGTGATTTTCAAAGGGGTTTCCTGCTCCACTTTTTCCCTTAGAAGGAACTAAAAAAGGACTAAAGATATCAATTCAATCCATGTATTTTTTCCCAGGCATCGATTTTCTTGGAAATAAACCTTAGAAGTAGAAAAAATAATTTACTTTACGCATAGATCTTTGCTGTGAGAACTTACACCAGGATGGAAAGTGAATGGAAAGGTTAAGCAGAAGACATGCATCATTGCTGTAATTTGTAAACTGATGTGATAACCTCGTGTTTAATATTTTGTGGAGTAGAAGGTGAATGCTAGAGGGAGAAATGTCTCTTGGAGAGAAGGGAAATCATATGCTAAGAATGCGTATAAATGTGACTGAGAATTAACTTGAGTGTCTTTATTAATTGACAGACCGGTGTAACAGGACGATGAAATAATGAAAGTATCCTAGCAACCGTATTTTCCTAACGACTGTGGCCTGCAACACTGTGACGACCGTCAGCTACATTTTTCTTAATTCAGGAGGGTGAGCAACGATCATTTCAATTAACAAAGCCTCTCTGCAAACAAAGTATAATGTAGATTGGATCACACCTACTACCAGAAAGTTGTGTTTATAAAAAAATAGTATACCTGGATGAATAAATTATTTTAAGTTGAGAATATTCCAGTTCTGAGTAGTGGTAAAACATTCTATCATTTATTTAGATGGTATACAGTCTGGAAAAGCTTTTTAAAAATCCACAAAGACCTGTCAGTATTATAAGATTTGCTTTTAATATGAAATATAGAAACACGAAAATAAGTATTCACTTATAAGTTGATATTTCTATTTTTATCAGCTCTATTGTTCCAATAATACCAAAAAACCCCCACACATGTCTTTCCTCTGGTATTCTAAAAAACTGATTTATTCCTCTATTTCAAAATTCCCTTCTGCAGGCTTCTTCTCTCCCACATACTGAATTTATCCAAATACTATTTCTGTAGTGAGTTAAAATTGATTCAAGGAGTACTTATTAAATACCCACTGTCTGCCTAAGTAAAAGATCAACGTAACAGGATCATAAAAATACTTCTATCCAATGTTTAGGTCACTATTTTTTCAATTTTCATCTCTTCTGATCTAATCTAGAAATAATTTATTTGTCCAGTCCCGTCAGAAAAACAGAAGCCTCTCTGTCTACTCGAAGTAAGTAGAAAGGGATTTGATACAGAGAATAAGTGTTTCCCAAACGATGGAAAGGCGCAAAGAATAGATTGGAAATAGCCACCACTAGATTTCACTACCACTCTAAGGGGACAGGAAGGTACAGAAACTGCCAGAAACTTATGGCAAGGATCACCATTGCCTTCAGCAATGAAGCCAACGTTTCAAAAGAAAATACCTGGAGACTGCTGCAAACTTGTCAGACCTGCCAAAACCCACATATCTGCCCATTGCAGGCAGAATGATAATATGGCTTCTGCTTCCTTTTCACCTTTTATGTTTCATAAACTGCCTCTCATTGGAAGGATTTACCTAGAACTCTTCTGACAGGAAATTTGAGAAATCTAGTTCTTGGGATTCCAGCCTGTGCGACACACGGTAGAGCCAAGATGAGAGGAATGGTGCTGACTTCCCAACAGACAATATGGCACAAATATTAAGCCAGAGAAGTTTCCCATGGGAGATAGTATAGCAATTCCAAATATAACAGAAAAACTCTAGGACAGATTTCTAGCTTGGAACTGTCTCTGGCATTTTAGTAACTATAATTGAAAAAGTACACGATATCCAAGATATTGAATGATGTTTCTCCAGTTGAATCACTGTTCCTGCAGCAACGTCGTCTGCATTCTAATAAAGCTTAAAGTCTATTTTATGTTTTTAGTAAGCTACCAATATAATTGTTCATCTGAACACATCTTTGGAAATTTGGAATTATTTAACCTTCTTTAACTGCCTGATTAGATTTATTATTGATATATAAGCAGAATAAGTTATGGATACTGGAGATCTTTTGAAAAGCAATCATAAAAGTGAAAGTAGCACTGGTTAACCAGCAGAATTAATCTTTATTATAACAGCTCTGATAATATATTTTTAAGTTTAGAGGCTAGATGATCTTACTGTTTCCACATTGAGACAAGTTTTTCCTCTCAGCAACTACAGAACAACTGATGAGTGCAAAAATGAAAGAATCAGAGCTTGCTGAGACACGCTTGCTTGTGATGATACAAATAGTTCTTTCTCAGGACAGAGAGGTGTCTGTCGTCTTTACCACTTCAAGCCAACGCTCAGCATAGTGTCTGGTACATCAAAGAAACCCAGTAAGTATGTGCTTAACAATATATGACTAGTATTTAATTTGTTATATTTAACTCACATATCATTTAAAAAGTTGTGAGTACTTTTTCCTTAGAGGAATATGTTGTCATAGAGGAAGAAATTTCAAAACATGCCATTTTCACATTCTTGATAATTGTTGAATCTGGACAGTAGTATACAGCAGTTCATTGTACTTTCCTCCCTACTTTGGAGTATATCTAAATTCTTTCTGTATAAATTTTCTTTTAAAACATTATCTCAGACAATCTGATGCTAACAATCACAACAACCGTTCTACTGAATGAGTAGATTTCTTCTATGTGTACAGTCTTCAATCAAAGAAGCTAACACTGGCCTCATACCCAAACTCTGCTCCATGGCCATGTAACTAACTTGGAGGCACATTTTTTTTTCACTTACTTTCCCCTTCCTCTCATCTGTAATATGTCAATAATAACATCACTTCATAGGGCTATCTTTGTGTGCATCATATAGAATAATACAATGACATGTCAGCTATCCTTTATTTATTCAATGTGGCAAGATCATGCTTTAAATATTTTATTTCATTTTGTACTCACAATAATCTTATAAGATAGGTTCAAATGCTATCCAGAATTTACAGAGATGAATTGGAGGCTTACAGATGAAAAGTCAATTATTCAATGCCACACAGTTACGATATTACAGAGCTATGATTTAAACCCGTGACCAAATCCTTCCAATCAACAATAACAAGAGTTTCAGTGAAGTAAATTGGTAAATTGCACTCCAGTAAACCCAGGGAAAGCATTGGTAAGTAGGAATGGAATGACTAAATAGTAGATCCTTTAATACCAGTAAAAGTAGTAAATGTATATTCGAGCTATATAAATACATAGGCATAAAACTGTAAATATTAAGTGTTACTATAGTTCTCTGATTCCATGTTCATTAGCTAGGAATATGGTACAAGAAGATCTTTGAACAAAGCAGAGTACTGTAAGTCAAAGTTAAGGAAGTATGTATCTGTGTTTGATATTAAGAAGATGAGAAAAACATTTCTCCAACCAGAGTTTTAACGAGCTAATTTTCCCTCTTTATTTTTTTCCTCATTTTTAAAGTACTTTTGGTTTGATTTTTAATCTTGAGTTTTTGATACTGCAATTTGAGGATATTCGGAATTCTTTTATTCTATGTTGACTATGGCCAGAATCTTTCAAGTTATTTTATATATTTCTGAAAATGTCTGACAAATTTGAGATAATATATGGCAGTACTTTAAAGGTGAGTTTGATTTTGGCAGATATTCATAAGAAATGATCTTAAATTCTAGACTTGCTGTTTATTGTTTAGAGAATTCACTATTGACTCAAAGCAAGGTCAGTATGTATCAACTGTATCCACAAATAATTTTTAAAAATCTGATTGGTCCGTATATTCATCTTCCCCTCTTAATATTTCTAGAGTGAAAATTAATACCATGTGATACATGGTTTATGTTGTCTTCTTCCACCTATTCACTATAATTTGGAAATGCTGATGAGTAGAATAAATATTCAAGAGAGATGTGACAGAACAGAGGAAAGAAAAAGAAGTCTGAGTGGTCCATAATCTGTGTGAAGAATCCCTAATTCTTCAGAAAGTGTTTGTTGCCTAATTTTAAGAATGAGTATGACAAAACTGGTTTTAATATTGAATTTTAAAAAGCTAATTAAACTTTTCAAAATTAGCGTTACAGTTTCTCCCGAGAGCAAATTTTGAAATGCTTTTTATGTAATAACAGCAAAACAGCTATCTAGAAAATAGACACAGAATGTCTTCAAAATGGAAAACAAACATCCAGCAATAAAGTTATCTGTTCTTCCAGTTGACTTGGGCTGATACTACCACTCTACACATCCTTCAAATCCACAGGGAACTTCGATCTCATAGACCCACCTTCCCTCCCTGTCAAGCTTAGATGACAAGGGCTAAGGACACTGACCTCTCCTCTGCAAACACTCCTGGCATTGTTCCTTCTCTTATTCCTTAGCAGTCTCTGGCAAGACCACTACTGTGATCATCCTCACCTTTCCACCACTCTATGCCTGCACCCAGATGACTGAAAGTTGCTGAAGAAAATCTTGCGGCCACAAGGACTAGTCACACTTTAGTAGAATGAATGACAAAATTCTCAAACAGGCATGAAAGATCCTCCCATATTCCACGGGAACTATTTCACATTTTCTCCTTCCTCAAACTTCTGTGATAAAACTCAGCTGATGACTTCGCGCTTCCTTAGACAAGATACAACCAGATGAGAATCATCTCTTCCTGTACCCACCAATTTATTTTTTGTTACTATTTTGTCCCTTGTGCCTGGTACATTTTTGAATAAATACATTGAGCTAAGTTAAATGAAACTCTTGTTATAATGGAAAAAAAAATCCCAGTTTCTATCTAAAGCCAACCATCGCTTACCTACATAAGAACTTCATTCTTGTAGTTACACCCTCTCTCTCCTACATCCTCAGTATTTCCCTCTGAAATAGGTCATTCCTAGCAGCAAGACAGAGTACCTCTCATTCTAAAAGGAATAAGTAAATATTTCCCTTGGCCTCTTGAACTCTTCCAGCCACTGCCCCTCCTCTCTGTTCACCTTCACAGCAAAACTCCTTAAAAGAGTTGTTTATGTTAAATGTCTCTATTTTCACACTTCTATTCTCCCTTCAGCTGACTCAAAGCTAGCTTCTATATCTATTCTTCCACTGGAAAAATCATTAATTTGTGTCCACCACAACTTCCATTTGATTTGGTCAAGCTAAGTACTTGAAATAAATTCTAACACAGGCACTGCTAATACGTGTTCTGCAGATAAGCAAACTGAGGCTTAAAGAGTTTGCCCAAGGTTGCACAACTAATGAATGATAGATCTAGAACTCCAACCCTGGCAGTCTGACTCCAAGCTCTGTGTCCTTAACTATGATGGTATAAATACCTACTTGTCTCTCCCCCACCTACTAGACTGGGAATCGCACTTATAGGCTATCACATAACTCAGTACGTCTCCTTCACAGTATATGCATCACAGTTTGTAATTATATACTTATTTTTTTATATTTTAACATCTGCTTTTCCTACTAATCTGGAAGCTCCTGGAGGCAGAAGGAATTACCTCTCTTTTGGTTGTTGTTATCTCTAGCGTGAGACAGATTTTGAATGAATGAATGGGCTAAAATGAATTTGATTAATTTTCTTGGGGTAACTTCTAATACAAATGATGTATATGCAATATGTCCCAATATGATAGCCCGGGTAGAGTTTTGACACGTGTATACACTCATGTGCTCACCATCCCACTCAGGATTAAAACATTCCTATTACCCCAGTAAGTTCCTTCATGCTCCTCTCCAATCAATACTCCCTACCCTGCAACCCTTGATCTCATGTATTTCACTACCACGCAGGTTTGCCAGTTTAGAAATTCATGCAAATGGAATCATGTATCTTTTGTCTCAGACATTTTCCACTTAACATTATATCTGTGAGATTTTTCCACGTTGTTTTACATATCAGCAGTTTGATGCATTTTATTTCTGTGTAGTACAACCATTGTATAAATATATGACTATTTGTTTATGTGTTCATCAGCTGATGGACATTTGGCTTGTTTCTAATTTGGGCTATTGTGAATAAAGCTGATATGAATATCTCAGTATTTCTGGGCAAATGTACTTTCATTTCTCTTGGCTAAATGTTTAGTAGTGGAATTTCTGAGACATAGGATCTGTATATTTAACTTTGTAAGATGCTGCCAAACTGTTTCGCAGTGATATAGAGACTTACAGTTAGTCTACATTTTCACCAGCACTTTGTGTTGTCAGTGTATTTGATTTTAGCCATTCTATTTGGATGTGGCGTGGTATCTTGTTGTAATTTTTCATTTGCATTTCCTAGTGATTAATGTTATTGAACAGCTTTTCCTGTGCTTGCTAGCTTTTGTGAAGTATCTTCTCAGGTCTTTAAAAGCCATGAGACTTGATGAAATCATCTATGGCTTGAATGAGGACAAAGAAGAGGTTCCAGGATGGAGCCCTGGAGCACTCCATCCTAAGAATAAAACGTAGCAACTATGAGTGAATCTACATGTTCATTTAGAAATTTAAGATATTTTCACAATCTGAAAAGCCTGTGAAGGCTTTCTGATTGTATTTCTTTACTGTTTTATATAAATCCTATGTCATCTTAACAGAAGTGACCTCAGATATATGCAGTGTTTTCTTTGGGATCCTTGATGCTCAGCACAACATTTATGGATATCTGTCATTATCTCGCTGTGCTTTGTCTCATTCCTGATAAACTGTGGTTCTCCTAAGATATATTATTCCCATTATTAAATATGTAAAGCAAGATACATGCATTTTTACAAGTATAACCCCAAGAAAATGTTTAACCAAACATAAAATTTGCAACTATAAAGAAAACGATGTTTTCCTTCTTTCTCCCCTTCACTCAAGTTGATAATGTTAAGAAATCAGAAGCAGTGACTTATAAACTACTACATGAAAAAATTACAGTACTCAAAACTACAGGTCCTTAGTAATTCGAACAGTGTTAGTGAATTAAAACTACGACTATCTGGAGATTAGCTTTCCAGAATTCTGAGGCTCCTAGAACAATTTCCCATCTAAAAGTAACAAAAATAAAATAACCTGTTGTTAAAGATAAAAAAGAATAACTGGGAACAAAGAATAAAGAGCCCAAAGGGGCAAAGCCTTCTTTTATCAGTTCAAATTTCAGATGGCTGTGTAAAAGGAAAGTATTACAATGTCTTGGAACGACTACAGCAGTGCCTCCGATCTTTTTCACAACATGGTACACACAGGGAATAAAACACACATGATTTATGAAGGCCCATGGGACTACTGAGCACCTTACTTAGTGTCTGGAGCACTGTCCTAAGGATTATCTGGAAATTAATTCACTTGACCCTCTTGACAGCCATAGGATCTGAATAGAATTCGTTTACAGGAGATAAGAAAAGTGACATCATTTTTCCAAGATCCCAAAAGTAGTTAGCATTGGAGCTGGACTTCAAAACCATGTTTCTCTCACTCCAAAGACCTTGCACTCAACCATAGTTTGTTGCAATTTGTTGAGGGAATAATTATATTATTTTTTCATTTATTAGCTATATCATGGAAGAGGAAGTACTCCTGCTAGGCTGAAACAAAAATCTGCCTGAATCTCACAGTCACAGTCTCTTAGAAATAGAAAACTGAAATCACCATGATAGGGAGTGAGGTAGGAGAAGAAGATGGTTAGAAAATACCACCAGTACTGTGCTTATTTACTCCATGAACATTGGATCGCTACTGTAGAATCCACAGTAGCTGCTGTGTAAAATTGAATACAACATGGTCCTCAATCACAAGGAACTTATAGTTTATCCTTAGAAGATATGCAAATCACTGTAGTCTAACAATTTGGGAGATTATTCACTTTATCCTATCAGCAAAGTTACAAAATACGTCAGAAAAGAAAAAAATATGGAAACCTATGAAATGCCAAGTACAAATACAGCACGTGAGAGGGCATTCCAGAATTCAGTATTAAACAAATATTTTTGTGCTTTACTATATGTCAATCACTCCACTAAGCCATAGACATAATTCTCTCAAATAATAAAAAAAAGAAATCTTGAAAATTGTGAAGAGGCAGTCATGTACAGGAAGGTTTCTGTAACATGTCAAATGATCAGTGCAATAATGACTTATTTGCTCTGTATAATATCAGAGTCACTGAGTATTGCTGTCCAATTCTTTTGAAGATGCTGAGTTACACAAAGCTATGGTGTAACACCATGTTTTAGTCTGTTCAGGCTGCTATAAAAAACACCATGGGTGGCTTATAAACAACAAACATTTCTCACAGCTCTGGAGGCTGTGAAGTCCAAGATCGAGGTGCCAGCAGATTCAGTGTCAAGCGAGAGCCTGCTTCTTGGTTTATAGATGACTATCTTTTCACTGTGTCCTCACATGGCAGAAGGGGTGAGGAATGTCTCTGGTGTCCCTTTTATAAGGGTGCTAATCTCATGCATGAGGACTCTGACCTCATATGCTAATTATCTCCCAGAGGTCCCACCTCCAAAGACCATCACATTGGGGATTAGGCTTCAACACGTGAATTTGAGGGGAACACAAAAGTTTGTGGCATATTCCATCCATCCAAATTAGATCACCTAACTTTTTACTGTTTTATGTAGTTCTTAGTCAAATGATCCAAGGATGGTCCATCTCTAACACAGTGTTTACCAAAAAGATTAAGAATCTTAGGAATAGTGGTGGTAGTCAAGAAAAGCAACAGCAACAATTACCACTAGTTCTCATAGTATTTACTCTATGCAGAGAACTGTACCAAATACTTTGCACACTGTGTACGTTTACCGAATAAACTTTGTAAAATTTAACTTATCTGTAAGCATGCTCTATGTTCTGAAAAATTTTAGATGAATAAAACCTGGTCTATTTTTGGAGATATTTGCTACATTTTAGGTGGAAGTTAATGAGTTAACCCCAAGCCATCTGGAACATTCAGCTGTTCAGAATAACTCATTTCCAGGGAGTTCTGTATAGCTGAGGACTCACTGTATGAGTTTTCACATAATGTGAATAGAAATGTGACTATTTGTGACATTTAAACACTCACAATTTCCATAAATGAAAGAAAGTTCAATATGAGATTTATCATGACTCAGTTTTTTCCTCTCTCCTCAGAACGGTGCTCACATATTCAGGGGAACTTTTGAATAGGTACCACTGCAAAATGCAGTAGGCGACAGTTAAACATACGTTTTTACATTTGCAGAGGATGAATTGTGCACCTTCCTAGTCATTTGGCTTTTCAAGATTGTTAAAGAAGAGATGCAAAAACTCTCTCTTGTGACTCTTTCATCAGTCATCAAACTTGTGGCTTTTAGAACACATTGGTTTCGAGACGCTTTTCATGAAGCACCTTGAAACAGCTTGCTATGGAAATGGAGAAAAAGGAAGGCAGATGCCTGGAAAATAAAATTTTTCTTTTAGTTAACATATCACAAGATGGGCCCTGTGCCCAAACTCGAAATTCAGAATTTTCATTGACATCAAAAGGATTTTTCCTTTTTTCACAAGGTTGCTGGATTAGTCCTTAGATTTGAACAAAATTTTCACTCTTGTTCTTGCTCTCTTCCTCATTTTTTTGTCACTTTCTTTTGTAGGCATTTTCCTTGTAAAATCCAGATAATCTCTTTTCATGTTGAATAATTATGTCTCTCTGGATGTTTCCAGAAAGGTTAGATCTAATGGGCTCCTAAGAAAACATATACAATAGCAGCTTTCTTATCAGACGTAAAGTGGTAGAAGACAGAGTTAGGACTGTCTTTCGTCAATGTAATATTTATAGCTAAGCAAATCAACATTTCAGCTCTGCAAATCCTAAATTTGTTGCCAGACAGTATCTGGAGATTGTTTTGTGTGTTTTGATTAAATACAGATTCCTTGAACTTTTTTTCTAACAAAACCAGAATCTTGTGTTAGTTCTTGTTCTTTGTTTTTTCTAGTTAGGTCTGGTGATAAATGAGATGTCTACTTAATGACTCACATACTGAGTATAAAGAGTCTCTTTCTTCATGATCATAGTCACCTAAATTAACTTTTTCTGCAGTTTGTAATAGAACACACAGTAATGATATTTGAAAAATAAGCATTTGAATTTATACAAAATAAAATCTTTTTTTTGTAGAGACAAAAGTAGAAAAAAAGCAGTATTTTTTTGTTAATAAATTGTTTCCAAAATCATGCTTTTCTGTGTGTACACTGGAAAGGATATTCTTTGTCCATTTAGCCAACATTGATTGAGTGCATCCTGGGTCCCAGGCACTGTGGTAGACCATGGGAATACAAATGGAGTGCCCACTCTGGGGACTTTCTGGGGAGATCAAAGAAAGAGAGCAAAATCAGGAAGACTGAAATAAGATGCATGCTAAGGTACAGGTTTTCAGAGGGTGCACAAAGAAGTTTCCAATAAGAGCAAAGGGTGAGGAGTGGTTTCCTAGAGGAGATTTTTAAAAAAGAAGAAGAAAGAAAGAAAACTGGAGAAATTATCTGATAAAATCACAGGCCAGAGTCACACAATGAGACTATACAACAGGCCCCCAGACCTGAATCCCAACCATCAGTCTATAGAGGACTACAAGAAAATGGAACTTCAAAGTGGATCTCTGTGGCAGATTGGGAAGAACTGGGAAATAGAATTCTTTTTCTTTTTCTTGCTGAGGACGATTAGCCCTGAGCTAACATCTGTTGCTAATCCTCTTTTTTTTCTTGCTTGAGGAATATTAGCCCTGAGATTACATCTGTGCCAATCTTCCTCTATTTTATATGTGGGTCACCGTCACAGCATGGCTGACAAGTGGTGTGGGTCCGTGCTCAGGATCCAAACCCACAAACCCTGGCTGCCGAAGTGGAGTGCACCAAACTTAACCACTAGGCCATGGTGCTGGCTGTGGGAAATAGAATTCTTGACATAGATAAGAGAGTTTTCCCAGTAGGAAGGATAAAACAACAGAACTGTTTCTGTGTGGTAATCATAGCCAAAGAGAATGCTCATGAACTCATGTGGAACAGTCCCAAGAATGCACAAAAAAGTACTGAGTGATGTTTTAGAGGGGATAGAAATTAGCAGGTGTGGACATGGATTGATAAAACAGAATTGATTATAAAAAATGTGACACCATTCATCCTTATAAACTGTCACGGTCTGAAGGAAGACTTAGCCATATAAAAGCCATACATAAAGTGAGAGCAAGAAGTAGTAGGGGTAGACAGTACCAAATTATATTAGCAGGGGAAACCAAATTATAGTTGGCTGTATGTGCCATGCTAAGAATTTTTAATTTTGTCTATCAGTTTTGATAATTTTGTCTGAACGTATTTGAGTTTTTAAAAGATAATCGACTACAGTATAGAGACTGAATCTAGTGGAGAAGATAAGTCAAGTCAAATTTGAGAGTTGGATTCTGAAGAGACAGAGGAACAGAAGGAATGGCCTATAGGAGAAATGACCAGACACAAAACAGGGCAGTAGCTATGGAAAAAAAAGAAAGAATAAAATAAAAGCTGTTTTGGAATATGACTGGAAAGGACATGGATAGGTTGAATGTGTTTTGCAGGAGGGATCAGGGGAATGAAATATAAAAAGCAGTGTACATAGCTTCCAGGTCTCTGGCTTGGGCATTTGGTTGGTGGCAATGCCAATCACTGAAACAATGATTACAAAAAAAGGAAAACATTTTGGATGAAGGGGATGAGATCAGTTAGCACTTGTTGAGATTCAGAGATAAATGAGTTTATAAATGTTAGTCTAGACTTCTGGCTATCAGGGATTTGAAAATATAGACTTGCTGTTTCTGTCCTCTTGTGTTTTCATTGAGATACTCCACTTAAACTGCAATGCTATTAATAATAACCATATTTGGATCCCTGGTCAATAGCTGAGAATTTAAGAGAGAATGTGCATGGGAAGATGAATCATGGAAGACTCTTTCTATAGGGACTAATTATTTTTCTTGATCATCATGAATTTAAATATGTGAAAGATTTGTAAGCACATTGTTTAAAGGGAAATTTCTTCTAATGTGATCTAGGTTGTTTAACCAAAAATATAGGTCTCATCTCACTTGACATAACATCACCACAAGCCAAGATACATTTATTGCTAAGAATTCTAGCATTGTTATGCCTGTACAGAACTTCTCTGGAATCAGGCTTTAAGATGTTAACTATACTTGGCTTTAATATAAAATGTTAACCAGGAAAGTATGGTGGTTGGAGAGCAACTTTGGATCTCAGCTCTGATTCTTACTTGCTCTATAACCTTTGTAAATTTACTTGCATTTCTGGACCTTAATCTCATCGTATGTAAAACCAAGGTGTTAGAAGGATCTGATTCATGACGGCATATTCTGCTAGAGGGCCTGGAGTTTCAAGGGTTCAGATCCTGGGTGCCAACATGGCACTCTTTGTCAGGCCATGCTGAGATGGCATCCCACATAGCACAACCAGAAGTACTGACAACTGGAATATACAACTATGTACAGGGGGGCTTTGGGGAGAAGAAGAAGAAGAAGGAGAAGGAGAAGGAGGAGAAGGAGGAGAAGGAGAAGAGGAAGAAGAAGAAGAGGAAGAAGAAGGAGAAGAAGAGGAAGACAAGGAAGACTGGCAACAGATGTTAGCTCAGGGGCGAATCTTTAAAAAAAATAAAACTAAAAAAGTAAAATGAAAGAGCAATTATGAATCAGGTTAAGCACAGTACTTAGCATATTAATAAGCATTAGAAATGTTACTATTATTAATATACAACTTCTTTAATAGAGTAAGAACGATAAAAAGTATTGTAAGGAGAAAGGTTAAAATGGAAGCATGCAGGGGCCAGCCTGCTGGTGTAGTGGTTAAGTTCAGACACTCTGCTTTGGCAGCCCAGAGTTTGAGGGTTCAGATCCTGGGCTTGGACCTACGCACTGCTCATCAAACCATGCTGTGGTGGCATCCCACAGACAAAGTAGAAGAATGGCACAGATGGTAGCTCAAGGCCAATTTTCCTCACACACACACACACACACACACACATGAAATGGAAGCATGCAAAGAACAATTGAACCGATGGAAAGTGAACCTCTTGACATCAGGATCTGTGACTTATTCTTTTTGTTTCTGTATTACCTGAGCATATAATAACACTCTAAGAAAAAATAAAAATGATAGTTAAAATATGAGAAGCATATTACTTAAGTTAAATTTTACAATAATAATATAAAAGTATAAAATATTATGTTTTGGCATTAATTGTACTTAATAAAGCACTGCAAGATTGAAAAAGAAAGGAAAAGTGTAAGAAAATAAAAATAAGTAAGCTTAAGAAAAATGTGTGATACTGAAGGTAATAGGTTAAGAAAATAAAATTTTAAATTTGAGTTAAAATGTATAAAAAAGTATTTTGATAAATGTACAAATTTAACGCATACAAATGAGACAAAACTACTAATTCTCTAAATTTTTTCATCTTTCACTTTGTAGTTTCCAAAGAGCATTCTCCCAGCAGAGAAATGGGAAGCAGATTCAGTTCATGTGACATAAGAGTCTTCCCTGGGACTTAAGCGTCAGAGGACCTCGAAGAAAGTGTCCAGAGGTGTAGGCTTCCCATCCTGTCTATAACAGAGCAGCCACACCTTTGTGGAAAATGTCCTAGCACCATGGAGTCAAGTAGATCTGGATTCAAACACAAAAGCATGAGCTCTGGAAAGTTATTTTAATCTCTTTAACATTATTTTCCTCATTCAGGAAAAAGAAGAATGGTTACTTAGATTAAGTGGATAAGTTCTTAGAAAGACAAAACTATCAAAAGCAACTCAAGAAGAAACAATCTGGGGGCTGGCCCCATGGCCAAGTGGTTAAGTTGCATGCTCTGCTTCGCTGGCCCAGGGTTTCGCTGGTTCGGATCCTGGGTGTGGACATGGCACCGCTTGTCAGGCCATGTTGAGATGGGGTCCCACATAGCACAACTAGAAGGACCTACAACTAAAAAAAATATATACGACTATGTACTGGGGGGATTTGGGGAGAAAAAGCAGAAAAAGAAAAAAAAAGATTGACAACAGTTGTTAGCTCAGGTGCCAATCTTTGGGGAAAAAAAAAAGGAAGCAGCAACAATCTGAACAGACCTATTACAACCAAAGAGATTAAATTAGTAATCACAAAACTTTCCACAAAGAAAAGCCCAGCACCAGATGGCTTCACTGGTGAATTTTACTAAACATTTAAAGAAGAATTAACACCAATCCTTCCCAAACTCTTTAAAGAATAGAATATGAGGAAACACTTCCAGACCCATCTTAGGAGGCCATCCTTAACCTGATATTAAAACCAAAGATATCACCAGAAAAGAAAAGTACAGACCAATATCCCTTATAAATATAGATGCAAAAAATTCTCAACATACTTTTAGCATATCAAATCCCATGATATGTAAGAGGGATTCTACATCGCAACCAACTGGTATTTACCCCAGAAATACAAGGTTGGTTCAACATAAAAATCAAGCGATGTAATTTGCCATATTAATAAAAGACAAAAACACATGATCATCTCAATAGACACAAAAAAAGCATCTGGCAAAATCCCATAAATTTTTGTAATAAAATCTTTCACACAAACAAGGAATAAAAGTGAACTTCCTCAAGCCAATAAAGGGCATCTACCCCAAACCGATAGCTAGCTTCATATTTAACGGTCGAAGACTGAATGCTTTCCCTTGAAGATCAGGAACAAAAGCATCTGCTTTTAGCACTTCTAAAACATTGTACTAGTAGTTCTAGCCAGAGAAATTAGTCAAGAAAAAGAAATGAAAGGACATTTCATTGGAAATGGAAGATTGGAAAAGAAAGAGGAAATTATTTCTCTGTAGATGATATGATCTTGCATACAGAAAATCCTAAGGAATTTTCACAGACACACACACACACTAAAACTATTATAAAGAGGTAATAAAATAGTTCAGCAAGGTTGAAAGGTATAAGATCAATATACAAAAATCAATTCAATTTCTATATGTTGGCAATGACAATTTGAAAATGAATTTTAGAAAGATAATTCATTTACAATTGCATCAAAAAGAATAAATTGCTTAGGAATAAATTTAACAAAGAAGTGCAAGACATACACTTTCAAGAAAGTGAAAAGACAACGCACATATAGGAGACGATATTTGCAAATTATATATCTGGTATGAGTATCCAAACTATATATATAACTCTTGCAATTCAATAATAAAAGATGAATAACCCAATTAAAAATAGGCAAAAGATTTGAATAGACATTTTTCCAAAGAGGATATACAAATGGCCAATAAGTGTGTGAAAAGATGTTCAATATCTTTAATCATTAGGGAAATGCAAATGAAAACCACAATGAAATGCCACTTCATACCTATTAGGATGGCTATAAATAAAATGACAGACAATAAGTAGTTTTGGTGAGGACGCAGAGAAATGGGACCACTCAGGCATGGTTGGTGGGAATGTAAAATGGTGCAGCTACTTAGGAAACCAGTTTGACAGTTCCTTAAAAAGTTAAATATAGAGGTACCATATGACCCAGTAATTCCATTCCTAGGTATATACGTAAGAAAATTGAAAACATATGCCCATGTAAACACTTGTAATAAATGTTCATAGCAGCATAATACATAACAGCCAAAGAGTGGAAAACAGACATGCCCATGAACTGATGAATAGATAAGCAAAATATTGCATATCCATACAATGAAATATTATTCAGCCATAAAAAGGAATGAAATACTGATACATTCAGCAGCATGGATGAACCTTGAAAATATTGTGGAAAGTGAAAGAAGCCAGACACAAAAGGTCACATATTATGTTTCCATCCATATGAAGTGTCCAGAATAGATAAATACATAGAGATAGAAAGTAGATTAGTGGTTGTGATAGTTAATTGTATGTGCCAACTTGACTGGGCTAAAGGTTGTGCAGATAGCTGGTTATTATTTCTGGGTGTGTCTGTGAGAGTGTTTCTGGAAAAGATTACCACTTGAATCAGAAGACTGAGTAGATCACCGTCGCCAGTGTGGTAGGCATCATCCAATCTGTTGCGGGGCTGACTAGAACGAAAACATGGAGGAAAGGAGAATTTGCTCTCTGCTTAAGTGGAGACAGCCATCTTCTCCCGCCGTCTTCAGTATCAGCGCTCCTGGTTCTTGGGTTTTCACACTCGGGCTGGAACTTACACTATCAGCTCCTCAACTCTCAGACCTTCAGATTTGGACTGGAACTACACTACCCGCCTCCCTGGGCCCCCAGCTTATAGATGGTAGATGATGGGGTTTCTTAGTCACCATAATTGCATGAGCCAATCTCTCATAATAAATCTCTTTCTATATATCTCTATATTTTTTATTGGTTCTGTTTCTCTGGAGAACCCTGACTAATGCTGTGGTAGACAGGGACTGCTGGAAGGAGAAAAATGAGTGATTGCTAACAGGTGCAAGGTTTCTTTTTGGGATGATGAAAATGTTCTGGAATTAGATAGGGGTAGTGTACAATCTTGTAAATATACTGAATTGCATACGCCAAAATGGTGAGTCTTATGGTATGTGAGTTATATCTCAATAATTTAGAAAAATATATTGCATGTAGAGATCTTAAAATAGTATTTGACTTCAGTTATGGATTTTGCATCAAAGCAAGAAGGGTTAAGCTTCAGGATGCCTCACTTGCATGAGCCCATGCAAAGCCTTATGAGGAGACTCTGTTCACACAGTCATGAGTTTCTATAAAGTTTTCGAAAGCAAGATATTTTAACTGTCCTTGGTTAAGACCATTGTCGCTTTCACTCCAATTCCCCTTTTGACTTCTTTTCTTTCTCTTGGGCAGCATTGGTGCAGCTGCAGGGATTGAGGAGATATGGCTAAGAGAAAGTTTAATTGATAAATGTAACTGCTTTATCTAGAGGCTACGATTGGCCTGAGAGCTAGAGAAGAATCTTAATGTCACATTAAGTTCTAGATAAGATATTTTAGTCGTTCTGGTGTATGAATGGCTGCCAGAAATACTCCTGTTATGAACTGCCTAATTTACCCTGAGACATGACCCAAAGTGCAGGCCAGAGATTGAGTGTAAAATGGGTGTATCCTATGATAGTTGGCAAGAAGAAGGAAGTGGATAATGGAGGAGAAACTAGACGTACAGAGCCAAAAACTCATCTTTGGAAAATTCCTCCAAATCTTACAGCTCATATGTGAAAAAAAGTTAATAGAAGTTTTTCCATAAGGATTAATATAATGTTATTATAATGATTTTGAACCTTAAAAATTTTTTCTAAATACTCAGTGATATAAAAACAATAACAAATTTCAATCAACTATGCTGGAAGAAAAACAAAATTATCTTTCTATTCTCTCTGCGGAAAATGCTAGCACATTGTTCTATGAAGGAACACTCAAAGAATGCAGGCAAAATACAGAAGGAAGAAAAATTATAGAGGTATGACAGGCAGTTAATTAATAAAAAATTACGTTATTTTTCTTAATTACGTGGTGTTTGTGACACTCGTCAACTCTTTAAAATTTATGATTTGTTGCGATTTCTTTTTCTTAAGGAGATTACCCCCAAATAGCATAGTTTTAGACTCCACAAAAGTCCAGATCTGCCCCTATGTAGCACTTAGCACATATTAAGTGTTATGCTCCTTCTTGAAACTACCAGGGAAGTTTTAGCTTTTCCTCTCACTGCCCTTTCATATGAGAATGCTGCTTTTCAGGACAAGAATGTCAAGGATATGGACACGTGGACTGAGTCAGCTCATGGGGACTGAATGACTGCTAACATACACAGGTAACACGTTTACCTCTTCAAACCTGGCTTAATTGAGAAAATAATATCAAAAAATCAGCAAACTAGAATGTTCCTGTTCTCTGAGAGTTGAAGACCAGATTCCTGTCACCTTCATCAAGAAACCCAATATAGTTATTCTTTTTCTTGCTTTGGATATACCATGGATATTTCATCAAGAATTTTAAATTTAGAACCTCTCCCCTAAAGTATATATTTGGTGCCTCAAATAATCTTATCATCACAAATATTTTCAGCACTACCCAAAATAACCTTTCCAATACATCAGTGCCTCTATTATAGTGATCAAAAGCTTTGTACTTGTCAGGTGTTTAATAATCTTAAGAAAGTACAGATGAATGGACGACACAAACACCTCCCAGGTTTACCTTTGATATGGATGCCAAAGACATCAGAGGAAAGGAAAAAGGGATCAACATATGATCCCATATGAACATTTCCATATTATTGCAGATGGTTCCCCAAAAAAACTTTGCAAGGGAAGTTATATTTACATACAAGAGACCTATTTAAGTGATTTTTGTAAAGGTAGGAAAAGTAACATTTTTATATTGTTCCTTGCTTTGGGCCTTCATGTTAGTGAGCGATCTTTTAGAATAAATGGTTTTTAGAGCATAAACTCAATGCTGATAACCATGTGTGAGAAGCAAGTCCAAACGTTAAGAACATTAAGAAACGAGGTTTTCAGAGGTACAGCCAGTGGTGCTTCATCCAGGAGGTGATGATGATGACAGATCTTCTAAGGCTAATAGTAGTCAGGGATACCTAATCTCAGCTCAAACTGAGAAGCTACAAAGTCAAAAAGGAATCCTCTGAACTTGTCTCCCTGAGTATTCAAGCTTTACTTAAATTTCAACTTTCCTAACTAATACGTTAGGATGGGGTGGAGTGGAGCAGGCAGGAAATCGAGCAAAATGTGGTAATGATATTCCTAAAGAGGAGATTCTATCTCTCCTCACTGCTTGCGTTTGTACAAGAAAAGTTCAAAAGAATGTCAGGAGTTTAGAAGTTTAGATGCCTGGGTGACATGTTACACTCTTTGCTGGCTTATGGTACAGCCTTAAGCCTCCAAGGATCCACTTTCATGCACATAGCTTCAGAATTTGAGCCTCTTCTGCCTCTTCTGGGTGGTATCTTCGGAAATGTAGCTGAAAAGAAAAGGGGGGATTATCTAATAAAAAGATACACGCAAGGAAAGAGTAATTATTTCTAGAGGATGGGGAAACGTATCTGCCTGTGTGTTAGGAACATAGGCGAAGGATACACAGACAGAATATTTTTAATCTTAAATTTCAAGTCTTACCCCTTTGTACTTTCCTTGAATATTAAAATAGCACAGCTTTTGGTACAGAGATGTCACTCAGCACTTAATCTAAAGCTTTGCAGCAAAATCTAAGGATTTGAGGTATTCTTAGACAGACAGGAAAGAAATCTGATGGATTTTACCCTGTAAAAAAAGCCTCCAAAAGTCAGTAATGTTCTTTAGTTTCATGTTGCATACAAAATAAACATATTATCCTTTTTACTGTAAATGTATGCAGAATGCCTTCCATTTTTGTTGCAGTAGATACAATAATGTCATTTCGCTTCAGAAACAGTTATCACAAAAGTGGTCAAAAGGTACAAATTTCCAGTTCTAAGATAAATATGTACTAGGGATGCAACGTACAACATTTGGACTACAATTAACACTGCTGTATAGTATATTTGAAAGTTGTCTTAGGATTTACTCCTAAGAGTTCTCATTACAAAAAAAAAATCTTTTTCTTTTTTTTTTGTATCCATATGAGATTATGGATGTTAATTAAACTTATTGTGGTAATCATTTCACCACACATGTGAGTCGAATCATTATGCCCTACACCTTAAATGTGCACAGTGATGTATGTCAATTTTATCTCAGTAAAACTGGGAAACAAACCTCCAGCTATCATGTACCATGAGACTCAGGAAAGACAGAGGTAGAGACAGAAAAAGTAGGTTTCATAATGCCCTTTACTAACTCTCTTCTTTGACTAATCACTGTGACCTCCTTTCCCCAATTTAGAGAAGGACTGAGTTGTACTTTAACTTGCTACTATTTTTAAATCTACACATTCCATCGTTTAAAACATGTTTTAATCAAATCAAGCAAAGATGTCTGGGGTGATTAGCCAGGGATTTTCATTCCTTGAATTCTCTTGGCTATGGATACGCCCTTTTACATTCCCTGGGTACTGTTGATTTCTCCAGTTATAAGCTTTATGTCATTCCTGTTTATTTTAGCTTGTTTTCATGAACGTTGACACCATACAGTGATGAGAATCACATTCCCAGCCTAAACGCTTAACATTTAACAGTGATTTTGACTAAGAGACCCAATGATGCCAAATGCAAAATAACCTGTCATTTGTATATGACTGCTTTGTTTTATTAGAGTAAAGTTCAGAAAGGCGAAAATTATGTTTTAAAAGAAGTGTTCCCATAATGCATTTGTCAGAGAAGATTGATAAAACAGAAAATTAGAAAAACGTGATGATAGTAGAAAAATAGAAGTAGTTCAATTAATATATATCTCATATTTGCTGTTACTCATTAAATTGCTATCTTCCCTCACTCTAAGTGGACAGGAATGATAAGAAATCATTATGTGAGAATTTACAGACAGATATGGAAGGGAGCATTTTCTGATGTAAAAATGTTAAAGCCAAAAATGCAGGTTAAGAAAGTAAAGAATTATTTTCTTGAATAAAATCAAAGTTTCTTCTACCTAGAGTGATTGATTTAAATCTGCAAGCAGGGTTTAAACTTAAGATGCAAAATGAACAGTCAGTGAGCCCAATCCGTACTGGTACATAGAGAGCAAATGTGTAATGCTTGTTTACCAAATAATTCCTGTAGCATAATGATACTGAAACCACCCAGGCAGCTCAATTCTTGAGCCAGAGTTGCGCTGGAGGGACTACTGGAGTCAAAGAATCCTTGATTAGATTTCTCACTGAAATCTGAGGAAGGCGATAATCTCCTCCTCCCCATGCATATTTTGCTTGAGTGCCCTATACCCCAAGAACGTCTTCTCCTGTACCCTTGTAATACAAACCAAGCCTCCTGATGGTCTTTAAATGTACATTAATTCACATAAAAACAAACACTACAGCCCACTACTGCTAGTTTTCTTTGCAATGAACAACATATTTCGCTCACTAAGGGAAAAAGGCAGGAGGCAGCATATTGTATTGTAATAGTTATCTCTGAGTGAATAGAAGGAATTGCTTCCAAATGCAATAACAGAATTACTGTAGATTAGTGTAGCATTTGAGCTTTAGTGCCGAGGTAAAATTGTTTCCTCTATTGCATGACCATGATCTTGAAAGTTTTCATTTTATTCCAATAATGGAGATGCTTGATCACATAGTGAGCCACGTAAATCACAAAGCTGACTCTTCAGCAGCCCTGGGTAGGCCTAAATAATGCCGTAGCTGAGGATTGCATTAACCACAATTCAGATGAATAAAATCCACCACAAGCTCATTTGATTTGGTTACAGTGGGAATAGGGACTTTATTCAGAAATACAATAATGCAGCAACAACAAATGTTCTTGTTCCACATTGTAAAAAAGAAGCCCAGGAACTATTCATTGAGGTCTGTAGTCTTTCATCACCAGGGACAGCACACCCAGTTCATTAACACTGGGTATCAGTGAAAGAACTAGAAACGTGTGAGCTGAGAGGAATGTTTATATACATTTGAGGATGTAAGGGCCAAGGGACGGCAGAATTGTAGTATCAATTACAATGATGAACATGTGGCTGCTTAAAATTTTTAACTTGAAACACAAAAAGGGATTGTGATTTGGTGCAATGCATGGATAGCTATAGTTTCAGCTTTGAA
The DNA here is from genome assembly GCF_041296235.1 of Equus asinus. Taxonomy (NCBI): domain Eukaryota; kingdom Metazoa; phylum Chordata; class Mammalia; order Perissodactyla; family Equidae; genus Equus; species Equus asinus. Next base: position 39,534,068 of record NC_091801.1, on the reverse strand, counting down.
GTGAATGACCTGCTTTTCCTTCACATATATCTGCTAATGTTAGGTAGCACCTTGCTCGAAATGTTGACAGATTTGAGATCAGATCAAGCATCACATAGAATGTTGAACAGAGACTATAACTTCATCCTATAAATGTGCAGGTTGGGAAAGAATAATCACCTATGTTAGACTTGACTTAAGTAAGAACCACAGCTCTCTACCCTCATGAGCTTGTAGTGAGCATTAAGAGCCAACAGACAAAATATTGTTAGGAAACAACCTTCATATGCATCAGTAAAAAATAAAATAAAAATGACCATGAAAGTGCTTTAAAATTACCAAAAGACAACAAGTAACAAAAAGTTATTAAAGAATATGATTTTAGGGGCTGGAAGATGGCAGCGTAAGCAGACTCTGAACTCATCTCCTCCCATGAACACAACCAGGCTACAACTATTTTTGGAAAAATTACCCTGGATAGAAAACTTAAAACTGGATAAAAAGAACTCCCACAACAAGAGACAGTCCTGACTAAAGCAGAAGAGGCAGAAATTTCTTCTGGAGAGACAAAAAGCCATCTTCAGCAGCAGCAGAGTTTCTCAGCCAGCAAGGCAGGAGCCACCCTAAGTTACACAGCCCTCTCTGGAAGAGTGAGGTCTAGAGTGAGGGCCAATACTGCTATAAACGTCTTTCAGACTCAGCACAACTGAGAGGCGGGTTTTACTATCTGTCTTTGCTGGCTATTAACTGCATCAGGGAATACCCCCAGAAAAGCTATTGGACAAAAGCCAAAAAGACCAGGGTCTTAAAGGGCCTATGCACAAACTCACCTTTCTCAGCAACCCAAAATCACGAGAAAGAAGGCTGACAGTCCTTTGGTGAAAAGAAACTTTGTGGGCTCTGGGTACATCTCAGGGAGAGGGAGAGACCTCTCTGGAGACTGAGACATTGATGGTAGACATTGTTGTGACATAGTACAGGTGTGCTGACACAGACCCCAGTAGATGCCATTGAAACTCTTCCCCTGGCCTGTTAGCCCAGGGGTCTGCCAGACCAACTAGAGTGCAGATTTAATCTAGTTCAGCCAGGGCAGGCAGCCACCCCTAGGGACCAGCCCCACCCAACAGCAAGTCCTCAGGCTACTTATTGGCCTGCATTAACTGGGTGCCTTGATCCTCTTCAGGCAGGCCAGTGTGTCCACCTCTGTAGGGCAGAGCCTGTGTGAGGACCAGGTGAACTGTGGGGGACATTGGTGGAGAAGTGGGGGCCTCTGCAGTGCGGCATCAGGGTACCCTCCAGGGGGTTGAGAAGAGTGCATGGACCAGGACGGTGTTGATGGAGTGTGTGGTCCTGGGGGTGGGGGGGCGGGTAAGACTTATCAGCAGCAGAAGACCTATACTTCACAAATAACCATAAAAAGGATCAGCCCCAAAGCCTGAAACAATTGAGTGCTCCCAGGCCTAGGGCCAGCCCCACTGAGCTGCACTCCTAAGAGAACTGACAACAGCCTTGTAGGCCTGAGGCCTGTAGCAACTGTAAGCCCCTGAGCCTGGGAAACAGCTACACTGGGTAGCAAGACGATTAAGAGGAAAACTGCAATAGGAATGTGCTGATAGACTTTGTAGCCAATGGTACAGAGGCTCCCCAAACTGGATTTACAAACAGCTGGCCAGGGAAGGAAAGACTAGTCTCCCTGGGTTCCTGCAGTGGGCACAACCCTGCCCCAGCAAAAGGACACAAGTAGCCCACAAAGTGGTCACTCCTGGACCTTCTGGACTGGTGATAAGAGGGAAGCACACTGCCGGGCCTCATAAGGCATCTCATACATAAGGCCACTTCTCCAAGATCAGGAGACATAGCCGACTCACCTAATACATAGAAATAAGCACAGAGAAAGAGGCATAATGAGGAGACAAAGGAATACATTCAAAGCAAGGGAACAGTACAAAACCCTAGAAAAAGGACTAAATGAAACAGAAACGAGTGATCTACTCAACAAAGAGTTCAAACAAAATCTCATGAGGATGCTCACAGATATGTGGAGAAGACTGGATGAACACAGTGAGCACACCAGCAAAGAACTGGAAAATATAAAAAAAAGAGCCAATCAGAAATGAAGAATACAATACTGGAAATGAGAAATTCACTACAGGGACTCAATAGCAGAATAGAGGATGCAGAAGAACGGATCAATGAGCTAGATGAAAGACTAGAGGAAATCACCCAAGCAGAACAGAAAAAAGAAAAAAGAATTACACAGAATGAGAACAGTCTAAGGGCACTCTGGGACAATATCAAGCCTGCTAACATTCGTATTATAGGTGTCCCAGAAGGAGAGGAGAGAGAAAAAGGGGCAGAAAATTTATTTGAAGAAATAATAGATGAAAATTTTCCTAATCTGAGGAAGGAGACAGATATCCAAGTTCAGGAAGCACAGAGAGCTCCAAACAAGATAAGCCCAAAGAGGCCCACACCAAGACATATTATAATTAAAATGTCCAAAATTAAAGACAAAGAAAGAATCCTATAAGCAGCAAGACAAAGGCCACATGTGACATATAAAGGGAAGCCCATCAGGCTATCAGCGGATTTCTCAGCCCTGACCCTACAGGCAAGAAGAGAATGGCACGACTTATTTGAAGTGCTAAAAGGAAAAAAACCTACAGCCAAGAATACTCTATCCATCAAGGTTGTCATTCAGATTGGAAGGGGAGATAAAGAGCTTCCCAAACAAGCAAAAATTAAAGGAGTTTATCACCAAGAAACCAGTTCTACAAGAAATGCTGAAAGGACTTATTTAAGTGGGAAAGGAATGACCTCAAATAGAGATTAAAAAAAATTATTAACCAAAAAACAAAACAACAACAACAAAAATGAGGCAATAGAATCAGTTGTAAAGGCAAAAATATAGTAAAGGTAGCAGACCAACTATCTGTGAAGATAACATAAAGGTTAAAAGACAAATATGCTAAAATCACCTATTTCAACGAGAAGAGGGTAATAGATGGACACACACTAAACAGGAGACTATGTATAATTTGAAAAACATAAAAAGTGGGAGGAGGGGAGTGAAAAAGTAGAGCTTTTAGAAAGAGGTCAAGCTAAAGAGTCTATCAACTCGATATAGACTGTTACATGCATAGAATATTAAATAGGATCCTCATGGTAATCACAAATCAGAAACCTATAATAAGCAAGCAAGTAAGACAAAAGAAATCAAACATATTACTAAAGATAGCCATCAAGCCACAGGGGAAGACAGCAATAGAAAAAGACAGGAACAGAGAAGAACTACTAAAACACCCAGAAAAACAAAAGTATCAAAACGGCAATAAATACATGTGTATCAATAGCTACTTTAAACGTCAATGGGCTACATGCTCCAATCAAATGCCATAGGGTGGCCAATTGGATAAAAAACAAGACTCACGTATACGCTGCAAACGAGAGACACACTTCAGACCTAAAGACACTCACAAACTGAAAGTGAGAGGATGGAAAAAGATATTCCATGCAAATGGCAAAGAAAAGAAAGCTGGGGTAGCAATACATATATCAGATAAAATAGACTTTAAAGCAAAAACTGTAACAAGAGACAAAGTTGGGCACTACTTAATGATAAAGGGAATACTTCAACAAGAAAACATAACACTTGTAAATGTCTATGCACCCAACATAGGAGCACCTAAATATTTAAAGCAATTATTAATAGACATAAAAGGAGAAATAGACAGTAACACAATAATAGTAGGGGACTTTAACACTCTACTTACACCAATGGATAGATCATCCAAACAGAAGATCAACAAGGAAAGACTGTCCTTAAAGGACACATTAGACCAGATGGACTTAGTAGATGTACACAGAACATTCCATCCAAAAACCACAGAATACACATTCTTTTCAAATGCACAAGGAACATTCCCCAGGATTGATCACGCATTAGGCCACAAAACAAGTCTCAATAAATTTAAGAAGATGGAAATAATACCATGCATCTTTTCTGACCACAAAAGAATGAAACCAGAAATCAACTACAGGAAGAAAACCAGAAAAACCACAAAAATGTGGAGATTAAACAAAACGCTACTGAACAACAATTGGGTCAATGAAGAAATCAAAAAATTCCTGGAGACAAATGAAAATGAAAACACAACATGCCAAAATCTGTGGGATACAGCAAAAGCGATTCTAAGAGGGAAGCTCATAGCAATTCAGGCCTACTCAACAACGAAGAAAAATCCCAAATAGACAATCTAAAAACACATCTAAAGGTACTGGAAAACGAACAACAAACAAAGCCCAAAATCAGCAGGAAGAAGGAAATAATAAAAATCAGAGCAGAAATAAACAAAATAGAGACTAAAACAACAATAGAAAAACTTAATGAAACCAAGACCTGGTTCTTTGAAAAGCCGAACAAAATTCACAAACCCTTAGCTAGACTCACCAAGAAAAGAAGAGAGAAGGCTCAAATAAATAAAATCAGAAATGAAAGAGGAGAAATTACAACAGACACCTCAGAAGTCAAAAGATCATAAGACAATACTATGAAAAGCTATACGCCAAACAAATTGGATAATCTAGAAGAAATGGATAAATTCTTAGAAACATACAACCTTCCAAAACTGGACCAAGAACAAGTAGACAATTTGAATAGACCCATCACCAGTAAGGAGATCGAAACAGAAATCAAAAGCCTCCCAAAAATAAAAGTCCAGGACCAGATGGATTCCCTAGTGAATTCTACCACACATTCAAAGAAGACTTAATACCTATCCTTCTCAAACTCTTCCAAAAAATTGAAGAGGAGGGCAGGCTTCCTAACTCATTCTGCAGAGCCAGCATTATCCTGATACCAAAACCAGACAAGGACAGCAGAAAAAAAAGAAAATTACAGGCCAATATCAGTGATGAACATTGACGCAAAAATCCTCAACAAAATACTAGCAAATCGAATACAAGAATACATTAAAAAGATCATACATCATGATCAAGTGGGTTTCATTCCAGGGATGCAGGGATGGCTCAACATCCGCAAATCTATCAATGTGATACACCACATTAACAAAATGAAGAATAAAAATCACATGATCATCTCAATAGATGCAGAGAAAGCATTTGGCAAGATACAGCATCCATTTATGATAAAAACTCTAAATAAAATGGGTATAGAAGGAAAATACCTCAACAGAATAAAGGCCATATATGACAAACCCACAGCAAATGTCATTCTCAACAGAGAAAAACTGAAAGCTATCCCTCTAAGAATAGGAACCAGACAAGGATGCCCTCTTTCACCACTCTTATTTAACATAGCATTGGAAGTCCTAGCCAGAGCAACCAGGCAAGAAAAAGAAATAAAAGGGAGCCATACTGGAAAAGAGGAAGTGAAACTGTCACTCTTTGCAGACGACATGATTTTATATCTAGAAGACCCTAAAGAATCCACTAAAAAACTTTGAGAAATAATAAATGAATACAGTCAAGTTGCAGGATACAAAATCAACATCAAAAATCGGTTGCATTTTTATACACTAACAATGAAGTAATAGAAAGAGAAATTAAGAATGCAAGTCCATTTACAATTGCAATAAAAAGAATAAAATATCTAGGAATAAACTTAAGAAAAGAGGTGGAAGATCTGTACACTGATAACTATAAAACATTGTTGAAAGAAAGCGAAGAAGACGCAAAGAAATGGAAAGATATTCTGTGCTCTTGGATTGGAAGAATTAACGTAGTTAAAATGTACATATTTCCTAAAGCAATCTACAGATTCAATGCAAGCCCTATCAAAGTTCTAACAACACTTTTCACAGAAATAGAACAAAGAATCCTAAAATTTATATGGAACAAAAGACCCTGAATAGCCAAAAGAATCCTGAGAAAAAAGAACAAAGCTGGAGGTATCACACGCCCTGATTTCAAAATATACTACAAAGCCTTAGTAAGCAAAACAGCATGGTACTGGCACAAAAACAGACACACAGATCAATGGAACAGAATCGAGAGCCCAGAAATAAACCCACACACTTTTGGACAGCAAACATTTGACAAGGGAGCCAAGAGCATACGATGGAGAAAGGAGAGTCTCTTCAATAAATGGTGTTGGGAAAACTGACAGCCACGTGCAAAAGAATGAAAGTAGAACATTACCTTACACCATGCACAAAAATCAACTCAAAATGGATTAAAGACTTGAATGTGAGACCCGAAACCATGAGACTTCTAGAAGAAAACACAGGCAGCACGCTCTTTGACATTGGTTTGAGCAGCACATTTTCAAGTGCCATGTGTGACTGGGCAAGGGAAACAAAAGAAAAACTGAACAAATGGGACTACATCAAACTAAAATGCTTCTGCACAGCAAAGGAAACCATCAACAACACGAAAAGACAACCTAACAATTTGGAGGAGATATTTGCAAACGATATATCAGATAAGGCGTTAATATCCAAATTACGAAGAACTCACACCGCTCAACAACAAAAAAAACAACAACCCAATTAAAAAACGGGCAAAAGATCTGAACAGAGATTTCTCCAAAGAAGACATGTGGATGGCCAACAGGCATGTGAAAAGATGCTCAACATCATTAGCTATCAGGGAAACGCAAATCAAAACTACAATGAGGTGCCACCTCACTCTGGTCAGAATGGCTGTAAGTAACAAGACAGGAAACAACAAGTGTTAGAGAGGAAGTGGAGAGAAGGGAACCCTCGTACACTGCTGGTGGGAGTGCAAACTGGTGCAGCCACTGTGGAAAGCAGTATGGAGTATCCTCAGAAAATTAATAGACCTACCATATGATCCAGTTAGCCCACTGCTGGGTATTTATCCAAAGAACTTGAAAACACAAAAGCATAAAGATACTTGCACCCCTATGTTCATTGCAGCATTATTCACAATAGCCAAGACTTGGAAGCAACCTAGGTGCCCATCAAGCGACAAATGGATAAAGAAGATGTGGAATATATACACAATGGAATACTACTCAGCCATAAGAAATGATGAAATCCTGCGATTTGTGACATCATGGATGGACCTTGAGGGTATTATACGAAGTGCAATAAGTCAGAGGGAGAAAGTCAAATACTGTATGATCTCACTCATAAGTAGAAGATAAAAATGACAAACAAACACACAGCAATGGAGATTGGATTGGCGGTTACCACAGGTGAAGGAGGGAGGGGGGAGGGCAAAAGGGGTGATTAGGCGCACATGTGAGGGGATGGACTATAATTAGTTTTTGCTTGGTGAACATGATGTCACCTACACAGAATTCCAAATATATTATGATGTACATCTGAAAGCTATATAATGTTATATCCCAATGTTACTGCAATAAAATAAGAAAAAATACAATAAAAAATAAATAAAAAGTTTATAACTTTTTACCAGAGTTAACATATGTGCTATAAAAGAAAACAATTAAAAGTTCTCTTAGAAACCGAGACTTTCCTACTTGAAAAAAGACATTTTAAACACTTCTATATTATCAAAACAGACATCAAACAGAAGAAAATAAATTTGAAATGATACCATATTATCTGATTACAATACAATTAGATTTTCAAATATATAAGAAATAATTTTAAGACTCACACATTTTGGGATTTTAAAACTTCTAAATAACTCATAGGTCAAATAAGAAATTATGATGAAACTTAGAAAACTTGTAGAATTAATGGTACAGAAAATATGGCATATCAAAATTAGCTAGATGAAATCAAACTAGTTCTTAGGACAAAACTGTGAGCATTTTTTGCAATCACTTAAAACAAATTTGAAGACCAACTAACAAATTAAATACAAGTTGTAGAAGTTATAAAAAATAGAATAAGCCAAAAGATAATACAAGTGAAAATATAATAAAGAATAGAAATTAATAATACAGAAAGTAGAGGATCAAAATAGAGACAATGAAATAGGAAAAAATATGTGATAGGACAAAATCATAATCTGTATTTTTCATTCATTAATAAAATTCACAAATTTCTGACAAAGCTAATCATGTAAAAAGAGAGACAACACTGATTAACAATATTAAAAAAAATAAGAAAACCAAAAATATGGCAATATTTTAAAAAATCTTAATTCTATACATGATTTTATGCCAATAAATTTGAGCACTTTGAGAAAATGGGCAATTTTCTAGAAGAATATACCCTAAAATTAATTTAGAAAGAAATAGCTTGTTTGAGTAAATCCATTTTTCTCTTTAAAGTAATTAGATACACAAATATATACCCTCCAAAAAGAAAGTTTTAGAAGTGCATTCTCACATATATTTGAAGAACAGACAATTCCAGTCTTATACTGACTGTTCCTGTGGAAGTGCCTGTTAATTATAACCATATCCATTCTCCTCTTCAAATTTTGGCTGACTATGGACACTCAATTACAAATCACATTTTCCAGTAACCCTGCAGTTTGTGTGACTATATGACTAAGTCGTGATCAACAAGATCTGAATGAAAGTGATGTGTGCAATGTCCAGGTCACATCCTTTCAGGATGACATAATCTGCCATCAATTTCCTCTTTTCCCCCATCTCCACGTGCTGAAATTTTCTGGCCTGGTGTGAGCGAGTCATCTTTCACCTTTCAGATAATGACAAAAGCTTAGAAGATGAGTTAGCAACAAAAGAAAAGAAAGAACTTTCATCTGTAGATGATCTTGTGAGGACCAGAAGCATGCTTACTGCCTCTACGTTGTTTGTGCCACTGTAATTTTGGACTTTACTTTCAGAACATCTTGTTGGGCATGCCAATTAGTACACCTACTAACTTATTTATGAAGCTAGCATAACCTTGATTCTAAAATCAGATTGGAAGAGTAAAAGAAAGAAAAATTATGGACTTTTTTGACTTATACAAACTCAAAATTCCTAGATAAAATGTAAGCTCTTTGAGTCTAGTAATATATTTTTAAAAATATTATTTAATTAATTCATAGCAACTACATAAGGTTTCCTTCAAGAATGCAAGGATAGTTTAATATTAGAAAAAATTTTAAAGCAATTCATCACATTGATAGATTAAAGGAAAAAATATGTAAAATCATCTCAGTGGATACAGAAAATTTACCTTTGATAATATTCAGCATACCTTTGTGATGAAAACTATAATCAAACTGGAATAGATGAGAAAGTTTTTAATCTAATATGGGATATGTACCAACATTGTACAGAAAATAACAAATTTACATGTAACATTAGAAACCATTTCCTCTAAAGTCAGAAACAAGGGAAAGATGTCCACTACTTCTTTTCCTATTCAAGAGTGAATAAATGCGCCTTCAATGCATTAAGTCAAGAAAAAGAAGCACACGCTATAAAAATCAGAAATAATTTTTGAATTATTCTTATTTACATTCAATATGAATGTTTATTAGATAAATTATGGCATATTTAAAATGGAGCATTATACAACAGTTAAAAGGAAGACATTAGAATTTCTTGTATCCAACATGAGTTAATCTCTAAAAACATCCATTCATTGTTCACTCAAAAAATTTTGAGTACACATTCTATCTCATGGTTTAGGTGTTCAATGGACAACAGTATTTTGAAAACCTGAAGAGCAATGCTACCTTTTACTTATGAATATACCCATGAATAGTAAACATATAAAGACATTCCTTGGAATTATAAGCACCAAATGAGGAAAGGTTTACTATCCTGAGGTGAGGAATGAGAATGCGGGTGAATACTCTGGTTACTCCAGTGAGATGAGGCATATATAAATATCTGTATATCAATTTAGATTTAGAATCTAAAAGATAATAATATACATATGTAAACCTTACTTAACATATTTGGAGGTGAGTGCATTGATTATCAATACATTATTTTCTAGAATTTTATGAGTGGTTAAAATATATCATTGTAAATTTACAGGAAAGAAAAAAAAGACTGATGATCTGATTTTGCATCTCAGGATGTTCAAGAAGGTAATGCTACCCTGGGATACCCATTGGCATCCACGCAGTCAGCCAGATAGCTGTCTCCTGCCTTGTGCTTGGTTTATTTTTCAGATGTAAGATGCTGGGCTTCCATCTTGAACCCTGAAATTTTTCCCTACTATTGAAGCACTGGAGTATAATGCTTAAACATTTAAGAGCAGCCAGATGTTGGGATTTAAATAGTAGCTCCATCACTTTCTAGCTATGTAATTTATTGTAAACTGGATTAAATTATTTAACTTCTCTGGGCTTCAGCTTTCTTTGAACATGTGGATAAAAGTAATATCTGTGCCACAGGGTTTTAACATTTGTTGAGTACTTTCTTTATACTTGGTACTGCATGATACATTTTAATTATTAACACAGGTTAGAGCTGTGCCTGGTATGTAACAACTGCTCAGAAATTGTTAGCTATGATTTTAAACATAGAGACTAGTATGGTAGTTAAGTGGTCAGGCTATAAAATTTGGTTGCTAGGTTGAGACCTTGGCTTTGTCTCTCCCTAACTCTGTAACCTTGGGCAAGTTACTGGCTTCTCTGTGTTCCAAATTTCCCTACATATAAAAAGAAGATAGTAACAGTATCTACTTCCTGTGGTTGTTCTTTGACTAAATGCATTAGTATATGTGAAGCCCTCATTATGGGGCTATGTAAATGTTAATTGAATTTATTATTATTTTAACGCACACTCATGTGTCCATACATATTCATGTACACACACGTACACATGCACACACACATTCTGAGATTTTCTTCTTAGCAACTGAGCAGGAAACTAAAATCTCATTTTCACCCTGGTCTGTGTACTCTATCAACATACTCCCTTCTGAGTTAGCTTATTCCTAAAGCTAATGTTCTTGCTTGCCACTCTGTGGCCTCCTGATTATATATGACTTATCCAGGACCAGGTACATTTAATGCCAGGCATAGAACTGCCCATCGTAGACTTGGATCTCGCTTTGTGACCATAGATTTCTGTCATATGACAAGACTTCTAGGACCTTAGAGCTGCCTGCATGTCAAAATCCCATGAAGTTATCTGAGTTTGGACAGGTTTATTTAGTTACAAGCGCCATCACTCACAATGTCTGCCACTCTGCCTGGGTCCAATATTGCCTCTGTCATTATGACTGTGAAATTTGGACTAGTCTATGGCTCTCTTGCTGCCTCAGTTTATCCATCAATAAATGGTGAAAATTGTGGTACATTGGCATGTACTGAAGATTAATAAGTTGACACATGTAATGTGCTAGAATCTAGCATAAAGAAGGTAGCAATTACTACCATTTTTCCTACTTCTACCATTAATTTATTCATGTAATAAATGGACTCATCATGTCCTTAGCCCTAGGTTAGTTGCCAAGAATGCAACATTAATGAGACGCATCCTCACTTGCATGAAGCCAGCCAAATTGTAGCAGTATACAATAAGGTAGAAGAGATGCAACAACAGAATAAACAGAGCACTTTAGGGACTCACAGTGAGAGGGAGTGGTACCTCTCCAGTCATTCCTGGGTGGGAAGAAGGGCACCCGTGGAGGACTTCACAGAAAGGGTGACATTTGAGCTAGAGTTTGAAGGATAGACTTTCAAGAGGAGAATCACTGGACATAGACTTGAAAGTGGAGAATGCAGGATAGCTATGGATTTGGAAGGAAAAGAAACAGCATGTGTAAAGCTAAGAAGTGTGTAATTATAGTACAGGGTTTGCTTAGGGAAAGACTTTGAAGCCAATGTGGTTCAAAATAGGCAGGCTGACAGAGCTGTGATAATTGTTAAAATGAAACAAAAAGTACACACTAGTTGGTAAATTATTGCCTCCAACCTTCCAATGTGCTGCCCAAGATTTGTAGCCTGGACCCCCTAGGACGTTCCAAGCACCCCAGAGTTTCTCACAGTCCAGTAAATAATAAGCTGGGCCTCCATACTAACACCTGTGCCTCTTCTGATTGGTCAATATCCTATGGGTTGTTGAACATTTTGAAGATCATCCCTCAGAATAGGTAGCAGGAGCGTGCGATTTTACTTTCCTACTTCTGATTACTTGAGATTGAAACTGGCATCAAAGTGTCATAAATCTGGGTTCATCCCTACAATGCCTTCATTTGAATAACCTGGAGAAAAAGGTGCCTCCTGTATGTTGTTTTTAATATTAATTTTTAGATAAATGTGAGGAGAAACAGCAGAAGTTGGAAAACACAGAAGTAACTTGTTTATTGTTTCTAGTCAATAAACTTATTGTAAAAAATGTTTTAAAATGCTTAACAAAATCCCAGAATTAACTACTTTTAACACTTTCTTAGGAATCCTTCCAGGTAATTTTAGTGTCACTAGTGGTATAACATGTGTATGTGTGTGTATGTGTGTGTATACACACATATAGTTGCCTGATCTGGATTTGTCATTCACATGAATTGCTTTCCTACTAAATATTCTGCTCCATAAGTCTGCAAATTTTCCAGTTAACAACATATCTTGAATATTTTCCTACATCACTACATATAGATTTACTCTATTTTTAAAACTGTTTAAAATTCTGCCTAGAATGTATCTCATAATTAATCATGGATATTTAAGTAGCTTCCAGACTTTCGCTATTGTTAACAGTGTTACAGTTAATATCCCTGAACATATATCTTCATAAGTTATAAAGATTTTCCTTTGAAATTGATTCTTTGAACACATAAGTAACTCATGCTAATTTTTTTCAAACATAAATTGTCATTAATGTGCTAAAAAGTACAAGTTTAATTATCTGAATCCTTAATAACCTTCTCTAAAAGCTTTATGTATCTGTCAAGCAGAAAAAAATAAGTAGATGGTATAATTGTCCCCTGTCTAAAGCGAGGCAACGATGGTGACCTTTGTTTTCAATTATTAATTAAACACATATGAAACTGTTTAGATGAGCAGGTGATATAGTTATTATTAGATGTGTTGCTTGTTTACAACAAGGGCATAGTTAGAGCCTGAGATCAAAGTTCTAAATCTGATTTCAAAACAGTGGCATTAATTGTACTAAGGCCTGGGACTCTGGGGAAGCAATTAGGAGAGAATGAAAGTGATCTAAACTACAACAAAGTCACATCATTCCATAATTAGTCTAAATCCACTCCTCAGATTTATTTGCACTTGGGGTGGTAAAGGTACAAAAGACGAGCAAAAAACAAACAGAAAACAAAAAAACATTCCATGCTGATCTCTCAAAGAAGATATGCATGTGAAAGGGTTATATCATCATTCATCTATTAATTCTTTTACTTAAAAAACATTTATTCACCACCTACTGTATGCCAAGCTCAGTGCTAAGTAGTGAGCACAGTGTTGACCAAAGCAAACATTATTCCTGACCTCACAATGCTCTCCTTGGACCCACCATTTAGCCACCATAGTGACTTTTTGGAATGTTTTGTATGTACTCTTTTTCTACTATTTCTACTGTTATTTTTTCTAGCTCAGGATCATTATTATTTCATTCCTGAACCTTTGTATTTTTTTTTAAAGATTTTATTTTTTTCCTTTTTCTCCCCAAAGCCCCCCAGTACATAGTTGTATATTCTTCGTTGTGGGTTCTTCTAGTTGTGGCATGTGGGACGCTGCCTCAGCGTGGTTTGATGAGCAGTGCCATGTCTTCGCCCAGGATTCGAACCAACGAAACACTGGGCCGCCTGCAGCAGAGCACGCGAACTTAACCACTTGGCCACAGGGCCAGCCCCGAGAACCTTTGTATTTTTATGATTATTCATCCTGCTTCCAGCCCTAATTGATAAACCCATTATTACTGAATCTTCCTAACACTCCATCCTCATCATTTTGTTTCTTCACTCAAAAAACGATGCCTCTGTGTTGTCTACAATGCCTAAAATGTGTATGCTCCGGCACTTCCATGTTTTCCCCAATCTATCCGTCCAGCCTGTCGATAGATGCCCCCCTACACACACACACAAGCTTTCCACTCCAGTAAGTATAGGCTCCTTACTAACTCCAGAAATCTACCAGAGACTTTTCTGTGTCTGAATCTTAGTGCAAAGTCTTATTTCCATTGGATTCCCTTCTTTTTTGCAGTTATCCAAATCCTGTTCATAATTTAAAATTCAAGTGAAGCCCTAACCTAACAGAATTGGCTGTCTTGTGTCTATTGTATCACAGGCTCTGAATTAAGTGCTGGGGATAAAAACAAATTCCCATAGTGCTTTCAACAATGCATATAAGCAGATAATTACAACATAAAATGACAAATTGAGTGAAGATACATAGAGGCTACTACAGAAGTATAAGATTACCCAATCCAACAAAAGATATGGGTAGAGATCAAGGAAGGCTTCTTGAAAGAGGTTATACTCAAGAATAGTCTTAAAGCATTAAGAGGAGTTAACCAGGTGAAGGGGATAGGAATACTCCAAGCAGAAGGGTCAGCCTGAGCAAAGATACCAGCAGGATAAACAGCATAGCACATGAGCAGAATTACCAAGAATTCAGCATTGTGGGAGAGGAAAACATAAGGTAGGTGGTGATGTAAGATTATGACAAAGAAATAGAGCAAATGATATGGAACCACTGACAAGTTTTGTTCTGGAAGTGATGTGATCAGAATTGAATTTGGATGCTTTCTTCTGTCCACTGTGAGAGGATGGGTTTTAGTATATAGTCTTAGAGGCTGGGAGACCGTTGTGATAATCTACAGTTTGTGTTAAAGAAGTATAAGTAGTTATGAGGATGAAGAAACTGATTCAAGATTATTTAGGAGGTAAAGTGCATAGCACTTGGTGATTATTTGGATATGAGAGTCGAGGGAAAAGAAAGACTCAAGCATGAGCCATCAAGCTCCCATTTCTATTTTGAGTGACTGGGTAAAAGGTCAGGATGAATGGACTGAGTCAGGAATCATAGGGAGAAGGAGCAGGTTTGAGGGGGGAAAGTAATGAATTTGACATTGGGCATTTTCTTTTCAGTTATTTGTTGATATCCTGACTTGTTCCAAAAGATTTAAGGCAGTGCATGGAACTAAAAGTTCTTGTAGGACAACCAGGTGGAGGGAACCAGCAAGTTCTGGGACCATTTCAGAGCTGGAGAGAGAGATTAGAGCATTACTGACATAATACCACTGGGACAACTAGAGTGTACCACCACCTCTGGGGGCAGTCAACATCCTGAAGGTGGGTTTGCTCAAGGAACTGCAGGAAGTGGAAGAAATGTGGGTTGGTGGCAGAACCTTGAGGAATATCAACATTTGAAAAATAAAGAATGACAGCAAAATTTATGGAAAAAGCCAAGAAGGAGTGCTCAGAGATGTGTAAGCTGATTAAAGACCGAGTGGCAGAGTAATGTAATGGAAACCTAGAGTCAAAACTTTCAAGACAAGGGAGTAATGAACCTTGTCAGATGCAACAGAAACATCTATCCAATACTGTCCACTGGACATTAAAATTAGTATTTTTCTTCAAGACCCCTTTCAGTGGGGTGGTGGCAGTAAAAGCCAGACTTCAGTCTATGAAGAAGTGAACAAGAAAGATTATAGATAACTCAACACCAAATTCAAGAAATAGGAATGACAGGGAAGAGCAGAGAGAGGCTGATATAAGAATGGTGTGTGGTCAAGAGGGCATTTTTATTTAGGATGCAAGATATTCATTTATTTATGTTTCTAAGCTATAATATTTCTCTACTATATAAATGAGGCTGAAGGTCCAAAAAGGAGAAGATAATTGATGTAGGAAGTAAAAACACGTTAAAAGAGAGTTGACTCAATTCACCAATGGGAAAGGAAAGAATCATTTCATTCTCAAAGACAAAAAGGAAGAAGATAGATGAATTGCATACATGTAAATAAATTTGTACATAAAGAAGGCAGAGTTGAGGAAGAGTAGATGTAATGAGTGCATCTTTGTCTTCAGAGTAGGATACTTTCCCTCAAAGAGCTTTCTTTATCTCTATTTGTACTATGATGGTATTTTCTGAATGATTTCTTAGAAATGTTCTAACACACACAAACACACACATATAATCTTTAATCAAACTATTTACAATCTTGAAAAACTAATATTGGTGCATATCGACTCGCACATATATATAAAGTGGGCTTACTCTATGGCTAAAGAATAAAAATAAATTCAGTAGTAAATTCATGTATTCCAGAATATCACATAACAATATACAAGTTTACAAAATTACAAGAAAAGTTACAAAGAAAATGAGAGAACAATAGTAAAAAGAAATAAAGAATCACTGCTTGTTTTCAGCTCATCGGAGAGAGAAATGGACCACTCTATAAGCTTTTAATTCTTTGAGATTTTCCTGTATTAACGAAAAAGTACAAGAAAGAGAAATAAGAGAGAAGAGAGAAAGAGAGAAGAAGAAAAACTTAGAAAAATAAATATTACTCTGCCATCCTTTGATTCCTCCACAAAATCCAACATGGTGCTCGGTATATGGTAGAGACAATAAAAATAGATTAATGGGTTGATACAAACACTGATAACGGATTCATATATATGATACACACAGAAACATGTAGCTCCTTAACAGTAGCATCATAACTAATAGTGAAGAGCATCTGAAAATTAGAAACAATTAAAATAAAAACTGCAGCAGCGCTCTTTTTGTATCCAAATGGAAGGCACATGATAGCTCCTTCCTGACCCAAGGCCTCTGGGTGTTTTGACAGCATTTTTTTTTATGATCGCATTGCCAAGTGCTTTGCTGTGGATGGCAGGCTTGTGCCTGCTCTCAGGTCCCACTCGGTAGTGCAGGGGCCCGTGGAAAATAGGGCCAGTCCTGTTTGGCTTCAGCTCAATTTCCAGTTCTATAGATAGCCATAAAACTCAAGTAGAATCTAAGGAAATGAGATGTTTTATAAACAGGAAAACAGGATTGCCATTTGTCCCGGTTTCAACCCAATGGTTGGAGGAAATATAGTGATCCCCTTGCATCAAAACAAAATTTTCCCCTAAAAGCTCCACCCCACATTTTCAAGGATCTGCCTGGAGTCTGGCAGAGAATGTGCACTGCTTGGCCAGAAGAGTCTCTGCTTTCTCCTCCCTTTCCTTTGCCATCCTGTTTAAGGGACTGACAAATATTAACTTACATACTCAGGCACATCTTGTTCCTGAGACAATCATGCTCACTAAAGTGGGAATAAGATATAATACTGTAGTATATCCTTCAAAGTTGCTAAGAGACTGGATCTTAAATGTTCTTACCACAAAAGAGAAGTGATAATTATGTGATATAATAGGGTGTTAACTAACACTAGAGTGGTAATTGTATTGAAATATATAAATTTATCAAATCAACACATTGTACACCTTAAACTTACAAAATGTTCTATGTCAATTTTATCTCAATAAAACAAGAGAATAAACAAAAAAAGATTTGTTGGCATTGCAGTTATGTGAAGTCAGTTCTACAAGCTTCAGACAACTCTTGGCCCATCAAACTATAGTGGCTCTCCTGGTAAAGTCCTTTTCTATAGTTGCCAATCCATAGCTACTTTTGCCTAGCGTCTGATTCTCTCTTTTCTCTGCTGGGACTGTTCATGCTCTCAACACAGGCTCATTATCAGCTTCTGTGGCCCTTCCCAACCCCTCCCCTCCACAGCTCCACTGCTACCAGTTCACTATTTCAGGGGAAAAGACTGGAATGGTGAAGTCAGATCCACTTAGACACCTTTATCTCAGGATGAAGAAATGCTCGCAAATTTATTTAACTAACAATTTAGCACCTGCTCTATCATCTATTGGATGATAAATAGTCATAGGTGAAATTTTTAAGAAAGGAAATTTTCTGAAGATGAAAAAGCAACACGAACTATGCTTGTAGAAAAACAGTTGTCCTTTTACATATATAACAGAATTAGTTTAATTAACATTTGAAGAAAGTGGACAAGTGGAATGATACACAATGGTGAAGAATTGCATCACAGTGGTCCTTATTATAAAATCTCAAAACAAAACACTTTACAATTCTAGGAACTTCCAGTTCTAGAAATTGATTCTACTGAAACAAAACATAATAATATAAGGATATTTATTACAGCAGAATTTGTAGCAGCAAACCACTGGAAATGACCTTGGTACCCATCAATGGATCAATGGAGAATGGTTGAATAAAGTATTTATCCACACCATGAAATATTACATAGATAATTGCAAGGTCTAAAAAGCTATTCAAGATGTCGTACTGATGTTTTAAAAAGGAGTTGAATAGTAGCAGTTGGAATGTGATCCTACTTTTCCTTAAAAAGGTGAAATCTTTGTACGTGTTTTTATTGCTGTGTCTATGATTTTCTATGCATTGAATAAAACATAGAAGAACAGGTACCAAATTATTCACATTGGTTATGCCAGTTGGGTGGTTGGGAGGTTATCACTTTTCTACTGTTTTTGTTCTTAAGCATGCATTACATTTGTAACTTTAAAAATAAAACACCTAAAAATGTCAAGATACCCCAACCTCATCCAGTCTTGCAACATCCAGAGGCATTATAATACGAGAAGGCTTAAGAATAAATAAAATGTATGATTTTGTGGAGGGAAATAAGTGAAGACTCATTAAGCCTTTTCTAACTCTTGGAAACAGGACATGTTATTTTGCTTCATTTACAAAGATATTTGTTCTACTACTCTATCTCTCTTACCACGCTAGGAAATCTTAGAAGTGTTAATACATCTTGAAGAGCCACACAAATTTTAAATAAAGATGTAGCATGTTTATTTACTTCTCTTTTGAGCACTGTCTTTTGTTAACATTTAAATCAATGTTCTTTCTAGAAGGAACTGCAGTCCTGATTTTTTAAAAGGGGTGAACACAAATGCTTTATAGGAATGGTCCTGTCTGACGATAGCTTGATATATGTTACATTTAAGCAAGCTACCCTGAGATGCCAAAGAATAAGGCCACTTTACACACTGATGATTTTTGAAATCTAAAACTTTTCTGTGTATCAAGCATTTTATTTCAAAATTCTTAATTGGGACAAAAAACTCAGAGACATTGAAAACGATAGACCCCTTTGGGGCATCAAGACAATGCCTCATGCTTACTCCCTCTGTCATTTTCAAGGTACACTTGTCAGTCTTCTGAAATGCCAGGACTCCTCATAGATTGACTGACAAGGTTGGCATCTCACTGGAAGGTATGATTTAAAATAGTTTGATGTAAACTGAAATAAGTTTCATACATTACTGGAATCCAGAGCTATAGAGCTTAAGAATTTAAAAAAACCTTATTTTAAAAATTTTCTAAATATAAAGTTGAATGATGCTTCCAAGGCAGTTTCCTTACACCAAAAAAAAAAAAAAGCATTTTATTACAATTAAAAAATGTGAACTGGAAGTTTAGTATCATCTTAGTCCTCATTTTCTAAAATTATATTCTATTAAACACTTAAGCTCAGCAACATACCCTGTGCTCCAGTATATTAATTCTTCCTTATCACGATATTGTGCACATAGAAAGAGTTTAATAAATATTTGTTTAATGGGTAACTGAATTTAGTTACACAATTCTATAAAATTTTTTATGACTCAGGCATGGCATTTTATATTAAACTCAATTAATATAGCTGCAATCTTAATGACGAAAAGAAGAAACTTCTGAAACTAAATGGTTTTGATGCCAAGAGTTTTACGCACATACACACAGCCCTGTATAAAACTTTGTCCATAAAGCAAAACCTATATAAAATATTAAATAATGCAATACCTCTTCTTTTAAACCAGCACTTCTTGCGTCTAAAATAGTGTAAGTAATGCAAAAAAGTTTCGGAAAAAAACAAAAATCAAATTGAACAAATGTGATAATGGTGGGTTTTTTTGAATTGCAGTAACATTGGGATATAACATTATATAGCTTTCAGATGTACATCATAATATATTTGGAATTCTGTGTAGGTGACATCATGTTCACCAAGCAAAAACTAATTATAGTCCATCCCCTCACATGTGCGCCTAATCACCCCTTTTGCCCTCCCCCCTCCCTCCTTCACCTGTGGTAACCGCCAATCCAATCTCCATTGCTATGTGTTTGTTTGTCATTTTTATCTTCTACTTATGAGTGAGATCATACAGTATTTGACTTTCTCCCTCTGACTTATTGCACTTCGTATAATACCCTCAAGGTCCATCCATGATGTCACAAATCGCAGGATTTCATCATTTCTTATGGCTGAGTAGTATTCCATTGTGTATATATTCCACATCTTCTTTATCCATTTGTCCCTTGATGGGCACCTAGGTTGCTTCCAAGTCTTGGCTATTGTGAATAATGCTGCAATGAACATAGGGGTGCAAGTATCTTTATGCTTTTGTGTTTTCAAGTTCTTTGGATAAATACCCAGCAGTGGGCTAACTGGATCATATGGTAGGTCTATTAATTTTCTGAGGATACTCCATACTGCTTTCCACAGTGGCTGCACCAGTTTGCACTCCCACCAGCAGTGTACGAGGGTTCCCTTCTCTCCACTTCCTCTCTAACACTTGTTGTTTCCTGTCTTGTTACTTACAGCCATTCTGACCAGAGTGAGGTGGCACCTCATTGTAGTTTTGATTTGCGTTTCCCTGATAGCTAATGATGTTGAGCATCTTTTCACATGCCTGTTGGCCATCCACATGTCTTCTTTGGAGAAATCTCTGTTCAGATCTTTTGCCCGTTTTTTAATTGGGTTGTTGTTTTTTTTGTTGTTGAGCGGTGTGAGTTCTTCGTAATTTGGATATTAACGCCTTATCTGATATATCGTTTGCAAATATCTTCTCCAAATTGTTAGGTTGTCTTTTCGTGTTGTTGATGGTTTCCTTTGCTGTGCAGAAGCATTTTAGTTTGATGTAGTCCCATTTGTTCAGTTTTTCTTTTGTTTCCCTTGCCCAGTCACACATGGCACTTGAAAATGTGCTGCTCAAACCAATGTCAAAGAGCGTGCTGCCTGTGTTTACTTCTAGAAGTCTCATGGTTTCGGGTCTCACATTCAAGTCTTTAATCCATTTTGAGTTGATTTTTGTGCATGGTGTAAGGTAATGATCTACTTTCATTCTTTTGCACGTGGCTGTCAGTTTTCCCAACACCAGTTATTGAAGAGACTCTCCTTTCTCCATCGTATGCTCTTGGCTCCCTTGTCAAATGTTTGCTGTCCAAAAATGTGTGGGTTTATTTCTGGGCTCTCGATTCTGTTCCATTGATCTGTGTGTCTGTTTTTGTGCCAGTACCATGCTGTTTTGCTTACTAAGGCTTTGTAGTATATTTTGAAATCAGGGCGTGTGATACCTCCAGCTTTGTTCTTTTTTCTCAGGATTCTTTTGGCTATTCAGGGTCTTTTGTTCCATATAAATTTTAGGATTCTTTGTTCTATTTCTGTGAAAAGTGTTGTTAGAACTTTGATAGGGCTTGCATTGAATCTGTAGATTGCTTTAGGAAATATGTACATTTTAACTACGTTAATTCTTCCAATCCAAGAGCACAGAATATCTTTCCATTTCTTTGCGTCTTCTTCGCTTTCTTTCAACAATGTTTTATAGTTATCAGTGTACAGATCTTCCACCTCTTTTCTTAAGTTTATTCCTAGATATTTTATTCTTTTTATTGCAATTGTAAATGGACTTGCATTCTTAATTTCTCTTTCTATTACTTCATTGTTAGTGTATAAAAATGCAACCGATTTTTGATGTTGATTTTGTATCCTGCAACTTGACTGTATTCATTTATTATTTCTCAAAGTTTTTTAGTGGATTCTTTAGGGTCTTCTAGATATAAAATCATGTCGTCTGCAAAGAGTGACAGTTTCACTTCCTCCTTTCCAATATGGCTCCCTTTTATTTCTTTTTCTTGCCTGGTTGCTCTGGCTAGGACTTCCAATGCTATGTTAAATAAGAGTGGTGAAAGAGGGCATCCTTGTCTGGTTCCTATTCTTAGAGGGATAGCTTTCAGTTTTTCTCTGTTGAGAATGACATTTGCTGTGGGTTTGTCATATATGGCCTTTATTCTGTTGAGGTATTTTCCTTCTATACCCATTTTATTTAGAGTTTTTATCATAAATGGATGCTGTATCTTGCCAAATGCTTTCTCTGCATCTATTGAGATGATCATGTGATTTTTATTCTTCATTTTGTTAATGTGGTGTATCACATTGATAGATTTGCGGATGTTGAGCCATCCCTGCATCCCTGGAATGAAACCCACTTGATCATGATGTATGATCTTTTTAATGTATTCTTGTATTCGATTTGCTAGTATTTTGTTGAGGATTTTTGCGTCAATGTTCATCACTGATATTGGCCTGTAATTTTCTTTTTTTTCTGCTGTCCTTGTCTGGTTTTGGTATCAGGATAATGCTGGCTCTGCAGAATGAGTTAGGAAGCCTGCCCTCCTCTTCAATTTTTTGGAAGAGTTTGAGAAGGATAGGTATTAAGTCTTCTTTGAATGTGTGGTAGAATTCACTAGGGAATCCATCTGGTCCTGGACTTTTATTTTTGGGAGGCTTTTGATTTCTGTTTCGATCTCCTTACTGGTGATGGGTCTATTCAAATTGTCTACTTGTTCTTGGTCCAGTTTTGGAAGGTTGTATGTTTCTAAGAATTTATCCATTTCTTCTAGATTATCCAATTTGTTTGGCGTATAGCTTTTCATAGTATTGTCTTATGATCTTTTGACTTCTGAGGTGTCTGTTGTAATTTCTCCTCTTTCATTTCTGATTTTATTTATTTGAGCCTTCTCTCTTCTTTTCTTGGTGAGTCTAGCTAAGGGTTTGTGAATTTTGTTCGGCTTTTCAAAGAACCAGGTCTTGGTTTCATTAAGTTTTTCTATTGTTGTTTTAGTCTCTATTTTGTTTATTTCTGCTCTGATTTTTATTATTTCCTTCTTCCTGCTGATTTTGGGCTTTGTTTGTTGTTCGTTTTCCAGTACCTTTAGATGTGTTTTTAGATTGTCTATTTGGGATTTTTCTTCGTTGTTGAGTAGGCCTGAATTGCTATGAGCTTCCCTCTTAGAATCGCTTTTGCTGTATCCCACAGATTTTGGCATGTTGTGTTTTCATTTTCATTTGTCTCCAGGAATTTTTTGATTTCTTCATTGACCCAATTGTTGTTCAGTAGCGTTTTGTTTAATCTCCACATTTTTGTGGTTTTTCTGGTTTTCTTCCTGTAGTTGATTTCTGGTTTCATTCTTTTGTGGTCAGAAAAGATGCATGGTATTATTTCCATCTTCTTAAATTTATTGAGACTTGTTTTGTGGCCTAATGCGTGATCAATCCTGGGGAATGTTCCTTGTGCATTTGAAAAGAATGTGTATTCTGTGGTTTTTGGATGGAATGTTCTGTGTACATCTACTAAGTCCATCTGGTCTAATGTGTCCTTTAAGGACAGTCTTTCCTTGTTGATCTTCTGTTTGGATGATCTATCCATTGGTGTAAGTAGAGTGTTAAAGTCCCCTACTATTATTGTGTTACTGTCTATTTCTCCTTTTATGTCTATTAATAATTGCTTTAAATATTTAGGTGCTCCTATGTTGGGTGCATAGACATTTACAAGTGTTATGTTTTCTTGTTGAAGTATTCCCTTTATCATTAAGTAGTGCCCAACTTTGTCTCTTGTTACAGTTTTTGCTTTAAAGTCTATTTTATCTGATATATGTATTGCTACCCCAGCTTTCTTTTCTTTGCCATTTGCATGGAATATCTTTTTCCATCCTCTCACTTTCAGTCTGTGAGTGTCTTTAGGTCTGAAGTGTGTCTCTCGTTTGCAGCGTATACGTGAGTCTTGTTTTTTATCCAGTTGGCCACCCTATGGCATTTGATTGGAGCATGTAGCCCATTGACGTTTAAAGTAGCTATTGATACACATGTATTTATTGCCGTTTTGATACTTTTGTTTTTCTGGGTGTTTTAGTAGTTCTTCTCTGTTCCTGTCTTTTTCTATTGCTGTCTTCCCCTGTGGCTTGATGGCTATCTTTAGTAATATGTTTGATTTCTTTTGTCTTACTTGCTTGCTTATTATAGGTTTCTGATTTGTGATTACCATGAGGATCCTATTTAATATTCTATGCATGTAACAGTCTATATCGAGTTGATAGACTCTTTAGCTTGACCTCTTTCTAAAAGCTCTACTTTTTCACTCCCCTCCTCCCACTTTTTATGTTTTTCAAATTATACATAGTCTCCTGTTTAGTGTGTGTCCATCTATTACCCTCTTCTCGTTGAAATAGGTGATTTTAGCATATTTGTCTTTTAACCTTTATGTTATCTTCACAGATAGTTGGTCTGCTACCTTTACTATATTTTTGCCTTTACAACTGATTCTATTGCCTCATTTTTGTTGTTGTTGTTTTGTTTTTTGGTTAATAATTTTTTTTAATCTCTATTTGAGGTCATTCCTTTCCCACTTAAATAAGTCCTTTCAGCATTTCTTGTAGAACTGGTTTCTTGGTGATAGACTCCTTTAATTTTTGCTTGTTTGGGAAGCTCTTTATCTCCCCTTCCAATCTGAATGACAACCTTGATGGATAGAGTATTCTTGGCTGTAGGTTTTTTTCCTTTTAGCACTTCAAATAAGTCGTGCCATTCTCTTCTTGCCTGTAGGGTCAGGGCTGAGAAATCCGCTGATAGCCTGATGGGCTTCCCTTTATATGTCACATGTGGCCTTTGTCTTGCTGCTTATAGGATTCTTTCTTTGTCTTTAATTTTGGACATTTTAATTATAATATGTCTTGGTGTGGGCCTCTTTGGGCTTATCTTGTTTGGAGCTCTCTGTGCTTCCTGAACTTGGATATCGTCTCCTTCCTCAGGTTAGGAAAATTTTCATCTATTATTTCTTCAAATAAATTTTCTGCCCCTTTTTCTCTCTCCTCTCCTTCTGGGACACCTATAATACGAATGTTAGCAGGCTTGATATTGTCCCAGAGTGCCCTTAGACTGTTCTCATTCTGTGTAATTCTTTTTTCTTTTTTCTGTTCTGCTTGGGTGATTTCCTCTAGTCTTTCATCTAGCTCATTGATCCGTTCTTCTGCATCCTCTATTCTGCTATTGAGTCCCTGTAGTGAATTTCTCATTTCCAGTATTGTATTCTTTATCTCTGATTGGCTCTTTTTTTTATATTTTCCAGTTCTTTGCTGGTGTGCTCACTGTGTTCATCCAGTCTTCTCCACATATCTGTGAGCATCCTTATGAGATTTTGTTTGAACTCTTTGTTGAGTAGATCACTCATTTCTGTTTCATTTAGTCCTTTTTCTAGGGTTTTGTACTGTTCCCTTGCTTGGAATGTATTCCTTTGTCTCCTCATTATGCCTCTTTCTCTGTGCTTATTTCTATGTATTAGGTGAGTCGGCTATGTCTCCTGATCTTGGAGAAGTGGCCTTATGTATGAGATGCCTTATGAGGCCCAGCAGTGTGCTTCCCTCTTATCACCAGTCCAGAAGGTCCAGGAGTGACCACTTTGTGGGCTACTTGTGTCCTTTTGCTGGGGCAGGGTTGTGCCCACTGCAGGAACCCAGGGAGACTAGTCTTTCCTTCCCTGGCCAGCTGTTTGTAAATCCAGTTTGGGGAGCCTCTGTACCATTGGCTACAAAGTCTATCAGCACATTCCTATTGCAGTTTTCCTCTTAATCGTCTTGCTACCCAGTGTAGCTGTTTCCCAGGCTCAGGGGCTTACAGTTGCTACAGGCCTCAGGCCTACAAGGCTGTTGTCAGTTCTCTTAGGAGTGCAGCTCAGTGGGGCTGGCCCTAGGCCTGGGAGCACTCAATTGTTTCAGGCTTTGGGGCTGATCCTTTTTATGGTTATTTGTGAAGTATAGGTCTTCTGCTGCTGATAAGTCTTACCCGCCCCCCCACCCCCAGGACCACACACTCCATCAACACAGTCCTGGTCCATGCACTCTTCTCAACCCCCTGGAGCGTACCCTGATGCCGCACTGTAGAGGCCCCCACCTCTCCACCAGTGTCCCCCACAGTTCACCTGGTCCTCACACAGGCCCTGCCCCACAGAGGCAGACACCCTTGCCTGTTTGTAGAGGATCAAGGCACCCAGTCAATGCAGGCTGAAAAGTAGCCTGAGGGCTTGCTGTTAGGTTGCGTCGCTCCCTAGGGGTGGCTGCCTGCCCTGGCTGAACTGGATTAAATCTGTGCTCTAGTGGGCATGGCAGACCCCTGGGCTAACAGGCCAAGGGATGAACCTGAACGGCATGGCACCCACCGGGGTCTCTGTCAGCACGCGCCTGGACCAGTTCAGAACAATGGCCCCCACCAATGTCTCACTCTCTGGAGAGGTCTCTCCTCTCACCAAGATGCCCTCAGAACCCACCAGGTGAGTCTTATTTCACCAAAGGACTGTCAGCCTTCTCTCTGGTGATTTTAGGTTGCTGCAATGAGTGAGTTTGTTCGTGGGCCCTTTAAGCCCTGGGTCTTTCCAGCTGTCATCTGATAGCTTTTCTGGGGTATCCTCGCTGCAGTTAATAGCCAGTGAAACCAGACAGTAAGACCCTCGTCTGTCTTAGTTGGGCTGAGTCTGAAGGATGCTTATAGCAGTATCACCCCCGCTCCGGACCTCACTCCTCCAAGGAGGGCTGCGTACCTTAGGGTGGCTCGTGCCTGGCCAGCTAAGAAGCTCCGCTGCTCCCAAAGGTGGCTTTTTTCTCTCCAACAGGAATTTCTGCCTCTTCCGCCTTAGTCAGGACTGTCCCTTGTTGTGGGGGTTCTTTATATCCAGTTTTCAGTTTTCTCTCCAGGGTAATTTTTTGAAAAATAGTTGTAATCTGGTTGTGTTCATGGGAGGAGATGAGTTCAGAGTCTGCTTAGGCCACCATCTTGACAAGATCAAATGGTGGCTTTTTAAAAGTTTCTATAAATCAATATATTGAGGAAAAGATGGAAGAAGAACAAGTAATCTTATTGCTTCTTTTTTTAAAAAATTATTTCGTTACAAGTGGTTATAATATAGCTTAAATTTGTCTATGCTAAATTTATCAAGAGCAGTGGGCACTTTCAGTGATTAGCTATTTGGGTCCATGTATCCATAATGTCTATAGCCAAGGGTCTTCTAGGAGCAGAAAGGAAATTATACACTATAACTTTTTCAGAAATATCCCTCTCTTTTTCTTCTCCCTCTGTTTTTCTCTTCCACCTACTCATTTTCTCTTTCTCTTCCCTGTGTATCTAATTGTAAATAATCCTTTTCTGGACTATCAGAAGCATCTCTTTTTGGCTCTTCTTCTGTTTGCCCCTGACACAAGGAGCTGCCTTTTTTCTCAGAGGTGCTGGAGACCAGTGCAG
Source organism: Equus asinus (assembly GCF_041296235.1). NCBI lineage: Eukaryota > Metazoa > Chordata > Mammalia > Perissodactyla > Equidae > Equus > Equus asinus. The sequence goes on along the minus strand of NC_091801.1, from coordinate 39,506,875 downwards.
AGAATGGTGAACAAATCTGAGTTCTGTGAGCACCTACTCATGTCTGCAATTCAAGATTCATAAAGTCTTTCATCCTTAGCAGTAATATTGGGAAAAAAATGGTTTCTCTCTTTTTGTGTCAGACTGCATTGCTAACATGAATCTAGAACCTCTTTCAACTCTCTTGATTTAACTTTTGATTTCCTCTCTGGCAGAATGAAGTTTTCTTATTTTTTTCAAGAAGTTTGTCAAAGTCTCTGAAAGTATCCCTTAAATATCTCCCCCTAAAAATCCCCAACCTTATTGGTTAATGGTAAATGAATCAGAAACTATGGATTAAATTCCCCCTTGGAATACACAAGGGCTTAAACATTAAGCAGAAAATTACTGCCAATCCCAAAGGTTTGAAAAATAGTTCAAGATGTTTGTTGAACCTGAAGTGGGTTACCCATCCATATTTAATTCAGGCAAAAATAATTCTTACCAGCTGAATGCTGTAGGTAGTAGACTTGATAAGAAGAAAAAATAAGTAACAATACAGAAGAAATTTTAATTTTTTAATTTTAAATTTTTTCTGGCTTTCTTGAGATATAATCGACATATAACATTATGTAAATTTAAAGTGTACAAGGTGTTGATTTGATACACTTATACATTGCGAACTGATTATCACCATAGCATTAGCTAACAATGGCATCACATCACATATTTGCCACTTCTTTTTTGTGTTGAGAACATTTAAGATCTACTCTCCAGGCCACTCAGTTCACACTCCAAATTATGTTTTGATAAGCTATGTATAAACCCTATCTGCAAGCTGTGTTTTCCTATGCTTTTTGGATTAGCTATTTCCTTTGCTAATATGGCCATCAAATATCATAAGATGGTGGGAATGGCCATGTCAAAAGCTTGTTACTAAAAACAAAAATCTCTTCCCAGGGTAACTTTGGCCCTTAGTGATTGTAAGCATTTCTATTTAGTTACTTCTTTACCTGGCCTTATAAGTATTGATCCCATCAATCTTCATGAGGGATTCGTCCCATCCTAACAAATGGGTCCAAGACTAGATAGCCGATATACAAGTATGTTTGCTGTAAAGTTCAAATTGATAGTAGACAGTTGGTGTGTGCTATATGTAAATAACATAATTTTCTCACAATAAATAACTTTTATAAGTATAGAAGTCTGATGAACCCACAACTAAAATATACAACTATGTACTGGGGGTATTTGGGGAGAAAATCTATCAGAAGCATCTCTTTTTGGCTCTTCTTCTGTTTGCCCCTGACACAAGGAGCTGCCTTTTTTCTCAGAGGTGCTGGAGACCAGTGCAGAGAATGGTGAATAAATCTGAGTTCTGTGAGCACCTACTCATGTCTGCAATTCAAAATTCATAAAGTCTAAGGATTTATGCAAGAAAAAATATAGAAAAAAATAGATTGGCAACAGTTGTTAGCTCAGGTGCCAGTCTTTAAAAAAAAAAAAGTCTGATGAAGTCAATGGATGGAGGGAATGAAAAAGAGAAATTGTTGGAGAGGGAAATAAAGGAGAGAGGAGACTCTTACGTACTTTCTGTCAAAGTCATGATTTGGGGTCAGTTTAATGGCAATTGCATAACTTGAATGGGAAGAAACTGAAATTTCAAAAATGGGAAGGGGTTTTAGAAATTATCTAGGCTAGAGCAGCTTCCTCATTGTCTAGTTTCCAGATATGTCAATCAGTAGCTTCAGTATAGAAAATTATGTAATAATAAGCACTATGCATTAATTTTCTCTTGCTGCCATACCAAATTACCACAAACTTTGTGGCTTCAAACAATAAAAATGTATTATCTTACAGTTAGGCAGGTAAGAAGTCAAACACTGTCTCACTGGGCTAAAATAAACATATTAGCACCTCTGCATTCCTTTTGGGTGCTCTAGGAGACAATCCATTTCCTTGCCTTTTCTAGTTTCTGTAGGGTGCTCACATTCTTTGGTTCACGGCCTTCTTCCTTCTTCAAAGCCAGCAATGCTGCATCTCTTTGACCTTGCTTATGTTATCATATCTTTTCCTCTCTCTTCTGCCTCCCTTTTCTGCTTTTAAGGATTCTTATCATTAGTTGGAGCCCCCCCCCCAGATAATCCAAGATAATCTCTTAGTTATAAAGTTAGCCTCTTAATAACCCAATTTCCATCTGTGATCTTAACACTTCTTTGTAATATAACATACTCACAGCTTCCAGGGACGAGGACGCGGACATCTTGGGAGATGGAGTGTGGGCAATATTTGGCCTACTACATACTGTAATCTCATTTCTAGATGAAGGTTCTATGGGAGCAAAGGATTAGACTATTGCCTTTATGGCAAACAACTTTTTTCCCCTTTGTGTTTCTATAAGAGTGAAACGACACGATAATAACCTGCCACCTCTAGTAATTCTACTCAATGAAACTAGAAATCTGTTTTATCTCTTGCTTACAGTCCAAACATTGATTTACTTTTAGGTCTGGTCAGGCCAGTGCATGAACTAAAAGAACCAATGAATCTTAAATTACTAAGTGGCTGCTATGTGTCTAGAAGCGCACCCCTGACTAAACCATTCATTTGTGCAATGTTTGGGGGATTTGGAAACCAAACCCCTGAAACATAGACAAAAATGGATCTACACTATAACTGAGTCAGAGCCGTTATCTCATTGTTGTCCTGAGTGTTCCCTGAAGATAAATTAAAAAATCTTTTGGCAATGAGGGTAATGAAATGCAGCAGAAAACAAACTTTTAAATAAAAGATGAAAAAAGCATTGGCCTTTATGTGAATGTCCTAAAAATGAAGCACTGCAGTAAGTCTTAATCTCCTAAATTCAGAAATACAAAGTTTATGAAGGAAAACAAAACATTTAATGATTTTTTTGGAGGCACCAATGGTACTAAAAAATAAATAAAATACAGCATAATTTTCCCCACTATATTTAGTACAACTAGAATAATACAATTTTCACACATTGACCATAACAAATATGTATTTGACTTTCTCATGTTTATTAATGTCATCTAATTTTCTTTCTATTGTCTCTCCTTCTTTACTGTTCTTATATCTGAAGTTTTTAGCACAGTGACCAGCTTATTAGTTGCTCAAACTTTCTTTACAGATAGAATTAATAATAAAAATTAAATTCATTAAAGCATATGAATATAAATATATTAGTTATAAATATATAAATAAATTTAAAAGAATGAATCAGTGAATAAACAAATTGTAAGAAAATATTAAAAATAGCTTTGAGCAAATATTTGCTTCAATGTTTAGATTCTCAGTAAAACACTACTTTAAAACTACTTTAAAACTTTAGAAGTACTAAAAGAGAATGAGGAACTAGCTATCGATAGCTAGCTATCAGAAATTCTTAAAAATATTGTTTGGATCTGTGCTCCATGACTAGACATTATGATTTCCAATTCTTTATAAGTCCTGAAGGGGCATATCTAGTTGTTCAGAGGGAGAAGATATATCAACATGCTTCGAAGTTTTCGTAGTGGGAGGTATGGCCCAGTCTCTCTCCTATTTTAGGACTCTTCTCAAGTTACAAAGGTATTTACATGCTGATCAGTCAAAATAAATGTCACTGAATTATAAAAGTGATCTTGTGACGAAACAGCTGTTTATAATTAATAGTAATGGGAGCATCTGTTAATTTATTGAGAAAAAATTATCAGCTGCCATTTTAAGCCCATTATATACATCTAATTTATCTCTTAAAAGTACTAGGAGGTAGGTGTCATTATGTGGACTTCACAGGCGAGGTTCAAAGAAGTTGTGAACTAGCTCGCCATAAGGATAGGATAATTGATTCCAAACACCATCACTTTCTGCTGGTCTCTAACTCTAACCCTAAATACACTAAAACTAACACGATGTCTTTTTTTAAATAATACTAAACTAACGAAATTCTTTTCGTGGGCTTCAGCAAAACCCAAGAGAGTGTTGCACCATATTCAGTTTTATTATAAACAAGAACAGGAAATCTTTACACACCAAATGAGTGCAATTCATCTAGTTCATTTGATTCCCCTTATATGAGGCACAGTCTTACTGAAATCGTTATTTCAATACTCAATTCCAACTTTAAAATTATTTATGGAAAGTAACAATGATGACTTTTGGATCACTTTCCATGGAAAAGAGAAGATGGAGTTAAAATTGAATACTGAGGGGCATAAACAAAGAAAATGACCTTAAACCACTACCTTCTCCTTTTCATATAATGCAAAGTCCAATAATTAATTTCAAAAGTGATTGGACTAAGTTACAAAACATTGCAAGCTATTTTACACTATCCAGTTCTTTAAATCCAATAGTGTTCTAGAATTATTAAGTAACGGTACTACCTGAGGAATGGCCTGGAAATTTTATCCTCAAAGAGTGTTTTTCTAATTATTTGATTTGTTCTTGAAGGCACATACAGGAAAACACAAAGAAGAAATGAAACCTGATAACTTTGAAAAGTTGAAATCATTATTCAAATATAAAGTATTATTTCCTTCATCAACATTTTTCTCAATAATTTCATCAGATGTCAGTGGAATTATATAATTTCCTTAGTAATATTTTCTGTTCTTCCTAATACCTATCTCTCAACCACAAAAGTATTTTGGTAAGTGAGTGTTTATGTTGTTATACTTACAGCTTTGTAGTTTTTTTAAGCATATCATGTAAACATTTGAGACCAAGTTCAAGTCATAATCATACCATACTCCTTTTCTATACCCTTTTTCCATATATTTTCTCAATATAGGCAGGACTTCTTACTCCTTTCATGCCATGCGGTCTCCTTGAGTGGTATTATTAACAAAATTTCAACAGCCAAAACTCTCTCATCCCTTGTATGCTGCATGCTGATGACTTCTTAATCACTCTCTTCAACCCAGAAACCTCCCCTGAGTTTCTGACTCATGTATCCAGTTTTCTGCTGGCATCTCAACATGTCTGAACACTCAGCACCTTTCCCATCACACCAGCTATGTTTTCATCATTCTTGGGTCAGCCTCTGTGAGTCCTCTACTTCATGTCCTTGACTTTTCTCCATTTTTGCAGATTTTAGTTCCCAAATATTTCTTGGCTCTTCTCCAACATCTTTCTCTCAGCTCACTACGAAGAGATTGCTAATGGCCTCTTTTAAATCCACCCTTCACGGAGTCACCCAAATAAACTATTTTAAATCTGAGTATGGTCATAACACCTTACAGCCTTCTTCTTTTTCTCCAGAATTCAGTCCAAATTCCTCAATGAGGGATATAAGACTCACTATGAGACATCTCATGCTCTGCCAGCATTTCTTTCCCCGACTCAAGTTATCCAGAGTTGATCAATGTTGTTTTGTCTCATCACTTGACACTTTTTGCCCTCTGCAGACATCAAAATACTTGAGCCTGTTTGCACTGTTTCCTAATGTTCGTTCCCTACATGGACTGGCTCAATCCCATTATAAGTGAAGATTTCAAGTCTTAGATCATGTCACCTCTTCCTGGAAGCTTTCCCTTAGCCCTTTCCTATATCCACACCTGCCTGAGATGAGTTCTCCTCTATATTCCCACAAACCTATGTGTTCATCATTGCAAATGAACACAGAGTCACATAGAAACTGAGCATTTCTTAAGAACACATGGAAATATCTGGGGTCTTTCTATTTCAGTGTCTTGCACTTTTTAGGCCATGTGTAAATGTTTGCAGGTTGAATGAATAAGTAAAAGAGACTAGAAGAGAAATATTTCAATTTTTGTTTGTTTACACCATGCTGTCTCCAAAGCTGATCCTATCTACTTCAAAAGCCAAATAAGTACTGCAATTTTAGTAGGACAGAAATCACTAGTTTGAAATGTTACATTTTCATAGTTTGATACCATACTCAATAAGTAGAATTTTAAATGAAAATTGATTGATCTGGTAAAGTGTTCATATTCTGCCCGCTATTTTCACAGTTCTCGGTCCCAAATCATTATAATAAAGTTTCTACTTTAGCATTCATCAAAACTATAAAAGAAATGTTGCTATTCATGAATATATTAGTGCAACAGGACCCAATGCTGCTTTCAAAGACTATTTTCTTATACAGAGACATTTTATAGTCAGGCAATCATTTTGTTAAACATTTCCTATAAAATTTTAAAAATCATTACCTGGGAGTCTATCACTGCGGTGCTAATCACACCTCTACAATTAAGCTTATTTCAACCCTTTCACTGTAATCCCTTTTCTTTAATCAAGGGTTTATTATTGGACTGTTAATGTGAAAGTTGAAATAAAAAATCTCAGCCTCGGAATGAATTCTAATATCAGTTATAGAAAACTCTGAAAAATTCTAATATTTTTCTATGTGATTTATGTTAGGATGTGGGTTTAATTCCTTCCCCCCATCATTTTTTGTTTCTGTAGAATGGTTAGCCCTACTTAAGAAAGCCTGAAGTTTTTCCTCATGGTTTTAAGAATATCCTTTATCTATCGCGTTTGGGTTTCCCTTGGTATGAACACAAAAGCATAATTATTTTATTAAGCTGGAGGGAACAAACACCGTTGGCCTGGGGATGCTTTCTGTCTTTTCTACATCACTAAATAGAAGACTTCTGTAAGGAAAAAGGATCAGAAAGTAATTTTATCTTTCAGATGAATCAACCAGCTTTTGTATCTCCCAAGAATTTCACTAATGGAAAGGAGTTTTAAGTTCAAGGACAACACGTATCTTAATAACAAGTTAGTCAAAATTCTGACTTTAAAATGAGCTAATTTTGTATAAAACTTTATAGTTTTAAAGTGAATTCACATATATAATTGCATTTGCTACATACAAAAGTCCTATGAATAATCAGAGCCACCCTAAGGCTCCTAACTACCTCTGAGTCCCTCTTCTCCTCTCTCCACCACCATCACCTCAGTTCAAGTCTCAGCCATCTCTCACCTTGATCAATGTCTCCCTAACTATCCACTTCACATCGTCTTGCCCCCTCCAATCAATTTTCCCCATGACAGCCTGAGAGATGTATGTTATTAAATGATTATATGTTTTTAAATTAGAACCCTTGGGGCTGGCCATGTGGTGTAGTGGTTAAGTTCGCGCACTCCACTTCAGCAGCCAGGGGTTCACAAATTCGGATCCTGGGCGCAGATCTACACACTGCTCATTAAGCCATGCTGTGGTGGCCCACATATGAAAAATAGAGGAAGATTGGCACAGGTGTTAGCTAAGGGCTAATCTTCCTCACCAAAAAAATTTAAATAAATAAATTAGAACACTTACTGGCTCCACTCATTTTGTTTTTTAAGATTCGGAATGAAGCCCATTATATGAAGGGCAGGCATTATTGTTTGCCTAGCCCTACATCAGTCCTTATCTTGGTTCTCTCTTACCTACCTCCTCCAGAGAGCTGGAAAAGATAAATACTCACTTCTTCAGCCTTCCTCGCACTTGTAGCTAGAGGGTGGCAGGGGGCATGTGACAGATTTCTGATTGATAAGGTATAATTGGGAATCTCCTGAGGACTGAGAAGACTTTTGCTTTTTCATATAAAACAGACAGATGTAACTGATGCTGTCACCTTTCCTTCACTTCTTCCTGCCTTGAATATGGCTATGATGCCTGAGACTTCAGCAGCCATCTTATGACCATGAGATGGCTGGCATGCTGATGAAGGACAATTTGCTAATTATGGTGGAAGAAAAACAGAATAAATCTCAGTCTCCAGTGATATCAATGGATAACTAAACCAATACCAGTAATTGTCTACCTCTAAAATTTTTGTTATTAAAACCACACTTTTTTAAACCACTGTTAGTAGAACCTTCTATTACTTGAATCAAAAGCATTCTTAACAAAAATACATGACTTACAATGCCTTCCATAATTCTTTCCCCTTCCAGTGGCTCTGGTGTTCTCTGAGTTCCTAAAATGTTCCTCCCTGTCTTGGTGACTCTCCTATCACAACACCAATCCCCTACCCCACGTACTTCACCTACTTAACCCCTACTCAGTCTTCAAATCTCAGTTAAAATACGTCTTTCTCCAAGAGGCTTTCTCTGATGCCTAGACTAAGTCATCTCCTTCACTTATATACTCTTATAACTTTAATGATTGTCTTTCTTGACACATATTATAATGTGAGTACATATTTATTCGTACGACTATTTAATAATGTTGTATTTTCCAAGAGGCTATAAGATCTATTAGGACAGAAACTGTGTTGCTCACTATTGTCTGCTCAATTTTTAGCAAACAGCATGGCATTGAACAAGCATTCAATTACTTCAAGGATGAAAGGAAAGAATGATAGAAGAAAGGGAAACAAGAAGAAAGCTCATGAGGGCTAAAATCTCAAATTTGAAGTTAAACTTGGTCTCTCCTTTGACTTTGTAGCTTTCCATCTCATGTGTAAAAAAGAAACAGCATAAACTGAGAGGCCCATGTTTTTGAAACCCAATATGAAAGCATCATAGCACAACTTGTTGCAAAAGTGTTAAGAGAAACATATTTATTATTTCTTCATTATTTGGGGTTTTTTAACCTCATTTAATTTTGTCTTTACCAAAAAAAGTTGAGTTCATGTGTTCTGCTGCAAATTGGCGTTTGGTTATCAATGCAGCATTGTCAAAGAGCCAGGAATGGGAAGAGTGATCAGAGTCTTAACACTGGATTTCATGGCTTGCTAAGAGTCTAATAGACCCCCAGAAGTTCATGCATGGTCTATAAGGGGCCATGAAACTCTCTGAAATTACATACCAAATTTTGTTTGTATATGTATTTTTCTAGGGAGAGAGTCAAGAGCTTTAATCAGATTTCCAATAAGGTTTTGGTGCTAAAATAGGTTAAGGATCACTGGGATGGATTACTAAATATAGTGGTGGTATTGAAAATCAGAAGTTATACACTTTCTAAGAAGATTAAATTATAGGTGTTTACTATATGTATATTTTGAAGAGATGTACTTGGCAGTATAAATAAATCCATGTCATGATCAGCTGTGTAATCAATCAGTTTGTTAACTTACCATTTTGTGATGGACTAAGATAATAAGATTTTATGTATGCCAAACACTGTGCTAAGTTTATTAAAGGCATTATCTCATTTAATTTTTCTAGCAAGTCTATAAAGCTACTATTATTATCTCCCTTTTCCAGATGAGAAAACTGTCTCTAAGATTCCCAATAACATGTTCACTGTCAAAGCTGAATGCAGGGAGAAAGTAAAGTAAAATATATTTTCAGAAGAAAAACAAAACCTGTGTAAATGAGAAAATAATGATCATTTGAAAATAATGTGTGATAATGGCCAAAGGTATAGTAAATAATAATCATAAGCATTTTAGGATTTAAACATATCCTTTGGGATTCTATATGAATCATGATTACTGGTTAAGAGCTGAGTAGAAGAGAAAGAGAAGGTTTTTAATCAGTGGGAGTTACACAAGCAAGATTGGGAGTGAACAATGTGAGTTCAAGGGACTAGGGAGTCTGGCTGAACTAAGGAATGGATTCCTGTTGGAGAAATGGGAGATAAGTTGGGAAGGATGTCTGGGCACAGCTGGATGGTCTTGTGGGCTAAACTAAAATGTTTGACCTTTACCCTTAGATAATGAGAACCACTTGAAGAGTGTTTTGAACTGGAAGGTGACATCATGCAAACTGTTTTTAGTAAGATTAATTTGGCACCAGTGTTCTCGATGGACTGGGAGTAGGCAAGATCAGAACAAGGTGGTGTAGCCAGGAAAGCATAGAGAAATGAGAGACAAGGTGATGTGAGTAGAGGTGGAAATGTCCACGATGGAAGGATTTAAAAAGGCATTCCCATGGAGTTACTGATTTTGTTCGGGGGAACTTGTCTCTTTAAAACAAGCTCTTCTCGCTTAAAGAGGAGGCTGTGAAGGAACCCTATGCTTGTGGAGTTGGGCTCTGAAGGAAGCATTAACTCTTTGGACCTCATCTCCACCCATTTCATTTCTACTTCTCCTTTTTTTTGTGACTTAATATCTCTTTTATGTTTCGATTTTTATTTCCTTCATTTATTCAACAAACTTACTTTATTCCTGTTAAAAGCCAAGCACAGATCTTATGCCAGAAATATGGCAGGAAATGAGAGAGACAAGGCCTCTCTCAATACATTCTATTGCTGATAGATGGTAACCAAATAAATGAACACATCCACAAGCAACAGGGCAAAGAATTAAAATAAGGTAAAGTGACAGACAATGACTGGGGGAAATTTAAGCAGAGTGTTAAAATGGCCCTTCTGAGGAATTGACATTTAAACAGAGATTTGAATGACAGGAAGCAGACAGCCATACAAAATATGGGCAAAATATTCTTTTAGTGTTCTCGATATAGGACACAGTTAATGCAATGGCCCTAAGACAGAAATGAACTTGGCTAGTTGTAAGAACAAAAAAGGGCTAATTGGCCCTGAATGTGGTAAGCCACAGTGAAAGTGGAAGGAAATAATGTCAGAATGGTAAGTAGAGACTGGATGAGATAAAGTGTGTAGGCCTCTGTAATGAGTTAGGGTGTTATTCTATGTGGGAAGGGAAGCAATTGGAAAATTTTCAAGAGGAATGTGAGATAAAACCTAATGTTCATTTTTAAAAGATCACTCAGCCTGCTCTCATGAGAATTGATCTTAATGGCAAGAGGAGAGGCAGGGACATCACTGAGCAGGTAAGAGATCACTGATGGGGGACTTGACTAGAATTTTAATAGTGAGTAGTAGAGAAGTGCTGGGAGTTGTGTTTTGAAGGCAGAGTTGGTAGCATTTACTGAGGGGTTGGTTGTAGATAAGGAAAGAGCAGAATCTAGAATAATGCCTAGATTTTTTGGCTTGAGGATGAACGATGGAACTAGGGAGGTGGAAAATACTAAGAGTGCAGTGGGGAGAATGAAAGATTCCTCTTTTGGTTTCGTAAAATTCATCTATTCTGCTCCATTTTGTAGATTTTAGGCTGACTTGGCCTACTTTGCATAGAAGGCTGTTGACCTAATAACAACACCATCCCTTTGGCCTACTGCCCCAGATGGCCAGACTTTGGGGAAGCCTTTACTGCATGGACTGACTGACAGATAGCACTTGGTGGCTGAAGGACTACTGAGAGAAGGTAGCATGGGTGTTTGAGATAATAAAGAGGACTCTAAGATGTTAAAATTTAGGGATTTTAAGGTTTAGGCTTGAAGGATGAAGTTGCAATTGACAGAAATTTGGTTATCAAGAAAAGCAGCTAGTTATGACCAAAAAAAAAAAAAGATATCAAGTTTGGATTTGTTATATTATTTGAGATCAAGGCAGAAAATTCCCAAGGTAATGTTCAGCATGAGTTTGAGACATATCAATGTGTAGAGTCCTTTATTCTCGGATTTACAAATAAGCATACTGTGTTGAGTTAGTCTGGCTGCTAGAGTCACTGATCGAGAAATCCATGTAAAAATCTGAACTTTAAAAATAACTTGCAGAAGTTCATTTGTGCCAATTTAATTTAATTCCTTGATGTTAGCCTCCATCTATGAATATGAACCTTTACTTACAGAAGGATTCACCAGCAGGCTTTAAATAGGAAGCAATTAAAAGATAAGCCCACTCACAGAAACACAATGTTAGCATGACTTTTGAGGATCAAATCTATGGCATTTAATAAACTATAACTATGTGTAGGGAGTTGTATTGTTATCCGAGGAATTTTGGAAAAACGTTTTCTGATTTGTTTAGAGATTTGTAGAGAAGAATGGTAGATATCCTTCTTCATCTTCTTGGGTTGATAGGTGTTTTTGGTTTTGGTCTTTTGATTTTTTTTTCAGGAAAAGAATTTTGCAAAAAGATGTCCTTTTTTAAACTCAAAATTTTCTTCTTCATCTTGAAAAGGAAACATCGGAGTTAAGAAAACTTACCATAGATGAAAATTTACTTCATTTTCTTTACAGATCATTTTAAATCTGCTTTAAGAAATGCATATGTCCTCTCTAAATATTTTGTGGAAATGGTTCACTGAGTGTTATGAAAAGAAAGTTTAGTCTCATTTCCTAAGCAGATTTTTTAACCTGACAGTGCTAAATGGGAAAGAATTCTTTGGGATTATGGTGTGTTTTGATAAAGATCCTGAAACAGCTGGTTATTTTCAGTCATTTTCTCACTGCGGGAAGACACTGCTGCTGTATGAAAGAAGTAAGGGAGATCGAATCTTGCTACCAAAGCAAAAATTAGAAAAAATAAAAGAGCACCATAAAGTTCGGAAGAAAAATTCCATTTTATTTTTTAAACACACACATTTTACTATTCTGTTCACAAAATGTGTATTTCAAAATGTGTATTCATGTGACAAAAATAATGAATCTACCAGCCATATCAGATCCTCAAGATCCAAGAGAAAAGCATGCTAAAGCTTCTAAATCGGTAGTTTGCTGGCCTCCCTACTCACGTTCATGACAGGCAATCTGGATATTAACAGGTCTTGAACCTACCTTTTCTTAACTTATAGGACACTGGACTACTTGATAACTCTGATTCAAGACTTTAATCATTTCCTGGTGAGATTTCTGTGAATTCACTGTGTGGTTTGCTCTGAGGCCATGAGAAACACATCCATCAGGTACAGTTCTGATTTCACACAGGTAGACGGTTTATAAGTTGTTAGCCTGCACTGCTGGTTTAGATTTGAGGAATTACTTTATAAAAACAAGGCAGGTTCTATTTTTGACATTTCAGCAATGAAACCACTTGTACATTATGGCCTGATTTGATTTACTGTAAGAAAATAAGAGTGCTATAATTTGTAAAAGACATTTATTATACCAAAAATTTTTTTAAAAAAGATGCTTAGTGTCTCTGTCCATCCCATCTGGTTTTATTTTAATCTCACTCTAGTCACATATGAAATTTTGCTTAGCTGTCTTCATTTTCTTAGTCAATCTTGATTAATGGCCTTCAAAGTAAAAATAATTGGCCTGCATCAGGGTTGTTTTATAACTCTTGTTCACAAAGAATGTGAAAGGCTGGAAAATGAGCCTAAACAGAAGGAATGCATTACGCTCGTCTTTGAGAAAGAGCAGTCCTTCAGTTGTGTTTCATTGTGTATTTTTATAACAGGCGCCTCCCTGACCGTCCATGATATTGGAGATATGTGGTGCCAAAAGCTTATGTATACTTTGTCAAACTGACCATGGCAGGTCGACATCTCCAAGCAGCCACACATGTGAAGGCAGAACTCACCCGGGCCAGCCTAACAGGCCTGAGAATTTCAAAAGTAAGTTATCGGGAGAGATGGGGCTATGAAACCAAGAAGCTAAAAATGGGCAGGGGGCTAATTGCCTCTGAAGTTTAAATGACTTGTTTATAAAAAGCCTTCTCCAGCATTTGTAATTTTTTCTCCTTTCTTGGAAAGTGTGTTCGACTTGAAAGGAGTTGGGGGAAACGCAGGCACCATGTGACCATTGTGGATTTGGAATTGAGCTCTGCTTCCTTTCAAGGTCCCCACTTCTGGGAGAGCTCATCAGTTAAGGAGGTCAGAAATAAATCTGCATTCAAAAAAAAGAAAACAACATTCTGAGGAGATAATTTCTTTCTTGCATGAAATTTTTGTAAATGGATATATGATATTTCTTTAAAAGCTAGTCATTTTATGATTGTACTGATTAGAAAATTACCATCAAGAACTTTCCAGTTTTTCAATAATCTTAATACTAGGCTCAATTACCCAGTGATTTTTCAGTAATTTCAGATGTTATATTTGGTATTTTTAAAATTTCCTCTCAGATTTAATTTGTGTTGGATATAATTCGATACACACTGACCTGCAGACACCAAGAGACCAATGTCCCACCCCAAGCTAGAGTTCAGCCACCTGATCTTAGACTTCAAGCCTCCAGAACCGTGAGAAAATAAATTTCTGTGATTTAAGCCATCCCAGTTTGTGGTATTTTATTATGGCAGTCCCAGCTGACTAACACAACTAGAAATGAGCCAGATAAAGTGGGAGAGAGAGGATTCAGGGCAAGGGTGGGTTGAGGTTAGGGGAGAACAAGCACAAAGAACCTGGAGCGAAGGAGAGTGGTTTTCTCCAATGAGACAGCCAAATACTGTGTCTAGCAATGAGCCCCACTTCTCAAATCATACCCTCCATTAATCTGATGATAGAATAGAAATGGTCAAAGCAGAAAGTCTGATGCATGTGGTGAATATTTGAACCTCCTCAAAGCTATCATAGGTTTGTATCCAGCCCCATGGTAGACTGTGCACCATAACTAAGATCAGATAACATGTCTAAAAAGAAAAAGACTTTACACAGAACAAGTACATAGTAAACAATGAGGTGAGCAAGTAGAAAACATCACCTCATTTATTCCGGAGCCCTGTAAACCAGATTCTAATGCTAATGAGTTTTAAATTTACAGAAATCCAATCTTCTAGCTGTTTGAGCTCTCATGTGTTTAACTGTATGTCAAATAGCACACTCCTTTAAGAGACTTTAAAAAAACATGGATCGCATTATTTGAAACAAACAAAGAATATGCACTACAATTGTCTTGTTGTTTCAGAGGTAACAGCTTACTTGCTCCAGAAAAGAGAAAATAGTGGAAGCAGAGGAACCTTATCATCCTTCCTTTGGTTATTGGCACTGCTATATCTTTATGGGTAAACTAAAATACGTGGTTGATATGGCCAATAATTTTGACAACTGCAGAATGTGAAGACAAATAATAGGGCAAAAATCTACTTCTTCAGGTGAGGTTTTCTTGTTTTTAGAGGACTAAGTAAATTAGACGATGTGCTAGGTTCTTCCTTTCCTCATGCACATTCTCTATGCTCTCTTTCAATCCTACTGAAGGAACCTGCCTTGATCTTTCCATGCAATATGCAGCTATTTGCTCTTCTTACACAAACATTTGCAATTTACTGAGGAGAATGTGAGATGCATCTCTCATGCCTATCAAGCACCAGGAGAACTTTACAGATTACTGCCTGCCGAAGGATTCCAGGTCCCTGGGGCTTGCGCGTAAGCAGTGGATTTATGCAAACATCAGAATATTTTCAAACAGACTGTGACATGAGTCGTTCCTAGTTCATGTAAGGTTCAGATATGCAGCCTATTTTCTGCTGGTACTAGATCATTCATCTCATCGAGTTTAAAAATGTATCATCTCAGCTTATAATATTGTCAATATAAAATGTCATAACGTGGTACTTGATTTGAACCGCAAGATGGATATTCATCTCAAAGGTTTCTCTGCACTGCTGTGTGGAATATATAATGTGCAGAAGAATGAGTCTGTTTGGTTGGTAATCTTTGTGTCACACACCATATGCATAGGCGGTAAACATTTTGTTATATTATATACAGTCTACTAATTCTCCTTGATCTAGAGTGTTTATACAGCCCCAGTGGTATAAAATGCATTATAACTTAAATTAGATAATATATTTAGGAAGAAAAAAAGCCTTTACAAAGAAGGCCTCATCAAAGTATATTGATAACATGCTTATTTACATAATGATAATGCACATAGTTACTGCCGAGCATGTTTGTTTTGCATTAGCGTTTGCAGCACGGCACGGGGAATTAAGGAATTACAAGAGGGAGTTTTTCTAGTCTCCACTAGTGTAGTAGGGTGCTTATTGACAGTGAAGAAAGAAATGGAAACACTCAATTTGAGCTAGTGAAGGAAATGAACAATGCTAATTGTTAAGTTCACATTGTTTATGAGTACAAATAGGCATGTGCCCAAACTCTTTACTTTTTTTCTAATTCTGAGACATGGTGTCTTAAAGCAAGTAAAAACTCTCTCATGGCTTTTTTTAGCAGCGAGCATCAAATATTAAATACAGATAAAACATCTCTGTTGATTGTGCACGTTCTTAACAAACACATGTTTAAGGAAAGCCACTGTTGGGATCATTTACTCCAAGATGTGAAAATCTGCATTTTTGCTTTTGTATCCAAAGCTGTGAATTTTATTTATATGTCTACAAAAGCCTAGAACCTTGCACTTAAAAAAGAAAAGAAGTTGGGAGATGTTATTTTGTGAACTGTCATATGTTTTCTGAACTTTTTCTAGAAGAAAGAGTCTCCAAAGAGCCCTTTTCCCCACTCTTTTAACAAAGGCATGTCCCAGTTTATTAAAAAATCATACACAACAATACTGCTTGCCAGCTTTTATGGCCCTAATGAAAATTTGGTCCAGAGCACAAAAATTATCTGGAAAAATGCCTGAAATTTCCCTGTCGCAGATGTTTCAACAGAAGGTGCTTGCATGCCATTCGTTAATACGGCGCCATACGGGACTCAGTGTGACCACTGCAATATAACCAGTAAGTAACACACGCAGCGTGCACAGGGCTGCGCCAAATTCCCCGTCTGTTGTGTGGGACTCGTATCCCATGGATTGAGACGTACCTTGATGAAACTGCCTTGTCATGAAATGATAATATTTGTGGATCACCATGCACAGAAAACATCCTATCGAGAATGTGGGAGGTCCACTGAAATATTCAGTTTTTCTTGGCATTGTAATTGGTTAGAATGGATGTGAGTATTAATGTTTAGAGTTCTTTCCCTCCAACATGTGCCAATTTATAGGAATAACTCCACAGAGAGAAAATTACGTTTTCAAAGAATATTAGTTTGGGGTAGTGTAATTAAAAAGCCATGTGGAAGTTATTTCGTCTGCATTTGGAAGGTAAATGTACAGGCTCCCTTAGTTTATTCTTTGCTTTAGAATATATATGAGCGAAGTGATTCAATGCTCGCTGTCTTTGAAATAAAAGGAATTTATTCATCCTTGTAGAGGCTGATAAAATACAGGCACATCTAGGATGCTAGTCACAGATCCTGAATTTTTCTACTGAACTCATATAATTCTTGTTAGATAAGACTATCTGGGCAACATTGTTATCCATTCTAAGGAGCAGATTTGCAGCTACCCACTACATATTCCATACTCAAATATGACCGTTGTATCATGAAAATAATGTGCTGAATGCTGGGTCACTGCAGGGTGGGAGACGGTTGGAAGAAGGCAGAAGAATCATCCACCCTGCCCCTCTTGGTCATGGAGGGTGCTGATGGGATGGACACACATCGTCACTGTATTTTTTGTGCTTTTAAAAGTATGACTTGGCTAAAGACAAACAACTAAAATATACTATAATTTTTATAACCCATTCTGACATTCATATTTTCTTAATATTATCAGGAAGCCTCAAAACATCAAAGTGATGTAGTCTCAAGATCTAGAGCTCTCAAACTCTGCGTCTTTTAAAACTGTCAGTAACGTATTTGATAATGTGACTTCATTCACAACTTATGACTTTTTGGAGGGAAAGATGTTTACATGTTTTCTTTAAATATTTTCTTTTCTCTTTTTGGGGGAGAAAGGAAAATAAATTTTAAATACTTCACCATTTTAACCAATTTAAAAACCCATAAAGAAAAAATTTTTATAGTAAGCAATAATTACTTGAAATTTTCCTTAGATTCTTTCTTCTCTTCACAAAGATTTTCCCATCAATATTAAGCATTTTTGCAACACGGTGGGAGGTGGGGAAATTCTTTTGACCACTTTTTAAAAATAAAATCAATTATTACTTATTGTTAATACTTAAAATAGTTATTTTCTCAGTGTGTTCATATTATCTAAGTACTTTTAATATATACTATCTCTTTAATCTTAATAAAGTAGGTATCCCCAATTATTGATAAGAAAACTGAGGCTCAATACTATTAGGAGGCTTGCCCAGAATCATACAACCAGTTATTGGTATTTCTAGGTCTTGAACTTAGAGTTTCTAACTCCAAATTCTGGGCTCTTTTAATTAAATTATAAAGTTGTTCAATACAAATAATTCATGTTTAAATCATAAAATCAGTTGCTATCAAAGCATGATCAAAGAGCAACTCAGCCATAAAACCATGGAGTTCTATAGATCCATTCAGAACGGTATTATAGTTTAATATTATTGTCTATATTGGTGACATAGGATATAATTGTCCAAGCTTCCAACACATTACTATAATGTTTATCAGTCCATCGATGGTACGTTAAGAGCACACTATTGTTCAAACTTATTTTACAATTTTAAGTATATATACATACGTATTTTTATGTTTTTTTAAATATTTTTGAGAGAAAGTGATAAATGTAACTTACAAATTGACTTTTATTTGAAAAGCTCCCATCCTCTCTACATCACTCTGACAGTTCAAATACTGGGATTTCCTGCACTCCAATACAGAAAAGCATATAATTCTCTGTGTGATGATCCTCCAGTTAGGAACACTACGTACTGTGCCCCCAGAAGACATTCCTCTGTTATAACATTGCTAGAAACCACTCATTGGAAATAGCAAATTGTACACTGATGATCCTTATTAAGACCAACTTGAAAATTCTTCTCTCCATAGCAGCACTTCACAGAGAGGAAGGAGGAAACTCTCTGCTTGCTAGTGAAGCTCAACTGAATGATAATGTGCTGTTAGATAATATGCCCTGCCAGACATTGGCCAAGTTAACTTTCTTTTCAGTTCAAAACAGCATCTTCTTTGAAGCTGTGCTGCTATCATTTGATATTAATTTTAATGTATATTTACTAATCTCCAAAATTCAGCTCATTCTCTGTTGGTTTTCTTTACCCTCAGGTACATTAAAATATTCCTAAATGCTGCCTCCTTGGAAGATTCCTGAAGTATTCTAAACCTTACCAGAAGCTATTGGTCAACGTTAAACAATACCAAGAATTCTAAAGTAATTCCACAGTAATGCCCATTGGGCTACCCTAAAGTAAGAGATGCTACCAGCTGTGTTGCTGATGGATGAGAGCTGTTTCATGGTTTTATTCGAGTTCTGTTTCATGTTTTTATTCTTAAATGGTTTCCTTTGATATTTTAACACTTTTATGGTAATGTGTTTTATTTTGTTTTCTTTCTTCAACTTCCTTCTCCCTTCTTTCCCTCACCCCTCCCTCCTCTCCTCCTTCCTTACTGTCAGTCATCATGGACAGCCTGTGTGCCTTCCATCAGGATTGCTGAAGAAGGAAGTATAGTAGGTTTGCCTGTTAGTCAGCTTCAGAACCTTAGTCAGCTCTCAGAGCACTGCTCAGCTGCCAGAGCATTGCTCAACCATCATCCTCTCATTTTGACACTAGGTGAGATTTAGTTCCCTGGCATTGGTAACCGCATAGCAGTGCCCACTGGAAAAGAGAAATCGAGTAAAAAGTACAAAGTGAACCTAGAAACAGGGACGTGACTCAAATTGTTTGCCCAAATTGAAGTTAAAAATGGTTACTGAGCCTCCTCACACATTTGGTTCCTCGATAATGTGACATGTCTTGTTTTCAGCAGAGAGAATTAATTATCCCCTCTTTGTTTCTTCTCCATTTTGACACCTGTCCTGCTCCTGCTTCAGAATGCCCAGACCTTCATTTCATTTCACTGTTGAAAACACTGAGGCACACAGAAGGGAATGAACTTGTTCATGCTACCAAATCAATAAAAAGGCCGCACTTCCAATTGCTGTCTAATATCATATTCTGAATTGGGACACATCTGGTAACGCAAAATGAGAACATCTATCTCCTGTACAGAGGGCATTTCAGTGCTCAAAGTGCTTTTGGACATCGTATCTCATGCCAATATCCCCCTTCTTCAAGACTGCCAACATCTTTTAAGAGGCCGTTCAAATGTTCTGTGACCTCTCCAGCACACTAGAGAGTGAGGAAAAAAATGCATATGCTCGCTGACGTTTCTAGAGCATTTTGAGCAGATTAGGGTATGTGGACTAGGAGCAGTGAAAAGAAGCTGAAGCAATTAAAAAGAAAAATATTATAAGGTCAGGAAATGTTGATTAGGGTGGAAAATGGATGTCCAAGAGGATGGAAGGAGAGGCATTGTGGAAGAATAATTGACAAGACAGGGAATGGAGTGGTTGTGCATGGAAGGGGTCAGGAGTAAAGGAAAAGAGATGAGAGTTGAAATATGAATGTCTAGGATCCTGTTATAAAGTGAAAATTTCTTCATTGACAAGAATGTCCCCTTTGTGTTGACTTCATCTCTACTGCAGCAAATGAATGGCTTTGCTTTCTTTCTCTTATTGAGTGTATTAATGGCAATTTGTTTTGGTTTCGGGGGCACTGGGAAAGGCGTTAAGTAAACTGCACTATTGATAATAAACCCCAGTGAGAATAATGTGAAGATACAGCTCTCCCAATTCTCCTTTGCTTTTTATTTTCTAAATAATATTTAGAGAAGTATACTGATCAGGCATTCCTCTAAATTTGTCATTAATAATCTGTCCAATGTCTTCACAAACGCTATCCCCCACCTAGAAGGACTAATAACATTCAACCTATGGTTAACGTGAGCACAGATTTTTCTAACCTGAAAAATTTCTCATTTCATTTGAATTCTCATAGGTTCCATTTCACATTTGAGCACTGCATGTTGTATGTTCCCCTTAGGCTACGATGTACATGATTATAATTATGAAACACTAGTATATGAAATATGGTGGTATTTCAAAATAAGAGATATTGAAATACTTCCATGTTAACAAGTAGGGACATAGACACCGCCTATCTGCAGTCTTCAGAAACAGATGAGGAGATAGGATTTTTGGCTTTTATTTATTAGTGATTTAAAGTTGCATTTTGAAGATTAGAGAAATTGCTAGTCTTCTCATGACTCAGTTACCCCTTAGGAAAGTTAAATCTAATTGCTGTGTGGATATTTAAGAATGTTTATCCATTGATAAATTGATACGCTATCTTTGGTGAAAAAATAGCGTAGGATTAAAATATAGTATCGTGATCGCAGATTGGCTTTGTTAGTACTGATTTTTAATTTGACTTTGAGAGCTCCATTTCTTTGTTTCCTTCACACTCTTCGTAAGTACATTTACTATAAAATAGCTCATTAGAATTACCACATGTGGTCTTTGCAGAGATATTTTTAGCAAGGGTGTCTCAGTTCATTAACCCTTTGATTTTGATCACATCAGCAATGAGAGAGACTAGTTACCTAAATGTTAATGAATGCATACTCATGGAAAGAACCAGGGAATTGATACAATGGCACTTCGATATAAGAATTAGCTTTTAGTTTTCATACTGGATGCAAGATAAAATCATTTTTAATGATCACAGAAATGACAAAAAGTTTGGCCTTTCCATTTTTTTCACGTCAGGATGGGGAATCTTCTATTTAGAGGCTCTCAGGCATTTTTTCCTGACTGTAGTACTTAAGGGAATGTACTTGAAAGTCATGCAAACTCAGATACAAATCCTAGTTCTGCTGTCTACTAACTTAGATATGCTATTAAAACTCTGTGGGCCTCAGTTTCCTCATCTATAATAAAGCGACATGATACCCCACATAGGTGTTGCCTGTATTAAATAATATAAGATGAGGTATATAGTTACAGGCACAAGGAATATTATTTCCTACTATCACTTACTTTGTAATCTTAAGTATCCTTCTACCTCTCTGTAGGAGAGCAGTGAATTGGGCTGAAAGGATGTGGGAAGGTGCCAGGGAAAGAACATCAGCCTGGGGTTGAAAGGTCTTATTCTCCAGCACCTTGAACAGTGTCACGCAACACTCACTAAATGTTTGGTGAATAAAAGAGTTGACAAACAAGCAAACAAACAAGTCTCATTCTCCTTACTCATGTAGCTTATTAGTAGTAATAATAGCTTCATTTATTGGTGTTTATTATAAGTGCTTACACTTTTAGTTATATTAATTCCTTCAAAATAATCCTGACAGCATTTTTATTCCCATTTTACAGGTGAGAAAACTGAGTCTTAAAGAGGAAAACTTTCCCTGGGTCACAGAGGTAGTAAGTAGCAGAGCTAATAATTATTCCATGTGTACTGGCTTCAGGGCATAAGCTCATAAACACTAGGCTACTCTGCATTTGCCTCTTGATTAAATTGCTGCTTTAAAGTCAGCTGTTCTGGTCACATGACCCCCTTGGGATGCTCCCCTAATCCTCTGCAGGGAATCTGACCACTAGTGTAAGATACAGTTCTACAGCTGTTCCAATCAAATGTCACAAATGTCAGATCCTTCCACCCCAGCCCACAGATGAGAGCATTATGGAGATGTTTTTAAGGATAATCAAAAGATCTGTAATACTCAGACCTTTGTCTATTATCTAATTTTCCTCACCTCTTACAATTTCTATTGTAGCCAACAGAACACACTACCCTTTCTTAAAACCTTTCATGATTTATCTCAGATCTTCCAACCACAGGAATGCCTTACTTTTCTTCTAATAGGTGGCCAATCACAAACCCTGCTTTAGCCAAACCAAACATTAGATGATTGTTATTCTTGGAAAACAATGTTAAAGTCCAGAACTGTAATTGCCTGCCAGGTAACATGGCATAGTAAAAATAATATAATATTGTGCTTGCCCTGTTAAAAAATCGCTTATATTCTGGATCAGAATCCATCGGTCTTGGTGCTGGCAAAGAACATAGCAGCAGTAAAATGCTATTAGTACTAATTATTGTGAAATGGAGTCAGAAAGCTGATACCAACAGAACTTTTTTATTGGCTATTAATGATGTCATAATGAATATAAGCCTAATATTTTAAACACATGAAAGTGACGTTTCTTCTTTTTTTTGGCTTAAACATTTTCCATTCCATCTGAGCAGTACCTTCGCTATATTCATAGTTTTTCCCTGGTTTCACACCCTTCCCTAAAATCAAATTCACTGAGTGTTTTATCTTTAAAACTATAAAGCAGGAAGACACTCAATTCCTCATCTAGAATGGACTAATACAGCTCAAATTTGAGTCTTAATTTATGGATTGTCTTAATAAGAGAATATATTTGTGCATGTTGCTTGATTTTTTTAATTAAATAATTTTCTAGTCAAAATAAAAATTTTAAGTCATTTCATAGAAACATAAAGTCATTTCAAACATAAATATAATGTAGACAAATAAGTTGTTCAAGTGTAAACAAAGAGAATTAATACATTCAAAACAGGAGCAGCGCCATGATCTAATGTAAGAGTGTGGAAGCTAGAAGACTTGAGGCCAGGTAATGCCTCTAAGATGGAGTTTTCAGATAAAATCTAGGATGCCTAGTTAAATTTGAATTTCAGATGAACAAAAAATATTTTTAGTACAACTATGACCCAAATATTGCAGTGGACATACTTATCCTACAAAATTATTCATTGTTTATCTGGTATTGAGGTTTAACTGGGCGTCCTGTATTTTAATTTGTTAAATCTGGCAACCCTAATCTGAACTCTGGTATATTTTCACTTGTAAAATAAGATAATAATGCCTAGCAACCTCATCTGATTGTTAAGATACTCAAATGGGGTACAGTGATAGCGTATCACAAGCCTTTTTTCACTTAAACATATTCAGCTATATGCCTATCCTCTCATATCTCACAAAAAAGAAAGAGAAAGAGAATTAGACACAGAGAAAGAGAGACAAACAGAGGCAAAAGGCAGAGCGGGAGATATGAAATAGCTAGGTCCATCTATCTACCCAGCCCTCCAGTGCCTGAGCACACACCCGCGGGTGAGAGTGAAATGGGAGGCTATTTCTGCTGAGGTCTCTATCTTCCTGTGGCTGTTTCTCATAATGTGAGCACTTGCTGGTGCAAGAGTGTGATTCTAGTTGTTTAAAGATACTTATTTTTCATGCAACGTGGTCCCTAAATGCAAGCCAATTCCTTCCTCTGGAGCTCAACCAAAGAAATGGCGACCTGTTCCAATGGCAGAGGAACAAAAGTTATCTTTGGACTTATTGAGAAATGGTATGTTGATATCAAATGTGGCACTTCCTAAGATATTTTTAAGGGTAATTTAACTGTAGACAATCTTCATCTTACATATAGGTTTGAGAGCCAATCTCCGTGTAAGGTGAAATTCCACTGTAATTGATGTAAAAAGTGTTTTGTACACAATAAGGTAGTAAACTGATGTAAGGCCTCATTATTTTTATATTCTTCTTTTACTTCTTATTATTTTTATTATTTTTTGTCATCATCATTACACCAAATAAAGTGATATTTAAGTTTTTGAGAGTTTGTCACAGAACTTTATATAAATGGGAGGCACTTTGAAAATACGAACAGATTCAAAGATAACTATGATTTGGCTACTTAGGACTAATGTCTTAGAAGAATAAAGGAGTAAGGTCATGTGGTATAGCATTTTAAGGGGAAAAAATACCTTAGCAGCAATGAGATAACTATAAATACTAGGCATAATTACTGCACAATGATAACACTTTTTTATAATGAAATTTTGGAATATGAGGCTTTGTTGAAATGATTGGAGGAAAAGTAAATCTCAGAAAAAGAAATTTCCTGGAACTTCTGTCTCGTGCATTGTAGAACAAGCTTTCATAGGATGTGGTAGGAGCCGAAGAGTTTCAGTCATTTAAAAATAGACTAAACACTTAAGAATATGCTAAGGAAATTACCCTATCCTAGCAGGAAGGAAGGTCGACATATCCAAATGACCTTGGTTTGCCTAATTGTTATAAGAGTTTTTACTACATATCTACTCATATATATCTACTAAATGATTCATTCTGGATAGAACAGAGCTGGGCAGGATGGTAAGCCCTGAAGGAAGGTTAGTTGTGATGATGATGATGATGTTACTTTCACAGCTTATTACAGTTATTTGGATATTATCGCTTATATTACCACAATCATTTGACTATAAGCTCCTTCATTGCAGGGACTGTTTATCTCTTTAGTCTCCCCTGCACCCAGTTGAGTGTTTTGATCCTCAATCCTGTGGGGTAGTATTATTTTTACCCCATTTTTAGAGCTGGGGAAACTGAGGCACGAAGAGGTTAAAGGACTCATCAAGGTCTTGTAGCTGAGATGTGATGTAGACAATCTAGTTCCAGATACTAGGTAGTCCACCCCTTATGCTCTATGCCTTTTCCATAGTCATATAAAGAATGTGTGGAGGGTCCTTGGACACGGGCGTATTAGCGCACACTAGGGAGGATTCAGTAAGACTTGCCAGGAAGAAGAGCTGAGACTGGGAATATGAGTCATAACGTAGAGTTAGAATTCCACCGTCAGGGTAAGAAGGTAATTCAAAGTAGAAGAAATACTGTAGGCAAAGAGGAATAGGCAGCTCGAGAAAGGCAAATGAGCTCACAGAGCTGTAAACTGTGAGAATGGCATGGTGCCAGGGAGGGGGTCAGGCATGATTTTCTGTGACTGTTTGACCATGAGTTTGGGGAGTGTGAAATACAAGGCTGAAGAGATAAGAGGATTCAGATGGTGAACATGGGAGGAAGGACCACAGGGATGGCGGAGAGGATGAAGAGGTCACAACAGGAACTGCAAAAGGGGAGGGTAGAGATTAAGGACCTAGAAGCACCCTTTTCTCTTCTACCAGCTTTTCAGTCTGGAACATATCAAGTTGAATTTGCTGAGAGCTCTTCTCAGGTGGATATATCTAGCAGGAAGTTGGAATGTGGGTCTGGAACCCAGAGAAATATTCATGACTGTAGAAGTCGACTTGTCAAGTCTCCCAAGAGCAGAAGTCTCAGCAGAACATAAAGTTGCCTCGGGAGAGACAGGATGTGAGGGAGAAGGAGAGCTGAGAGCAGGACTCAGGTTCAGGCCTACACCTGAACTGTGGGCATAGAAAAGACAGAGAGAGAGCAGTCAGAAAAGTGGCAAGCTTCTAGAAAGTCCAACAAAGTCATATCTATTTGCCATAGGTAAAAATGACTGGTGAAGAAATGATCATTTTGTTTTGTAAAATATCACAATGTTCCCTTCCCATTCTTCTACCTAAAGATATGAATACACACACCACCTTTGCTAAAAACATTCTGTTCTACATTCTACTTAGGAAATAAATACTTCCAAGAACTGTACAGAAAGACTCTCAGGAGTGAAAAACCAAAAAGAATTTCAAGAGCCCATTTGGTCCATCTCCTTGCCAGTAGGGGCATTTCCGAAATCATCCAAAGAAGAAAATTGTCAATTCTATTTTTAAAATATCTCCACAGATGGTGATTCCATAAGCTTCCCTGCTAATTTGCTCCAGTGTTTAATAAGGCTGACACACAAAGTTCTTCTTTACATCTAGCTCAATGTTCTCTTGCTATAATGTAGCATCTATTTCCTCCTCAGAGGCGGAAATGTAAAACAATCTGTTAACCCGGAAGACCCGCAAGTCAAATGTTCTCAATTTTAATGGCAGGAAAGATGCATGTGATATTTTTTATCTCTCATCAGTAGCATGCAATTTTATCTCTCATCTCTTTCACCAATGAGAAAAGATGCTACCTACTCCTAAATCTACTACTAGTAGAAATTAGTTAGGTTAGTACTCAAACATCCTTTTGTTATGAATAGGAATAATATATGCATAAAAACTCTCTAGAATTGCTAAACTAAAGTTTTCCCTAAGAAAAAGTTCCCATCTGAGGATTTTAGTGAGTCTTTGAGGACCTCTGAAAGCCTTCCATCTATGATGCATATGATAAAGTGCAAAATCCTCAAATGCTCATAGGTTGTTTATAATATTATGAACATTATTTTTTAATTATTCTCCTTCCTAAATAATGTCATTGGACAAACTGCTTATTCTTTAAGCTGAAAATCCACGTAAGAGTGACTTTGAACTCTCTCTGATGACACCCTCAGGCAGTGAGGAATGAGATCTACTTAAATAGTAGAAAAAGAGAAACAAAACAAGAGCTATATTTTTTAATTTTATTTTTTACATTGGTTTTGGGCCAACCATGTGGGCCCAATGCTGTGTAATAATTCACATTAATGATATATGCCTAAGAAAGGAAGAAACGTCCTCACTAAGGATGTAGATGGAATAAAGTTAAAAAGCAGGGTTTTAAAAGTCTGCCCTGTTCCTCCGATTGTTCCAATAAACAACCCCCAGCAACTTCCTGGGAGCTGCACTGTCCTGGGCCCCCAGGATCACAGGTGCCAAAGGAGAGGATAGCCACACCAAAGTTAGAAACACAGTGATTAATGAAGAGTGCCATGACCTTCTCTCATAGATGGAAACAAGCAAACAAATATGAGGAGACAAAACACTATCTCAAAGATATTTAGAGACCAACTCCCTATATTTTTTAAAAGAGGCGTGAAGAGCACTACTAGAATGACT
This sequence comes from Equus asinus, assembly GCF_041296235.1. Taxonomy (NCBI): domain Eukaryota; kingdom Metazoa; phylum Chordata; class Mammalia; order Perissodactyla; family Equidae; genus Equus; species Equus asinus. The sequence goes on along the minus strand of NC_091801.1, from coordinate 39,479,757 downwards.
ATTGAGACATATTCTTGCTTCTTACAAAAATACAAAGAAATATCTGTCCTCTCAATTTCATGAAGGATGAAATGCTATGCTGTCTTTCACTCATAAGTCTAACCTCTAGGAAACGTGCTCTTGCATCAGTCTGGAGTTTTCTTCTCACTCTCAGTTTCCTTTTCACTCTCCTGACATTTTAGTTTTTTAAGACCCACCTCGAATGACGTCTACTCAGAGGAAGCCGTTCTTGACCTTCTTAACGGGGTACGATGCTCCTGTTCTCCAAACTCCAGTTATGCCCTATACTTAACCCATCCTGAGAGGAATCACACTGTACTTTAATTTAGCATAATTTAGATTTAATTTAGGTTTAATATAGTAAATCATACTATATATTTCTCCCACCCCTTGTCCATCTCTCCTACCAATGTTAGGGTCGAGAGAGGACATTCATCTTATTCAGTCCAGTAGCTAGCACATTGTGTTGATAAAAGTATGTCAAATGTGTGAAAATCAAGTAAATGCATGTATGGCTGCCAATGTTTTTGTTGATGTCTTTCTTAGTCAGGCCTTCCTGACCTTTTAACTAGGTTAATGTTGTGGACTGAATTTTATCCCTTCCCCAAATCCGTATGTTGAAGCCCTAACTTCTAATACTTTAGAATATGACTGTATTTGGAGATAAGATCTTGAAAAAGGTGACTAAGTTACAGTGAGGCCATTAGGGTGCATCCTAATCCAATCTGACTGATATCCTTATAAGAAGAGATACCAGGGGCAAGAATGCACTGAGGACAGCCATGTGAGGACACAGGGAGAAGGTGGCTATCTGCAAGTTAGGAGACTAGACACCCTGATCTTGGACTCCCAGCCTCCAGAAACTGTGAGAAAGTATATGTCTGTTGTTTAAGCCACCTAGCCTGTGGTATTTTGTTATGGCAACCCCAGGAAACTAACACAGTTAGTATTTTCTCTTGTACATTCCACAGTGTCCCACACTTCCATTTTTGTTTTGCTAATCATGTTTATAATAGCTTCATCAAAACTCTCTTCCCTACTTACGGTTCCATGAGGAAAACAGAAACTGTTTTAGGTCTTTCAAAGAGAGAGAGCGTAATATGAGAATTTGGTCACATGGATTACGAAATAGCAGCGAAGTTAAACAGGAGACCGTGAAGCAACTCAGAACAAGTCACCACTAACACAAGGAATGGAGGGACAATAGGAGGAGGTGATAAGACCACTGGCCAGAAGTAGAGAGAATCTGTCAGGACTTGGAACCACGGCCAGTAGGAGTTGTATCCAGAGAAAAGGCAGCCATCTCCTGAGACAAAGAGAAAAAGGAAGAAGCAGGGCTGCAGACTTCCTCCTACCCTCCAAACTTTAGCCAGTTTCTGCTCCTGGAAGAACAGTCAAAAGCCTTTTGACAAGGGGACCTAGGAAATGCAATCTGCACGGACTATCCCCCTCACCTTCCCCCTCCAGAACAGCAGAGGAAGGGTGAGACGTGGATGTGAGAGCAAAGAGTTAAATGATGGGCACAGTCCACTATAATATAAGTAAAATGAGGGCTGGAAGTGTATCTGTGGTTCCTGTTTTATCCTCAGCCCAGCACCTGACAAACACACTACAATATATATTAGGCATTTAACAAAGAGTTGTTAAATCAATTTTAGATGGATGAACTTCCTATTTCTCATTTACCAAATTCTCCAGCATAACTAATATACAGCATATCTATAAAACCCACTAGAGGATAAGATTTAAGAGGCAGAGACTTCATTATCTATTTTGTTCACTGAGTTAGTGCTAGCACTTAGAGCATGCCTGACAAGTAGTAGGCACTTCATACATATTTGTTAGACCAATGAATAAAAGTTTTATATAGTGAAAAAGCCAACTCATCATGTTCTCGATTAGTGTGATGTGTCAGTTCATGGACCAGTGGCTTCTCAAGGTTGGAGGAATAAGTGGAATAGGCTGCCATCCAGACAGGTAAAAGCAACTTTAACCACACTGCCGTGATCTTAACAAACAGTGATAGCTGCCTGCAGCCTTAGGAAAGAAGCAATGGTGTAAAATCCAAAACCTCACAAAGCTTCTTAACAAATTTGCCTAAAGGATAGAATGCATGCGTATAGCTTCTAATATAAAAACCATATTTGAGGGGTGAGGTTCTAATTTGAAATACAAGGGTTTATCTTAAAAGGTCAGAAACTTGTAGCAGTTATGAAGAATTATAAGGAATGCAGTTGAGATAGATGATTCTCCTGAAAAAATATACAACAACATGATATAAGGCATGTACTATATAAGAATAGTTGACCGATTCAGTCACATATCGCTTAACAGCAGGAATACTTTCTGAGAAGCTCATTGTTAGGCAATTTCGTTGTTGTGTAAACATCATAGCGTATACTTACACAAACCTAGATGGTATAGCCGACTACACACTTAGACTTTATGGTACTAATCTTATGGGACCACTGTCATATGTGCAGTCTGTTGTTGAGTGAAACATCATTACGTAGTGCATGACTGTATTTAAACCTAAAATAACATACATTAGAAGTTTTGCACCATTTTGAAAAACAAATCTTATTAAAGTGAAACCTAGAGAGAGATGTCAGAAGGAAGGCATAGGAGGTGAAAGGCTTAGAGACAAAAAGATTGTTTAGCCACCTGAGAAGACTGAGAAGAAAAATGGGGAAAGTGTCCCTCTGAAAAAATGTTACAAGTATGAGTATCCAATAAGAAGCAGGTGTAAATTCCTGCTATATCATTCATTAGCCACATGACCTCAGTTATATTCTTTGCACCTCAATTTTCTCAGCTGGAAAATAGGGAGAGTAACCTCATAGGGTGTTTATAGGATCGTATGAAAAGATCCCTATGAGAAGTCCAGGACCATATCTGCATGCAGGAAGCACTCGGGGAGGGGAGCAGTGTGTGCTATTAGTATCTTCAATAAAGCCTGCAGGAAGAGAAATAAATATCTCATGAAAGTGTTAGCTTGGGTGTCAGAATTCCTCAAGGCCAGGTTTGCAGAGAAGATTTAGTAAAGAATGAGTGAAATATCCTTGCAAGGTGGGGTCATTCAAGTGTATTCAGACTTGAAGACAAGCAAGTAGACTAATTTTCCCTATTTCCCCCCCAAATGACCTTTCAAGTTCTCCTTCAGCCTTCACTTCCATAAAATATATAATTGTCCTTTCTAGCAGTTCATGGAAAAGTGCTTTTCCCAACTCTTCTAGGCTGCCCTGGATGGAAAATGCTCTGGGTTCTCACAGACTTAACACCCACCCTTGTGAACATGAGCAAGATTATTCTCTCCGAGCAGCTCTTTTCACATGTGATAAGCTTGGCAAGTTGCCCTGGTAAGTGTCAAGCCCTGAATGTTTTTGTTTTTGCCCTGGTGGTCCTGAGGAGTTACTGGAATACTTCTGGGGATCTGTTTTGTATCAAACTGTTGGCCGATAGTGACATTGAGAAGACGCAGGTAGAGACAGAGAGAGGGGCTCTGGACTGCATCGCATTTAATTCTGATAGCAGACTCCCTGTCTGCCCTGGCTGCCTCAAAGCTTCCTTCAGTCTTTATTTGGCCTCTTCACTTTGTACTTCTCAGTATTACAGGGCAAACTTTTGTGTGCGTGTTTTTCCCATTTTGCTCCCCGAAGAGGCTTCTCAAAACTCCTTATCTGCTGATGAATGAAAGGAATTTCTCCTGTGAGGGTGGGACCTGGTTGATGCATCTCTGGCTAGCACGGATGGGTCACTGAGTTAAGGGAGCACCAAAAGGTGAAGTACACTGAAAGTATCAGAAATGCTGTCGTGCCGGAAAGTGCCATCAGCAGGCATTTTCCTCCAAGTAAAGGGAGGGACAAGAAGAAGCGGTGAGGCTACTAGAAGCCATCTTGGGTTAATTGACTCTGCTGGAGAGAGATATGCATCCTACCGGTCAATGCTGCCTTTGGCATTTGCAGCACTTATTCCACAGTGATATTTGAAAACACGTGTTTAGGAGCCTGACTATATTTTAGAGCCAAATGAGAATCAGCTCTGTTTCTTCTTTATACAGGACTTTGTGATTATTTGAACTGAGATTCATTTTCTTAATTTCCTCCAAACTTCAACCATTTGAAAACTTTTCAAATTACAAAAAGCAAAAAAGATTAGACTGTTATATCCATTAGCATAAACATTCAATGATGCCGTTATATACCTCACACAAGAACCTGCAAGGAGTGATGACTCATTTAATATACAATGAATGATTTAATCAAGAAATCAATGAATGGATCTTCCTTCTTCTAGGAAGCTCTGCTGTATATGGCACCATTGTCTATACAAACCCTAAAAAGCAAACTGCAAAAGAAAGAAAAGAAGGAAGGAAGGAAGGAAGGAAAGAAAGAAAGAAGAAGTCCTTGTTTCATAATGAGAGATAGGGGTTGTAGAGGGGAGATGTGAAGACAGGTATGGGTGGCCATCTGGTGATTCTGCTAAGATGTTCCTTATGTCTGTTATACTTTCATGACTAATTTACTAAGCACCTGCAAGGTAAGGAGGGGCAAGAATATACCTTTCTAAATACCTCACAGTCTGGGTGAAAGCTGCTAGGAATATAGTATGCGGAGCATAGGGTTTAAAGTCAAGAGAGCTAGATTTAAATACCATCTTCATTTCTTGCTCTACGTGACCAGCTTCAATTCACTTAATCATTCTGAACCTCCATATCCTCATCTGCAAGATGGAACTAGGAATAACAGCAATCTTACTTGGGAATAGAGAGGCTAGATAATTTTTTTAACTTTAAAGTTGTTCAATTCAATAACCCGTTATCCAGAAGGATTTGTAGCACACATATTCTTGGTTCAAAAAAAGTTATTCACTTCTTTGAAAAATCAAAAAGCCTTCAATAAATCAAACTTCTGAAGGCTATAATCCTTTCCAATTTTCATTTCAGGAAATAGAATGTTCTTTTCAAGAATACTGCTTGTTCAGAAAGAGTTGCTCTTATAAAGCTGACCATATTTGGTCTCTTGATGTGCTGTCTACCAAACGGAATGGAAGAAATATAATTGTATTTCTTCTGTTACCTGAATGGCATGATAAACTGATCATATGATCAGGAATTTATTAAGCGGAGGCAGCCTAACAGGTATCTTAGCAAAAATAAAGTTCATCTATTTCTGCTCATTGCATTCAGAATTATGGTCTTTGAGGGGGTGACAAAAAGACTTAGGACTCTGGGCTCAAGCTCCCTTTTACACCCCCTACCTTTAAATTTGACTCTGCATCTACTGGCAGACCTTTGCCTGCCAATTGCTTTGTCTCCTTGACCCTATACTCACACAATGAGGAAACATCTTACTAAAGAAGAAAAGCATCTTTCTGATGACTAAGTTCTAAATTTTTTTTGCTTTTTTCTGTCAACTCCCTCCCCGAACCCCTGACGCTGGCCTAGTTCCTTTGATTATCATCTTCTGGGATGTCATAAAGACATTTCAACTCACATCTTTGGCTGTGACCATCTTATTTCAGTTCACCTTTTTTGCAGCTTCTTGTGCTTTTGTTGCTTTCTGTTCTCCCCACAAGATCTGCTTTGCCTTATGCTAAGACAAATACAACTGTGATATTAGATAACTAGCTGGTTCTTCTTTTTCATGATCCAGTTTTACATTTAACATGCTGATCGCCAAAGTGCTCAAGACATTATATGTGGCAAAGATAGCCTATTCTGTGGCAAATAAGCCATAATCAGTTGAGGTGTACCAAAGAAGAAAGATTTTCTCTGATTTATGGAGTCATATTATGTTTATGCTGAAACAGACCTTACAGATGCCTTCCAACCACCTCATTTTGCAGACAAGGAAACTGAACTCTAAAGAGAGGAAGAGTCTGGCAAGTTTGTAGATAAGAGTTACTTATGCCCTTTACGTGTAAATTTGGGACTTAAAACACTAATTTGAGATAAAACATATTCTTTTACAGGGAAAGCAACAGAGAAGAATGAGAAAATTTGGAATCCATATGGCTGAGATTGGGAAGGAAGTAGAAACTTTTTATGTTTGTGGTGGGGGTGGTGGGGAGCTTGGAGAGTAGAGGCAAGGAGTGTTGGAAAGGAAATTCACCAGAAGAGAGTTAAGAAGGTAAGATGAAAAGCTAAAGAGTTTAATAGACTAACCAGGGCAGGAACTGAAAGGACCAATTTTAGAAATTATGTTGGCTGAACATCTCGAAAAGCAAGTGATGAAAGGATATTTCTAGGAATAAGGAAAAGAAAGATCTAGAGAAAAGCTCAGAGTGTTAAGGATGGCTTAAAAGAACAATTTGGGTGAAATCTTGAAAGTGATTGCTCTTTCCTTAAGCGAATTAGAACTATCAGAGACACAACTTAAGTTGGTGCAGAAATAGTGTGGAATAGGCTGTAACTAAACTCCTCTAAACAAGGCAAAGCTAACTATGCATGATTTGCTGACCTGTGACAATGTAAAATCTGAACTTCCGCACTCCCAGGTTAAGGTAAGTCTTGCAGACTAAATGACTGGCTGAGCATGAGATTTTGATGACTACACTCTCGTGTATAGACTGTGTTTTTCACTGCTTTGAATTGTTGGAGTCAATGGTAGCATTTATTACTGTGAGTTAGTCAATAGCAAATTTGACAGCAATAAAGGACTGCTAATCATCTGAGTACTTACTGAAAGTGAAAACAATATCAATAATAGGTGGTATAAATCTACTTTCAAATAATACCAGAGGCTAGCAACTATAGCAACTTCAAGATCATGTTGGCAATGCTCATGCCTAGCCTGCTTCATAAGATGCGTGTGCTATGACAGAAATAATGTACAGAATCAGGTATGTTCCTTATTACCTGTGGGGTTCATAGATCTTATAAAACCTTCTCAAGAGTAAGGCATGTGAAGAAACATGTTTATTATCATGCAAATGGTCACTAACTATTTATGGAAACTCTACATTTTATAGGGTACCATAGAGTATCCAAAAATAATTATGTAAAATTGAGTGAGTTTACAGTTTTGAGTGTGCTTTATAGATTTTAGTTATATGTACCAAATAGCAGCTTGCTTAGAGTGCAGAGCTTGCCTTCTACCTCAACACGACAACTCTGGGCACTTTCAGATAAAGCAGGACCACTATGTAGGTGAGACTGCTCATTTAGTCCTCAGTCATCATTTATTAAAAAAACAAAACAAAACCCAGAAATAAAGAATCTAATAGATAAGATCATATTACTAAAAATTACATAGGAAGCAATTTTTAGAGAGAAGAATTTCATCCATGATATGTTAAAATCTCTATATAACAAAGTCAGCAAAACAAGGAAAAAGATAGTCCAGAGATGTGAAGATGAATTATTCAGACTTACCAAGTGTCACTCAAGCTGTTCTGTTTGAAGATTCACTCATTAATTTATTCATTTAGTTAATCTTATTAAATATCTACAAGGTGTCTGACAGTACAAAATAGCAGAACAATGTGTTTAGCCTCAAGAAAGCTAAAAATCTGGCAGTGAAAACTCTCTTCACATAAATATCTATGGTGCACGACGTGCTGCTAATGAAGGCTATAATCAACTCAGAGAAGGAGGAATAAAGGTGAAAGCCATCTCATAAAGGAGGTGACATTTAACTGGGACTTAATAGAATGGTAGAATATTTGCAAGTCAACAGAGAAAGGACATTCCACACAGAAGCAGTAGCTTATACAAACTCATAGAGGTATAACAGTGTATTTTCAACTCACATATACATGAAAACTTAGTATGATAGAGACATCGTTAAAAATTAGTGGGGATGGCTATTCAACAAATGCTGCTGAAAAATGAGATATCACTGTGGAGAAAAAATAAAATCAAACCCCCACCTCACACTCTACACAAAAAAGTAAATTCTTGATTAATAAAACACATGAAAAGTTTAGAAGAAAATATTTTAAAATACATTTATAACCTTGAGATAGAGCAAATAAGAAACAAATGCACACACTATTGAAGAAAATGTAAAGCTTAGTATATTCAAATTTATACCAGTATTACACAAAAGAACTCTGTAAACAAGGTAAACAGATACTCCACAACATTGAGAGAGGGCTTTTGCAAAACCTATAACAAAACCAATTATTATCCAAAATTTTTAAAGATGCTTACAAATGAGAAGGCTCCCCTCACATACACACACAATTCAATAGAAAAATAGGCAGAGGACAGAGATAGGTAATTCACAGAAAAGGGAAAAAATTGTCCTGTAAGCGTATGAAAGGTTGCCTAGCTTCCCTCATAATATGGGAAAACCACAATTAGATATAATTTCAAAATTTGTTTGGCAAAATATAAACTGTTTGGTAACAGCAGGTGTGAACAAGAATATAAAACAGTGAAACTCTTATATACTGTGATGGAATTCTAAATTGTTCGGAGAACAGTCTTGCATTATCTAGCAAATTTGAAGATCCATATCTCCTTCATTTCGTCAACTTCACCCCTAAGTATATAATACAGTGAACTCTAGTAGATGCACCTAAGGAGATGTGTAAAGAAGGCAAATTGTAGCATTTTTCCTTAGAGGGAAAAGCTAAAACAAACAAAAGAATGAAACCTAAATGTCCATTAACAACAGAAAGTATATGCCATTAAAAATGAATAAGCTAGACCCATGAGTATCAACGAATAAACCTTAAAAACTTAGTGACCAAAAATTAAGTTTCAGGCTGATGATATCATTCATGAAGTGTAGCAAAACAGTACCACTTTTTTAAGGATCAAAAATACAAAAAAACATGCATGGCTGAAAACAACAAATGCCAAATTCATGATCATGGTATCTCTGTGATGTTTTCTTTCTTCAAAAAAAAAAAATTTGAATCAAGGCAGATACTTATCTTTGTTAGATGGTCCCCCATGATTTCTGTGTGTTCTGTATGCTGTATCATGTGGAATCGAGGTTCTTGATTACTCTTATGAAGCTTAGGAATCATCCAAATGGAAATTTTTTCAAAGACTATGCTATTAGTCAGTAAAGAACATAAAGGACTACACTAATCTTGGAGATAGTTTATTCTTCTAACAATGAGTATGCCCCTCTGTCCATTGGTATACTTCCTTATTTATTGCTCAAGTGCTCTAGAATCTTATTCCTAAGCATGAGTCTGACACTTTCAGCAGTTAGGAATAGGTTAATGCTTGTTGTAATTTACGATCATGAAACTCAATAATCAACAGTTGCTTCACAGACTGGACAGTTTCCCAAGTTGAGCAAAGCATGCAATAAGGTAACCCAGAACCTCTTATTTGATTTCTTCAACAGTCCCTTCAGACATTTGAGCAAGGATCAGCAGGGGCAGCTCATCTCTGCTCTACTTGGCATCAGCAGGAGCATTGCAAAGGCTGGGAGCTGGAATCTTCTGAAGGTGTAGGCGTACTCACTCACTCATTTTGTAGTGAATGATGCTGGCTGTTGGCTGAATCCTTAGCTTGAATTGTCAGTTGAAACACTTAACACATGGCCTGGGCTTCCTCACAGCATCATTGCTGTATTAGTTTTCTACCACTGCCTCAAAAAGTTACCACTAATTCAGTGGCTTAAAACAACACAAATATGTTGTCTTATAGTTCTGTAGGTCAAAAGTCCAATACGGGTCTCAGTGAACTAAAATCAAGGCGATACAGGGCTGCATTCCTTTCTGGAGGCTCTTGGGGAGAATCTGTTTCTTCTTTCCAGTTTGTAGAGACTGCCTACTGGCCTCCTTCCTCCGTTTTCAAAGCCAACAATATTATATCTCTCTGTGCCTTTCTTCCATAGCCACGTTTCCCTCTGACTGACTTGTTTCTGCCTCCCTCTATATGAGGTTTCTTCTGCAGTCACTTCTGACTCTGAGCTTTCTGCCTCTCTATTCTACTTTTAAGGATCCTGTGATTACGTTGGGCACACCCAGATAATCCAACATAATCTTCTTATCTGGAGGTCCTTAACTTAATCACATTTGCCAAGTCTCTTTTGTCATATAAGGTAACATATTTACAGGTTTCAGGGATTAGGACATGGAAATTTGGGGGGAGCCATTACTCTGCCTACCACAGTGGCTGACTTTCAAGGATGTGCATCCTGAGCAAGCCAGGTAGCTTCTGTAGTGCCTCTTATGACCTAGTCCCCAAAAGCATGCAGCGTTACTTCCCCTACATTGCTACTTGCCATGGCAGTCATAATGCCCACAAAGCTTCAACAGGAGAGAAAATAGACCCCATTCCTTAATAAGGGAGTTCAAGGTTCTGGAAGAGGATGTTGGAACAGAAATATTGCTCTGACCATTTTTGTAAAATACAACCTTCCACAAATAGCATAATGGATCAAAACACCAGCTCTGGTGTCCAAATACCTATGGTAAAATCCTGGTTCTTCTACTTAGTAGCAATAGCAGTGTGTTCTTGAGAAAAATCAGCCTTGCCAATGTCAAGCTTTTATCTGTAAAGAGAGGAAATAATTGTACAATCCTAAAGGATAGTTGTAGGGATTAAACGAGGGAACCTATGTAGTACACATTGCATGGTGCCTGGCTCATAGTAGGACCTCAATGAATGTTGCTACCAATGAGCTGTGTGAATTTAGGCAAGTTACTCAATCACTCTGAAACTCAGTGTCTTCATATGTGAGACAGGGGTGAGAGTACTTATTTCATAGGATTGTAGTGAAGATTAGATGAGTTACAGTATGGTTGACAGGTAGTAAGCATTCAAAAAATATTACACGTATATAATCATAATTATATACATTTAAACTTAGAATTATATGTATAATACTGTATATGTAATTATAATAATTAAATATGATGGACTATAACTAATCACATCCCCAAGAAAGCAATATCAGCAATAAAAAGAAAGCAATACAAAAAAAAAACAATTAAAACTATACAACCATATGTGTAGAGCTATGAAGAACCTCAAAATTTTTTAATTAGGTTTTTCAAATGTACTATAATGAAAATTTTCAAGCAAAGTACTATTGTGAATAAACAGTATAAATGTGCACACTGATTCACCATAAATGACATTAGGGTCTGCTGGATGTGGATTGAACAGCAATATTGATAAAGAAATGGAGGTACAAAGAAAAGAGGAAAAGTGATCACTGGGAGGCTTTGCTGATCGTTAATCCAGTCCAGGCTGTGAAGGACTCAGAGAGCCATATCTGTCTAAGCTCTCTGAACTCAGCCAAGACTGCTTGGAGCAATGCCTTAATTACATTCTGATCAGAATGGCACTGCCTAGAAACAGACTCCAAATTAAGTCATTTTCGCTCTTCAGCAAATTCTTCTGGTACTGCTATATATGTTGTGTATAAGCCCATGAAATAAAAGATATACTGTTTTTAGAATTCCTAAAATGCCTTGTCTTTCTTGTCTTAGTAAGGTAGAAAGTTCTTTTTCAACAATAACATTGTGTACGTTGGATAAGAGCCAGAGTTGGCAGAAGCACACAGCTCCTCCAAAACCCTCCAGAATCAGGACACTGTGATGTCACTGGCAAATCCACTTCCCATTAGGGTCAGCTTCATGGCTGTGTGACCAGTGTAGTCATACATGGCCCTGGGCTCAGAAGGACCTGAGTTTGGGGTTCCATGCTCTACAGTCACTCTCTTGGAATCATTAATAGCTTTATCTTTGAATTCGTGTTTTGTAAGTCAAGTATGATGGGAAAACAGCATGGGGGGTGGGGCTTGGAGCCTCAGCTAAAGTGCGGTGCGGCCTCCTGCCGCATCACCACCTCCTTGGGATGGGTTCTTGGCAGCCTGGTCCCCATCCTTTGGCTCTTGAGCCCACCACACTTCCCCTTCCTGCCCTACTACCACAATCACCCTTAGGAATAGATAGGGTCAGGTAAGCAGGAGAAGGCTAACATTCTGCCATTGCCCCCATCCCTGGTGAGGGCCTGCGTATGGACTTGAGAAGGTTTGGGGTTGAGTATGCCTGCACCCCACAGTATCTCAGGGCAGAGTGCTGGGGTGGCTGTTCTCACCGAGGGTTATCAGCACCACAGGGTGTTTACCAGGTGACTTGTTTGGGGGAGAGGAGGCTCTTAGCCAGTCCTGATCAAGCCACCTATCATGTCCCTCTGTGAGGATGGAATCCCTCAGGGTCACTCGTCCGTCATGGCTTAGGTGGCTGACATGGAAAAGGGAAATTGACAAGTGGATCTGATGATAGCTCAGACTGAGCCATCAGCTGCCTGTGAAAGTCTGCACTGATCCTGTGAGTATTCACCCGCCTGAAGGAGTTTAACTTAACATTAAAAAGTTAATGAAAAACACCTTAAGAGGTCAAGAGCGAGACCTCGGAAGGAAGGAAAGTTATATATTTTAGTGCTTTTAGCAGCACATTTTTCCCAAATTTTAAACAAGGGGCACCAAACTTTCATTTTGCACTGCCCCCTGCAAATTATTTAGCCAGCCCCGCTGGATGATCCCAATAGATTGTTGAATTTTCTTCATTTCATTCAACTAGAAGCCGTGGTGGAGGTGGAGGAGAACGCAGCGCAGGGACTGGATCTCTCTGCCCAGAGCAGGCGCTTTCACTGGTCCGAATGGCAACAGTTCCTAATATAAATCAAACACGGCTTCAACACTGATCTCCGCCAGCCCTCTCACAATAGGCTTTTCAGTGCCTGCTGGCCAGCAGTCTTCAATCAAATTTCCATTCGGATTCATTTCTGTGGTTGGCTTTTGGCACTTTTTTAACTGAAAGCAGACGTGTTATTGGTTAAAACTGCATAAGGATTTTATGGATTTTTAAGAATTCTGCTTACTTTGACTATTTCTTTTTTCTTTTCTTTTTAATGGCTTTTGTTTATCTTGTTACAGCAATAAGAATGATATAGCCCATCTCATATGTAGGTGAAGCAGTTTAATTTGAAGGACTCCAAAAAGTACCCCAGCATCTGCCACCAAGTATTCTACTGTTCCTCAATTAAGGGCTCGGTTCTTTGAATGAAAGAGTTGTCCCTTGTTAGCATGAAGAGCCTCCTTCTCTAGGCTTGAAAGGACAGAGTGCCACATGGGTTGACTTTCTACAGGATTTCATATCACAGCCTATGACCCAGCTAGCTAACAGTGTAAATTTTCCCAAAAGGAATTTCGTCCCAGGTATATTTCTCTTCTGCTTATTATTGGATTTCCACAAGTCAATAAATATTATGGGATATTCAACACCATTCCTTCCACTTGTATTTTAGGTTCCTAAAACATCTTAGCAAAGTTTATTTATTAAACTACATATATTCTTTTTCTTCTTAATTTCTTCACTGTATTAGCCACATGCCTCAGTGAAGCAGTTACAAAGGAGTCACACTCGAACTAAAAGTGCCAGTGACCTTTTTATTAAACCATGAATTTTATTTTCAATAACCAATGGGTGGTTGCAATGGAGATGTTAATAAGTCGCTGGAATAAGGGAAGGAGATAAAGCTAATGGGATTTGTTGTAGATTAAGCATGAGGAGTAAGAGAACAAGTAGACATAAGGAAGACTCACAGGTGCTGGCCCTGAGCAGATGAGTTGATGATGGTGGCATTTACTCAGGTGAGGACACTGGTCAAGGAACTGGCTTGGCGTAGGGGGAAATCAAGGTTTTTGTTCAGGACTTGATGATCTTGAGATGCCTATTAATATCTAAGTGGAGAAGTCAAGGATGCAGTTAGGTACAAAAGTCTGGATGAAAGTGGAAATCACAGTTGTATACATAAATGTGGTAGCTATTAGCCTACAGGTTTTATGCAAGGTCATGAGAGCTGATGAGGTCACCTGGGGCCAGATTGCTCCAGAAAAGAACAATGGATCTGGGTCTACACTCTGAGGCATCTCAACATCTCCCAGAAGAGCGAGCAAAGGTGACTTCAAGAAGTTCTCAGAGAAGTTGGAGGAAAACAGGGAGAGCATAGGGCCCCCTAAGACAATAGGAGAAGGTGTTTCAAAGAAGATATGGCCAACTGTGTCAAATCTGAAGAGGAGTCAAGAAAACAGAGGGAAAAAAGGGAACCGTGGGATTAACTGATAGCAGTCAGTGCTGACCCTGACAAGAAAATTTTGCTGAAGTGGTAGAAAAGAACTTAATTGGAAAGGTTGAGAAGAATATATAAACCATTTTCAAAAAGTTTTGCTGTGAAAGGAACAAAAACGTTGATGCTAACTGGAGTTAAATTTAAATTGCTTTAGTCCATTAGACATACTACAAATAAAGGTAGCTGTTTTGGACAGAATTGTGTTCCCTAAAAATTCATATGTTGAAGCCTTAGCCCCCAGTGCGACTGTTTGGAGACAGGGCCATTAAGGAAATAATTAAGATTTAATAAGGTCATAAGGGTGAGGCCTAATCCTCTAGGACCGGTGTCCTTGTAAGAAGAGGGAGATGCATCAGAGCTTTTTCTCCCTCTGTGGGCACGCAAAGGAAAGGCCATGTAAGGACACAATGAGAAGGTGGCTTCGAGTCAGGAAGACAAGTCTCACCAGAAATCAACACTGGTGGCACCTTGGTCTTGGACCTTTAGCCTGCACAACTGTGAGAAAATAAATGTCTGTTGTTTATGCCAATCGGTCTGTGGTATCCTATTATGGCAACCCAAGCTAACTAATAGTAGCTTACACAGCATGCTTACAAAGTCTTGTTCAAAATTGAAGTATTTTTTAATGATTTCATATTGCCAAAATATTTCTCACTTTTCTATTGATCTTGATCTCAATTCAGGATTCTTTTTCATTTCCAATCAATTCACCCTCTATTTCAGCAAATATTCAGCCATTTGTCCAGGCCCAAAACTTCAGAGCCATCTTTGATTATTCTTTTTCACTTACATGCCACATCAAATCCATTAAAAAATTACATAGGCTCTGTCTTCAAAATGTAGCCCAAATCTAACCACTTCTCTTCTCCTTCACTTCTGCTTCTTTCGTTTTAGCTACCAACATGTGTCAGCTGCAAACCCCTCCTAATTAGTCTCCCATACTCCACTTAAGCACCTCTGCAGTCTGTTCTCCCATAGTAACCCAAGTATTCCATCTAAAATATGGCAAGAACCAAGTCTTGCCACACCCCTGCTCTCGACATTTAAAAGGTTTCCCTTCTCACGGAATGAAATCCAAAGTTCCTGCCATAGCCCTGAGGCTACTTTTCCATATCATATAACTATTTTTATGTAACAAACAACCTGAAAACTCAATGCTTAAAACAACACTTTTTATCACTTATATGTCAATGACTTGGCTAAAAGTTGATTGATCCAGGCTGAACCCAACTGGGATTGTTTGGCTGGCTGTCTCTGCCTCTATAGGGATCAGAAGGCTCACCTGGGCCATTCTTATAGCAACAGCGGACATGCAAGAGGATGAGCAGAAAAAGGCAATCTCTTAAAACTTACACTCAGAATTGGCATACTGTCACTTCTACTTTGTTCTAAGCAAAGCAAGTCAAATGGCTAAATGCAAAGTCAAGCCTAGGGAAATGCACTACTCCCCTTTAGAGGGAGAAGCTACAATATCACATGGCAAAAGACGTGCAAACGGGGAGAAATAAATGATTGTGCACAGTAATGCAGTCTGCCACATACTCCTGATCCAACTTCCTATATTTCTTCCTTTTGCTCACTTGACTTCATGGCTCACACTTGCCAATCAAGCTACCTTTTCAAGGAACACAGCCACACCCATTCATGTACTTATTATCTATGATTGCTTACATATCATAATGGCAGAGTTGAGTAGCTGTGTCAGAAACCATGCCAGAAAGCTTAAAATATTTACTCTCCGGCCCTTTCCAGAAAAAGTTTGCCAACTCCTGCTGTATTCCATTATCTTGCTTTATTGTTTTTCTTGATGATTATCACTTGATATTGTGTTGTATGTATTTGTTTATCTGTTTATGATTGAGCTCCTTCATTACAACATAAACTTCTCTAAGGAAAGATTTTGTCACATTTACTGCAGTATTGCTAGTCCTAGAAATGTGCCAGGTACTCAGAATGGTATTCTTACCTTAAGTCTTTGCATGAATGGCACTTCCCTGTGAGGCCAGGTTACTCCTAGGCCCTCCTTCCCCATGCTATGTATTTTCTTTATTTTATAGCATTTATTGCTTTCTTACATACTACCAGACTTTCTTAATAACTTAATCACTAACGTCCGATTCCTCTCATGAGAATGAAGATAACTTTTTAGGAAATGAATTAAAATTTTTTAATTTCAAAGAATAAAATAATTGATAAGAAGTAATATTATTTGGTGTTTGGGAGGATCCTTGAGAAAAATCTCTAAATGAGACTCAAGTCCTCCAGCACTCCTATGTAATAAAGTTTCTTCCTCATAGAACAGATGAGCCTAACAGCTTACGGACCCAGCATCTATAAGTTGTTAGGACCTTTTCTGAAAGGCATACTCCCCATCCGCACCAAAGGAGAATGGAAAACAGCAGCAAATACCCTGCTTAAAACCCCTCTATTTAGATATCCTGCTTACTAGCTCTCTTCAATATGCAAATTTCAATAAAGAGGGGGGGACTTTTTGTACTTCAAGTAAGGTAAAAGGAAATTCTAATTGAATTTTACCCAAAATTCATGTCTCCAGGGGAATAATACAAGAAGTGGGGAGGTCAGCATAATCCCCTGCCCTCTCTAGAATGTTAGATGGGTCATGAGAATAGCTTTTCTGTATCCTCTGTCGTCTCACTCCTCATTCTCAGAGTGAGCAAAGCCAAGTGTGGAGTTAGGACCATTCAGAAAATGAAGATCATTACCTTCAGGAAGCTGGAAGTAGTTCAGGAAATACCCAGATGTATCAGATAAGTTTGAGGTGAAGGGATGGTTCTTATTCACTTGCAGAGGCTGCAGTGGAGGCACTTCCAGGAGCAGGAGCAGATGTTTGGTGTATTGACTCACTGTTGGATTCTACCCATTTCCCAAAGGTGAGAGGAGAAGGATATAAAAAATTTCAGGTCATACAGTCTGTGGAATAAAGAGCTACTGAGTGGGGAATTTGTTGACAGCAGTTTTATCATTACATGCTCTAGCAGATGATGCCAATGTCCTGCCATATCCTCTTGCCCTCGAAGGTCGGAGGTGCAGCAACCTAACTTCCAACTGCCAGCACCTGATTATCTTTGCCATCGGGCTTTCTCCGCTACAGGAGCCTGCCTGGCCACTGGCATAGACCAGAAGTGCAGGGAAATGAACGATCCCTGGAGCCGCCCTTAACCAAGGAGTGGGTGATGAGTACCCCAGCTCCCTCACTCCTCAGTGGGTTAACGCTGGGATGTGTGCTTTACATGGCAAACTTTTCCCGATGAACTGGGGCAACAGTCACTTATAGTGGTGACTGGTTTGATAATGTGACATTTATTGGCTGTCTTCATTTCCCTGTCTCACTTCCCTCACAACTACCCACACTGGTGTTTTCTTTCACCTCTCAAATAAACTACTTGCTCTCAAGTTATTGTGTCCAGGTCTGCTTCTGGAGAAACCTAAGCTCAGAAACACGCCTTCCCAATTCATACTTGTCTTTCGTTCACTAGCCTAACTTAAATGTGTGTGATAATCTTATTTTTGTTTCAGATATGCAGAGAAACATGTTCACCTTGAAAAGCTATAGCCTGTCTTTCAGTAGACTGAAACTTTTGGGAACATTTAGAATTAACTTTTCTAAGTAACTTTTTTTATGCTTGGTTACAAGGGGACATGTTATTGCAGCCTGAAAGAATTAACAAAATATACACAGGTATGTTAACATTTAGCTTTTTAATATAATAAAATATTTTGAGATCTAATAGTTCTTTTATAAATCCCAAACCTCTATTTTCCATATGAAAACTCCTTAGATGGTATAAGGCTTGGGAAGTGACTTACCTAAATCTCATTGCTAATTGGCTTCACAGCTGAAGCCACTAATTAAATTCAGGTGTTACTTAAAAATTAATATTTTTTAATGCCTAGTCAAGCACTCAATATTCACCCTGTCCTCTAGGCTTTCTGAATTGTACCTGATTCAACTATCTTGTAAAGTGTGTATTTCTGGATGGTTTGGGGAGGGAACTCTGTCTTGATTTCTTTGGGTGATTCTCCTTCTTACAAATAGGAAGGTGCTAGCTCCTTAACATAGAACAGCCTTCTTTTTGTGATTTCTATGTTTACCCAGGAATACCGAGGCTTGTTCCTTTCAGGGAAGAGGAGATGTCCTTACCTTCTCTCTCTGTCAATTTCTGCAGCCCCCAGCTGTGGAAACAGCCATTCTCATATTGTAGCAGAACTAACATCTGCCTCCTGGGACTCGTAAGAGACTTCTCTTGCCATCATAGACAAGTACATATGGTGGTGTGCTTGCATACTTTTGCTCTATCATTGTATCAGAACCAGTTTTTGCACCTCTCTAGAGACACTCAAGCCCACCTGTCCCATGGGCCTTGGACCTATGGCAGCTCTCACTCATAAATGTGAGTGTGCCCTTTGCTACAACCAGAAAGCCCATGCAGCTGCTGCTTTGGCCTCATCTTGTAGCACCCCAGGTTGCCTCAGCCTCCTGCAGGGGCCAAGGGTTGGACTTCATTCAGCAAGGCTCCATCACCATCACGTCTGCCTCATCAGGAGCCTCAGAAACTCTTGTACCAGAGGCTGACCTAGCCTAGCTCATGGAGGTTCTGGCTGCCCAGAGGGCTGGTTAACACAATCCAGAAATATCACTATCATGGGTTTTAAATTAAAATATTTTTTGGTTGACAGTGCTTTGAATAAGACGTATAGCATAAGAATTTTGCCCATTCTAAAAGTTGGGCATCAAAATAGAGAAAACTTAATGACTTTCCTGGAATTACCTATTGTACCATTAGTAGACTTGAAAAACACAAAAGCTAGCTTCTTGATTTCATCTTACCTTGACTTTTTTATTGTCTGGTCCCTTTTTCTTTGCTTTTCCCCCAAGTTTATTTGTAGGGAGATGTATAATGGTTAATTTCTTCCTAAAGAATAATTCATCTAGGGAAGTAGATGCTGCATACATCTGTGAGGCTCTTAAGTGTCTCATGCATTATGTGGCCCAAATGGCTACATTAGAAAAAAAAAATCCCAATTAGTGAAATTTAAATATGGAATTTCCTTGAATTGCAATTCTCCTTTCATATGTTACAGTGTCCTGATCAATGGCACCAAAAAGCAAGAGGTTTCTCTTATTGCTATATATATTTATTTCCCTCCAAATATCAATGCCACATCAACTGTTAATCTGAAAAACCTCATTTAATATCAGCTTGCTCACAGTTATGAAAATTCAGGTAATGTATTCCTGTTACTAATTGTATTTGAGAAAGTGTTATTAATTTCATATATCAAGTTCGTAGTGGCCATCTGTTCCCTCCGAACTGCTGCGTCTCTCTCCATCTGCCCTGTTTTTCTTCTGCTAATCGGGTGGCAAGGGCTCAGATGATCGGGAAGTTTCTCTCTGACTTTTGATTTGTCACTCATCATCAAGCCAGCTGTGCATTTGAAACAGACTTCTCTGACGGGTGGTGGTGAATTTAAATCTGTCTGGTTTTCTTTTTTTTTTTTTTAATAAAACTTTTTTGTCAAAAAATGTTTAAAGGAAGCCAGATTGTATTTTCTACACTGTAAAATGTGCTTTGCTGCCACTAATTTGGCTGCATCTGCACTCTCATGAATATAGATGAAGGTACATGGCCAGGATATTATTAGGGACTGCAGCAAGCAGGGAAGAATTTTAAATGCTGCAAGATACCATAGTTTAGATTTCTGAAAACATTAGGACAAATGAACGAGAAACTGCTGACATTTGCTAGCTTTAAGTTCAAGATGAGTTTTTAAATCTTAACCACAAGATTCTTCTTCGAATATTTTTGCTTGTATGTGGTTGGGTGAGGGAAAGAGGTTATGAGAAAGATTCTAGGAGAATATTTTATTAAATCAAAAATGTTTCCATATCAAATTTCTTCACCTTTTCCACAGCAAATCAAGGACTAGAGTCAGTGGCAAGTGACTCGTTTGAGTTACTATCTCATAATCGAGCAAGCCAGGCAGGACGTTAGCTAACATCGTGACTTTCAAGTAACTTCGACACCTTGTGGGATAAGCTTACAGACAGGAGACTTGAAGATAAACCTAGGATACCAATTATTTATTGTTTGTGATTATTGATTGTATATTTTAGTGCTAATAACAGGTTATGCATAATAAAGGTTTACGAAAATGTCATCCATCTCTTCTGATAAGAATTTTCCCCAAAGTCAAATAGACAATAGCAGCACTCAGATGTTAATGATGATTAAAGTTTTATTTTGCCTTCAAAATGATTCAATATAACTTGATATGAGAAAGTATTCAACGAACATGTATAGGAGCAGAGAGGGAATCAAAATAATGGACAGCATCTGTCCTCAAGAAACTCACAGTCTATTAACTACAATGGTTACGGTACTCTATTACATCTCCAGTTGTAGTTATTAATATATAGTGAAGCAACAACTGCCGGATAAAAACACGTACAAATCTTTATAAGAACAAATATTTTGAATTGTGTTAGCTCTAAAACAAAGCAAAAATTTCTAATATCTATTATGTGTCTAATCAGTTAATATTTTTACAGTAAAAAGTGAAACTTTCCAGGAGTTTTTTGCCCTTTATAATCAAAGCACTTCAGCATCAAAAAGTACTGTCACTTTTGCTTTATTTAAAAATGTAAAAAGAACCTGTTCAAAATGAAATGGTAAAGTTGCAAAAAAACCTGGAAATTTAGACTCAAAGTGCAAAGAGTCTATGCCATTAATACCTGTTGTGGGTTGAATTCTGTCCCCTAAAAAGATATACTGAAGTCTTAATCCCCATACCTGTGAATGTCATCTTCGGCAGAAACGTGGTCTTTGCAGATGTAGTTAGGTTCAAATGAGGTCACACTGTATTACAGTGGGCCTTAACCCAACATAACTGGTGTCCTTTTAAGAAGAGAAGAGACACACAGAGTGAACACTATGTGACAATAGAGGCAGAGATTGGATGATGCAGCTATAAGCCAAGAACATCCAGGATTGCCAGAAACCACAGAAGCTGGGACGAAGCAGAAAAGAATTCTTCCCTAGAGCCATGCAGACTTCCAACCTCCAAAACTGTGAGTGAATAAATTTCTGTTGTAAGCCACAAAGTTTGTAGTGATTTGTTATTGCAGCCTGAGGAAATTAATACAGTATCATAATGCAATTTAAGAAATAAAAACAAAAGTTTGACCAATTTCTTTTTTTTCAATTTCCAAAATTTATGTTTAATTTTAACTTAGGAAGTCAAAATTCCTCGTGTTTCTTGGCATCATGGAGAAGAGCGCCCATTGACACTTTAAAGTTTTTGAAACCATTTTCTCTCTTAAAAATGATATGGTTATAAAGATAAAATAATTGGATTAACTGTCAAGCTACCACAGTTAGTGACATGAGAAAAATGACAGAAGAAATACCAGATGTAAATTATTTCAAGGAGCAATGAGAAACTAATGTTTCACCTTATCATAACTTCCTTAACTATCTTTTGTTGGGAAAATCATTTTCCCTTTTTTTTTTTCCTCAGAGATTTTACTACAGACGCTACTACCAAACCAGAATCTAGTTTCAATTCCATTTTTTAATCATTTTTTGATATCCTTCATTAAAAACCTCTTTGCATCTCTGCTTCTCTACTAAAAAAAATCTGAGATACCAATAGATACCTCCTAAAGAGAATTTTGAGGGCTTCCAGACCTGTCCAGATGTTTAAGAATAAAAATTAAAATTTAACCTAAGCATCCTCCTTGTCTCTTATTGATGCCTGTTCCTCACATCTTTTGCTTTAGGCCCACCAAAAAAGTCCCCAGAGAGCCTGTGACAGCCCTGTCCCTTCACTGTTGTCTAGGCGTAGATGTTTGCCAGCTCATTCAGGTCAGTTTTTGATTGAGATTAGTCCTCAGTAGTTCTAAAACTGTCCTTTGAACTGTCTTAAACGTTGTCCTTTCTGTATAAACTTGCTACTCAAAATGTTGTCCTGGGACCAGCAGCATCAGCATCACCTGGAAGCTTTTAGAAACGCAGACTCTTAAGCCCCTGAATCAGAAACAGCATTTCTAATAGGCTCTCCATGTGATTCTAATGCACATTAAAGTTTGAGAAGCAGTGCTACACAACAGATTATTATTTTTCTCTATAAATGTCAGATGCTGTGCCTTACAGTACAGGACATACTTGTTCCTAGTTTGATAACAGTATCCTTCTCCCTTATTTATGTGTATCAAAATCCTTTAACATTTGTGGAATTTGTGTATGAACAAAAATGGTAGAGAAAGACCCCAGAGCATAGGTATGTGCCAGCATATTATTATTGGTGCTTCTCTAATGTACTGTGTTCACTGATACCGAGAACTTGGAATTTCCTTAAGGATATTAATAGAATTTACATTAACAACACGGAAGGGAAGACCAGGCCCGTCTAAGCGATAGTGCTGTTTCCTTTCCCTAGGTAGATAATGAAGTAGATTCACGTTTCCCAAGACACAGGACTGCCTGATATTTTGCTGTGTTACACGATGTGCTTCAGCATGACTAATGCATCCCAGCTGGTCTCAACAGCAGGAAAATGTGTCGTGGGGGGTTGGGTTAGGTGGCGGTGACATGGTTAGGAAGTTACACATGCGCAGGCAGAAGAGGATTTGTTGTGTCTATGATGAGAGGCAGGGGTGGGGTAGGAAGAGAGAATGAATGAAAAGGGGGAAAATGAGGAAATCCCAGGAGTTCTGGAGACCTGAAATTTTTCAAGCTGTCACTTACCTTTGCAAACTTGTGGTTGGTGACTGGGTTTACAGGCTGTAGATCTGTAAACAGCACATGTACAAACCGTTAGCTATTGTTTTGAAAATGACAGTATGGCCAATAATTTCAATTTCAGTGTTTAAGTGTAAACCAGATGACGCTATGTTTTATTTAAAACTGGACATGTATCATGGAGGGTGGAAACTTGTACCTCTTAAAAACAATTTTATATTATGTAGTGTGCCATATGTTGCCTGCTTTCAGGTTTTTAAAGTGATTGCCTACTGCCTAAAGGTAGCTTGTCTCAAGGTTACAATCCGCATCTTGCTTGAGGGCAGAAATGAACCCATTAATTTAACAGCACACTAATGGGATTGGTATAAAGGAGTTAATTCTATTCAATATTCCTTAAGAATTGATCGAATGATAGTTTAGTAAGAAAGAACCGGGTAGAGAATTAATGTGAAAGGAATAGGCCATACAAGAGATTTGGCCAAAGGATTTTTAAGTTGTCTCCCCACCACTAAAAAAAAACCCAAACTTGATAGCTAGGTCAAGTCATTTCTCACTTAAAATTCTTTTTAAAATCTTGAATTACAAACTAAATCTTTCTTATTTTACAACTTTGGATAGAAACCAGTTTCTTGCTCTCTATTTATTCTCAACAAAGACAAGAATGCATACTAACATTTGCTCCAAGATATCCTGGGTGTGTATTCAAGAAAGTTGCTGGATGCGTATTCTAGCTGAATATTTACTTTGGTAAAGTTTAGACTGGTCATTTAACAAAAGATCTTTGCTATCTCAGACTGCTTTTAAATATACTTACCTGGCATTCAGCTAACAGGAGTGGCACCCAGCTAAATGCTATTCCATGGTGTGGTCCTTGACCCTTTGGGAATGTGATGCTTAGTTCTGTGTCCTGAAGATCTGGGCAGTAGAGAGAGGTACCAATGGATGAAGCCTGCCTCATGATTTGATACAGGTCATACAAATTTCTGTTTTCACTTAGAGGAATGTTTCTCTAATTTTCAAGACTCCAAGGCCTACACTCTAGATAATTGTTTATCCTGCGCTGACTTCCCAAGCATTTTGCTCCTGAGATTCCAGTTCTGTCTCCCTCAGAGGCGGCAAACGTTAGCTCCTTCACAAAAGTTCCACCGCACTAAGTACTCATCCAAAACACTATTACCACTTAATTCACCTCATGTTAGTATCCATGTTAAACCAATATCTTGCTTTTTAAAAAATTGGCAGTTTATAACAGGATTACTTATCAGGTAATAACTATCTAGGTTTATTTTAAAAGCCCTTTCTTATTAGTTTAAGAAATAAAACCAAGCAATGACAGAAGATTAGGCTTCCCCCAGGGGGGGTTCAGACAGTTTCTTCTCTGTGTTTGCCTCTCCTCTTTTGTAAAATGTGACCAGCAGCCTGTATTAGGAGGCCTGTGGGGGAAGAGATTAAGTTCTCCTCAGCTGGCCATCCGAGGGTGTGGCTCTTTAACATTTTGGCTAGCAGATGGTGATAAACCAACAGGTGCACCCAGATCACTGCACCAAGCTTTTTACATCTGCTGGGTGCACAAACAGTGTGCTCACGGTAACCTCCCCCACGCCAGCTGGGGCTCTGGCTGCTACCAAGCATGGCCCCGACAGGGTGCGGAGAGATGGAAGTCTGTGATCTTCAACTATTAACCTACTGATATGGTGTGCGTTAGAGGAGAATGCTTTGATCTGAATGGTATGCAGTGAAAAGAAAAACAGAGAATGGACCCTGAGGTGAAGTGAGGAAGTGGCAGGCAGTTTTGCTAACAAAAATCTTCTTTTCAGGATTTGAGAGCTTCCCTCACATCAGGACCAGAGATTTCACTTTTAGCAAGGACATTGGCCTGCATTTACTGCCACTCTGGAAAATTGTCATTGGATGGACTAAAACTTACTGAATGGAAACAGCACAGAGAATCATTGAGAAATTCCCTTTGCAAAAACAACTAACATGCTGTGCACTTGCTGTGTGCAGTGCTCTGCATGCATTGTCTCATGCATTTTCATGATAAGTCTACAGGGCGGGCACTGCTTCTATTCTCATCTTACAGCGGAGAAACCAAGGCACAGAGAGGCTAAGTGATTTACAATTGGAAAAGAGTGCTTATTGACTCAACAATATTAAACACATGTTTATTGAAAGTCTACTGTGTGCCAGGTACAGGCCTATGAACCAACTTTCCAAACCAAGTTGGCCTGACCCCAAGGCTCCTGCATTGAACAGCTATGTGGGCCAGTCAAGAATTGACTTGCTTTAGAGCTCTGTCTGCTTGAAGGTGTAAGGAGGGAAAACGTGCTTGGGGTCAGCAGAAGTCGCAACGTTGTTTATTAAGTCCATCTTGAAAACGTTCGTTTTTTGTTTTGTTTTGTATTTGATTATCTTTATGTCACATAAAAGAAAGCCGTCTCCTCATGCTATTTTCCCAATCCTAATCATTAACCTTATTTAAAGCCTAGGATTTTGAAACTTAAAATCCTCCCTCCTATATCTTTATTTTTCCAGACGAGGAAAATTACTCCCAAAACTATCTCTTGGGGCCATGCAGTTCTTTAATTCGAGACAGAGACTAGAACTCCAATTTCTTGATTTCCTACCTTGAATTCAAAACTATTTTTTTCACACTGGCTTTTCTCATTTCCATGTGTTTCATGCTCATCTTTCTAAAGGACTTGGGGAAATAGTTCTAACAGGCTGGCTGCCACCTCCAGCCTCAGCTTCAGTGTCCAATCGTACACCTGCTGAGTGAGGAGGAAACACAGGAGGGCCACATCTAATCACCCTGTCTTTCACCTCTCATTATGTAACAAAACTCAAAAAGCAGACGGTTTCTTTTAAAATTCAGGAAGAAGAGCAAACTGAGGAAAGCTATGTTTCAAGCGTGGCTTCACAACGCATTCCCAGCACTACTTTGAACAGATGATGTGGCCTGGCAAGGTTAGAGAAGGAAAATGTTATCCCATATCTTTATCTCAATAGGGTCACATGAAGAATGCTCTACCCTAGTGATTCATTGCTTTCTACCAATCTGCAATTTATTATTTTCCTCTTGATAGGGGATGTCTCCTAGGGATTTTTTGTTGTTATTTTTGTTATTTGTTTGTTTGTACTACCTACATGTTGGGCACTGTGTTGTGTCTTATATGTACCTTTATCATTTCATCTTCCCACAAAACACTATGATGTAGTGGTATTGGCCCATTTTACAGATGAGGAAATTGAGGCTTTGTATGCTTGAGTAACTTGTACAAGAGCTCACAGCTGACAATTATATATAGCTACGTTTTTTGTTTATTGACTAACACTCCCACTGGACTACAAATTGTGTAAGAACAGAGATTGTATCTGTTGAGATGCCTATATTCACCCCAGGGTAAATGCTTGTTCAACAATTGAATGAACAATTGAATAAATACTTGTTCAACAACTGAATGAAAGAATAAGTGGATGGATGAAGTTGGCGAACAGGAATTCAAACCTATACCTATCTGAATCCAGAGTCTGATGTTTTTACCGTTGTGTACATGACCCCACATTGCTCAGTCTGGCTATGTTCTGCTCACTCATTAGGTACTATTATGGACTGAATTGTGTCTCCCCAAAGTTCACATGTTGAATTTCTAACCCCCAATTTGACTATATTGGATAGTGTCTTTAAGGATGTAGTTAAGATTAAATGAGATCATAAGGGTGGGGCCCTAAACCAACAGCACTGTTTTCCTTCTAAAAAAAGGGAAAGACACCAGAGAAGAGGTCATGTGAGGACACAGCAAGAAGGCAGTCATCTACAAGCCAGGAAGAGAGACCCCACCAGAAACCAACCCTGACGGCACCTTGATTTTGCACTTCTAGCCTCCAGAACTGTGAGATAATAAATTTCTGCTCTTTAACTTACTCAGTCTAGTAATTTTTTATAGCAGCCTGAGCAGATTAATAGGCTACCATGACTTTTATCGGCTTTTAGTCGTTCTTTCTCTTACTCCCCCTTTAGCCGAGGGATCATTTATTGGATGTCTTCTAGTCGTTTCTGTGTTTTGGTCTTATTTTTCTATATTCATTCTTTTTTCTTATAATTTTCAGCAAAGAGATGCAATGTTAGTAACTTTTTTCTGCCTATGTGATCATTCCTTTCCTTAGAAGGAATGAAATATTATGACAACTTAAAGCCTTCTTGCAAAATATAAAGGATATGAGTTCCCTGTACTCAGAATTAACTTTCTGCATTGTGAGCTTTCCCAGTTCCAGAGTAGCTTTCCCCCACCCACTTCTCCCATCAGGTGTGCATTGCGGGATGCTTTCTTATGGCCCATGTAGAGCAGCACCAATTAAGAAGGAGGAGAAGGGAGTTGAGACCCAAAGATTAGACCAAAGGCTTAGGACAACGCTATGGATTGGAAATTCTGTTTCATCTTTCAAGTCTGACTTTGAGTCATCAAGTGTCCAAAGTCCACAGCAACTTAAGTCACAATTTGCTTTATAGTTTGGAATCAGGAAGACCCTAACCAGTAGGAAATCCAACATATTTTATTATAATAAAATAATTCTAGCCATAGCAGGAAGAACACTGAGAACCACGATATACTCCTGCCTTGATCATAATTTGCTAGGAATTGGGAATGGTCTGAGTCAGCGAGCTGGGATGTTGGCAGTGATGCTCTGAGGACATGGGGAGCAGGAAGCCAGGAAAAGCTGAGGCAGGAGATATCAGAGGCCTGTAGCAGCAGTGGCCACAGCCCCTCCATAGTCATGCCCTGGAGCAAACAACTTCCGAGATGCTGAATAGTAGCTTGAGGTTAGGGCCCTTGTGTATCATGGTCCCTACTTATTCCCACAGGTCTGTCACAGTTCTTGGTACAAAATGGAGGCTCAATATATGTGTTAAATGAACAAATGAGTGATACAATGCAGCAAGAAATGTACATCTTTCAACTTCACACATTTAATTCCCATAGGGCTTTTTTTTTTTTTTGAGGAAGATTAGCCCTGAGCTAACATCTGCCACCAATCTTCCTCTTTTTCCTGAGGAAGACTGGCCCTGAGCTAACATCCATGCCCATCTTCCTCTAGTTTATTTGTGGGACGCCTGCCACAGCATGGCATGTCAACCAGTGCTGTGTCTACACTGGGGATCCAAACCAGGGAACCCTGGTCCGGGGAACCCTAGTCCGCCGAACCCGAATGTGCACACTTAACCGCTGTGCCACCGGGCTGGCCCCTCCCTTAGGGCTTTTAACAGTGGCTCTAGTGGCAAGTTGATTAAAGTTTATAGCAGTCAATATCTGCTGTTCAGGAATCACCAGAAATATTTAAGAAACCAATACTAGTAAAAATCATGTGTCTTTTCAATAAGAAAATATTTCCTGAATAAAATCTGGTTGACTTTTTTGGCTGCTTTCATTTGAAAGGAGTTGGAGATAATCATTTAAATAATTTATAAAATAATTTTTGATAGAGGCTAAGAAAGAAAAAGTAGTTTGAACCACACACGTTGAATTTCTTTGATTATTCCTTTATCATATTCCAAACATTAGTAAACACACTTGTGATTTCAATTTCCCTTCCTGTGAATAAACATGCACAGTGCTGAAATTGACTAGTCCCATCAGAGACTACATGGGTATTTATCCACCTATTTCTGGCCTCCTGGGAAATTACATGTGTAAGATAGGCACACACCCATCCCACAGATCCTCACCCAGCCTCGGAGCTCCAAGTTATGTGGGCTGAGTTGGTGCTTGCTCATTGACTGCTGCCCTTACAGCCTGGTAGGTTTTTCAAGTGAGGCGGAATGGAAAATTTAGTTACTCTTTTTTTTTTTTTTTTTTTGCTTTTTGGTGAGAAATATTGGCTGTGAGCTAACATCTGTTGCCAATCTTCCTCCAAAGCCCTAGTATATAGTTATACATCCTAGTTGCAGGTCATTCTAGTTCTTCTATGTGGGATGCTGCCACAGCACAGCTTGATGAGTGGCGTGTAGACCTGTGCCCAGGACCCAATCTGGCAAACCCTGGACCACTGAAGCGGAGGAAATGAACTTAACCACTTGGCAACAGGCTCTGCCCCTGAAAACTCAGTTACTCTTGATGCAAACTAAATAGTTATCTATCAAACTGAGTCCCTCTCTGCTCTCTGGGCATATTTAAAATTAGGAAGAGCACAGCAGCCACTTGTCTTAGTGAATGCAGTAACTTGCCTTGGGCCCCACAGAGCAGCCAGGCACAATGCCAGATCTGGTGGTGACGGCGGTTCCAGGCGTCGACTCAGGGAGCCTCATTTTGAGTGTTAGATGGATCTTTGAGCAGTGCACGTCTGCATAAACTGCAAAAAAGATCCCCACAACAGTATTAACCCCACAGCTAAGATTAGCTGAGAATGTTTTTCGATCTTCACAGTCATAATCTGCTCCTCAAGTGAAAACTGAGCACCAAATGCCAGGACATTGTGAGAACAGGTGTATCAACCTCCACCTGGGACTTGCAGAGGGGAAGTAATGAGCTAAGAATGGCCAAATCAGAAGTTCCTAGGTAAGCAAGCTCTTAAACAAGTGTGCCTGGACTGATGGAGCTTGAAAATGCCCTCTTTGGCATGCTGCCTGCAGTGCAGCTTCACATAAAGGAACACTTCATAAAGTACATTTCATGGAACACAGTCCCGCAGATGCTCTGTGCAAAGCCACATACCTTATTCCACTCGAGCGCGAGTATGTGACAAAGACTCAGACACATCCTGCGACAAAACACTGTTGAGTACATCACTCTAATGTATTTGATCTTAAAACTATTTTTATGCAATTACCTTTTAACATCTTTCAAAATAGTTTTCAGTTACATACACTTTGGAAAACACTGATCTAAAAGGCAATTAAAATACAGCTAGTATCTTACAGAAACTAAAATCCAGCGTTTCTGAGACTTCAAAAGTTATATTTAAACAGATGATCTTGCCTCCTCTAGAGCAGCAGAATTTGGTATTCTCCTTTCCCATTCCACTATCCTTCAAATCAGAGGCATTTCTTTTATTGATATTAGCTTGGATCAAATACATACATAAAGCAATTGAGGTTCTCACCTATTTCACTAAGAGACTAAGAGACCAATGCAGTAAAAATACTTTTGTGGAAGCACTTGAATTTCTAGTCCCTAACCTTAAGAGATTCACCCAGCGAAATGCAGTAGTCTACTTGTATAAGAACCCAGAATGGGGCATTAAAGATTCTTCCTGCCTTGAGAAAATAGAACTCAACCCAAATTCTTATTAGGACTGCTGGAACCCACTGGAGCTTGACAAGCTACCGAGGAGAATGTGCCAACCTAGGCAGGAGATCTCCTCTACCAAGGTCCCTTTGATTGCTATTCTGCAAGCCAGGTATTTGGCTTCATGTAGTCCACCTGCAAGGCCAGCTTCACAGGTGTGCCACCTGACCAGTCCCACAGGGCCTCACACTTAGAAGGACTCTGGGCTTAGTTTAATGCCCTGCTATTGAAATTCTTTATGATTTTTCAACAGGAGTCTTACATTTTCATTTTGTGGAGAGCTTTGCAAGTTATACAGCTGGTCCTGCCCACCTGGGGAAGGTAAGTCTGTCTTCTGGTACTATTCTTCAGAAGGGTTACTCACTTGGCCTGCCTCTGGCATATTAACTGCAGTTGTCACTTCCATTGATCAGCTTAGATACCTTTCTGTAGTAAAATCTGAAGTGACTTGAAGATCTCCTCATGTAGTAGTGGAAACACAGAATTTGGAGTCAGAGAAAAGTGGTTTCAAACCATAGCACACACATTTACTGGTGTTGGGACCTGAACACTGTTACCTTGCTGCTTTGAGCTTCAGCTTTGCGGCCAATGTGGGCAGCTATGCAGCTCCCACCTTGCACATGAGCTTGTAGACACAGTCGAGGGACAAAGTAGAGCCGAACCAAGTCCCTTGCTGCTCTTGCTAAGCCATCTATCTTGGCACACACATTTGTAATTTGCACAAAGGTGCTGCATAGACTAATGATGGCCCTGCCTAGCTTTCTCCTTTTTGAAAATGAGATTTTATAAAGATTGAGGTAACACATGAAATATCTGGTATAGAAGTCACTCCATACTGTTAAATACCTTTCCTAAAAATAAGTATTTGCACTCGTAACTTTGAAAAGACAACCAAAATGTGTTAACTGATACTTAAACTCATGCTACTAATATTAATTAACTAGTTAAGCATAGACGTGTCTGTTTATACCTATTTACTCATGAACAACACACTCATGTATTAATAATGTAGCTGAAGTGCTTTCTGGTACTAAATTGCAATTTCTCTTGACCAACAAACTTGTGAAATACCCATGGTCATTATCTTTTGTATTGTTCTTGTTCTGCACTCAAGGCTCCTCTATACTTCTCACTGGGACTAGCGTGCATCAGAAGTTATTTCTTTTGTAGCATTTCTATGATTATGATTTCACAGAATACTCAATTCTCTTATCTGTATGCATCTAAAGTCCAGGTTTTAAGTGGTTTTTATCCAATGTGGTGTTTTGGTCAAAGCATGAACTCCTAAGAAGCAGGCAGTTCTGGGTTTGAATTTCAGCTTTTATTAGTTTCCTGTGGCTGCTGTATTAAATTGCCACAAACCAAATGGCTTAAAACGGAAACCTATTCTCTTACAGTTCTGGAGGCCACAAGTCCAAAATCAAGGTGCTAGCAGGATTAGCTCCTTCCGGAGACTTGGAGGGATAATTGATTCCGTGACCCTCTCCTAGACTCTAGTGGCTGCCAGTAGTCCTTGGCATTCTTTGGCATGTAGATGCATCAGTCTAATTTCTGCCTCTATCTTCACATCACCTTCTCCTCTGTGTCTGTGTCTCAGACATTCCTCTGTCTTTCTCTTATAAGGACACCTGTAATTGGATTTAGGAATCCTAAATCCAGGATGATCTCATCTTCAGATGTTGAACTTAGTTATATCCACGAAGACCCTTTTGCCAAATAAGGTCATGTTCCCAGATTCTAGCAGTTAGGACCTGGACATATCTTTGTGGGACCACCATTCAACCCACTCCTATCCATGAGGCCTTGCATAGTCACCTAACGTTGGTCAATTTCAGTCTTCATCATCTGTAGAGTGGAGACTAAAATGCCTGTTATAGAACTGTTATGAGGATCAGAGCATCTTAGATAAATTGCACAATGCCCAGCAGGTAACAGATCCAAAATGAATGTTAGCTACTATTATTATTATGTAGAGTTTTTGCTCTTTTGTTCTCTTAGTTTCTACTGCACAAATTTATACTTATATTGATGCAACAAATAAGTGTGAGTTTCTTCTGATCTGTGTTCTATACTGTTGGCAGCTTCAGCTGCCTGCCAATATCTAAGAATGTGTTAGCATTCCCAGGTGAAGGGGGCAGAATTTTATAGATCACTTTGACTCCAGGTAGGAAAAGAAAGATTTTTTGAGCTACTTCAAAGTGTGTATCCTTAAGACCATGAAAATCACTATCTGTGGTCATTTCCCCTGTGCAACTTTAACATGCCTCTCCCAACCGGCCTCACTACAGTGCTCTGGAGCCTGGGAGTGAACTATTAAGGAGCCATTTAACAACATGCAGCAAGCATTTATTCAACAACCCTTTATGTGCCTGTTTGGTGAAAGAAGAGACTGTAAAAAGCAAGGGTTTTTGGAGAGGAAGAAAGCAATTATAGTAAGTCTATGAGTTTTGAATTCTTATTTATAGCATGTAAGAGAAAACTCAATTCCTACCACCTTAAACAATAAAGGATGTTTATTGCCTAATGTAAATGGAAGGTATGGAAGTGGGGTGAACCTCAGCATTGAATGATTCAGCAACTCAAAAATATCATAAAGGATCTGAGTTTTTTCATTTTATCTTCTCTGTCTTCCATGGTGTTAGCATCTTGCACAGGTGGCCTTGCTCTCTTGATGACAGGAAAGCGACTAAAGCAGTCTAGGCTTTAAAGCTACAATTTACATCATCATAACGGAGTGGGAGAATATGAGGGTAAGATCCTAGTTGCTCTCTAAAATGGGTGGGAAACCTCACAAAATCTCTATTTGTGTCTAATTCACTAATTTGATTTCATGCCGATCCCTGAACCAGCCTCATTAGACCATTTCCACCCTCAGTGTGACTTGGGCCTGAGTTCCTTAGACTATTCCACCTCTGGAGCTGATGGTGTGAGTCAGCACTGTTGAATATTTATTTGATATTTTTGTTTCTGAAGTTAAAATCAACCTAGTGGTATATTAGTCTCCAGTAATGTTCAGCAACTCTGTCAGGTACTTGGATTTAACCAGGGATGGAATTTGGCCTGATGCAAAAGGGCAGGGGGAGAGTCAAGGGAGTTAGTAGTGCTTGCAGGGAGATGAGTATAAAGATGGACCGTGGACTTTTAGCTGAGTAAAGAGGAAAGTGGTAGTAGACAGACTGAGGACAGTGATGAGATAGTAGTTCTATGAATTAGAAGTCTCAGTGAGGCCAAAGAAATGTTCAAGAGTGAGTGGACTTGAAGGTGGAGTTCAAAGAGTAGAATGCGTGCCAGCTGAGATTTCAGTGTTGGTGTGGCTATTCATGATGACCAGGTCCAGTAGCCATGGTGGGGTGCAGGAAAAGATCACTGGATCTGAGCAGGTCAGGCAGTGAGTGGCCCAGATGCTGGCTGATGAGCTCCATATGGCTCTCAGTACTGCCAAGCAGTGAGGTGGCAAGCTGGTAAATGGGCACTCTACCCTGAAACACCAGAAGTTGAGATGTTCTCCTCTGTTCCTTAGT
Source organism: Equus asinus (assembly GCF_041296235.1). NCBI lineage: Eukaryota > Metazoa > Chordata > Mammalia > Perissodactyla > Equidae > Equus > Equus asinus. Next base: position 39,446,132 of record NC_091801.1, on the reverse strand, counting down.
TCCCAATGGTGAAGTATGCAGGAGCAGAAAACCTTGAGATTTCAATTTATGTCCACTTCCTCAGGGATGTGGCCAGAAAGAACCGGTGGCTTTGCCCACGTCTACCCCAAGTATGTTCATTCAGAACGTAGCAAAATTTAAGTGGTTAGTCCATGATGTTTTAAAAGACCCAGAGTGTAACCTTTTTCTTTCCTGGATGCTGATGGTTGATGGATGACTGATTAGAGAGTTAAAAATAAAGAGATGATATGATTGACAACACATAAATACCAGGGATTGTTGGAAGTACTGAAATCTCCTTTATGTATTTTGGATATTTTATTTCTGGTGGAGAAAGGAGTTGGGGAGGGAGAAGAGTCAGGCCGTGCTGAGGCGGCGTCCCACACGCCACAACTAGAAGGACCCACAACTGAAATACACAACTATAGTCTGGGGGGCTTTGGGGAGAAAAAGGAAAAGTAAAATCTTAAAAAAACAAAGATTTTCGTTATTTATTGTCTTGACTTACGTAGGCAGAAATCCTAAGGGGAGGGAGGGAGACAGAGATGGAGACAGAGAGGGAGGGAGATGCTCAAAGAAAATGAAGACAACATTTCCGTCCGGATTTGTGCTTTTCTGAGTGCCGACTCATTTTGATAGATTATTAGAAAACTCATATTTGCTCATAAATGTGAAAAAATAGCAAATGTAAGATTTGCAAATTTATTCCTAAATGTAGTTAAATTCATAAATATTTAGACATTTTCTGTAAAGCTTCTAATTTATAACCTTTACATGAATCTATAATTTCGCATAAAAGCTTCTAAATGCAGTAGTAGTGTCACAAACATCCATAAATATTCACATCTCATTTACAAATGTTCTACAAACCATGAGATGGAGAAATTGTGAATCCAAACCATTTTTCAGGTGGATTTCTGCCTACATAAGTCAAGACAGGACAATAAACAATGAAAATCTTTTTTTTTTTAAGACTTTATTTTTCCTTTTTCTCCCCAAAGCCCTCCGGTACATAGTTGTGTATTTTCAGTTGTGGGTCCTTCTAGTTGTGGCATGTGGGATGCCACCTCAGCATGGCCTGACGAGTGGTGCCATGTCTGCGCCCAGGATCCGAACCAGCGAAACCCTGGGCCACTGAAGTGGAGCACGTGAACTCAACCACTTGGCCATGGGGCCAACCCCAACAATAAAAATCTTTAAGAGATAATTTTGAGACCATGATTTTAGTCTATTGCTTGTACAATCTAAAAATTCTTCAATAGGGATCATTATAAAAAGTTACAGATGAACCAAGAATAGATAAACAGATTCAAATATAAAAATTAAAAATCAAGATTTGAGAAAAATTGGAATAAGATTTCTAAAGATACCAGGTAGAATACCAGGTAGAATAGTGAGTCCATGAATGAAACTTTCTGAGGCTCAGTTTTTTCATCTGTAAAATACATTCTTTTTTTAAAATTTATTATTAATTAATTAATTTTTTTTGAGGAAGATTAGCCCTGAGCTAACATCTGCCACCAATCCTCCTCTTTTTGCTGAGGAAGATTGGCCCTAAGCTAACATCTGTGCCCATCTTTCTCTACTTTATATGTGGGACGCCTGCCACAGCATGGCTTGATAAGCTGTGTGTAGGTCCGCGCTCGGGATCTGAACTGGCGTACCTCCGGCCACTGAAGCATAGCCCACAAACTTAACCGCTACACCACAAGGCCGGCCCAAATAATACATTCTTTATAAAGTTGTGTTTCTTTTTTGGTCAGGACAATGTGAGTAACAGACACGCAACTCAAAAGTGCTTAAGAAGACAGAAACAAAAATTCACTGGCTGACAGCCCAGAAAACTTCAAGCCTCTCTAGATGCAGAGGCTGAAACTGGGACTTACCCTTTTCCCTCTTTCTCTTTCTTACTTTCTCACACACACACACACATGCACACACATGCATGAATGCTCTCACTTTGATCTCCTTCTCACCTTCGTACTTTCTCTCTTAACCTCTCAACTCCGCTTTTCCAGGCTCATGTCACCGCTACACATAGTGACCCCAAGAGAGAGTTTCTCTTTTCCAATTATTCCACCAAAGGTCCTCTGAAAAATTATCATGAGATTGACTTGAAACATTTGCTTGTCCCTGAACCTGTCACCATGCCCAGAAGAATGGAATATCATCTAGCTGTGTCTGTGTCCCATTCTCACCGATGAAGCCACGGGTATTTGGGGTCATGTAAATAGAGAAAGGAAAGCATTGGGTCTGGTATGGGTGCTGTCATCAGAAGAAGAGGGAGATGGATGCTGAACAGCAAAAGCCAGAGATGCTGCTTGTATGTGGTCCGTGGATAAAATGAAGCAATATATGAAAGACCTTAGCATAGTGTTTGGCATACAATAAGCCCTCAGTTATTTCCACCATTAGCCACTACTTAATGTTGTTACTGCAATTTCCACTGTAGGGAAAAGATGAAAAGGATTAAAGTAGGGAACAGAGAAGTCTAGAACAGATATTCCTGCTCAAAACTGTGTCCAAAGAGTCTCAGAAAACCAGATTTTCCCTTTAGTTTTGCTAATAGCACCCACCCTGGTCACACACAGCCTGTTCTATCAGTACAAATCCATGCGGAATCTACCGTGTGCCCGGTGCCAGGAAGTCAAGGAGAAATCCTTACTGGTATGATGGAAATTATCAATATACAACCATGGAGCAAAGTCTTGGTGTCTGATAGTTTGTCTTTGCCCATTATAAATCTCCCTTTACGGACCCAAGTTCCATATTTCTTGGGTTTGATGATGCTGTCACTGCTACGTGGCAGAAAACTTTGATGCTTGATGAGGTTAACTGCAGAACATTAAGGAAATATTCCTATACCTTCTTCAAAATGTGTTCAGCTGGATGCTAGATCATTCTGCCTGACTCTTTTGGCCTCATTTGCATTTCCTTTGATGCTCTTTAATAATATGCACCTTATATATTTATTTATTGGATAAATTAGCACCATAATTGCTTCTGCTTATTTTTAATGTATTTTTTTCAAACTTCAAGGAAGTTCTTCTACAACCATACTCCAGAATTTGGTAAAGAATTTCCATTTTATCATCTTTTAAATATTTCTGCTTTGCATTTAGCTTTCCGCACTGAAAGTCTATAATCTTTTGAGTCTGTTTCCTTAAGAAAGCCTCTAGCCCTTGAATCACTTTAGTTGTCCTTCTCTGAATTGTCTCTGCTGCTGGTCCATTTTTAGTAAGGTGTGGGGAGCAGACTACATGCATGTACATGTATTGCTGCTATTACTGGAATTATTTGCCCAAAGTCAAGCCATAGATTTACCTGTTCACTCCCAAACTAAAATAATCTTCAATCTCCTAAATTCAACTGCTATTTCTAATCTATCTTCTTGCTTTCTCTTTTTGAATAGAAATTTATTGCTTTCTTAGTGTTTCCACTATTTCTTCAGAAAATAAGATTATGAGGGCCAGCCCAGAGGCACAGCAGGTAAGTTTGCACATTCCTCTTCAGCGGCCTGGGCTTCACTGGTTCAGATCCTGGGTGTGGACCTACACACCACTTGTCAAGCCATGCTGTGGCAGGTGTCCCACATATAAAGTAGAAGAAGATGGGCACGATGTTAGCTCAGGGCCAGTCTTCCTCAGCAAAAAGAGGAGGACTGGCAGCAGATGTTAGCTCAGGGCTAATCATCCTCAAAAAAAAAAAGGAAAAAAAGAAAAGAAGGTTATGGTTGGTGCCTACCGTACAGGGTTATATAGAGAAAATTCTGCAAAGCACGTAGAAAATATTGATTGGTTTCCTGGCACTTGGAAAACCCTCAAGAAACATTCACTAACATTGTAGTTTTGATCATTACTATCACAATAGCTCAGCTGAAGTTTGAGAACCCCCTTAAGGAATTGGTGTCTGACTTGGACACTGGCCCTCTGCTTGAGTGTCTCTCTTAGACTATAGCCTTAGAAATTGAGTGATTTCAATGCATGAAGCATCTGCATACAAAAGTAATAAGGAGTGTTTTGAAGACATTAATTTGGTTGAAAATGTAACACATAATAAAAATAAGGAGTTGTACTTATTATCAATCTTAAAAGAGTATGTAATTCAAAGAACAGAAATATGGAAGCAACTAGTTGAAGGTCAGTCAAGAAGTTGGCATAGACTACCAAATATGGGTCCTGCCTTCAGGTTTTTAGTTTCTTCCATAATATAAAAATTTTCCTTCAGTCATGGTGTAGTCTTTCTTGGAATCCTTATTTCAATTCTGTAACATTTATATTCCAGGAGTAACAGCAAATCTGCTGATTACTGATGAAAGCAGAAAAAAACCCCACAACATTTGCAATTACAGTCAAAATTAAAGTTATTTTCTAATCTCTTCTTTTTGAAGGAATGAGAAAATTTAAATATGGTCAACATGGCATGTTTTGAGTGTCAAACTTACTGAATTTTTCTTGCCAATTGAATAATAATCTTCTGAAAAAAACAGTGAGATTCTACAGAATTTTTATCATTTGACCTGACTAACATAAGTTGAAAAACTCTTCTTGTGTAAGTACCGTTGCCTAATGCTGTATGCTGAGCTATTAAGATATATTTAGTAATTCCATTAGAATTAGAATTAGAGCAGGGCAGAGCATATGGAAAAAAGTTGGTGAAAAACTGATTAAACATTTATATCAAGTACATTTTGATTTAACTCACATAAATAATTCATTTTTATGTTTTCTTTCTTTCAAAATAAACCTTTTTGACACCTGCTGTGCTAAAAATAATGCTAGCATGACTGTAATAAAGAAAGTCTTAAAGCTGACAGCAATGACATCATCTAGTACCCACGCAGATACTAAATTGTTAGCACATAAGTATAGTAAATTAAGACTTGGCATTATTTATTATTTATTTATTGCCTCAAAAATATACCATGCTTATTGGCAGGTCAAGCACCTGGCTGAATTTGAATATACCATTTGTCTCAAGAAAAGCTAAAAATTGAAAGGCTCACAAGGACACACAAGACGTAAAGATGCTGAATCCCTTTCTTTCTCTTGAGGATGAGAACTGAGCTGAGAGATAAAAGTGAATGAGCTAAAACAAACCCCCTGAAAGATGTTAGAGTCTCTTTACAATGGGAAAGGAGAGATACAGGCAAGGAGATGATAATTAGCGACTACATATGGTCCAGCATCATTCTAGAACAGTAATTCCTGAAGTAGGAGACAAATACCCTGGAAACACAAGATATGTTTTTGGGCAGTCCACAGGCATAGACCTGGGTATTTCTGAGTAAGTCTAGGAGAAAATCTCAAGTTAGAGCTACTCTGCCCCTAACATTCCAATAACACTATCCAATCTCCCTTTTTTACAGAGAGACAAGGCCTAATGTCCAGAGCCTTTCTAGGCAGTGGTGTAGTGGATAATATTACCTAATTGAAATTTGGCAGCATTCTTTTGTTCTAATTTTACCTACATGTGGTAAATGATGTGTTTTCCATGAACAGCAGGATATAAAAAATCCTTTAAAAACACTTGGCCAAAACATGAATCTATTTAATGAAAATTGCTATGTAAATAAGAGTGGACCACAGAGGCAGTCCAGAGAGGGAACATTATAGAAAGGCAGAATTATAACACTTGCCAACTAGCCCCCAACAGCTGGCTGATACTGGCAGGTCTACCAAAGGGAAAGCTTTAGGGTCAGTGGGAAGAGGCGCTCCTGTGTTTTTGTCTCATTGTGGATGATGACTTTAAGATAATGGCAATGGACAGCCTGCCAGATTCTCCTTCAACTAATCCTTCCCACACATACCACAAAGGCATAACTGATTGTAGAGTTGCTTATTGATGAGAACCCATTAACTAAAACTTATTTATTCAGGGGGAAAACACACAAAATCGCCACCATTGACATTGGGAAAGAACACCTCTCATTTGGCACTTGCAAACTTAGATAGCATCTGCTTAACCAAATATTTGTATGAGCTAATTTTGCTGTGAGGGATTCACTTAGAAGGTTATTTTCCTTCAAAATCTACTCTTTCAAAATTTCAAAAATAAAGTTCTGCATAATCATTATCATGTCTATTAGAACATGGTATCTGCATGCACTTCTCTGGACCACATTAACTCACCTGAAAAGGAGAATGCCCAGGATTAGGGCCACAGAATCACCGCACATCTTCTCCTCTCTGCTCCTGGAAGAGCACTTAGCAGGAATGTGCATCGGGAAAGTGTGGGAATATCACAATTTAAGCAGCTCTGGACTTTGAAAATAAAAATATTAGGTTACATTTATTGTTTAAAACAACTTTATTCCTTGATTACAAAGTTAATGCACTTTTATTTTTAAAACTTGCTAACTATAAAAGAAACAAATGAACTATAATCCCATTATTCAGAGAGAAGCACTGTTAATATTTTGTTATGTATTTTAAGATGGGGTTGCCTTCTCATCTTCCCTGTAGGACTTTATAACAGTCTGCTTTTAGAAAGAAAAATCTCACATCACTGAGTGCTCTTCCTCAGCAGCAGTTTGTGAACTGGGAACTGTGTTAGGCAGGGTGGTAGAGGACGTTGAGCTGTCGGGGCCATTTTACTCAAGGAAGTTTAACTTCTGTATTCTTTCCATATTAGGATTGCACAGAAGATTTCATTTCAGTTTAAAAAATGAGAAAACATTTTCTCAATCACGGTTTTCATGGCTTCATAATTTCCATAATTGAACCTATTCTCTATTTTTTAAAGTTTGTTCCTAATATTTTACTATCGTACATAAAAACTTTGATAAACATCTCATCTATAAATATTTAGAGATATAAATACTACATTGAAATGAAATTTCTTGGTTAAAGAGTATGAATATATTAAGGTTAGTTTCCTTAGAAATGAAATATCAATTTTCTTTCCTACCAGCGGTACATGAGTGTATGTTTACTACAACTTCATTGAGTATTATTTCCCTGTGAAATTTTTCAGTTACATTTTAAATAAGAAATGCTTTATTTGTCTAAAATATTCATATAGGAATAGGAAAATTCAGCAAATAACTTTATAGGAGCTTAATATTATTCATTAATTAACGCTCATGCTTAAATGGGAACTGGAGAGCAAAATTACAATGATGTAGAAGTCATGCTTCCCTAATTATTATTACTATTCCATTATGTATGGTTGTTTATAGTGCCTTCTTATTCTAGAATGTAAAGTACAAGTTCAGGTTGACATTCCATTCTCTGATATTAAATGTAAAAAAACAGGTAATCTGCCTCAGCTGTCTGCAAGTTAGTGGATTACACGCTGTCTACAGATCTCTACTGAAGCTAATGAGTGTTTATATAATGGAATCATTCTGTCTTCATTAGTGGCTGGAATTAATCACACTTTCCACAAATAATACTTCCTTAGTACTTGCATCTCCACTATAATATTGATGTCATTCTGCTTTGCAATATAGCTCCTTGTGTACATACTTTATCTCTTCTTCTAAACTCCATCTAATTTATCTGTGAACCTCATAGCGGTTAGCATAAAACTTGATTTATGTTTTAATACTCATTTATTTATTCAATAAATATTTACTGAGCACCTACTACATAGCAGAATTATGATAGTCTCATTATAGTCACAGCAACAAGTAAGAGGAATGCAATTCCTGCCATTGTGGGCTTTCAGTATGGTAGAGTAAGCAAATATTAATTACCTATATAAATATTTATAGAATTCCAATTGACTTAAGTGCCATAAAGTTACTGGGTACAAAGAGAACTTAGAAGAGGGCAGGCACGGTAGTGGCAGCTGTGATTGTGGTCGGGGGGCGAGCCAGAGAGAGGGAAGAACCGGTCTGGAGGCTGTTGTTGAATTAAAAATGTAGTGAAATTGAAACAAGAAAAGTAATCAGTTGTGCTACCATGTCTCTAATATGAGCAATCACATAAATATTTTCATTGAAACAGAACTATCGGTGGGATAGAGTTACCGGATTTGCTTTTCATTAACAGCATTTAATTAGTATATAGATTTTAATTGTAAAGTATTTGTTATGTATCAAGTACTTTGGCATGCATACATGCACACACAAATTAGTTACTCTTCAAAGCCCTACTCAACTGGGAGGGTGGCTCTGTTTGTACAGGAATGAGGAACTCATCCTCAGAAGTTTGCTCTAGATTCAGAGGTCTCACCAGATTCTAATCTGCATTCTCCTGATGAGGGAATGAGAATAATGGTTGATCAAATGGCCCATTTTGTTGAGCTTCTTCAATACCATTCTCAAGTAGATCAAAATCTTTGAGTGGGGAGGGGACTGGAAGCTGTGGACCATCCCCAGTCTTCTTCTTGGGTTTCATTATTACTCCTAGGTAGTTTCTGACTGAAACAGAACTCCATACTGTTCTAGAACGGACTGGTGTCTCCCGAGCTCTTTCCCACTCAGTTGCAATGACCACCACGGACTAGAAAGCAACAGAAAATTCATCTTCACAAATTTCATCATACTGTTCTAGTTCCAAACAACTTCTCCCTTAATGCTTTAATAGTGCCTTGTGAACATCTCAGCATCATCCTGTGATATGTGCTCTGTCTAGATATAAATCTTGTCTTGAATTTAACTGAGGGAAGGAAAGGGTGATGATTTGAGTTGGCATCATAATTCAATTTCAATTTGATGACCTTTCTTCATATTTTTCTGTGTTATACTCTTAGGCTATCACTAGGTGTTTTTTCCTTCACAAAGTAAAACAAGTTTTTATTAAAATTATATACAGAATATACCTTTGCCCTGAGTCCTTATGTGTGTTTATTTTATTGCACGATCTGTTTTCTTAGTGAAACACAAGGGGGGAAACTGCTAAATTTGGATATTAGCTTTTATGAGGTGACTGTGAATAGAGAATCAGGAGAGAGAAAATTTGGCAGACTTCTTAGTATAGAGACTAAAGCTGCTGTTCAGCTCTACAAAGAGAGCCTTGGTAGTAGTTAATTTCATCTTGAGCAATATATTGGTCACTGGCTGAACAATCTTATTTTTCCTTCATCACAAATGCATGTAAAACAGTTGTAAAAACATCAATGCATCATTGCATATTTTGCAGAGGAAAACTCTTTCAGGTTATTTTATATCATCACCACAGATAAAAATTTGATGCTAGCAGGTAGCAGACATTTATAGGTTAATCTTTACTCTCTGTCTAGGAATTTTATGCATACTGATGTATCATATCAAATTAAAGAATTAGTTCCCCAAAGCTCAACTCTTTATGGGAGATGGTTCATTTCAAGCTTTTCTTTTTTAGCATGTATTGTAAATCAATTAAAATTAGTTTCAACTATTAGCAACAGAAAAATTCAAGATATCAGTGTTTTAAATAGTATTAACGTTTGTTTTTCTGTTTCAGTGACTTTAAATTACAATTCTATAATATTAAAAGTACTTTCATATTTATTTTTTTCCTTGATTCCTGTAACAATTCTGAACTGTGGCAAAGTAGATGTTAAAAAGTGCATAAGAAATGATGAAATCCAGCCATTTGTGACAACATGGATGGACCTTGAGGGTATTATGCTGAGTGAAATAAGTCAGAGGGAGAAAGTCAAATACCATATGATCTCACTCATAAGTAGAAGATAAAAGCAATGACAAACACATAGCATTGGAAATTGTATTGGTGGTTACCATGGGCGGGGGGGAGGGCAAAAATGGTGATAAGGCTCACTTGTGACGGGATGGACTATAATCAGGTTTTGGGTGGTGAACATGCTGTAATCTACACAGAATTCGAAATGTATTATGATGTACATCCAAAAGCTATATAATGTTGTAATCCAATGTTACTGCAATTAAAAAAGCAAAAAATAAATGAAAAAAATAAATGAAAAAAAAAGAAAGTGAATAAGCTGAAGCTCAGAGAAGTTCAGTACTGTTTCCAACGTGGAAAATTTCACCAGCTCAAAAGAAGAATCTGGACTTAAATGAAGGCATTAGGAGAATGGAGTCCTTCTGCCTGCTGCCCTATTGGATCATTAGAAGACAATATCTGAGCCATCAACATGTAGATCTTGCAAGACCTGGATAAGGCCCACACAGACGGGGAAGTGGAATGAATATGAGTTCATTATCCCTCAAAGTTGTCAATAAAGATATTTTCAGTGAGTATTTGACAAAACCTTATACTGCCATTCTCGGCCAACAGTGATTTCAAAAGAAGCTTTGCCCACTGGAGGTTATTGATGCTCATATTGACACATATGAAAGAGCTTATAAACTGCACTGAGTTCCTTACTGTTAGGCTGATCTCCAGAGGTGGTGAAGTAGAAAGAGGAGAAAGAGCATGCACATTGAACCTAAACAGAATTAAATCCGGACCATGACTTTACCACTTCCTTGCTGTGTGACCTTGGACACGTTACTTATCTCCCTGGCCTTTGGCTCACTGGGTTATTATGCTCATCTGATGAGATAATGTCCGTGAAGTCACCTAGCATACTACTTGGCAGTATGAAGGCACTCTCTGAAAGGTAACTATTATTATCCAAAGGAGGCTAAGGAAAAGTCTAACCATTGCATCTCTTTTGCTGAACTCAAGTCTAGAAACAGACAGAGAGAGGTCAAAGAAGTTAAGAGGTTCCAGATGTGGGCAAAGCCACAGGATAGCAGAAGATTGTCTGACAGCCTGGACGCCAGAAGGAAAGTGGGAACAAGAAAAAGAAAAACTACCACCTTCCCACCCTGCTGCTACTTGGTCTTTTTTTTTTTCTTAATAAACACTAATTAACCCTGTGCCCTGTGAGGCAGACTTGCCTAGAGCACCATGTTCTTAAGAACTGTAGCATCTCCTGTAATTGACTTGATTATCCTCATTGTCTGGGACATTAGTAAAGATTTCTTTCACCAGCATCTTAGGACCATAGAGAAAAACTTTCATAGGTGTACCTATATCTGACCTCATGAAATTGAGGGTTTAGTCCAAGTGCAGCAGAGAACCGATACCATCCTTCTGGCACACAAAGTTACTTAAATAATTAGAAGAGGAACCAAGTCAAAATTATTCATTAAGTAATTATTAAAGTAAGTAAAATTTTTGAACAGACACATAAAGCAAGTATAACTTGCAACTAGAATCACTTTCCTAGTAAAATCCAAGTATATAATGTTTTTATAACATTAAGTTATTAAAAAACAAACAAGCAAAAGCTATTAATTAAAACATCATAACCTTGGGTACATTCATATGTGTAAGATGTGTTTGATCATGTATGCATACAGCAGCGTCCACGTGTTCAAAACCTGCAGATTATTGTAAAGTCTTTTTCTCCTTCTGCGGTCACAGCAACTGTAAAGGATCTTTTCAAACTCAAACTTTGCTGTATTAAAAATTGACTGTTACTGTCAAATTCCTTCTGTCAAGCACCTGCTGTCTCTAGAGTCTTCCTGCATATGACTACTTTATGAGGTTCTCTGCTTATTTTCGCATGCTTATGCACCTTGGGTAGATTACGGACTCTTTGAAGGCAGGAACCCGGTAGTCCATCATTTGATTCTTCTTATTGCCTGGTTTGGGGGAAGGCACACAGGTTGTTGTTAAGCCCTCTGAATTTTTATTAGCTCCAGTCATCCTTGACACACACCTCTCCACCTACATGGTCCTTCTCCTGGGTCTCTCTGCCTAGTATATGTCTTCTGCTCACACTCTCTCCATAATTTTGACTCCTCTTCCATTTCTATTGTCCATCTGTACTTGAAGGCCCAATTCTAGTATCCACTCCTTCATCACTTGTGGCTGGATGATTTTGTCCACTGGATCATTCCCTTTCCTGGATTCTGATCGTGCTGCCCAGCATAGCATTCAATTATCCCCAGTTGCTTCATGGTTTCTGGCTTTATCTTTACAACTAAGCACCTTAAGGAGAAAGGTTTCTGTCTGAAATTCCTTTCATTGATCCACACCAGAAAATATATTTCTTTTGTTATCCCCAGTTGTCTAACAAGTACATGATAAAAACGTAGTAGATACTCAGTAAGTAGAAGTTATTTGTTCAGACCAGCTACAATGTCCAACATGGGTCTAATCTCTAGCAGAAGCCTTTTCTTGGACTTTACTAGGAAAGTGATTCTAGTTTTAAGTTGCACTTGCTTTATGTATCTGTTCAAAAATTTTACCGTGAGTTTCTTGTTAAAATAGAACAGGCATACTTTTGGCCATTAAAGGTAAGGGGAGGAGTGTGTGATAAATATCATGTTACTGTTGTTATTGTTGTTATTGTTATTGCACATGTATGTTTTCTGTCCCAGGGTTTAACACTCCCCCTCTGATCTATCCACTGCCCATCTCTGCAGCCACTTCTCTCACCATTTTGGCCCTTGCTCACTGTTTTCCAGATATTCTGCTTTCTTTGAATTCCTATACTTTCCATGGCCTCTCTGACTTTTAGGTCTTTTTGTGCAAGCTGTAGAACCTATAAGAACTATCTCCCAACTTCTGCTCTCCCTCATCTCTGTTCTCCTATCTAGCTCTGACTGACCTTTCAGGATTCAGCTCTAATGTTACTTTTTCTGGAATGTCCTTCCTGATGCCACAGGCTACGGAGATATAAACTCCCAAAAGATACCATACTTCTTAAGTGGTAAGATGTCTCCCTTTGTCAATGCCTGGATCCTAAGTTTGCGGAATTAAGATCTGCATCTGTTTTGTGAACCATTACTATCCTCAGTGCCCACTCTTGCACTAGATACAGATGAGGTGCTTATGGTCTATTAGTGAATAAATGAATTGCCACAGGGGATCTGCATGAGGGCCTATAAGGCTCCACTTCGCCCAGCTAACCGAAATAGTGGGTTCTTGTTTGTTTATTCCCTGGTTCACCTATGTGGTTCAGTTTACTTACTTTTATTTCATTTTTGTAAAGTTTTGGAGTATATAAGATTAGATTTATAAAATTAGATTTAAGTATATAAAATTAGACTAATTAATTTTGTAATTAATTAGATTAACCATAATCCTTATGTCATTTCGAATTGCTTAATTGAAGAACTTCTAGCAATCTTGTTTCTGGAACAACATAGTTCTTGTAGGATAGTAAGTTCTCTCTGAACATTTTCCAAGTGTGTACCCATTTAAATATTTACTTGGAAGTGTCTTTTGTTTTTAAGAAACTTATTTGGAAATTCTGAGTGCAAATTATGGCTATGTTATCCATTTGGACAAAAGAAAGCTGGTTGCCAGGTTACTATTTTAAACGGGCTCATAAAATACAGCTTGGTAATATCACTTTAATCCAGTGTTTACTGTACCTGGCAACTGTCTTGTCTTACGCTTCAAAAGTATTTAGATAAGATGTGGTTTCTAAAGACCAAGAGACCACCACCACTTGATAAATAGGATTAGAGGCAAGACTAAGATATTTTGCTACTCATTACATGCATTTAAGTATATGAGAGTTAAATTTGTCAAACTGGATGAAGTTTCTTTTATGTAGATGAGTGTTTTTCTTGCCTGGAATATTTTATTTATCAGAATCATATAGGGGCTACTTAACACTTTAGGAAATGCTCTCATATTTGGTTCCACTTCTTATAACTTTCAGAAAACAGGACCAGAACCACGGTGAGAAAATCAGCGCAGCACACGGCTTGCTGTGCAGGTGGGCCGACAGCCGTGCAGCGCTCCTGCAGCTGTGTCTCGCTGGCAGGCGTCTAGAACTCCTCAGCTGTGTTCACAACCAAAAATAGACACTGTTCCCTTCACTTCCTTCCCTGACTCACCTCAAATATATGAGACTTTCCACTTACAAAAAAGCACAGCTTTCCTTATGTTTATGCTCACAAAATCACCTGATAATATTAGAATGCGAAGGGCTAAATGCAGACAGTGTGATTTCTTCTCCACTGGACCCAACAAACATGGCCAATGTGCCTATTCTGTGCTACATTCTTTTAGTCTTTTTAGTATCTTCTGAGTCTTCTTTAAATAAGTAACCGCCCTTCCTGAGTCCTTTTAAAAAGAGTTGAAGAAAGTGTCTGTATACAAGAGTTCTTGTAAATAGTTTTTTGAGGTAAAGGAGAACAATCCCCTTTTTTTGCCTAAGCCAAGTCTGCCTAGGTAGTCACCAGTTGCTTGCCTTTTCATTCTGGGCACATGGCTAGGCAACATGTCACAGCCAAGAAGTCACAATGTTCACAGACAGTTTTGTGGAGTTGGGACAAAAACTGGACTAGAGGAGCTGCTGGTGGTTCTGGTAAAACACCAATACTTTGCATTAAAATCACAAAGATCTCTAGGAGGAAGGATTCTAGAAGTAAGGGTGAACCAGAAGTAAACATCTCAAAGAGAATAAAGTCCAGATTTAAATTATCTAAATCCTTGAAAATAGATTAAGATGCACCTTGATTGCTAGTATGTATAAACTACTTGCGAAAAGTCATTATAAATCTTCCCTAGGGAAGGGTGACATTGGTATAGGACTAATCTTCTCTCCAAAATTTTTTATATACAATATTCAGCAAGCAATCAAAACTAATCAGGCAGCAGAAGAGACAAGAAAACATAAGGGAGAAAACAGACTATAGAAGCAAACATTTTAAACTACAGATAAAGACTTTAGAATAGTTATGTTTAATATATTTTAGGAAATAAATATTATTGAGAAGTTAACCAGAAATCTGGAAACTATTTTTTAAAAAATATACAAATAAAGAACTCAATAGGAGTAACAGCATATTAGACACTACTGAAGAATCAATAAGCAAGATCAAAAGAAATTATCCAAAGTGAATAATGGAGAGTAAAAAGAATCTAAAATTAAAAAGAGAGAATAAGAAACACAGAGGATAGTGTGAGAAGGTGTGATGGATAAGGAATGAGTTCTAGAAGAAAAGATGAGAGAAACTGGGGCATCAGTGACCAGTGATAAGATGATAATAGCTGAGGATTTTCCCACACTGAAGAAAACATCAAGCTACATATTCAAGAATCATTATGAACTCCAAGAAGGATTTTTAAAAAATCGCATCTAGATGCGTCATAGCAAAACTGCTAAAATCCGACAGGAAAAGAAAAAAAGAACATATGAAAAACAGAAAGGAGAAAACATAAAAATAAGGAATAATTAGATTGACAACTGTCTTATGAAAAGAAACAATAGAAACTGGGTGAAAATACAGTAACATCTTTAAAGAAAAGAAAGCAAATATCTGCCAACCTAGCGTTATATACCCTCTGAAAATATCCTTGAAGAACAAAGGTAAAACAAAGACTTTAAATTTTTTAAAAATTGCAAAAATTCATCACTAGCAGACCTGAGCTAAAATACTAAAGGATGTTTTTCAGGCAGAGAGCAAACAATCCCAGATGGAAAGTTATAGATTCAGGAAGAACTAAACAACAAAAGCACCACCCACAATAACATAAAGTCAATATGTGGGCAAATCTCAATTGATCCTAACTTTAATAAACAGTATTATTAATGTCTTGCACAGTATAAAATATTCAGAGAATTTAGATACACAAAAACAGAGATCAACGGTGTTCAAGTGTTCTAAGGTCCTCACATTGCCAGAGGTAAAATTAGTAATTTATACAACAATGAGGATAAATCTAGTGTGCACATGGTAATCTCTAAAATAAATGGGAAAAGAATAGGAAAAGCTAATAGAGGTAAATACTTCATATAAGTTGAATCATGCACTATTTGTCTTTCTGTGACTGGCTTATTTTACTTAGCTTAATGTCCTCAAGTTTCATCTATGTTGTTGCATATTGCCAAATTTCCTTCCTTTTTAAGGCTGAATAGTGTTTCGTTATGTGTATGTGTATTTCTGTATTCTTTATCTGTTCATCTGTTGGTGGACATGGGTTGCTTCCATATCCTGGCTATTGTCAATAATGCTGCAATGAACATGGGAGTGCAGATATCTCTTCAAAACAGTGATTTCATCTCCTTTGGATACATACTTAGAAGTGAGAATGCTGGATTACAAGATGGTTCTATTTTTAATTTTTGAAGGAACTTCCATACTGTTTTACAAAGCACCTACACAATTTGCATTCCCACTATCTAGAATGGTCAAATTCATAGAATCAAAGAGTGGAGTGGTGGTTGCCAGAACCTGAGAGGAGAGGGAAATGGAGAGTTACTAATTAAAGGGCACAAAGTTTCAATTAAAAGAGATGAATACACTCTAGAGATCTGATGTATAACATTTTAGTTATAGCCAACAGTAATGTACTGTACACTTAAAAATTTGTTAAGAGGGTAGATCTCATGTTAAGTGTTCTTAGCATAATAAAATAAAATAAGCTAATGGAGGTAGAAATGGAATAACTTTTAAATATAGTAAATAATTCAAAAAAAAGCAGGGGAGGAAAGAAAAGTTACATAGAGTAGGCAGTACAAATAAAAAGCAAACAGATCGATTTAAACCAAAATATATTAGTAATTACCTTAAGGTAAATAGGATAAACAATATTGAACAAGAGAGCCTAACTAGTTAAATATGACTAGAAAATAAATAGCACAAGGTTTGGAAAGAAGAAATAAAGCTATTATTATCAGTAGATGAGGTAATAATATATATGTCAAATATCCAAAGATTCTACAGATAAATTATGGAAATAATAGATGTTTAGCAAGACTACTGAATACAAGAACAATTTTAAAATTAATTTGTGTTTTGGTGTTTTTTGGATGTCACTTTCCAAATAGAAAGACTCTGGCTTCTACCTCGGAAACTCTGTCTTTGGCGCTCGGTCTCCGCCTCTCTCTTGCTTTCTCGTTGGTCGCCCCCTTCTAGGGGGATCAGAAGCCATGTTGTGAGGCAGTCCTGTGGACAGGTTTATGTAGCAAAGGCCTGCCACCGTGAGTCAGCTTGGAAGTGGAGTTGTATTTTTATATGTTAACAAAAATCATTTGGAATACACAATTTCAGAAAAATAAACTACTTAAAATACCATCAAAAAAAGCCATTAGTGAGGGACTGGCCCGGTGGCGCAGTGATTAAGTTAGCACGTTCTGCTTCGGTGGCCGGGGGTTTGCCGGTTTGGATCCCTGGTGTGGACATGGCACCACCTGGCAAGCCATGCTATGGCAGGCGTCCCACATGTGAAGTGGAGGAAGATGGGCATGGATGTTAGCTCAGGGCCAGTTTTCCTCAGCAAAAAAAAAAAAAAAAAAAAAAACAGGAGGATTGGCAGCAGCTATTAGCTCAGGGTTAATCCTCCTCCAAAAAAAAAAAGTCATTAGTGAGCCAGCCCTGATGGCCTAGTGGTTAAAGTTTGCCATGTTCTGCTTCAGCAGCCCTGGTTGAGTTCCCAGGTACGGAACCACGCCACTTGTATGTTAGTAGCCGTGCTCTGGTGGCAGCTCACGTAGAAGAACCAGAAGAACTTACAACTATACACAAGTATGTACTGGGGCTTTGGAGGGGAAAAAGAATGAAAAACAAAGGAGGAGGAATGGCAAGAGATGTTATCTTAGGGCTAATATTCCCCTGCAAAAAAAAAAGAAAAGAATGATTTAAAAAAAGCCGGTAGCTATAAATAAATCTAAGATTTGCAAAACCCAATCTCAAAGCACCCCAAGCATTTGTAAACAGTGGAATTGAAATTCATATATGCATATATACACACACATCTATATATTCATAAACATATATTTGTATACAGTGGAATTCTTTTTTTTTTTTTTGAGGAAGATTAGTCCTGAGCTAACTACTGCCAATCTTCCTCTTTTTGCTGAGGAAGACTGGTCCTGAGCTAACATCCATGCCCATCTTCCTCTATTTTATGTGCGAGACACCTAACACAGCATGGCTTTTGCCAAGCAGTGCTGTGTCCGCACCTGGGATCCTAACCAGTGAACCCTGGGCCACTGAGAAGTGGAAGGTGCAAAGTTAACTGCTACACCACCGGGCCGGCCCCTACAGTGGAATTCTATACAGTGGTGAAAAGGAATGAATCACAACCACACATAATAAAACGGATTAATCTTACAAATATAACATTAAAAGAAGCAAGACTCGAAAATACCTAGTCAAAGATTCCATTTACATAAATTCTATAAACAGGCAAAACTAAGCTATAATGTTAGAACTCAGGAGAGTAGTTACCTTTGGGCTATTGGATAGCACTTGGAAATGTGCATAAGGGGACTTCTAGGATGCTGGCAAAGTTCTATTTCTTGATTTGATTTGAATTGCCTGGTCAGGAGATAGGCAGCTCTGACGCTTGGATCCGTGGTGGCTGGCATGGTCTTTGTGGGGCAGAATATACTCCAGGGACGAATGGTGCGGGCCTAGCATCTGTCAGGGCTGGCTGCTGCTTGGGTGGGCAGGGAGTCTGCACTCACAGGAGCCTCCTGCCAATGGTGTGGGCCTGGGGCTGGGGTTGATGATGAAGTTGGGCACTCACTTCATTTTCCTTTTCACACGGGGAGGGTGTCTTTCTCCATGCTGGGCTACCAGGGTTTGGAATAGAGGTGATGGAAAAAGTGTGAAACTGTCTTTCTTACCCTCTTTGATGCATCTTTTCTTCTTTCTGTGCTCCACTCACGTGCTGTGATCCCTCATCTGGAATGCTTAGCTCCCGTGAAGGTATTTTTGTGTGCAGATAGTTGTTCAAATTGATGTTTCTGGGAGAAGATGAGCACTAGAAATTCTTATACTGCATCATGCTGATGTCACTCCCATAACTTGCTACATTTATCTTCTATGATGAAAGTGATTTGATTCGCTATCGATTTTTGACTAAAAATTCTAGAAACTTAAGCCTGTAAACATGGAGTGTTAAAATAATTTATTAACATCTTTGCAAATAAATTACACAACTAATTATACTAGAAAACAAAATATATTAAAATAATTAAAAATCTTATTTCCCCAAGGGGCAACATTATGATCAGCTATTACCCTATAAATTTAGTCAGTCAGTCAATCTTCAGGTAGGCAGCCAATTTTTAATTTATTCACTAAACATGAAACATTTAGCAAATGTTGTTCTCTCTTAGAAGCTGTGCCTTGAGCACAAAGATAAATAAAATATAGTCCATGACTGAGCAACTCACATTCAATGTAAGAAAAATAGTCAAGAAATTCATTGTCATCTACTCAAAATTTATTGAGCACTACTAGGTGATGAGTAGTCAAAGATGAATGGTCTTCATGGCCTCAGCTTTTGAAGAGCACATCATCTAGAGAGCAAGATAAATTCCAATAGTATGTTCTAAGTCTTAGGATCAAAAACAAAGGAGGAAACAGCGGACTCCCCATGGGCAAAGCAGTGGTCAAGAGGAGATGAGAGTTGAGCTGTGTTCTGAAGGATGAGTAGAAATAACATCATGGACAAAGACAAAGGTGCACACCAGCAGGTTTGGAGAACTGGAAATAGTTCTCAGAGACTAAAACCTAAGTGGATGGAGACAGGGGGATAAGAGGCTGAAAAGTAAAGTAAAAAGGGGGCCAGAGAGCAGATGACCTTTAACCATCATGCTAAATAAGTTGGACTTTCTCTTTTTTTTTGACAATGCATGCTCCTTAGCTGGTTTTAAGCAGAGTGCTGACATGTTCGCTTTGCATTTTAGAAATGTAACTCTAATAGCAGCGTGGAGGATATCCATAAAAACTCTAGGAAAGCCTAGAGACCATGAACATGACAGAGAGGATGGTGGTGTATGTAGAAGATGTAGAGCTAAAGATATGGCCAGCTACTTGGATGTGGTGAGGAAAGGGCTGGATTTTTCCTGGTGCCGCTCCAGCTGCGAGACATGCAAGAGGATGGGGGAAGATCTTGAGTTCACTTTCCATTTGTTGAGTTTAGAGTGCCGAAGGAATAAACAGAGGATGACTTTGAAGGCAACAATCACATTTCAATCTCTATAGAACTTTGATATAAATTCGTAACCCTTTTTTCTATCTGAGAAATGACATTAAGAATGTCTTCAGAGTGTTAAACTAAATGTATTTATGTTGATGATTACGCTTTTCTAGTGGAAGCCCGATAAACCCTTTAGAGCAGGAATAAATTCTGTGGCCCCTCTGGATATGTACCATTAGTTCTCTATAAATAGCTCTATGAATATCAAAGCTCCTATCCCCTCACCGTGAGTCATAAATTTTCTCCTCCTCTAAACATCCCACTCTTAACAGTGACCACAAAACAATTCTCCAAAAAAAGATTTTAGATTGTATCTGTAAATGAAATAAAGCCTGTAATTTTGAAATTTCAATGAGTGGAGGGAGTAGAATTTATCTCTTGCATTGGCTTTCTCTTTCTCCCTGCATAAAATTGTTCCCAAAAAACAGAGCCTTATTTTAAATTTTGCATCTGTGACCTTATTTTCCAAAACAAATATTCTCATTATCCTGGGTATCTCTTATTTCTTTCTTGAATAGTCACTCAACTTATCCTCCTGTGTAGACGTTATCTCCTTGATTACATCATAAACTCAGTGAGGGCATGTGTTGAGTGACTGGATCTTCTGAGGCCCTCAGCACAGTGCCGTGCACATAGCCTGTGCTCAGAAATATTTGCTGGTTATTTGATGTGTTATTTTAGCTAATCAAATGATGTCATTAACTATTTTTAATGAGTTGAAGTTTAAACTTAAGCTGCAAGTCTTAGATTTGATGAATAAGACTTGATGATGTCTGTATTTTTGAAATGTTGCTGACTTTCTTGGAAAATACTTATAATACCCCTCACAAAATTAACTTTCCTAATTCTTTGTTGATGTATTCTCTGACTTATAAAAGGAAAATAAATTTGACTCATAAAAGGAGGAGACGGTAACTCATGTTTTGATACTGATTTTTTTTCCCTGCTATTGAACCTGATGATTTGTCAAAGAACAAAATTCACAAATCTCACAGTAACCTCACTCACGTCCCGTTATCCAACCACTTGTCACAGTGATCTGGCGGACAGCTAGAACATTAACAAAGGCCATAAGACCTTTGCAATGAATTGGAAACCGACAAGTCTGAGTGAACCTTGGGACGGATACGCTCCTGCATCTTGTTATTGTCAAGGGACGTTTCACAATCTCTTTTTAGTTACAAATTATAATTGAAGCGTGTCACCAAATTAAGGATGGACAAAAGTAGTTTTTTGGAATCAACCAGGTCTCTTCCCTGAATATTAAGGTCTCTAGTGAAACCTACTGCAGATCCTGTATGCATGAAAACTTGCTTCTATAGGGGAAACCTGATTTTCTCCCCTGAAGGGATTAATCTCTTTGAAGAAGACCAGTGGAGCATGAAGAGACTACAGCACCAAACAATGATGGAGCCTTACCTTGAGGCATTTATGGGCCTGGGATGTGTCTGTCCACTGGGACATGAAGCTCAGGGTGGTAAAACTGATAGGATTTTAAGGTAGCTCTCTAGGCAAAATAACAAAAAAGCAACATTGACTTCATTCAAACTGGATATTAAAATAGAACCATTTCTCATCCAGAGAGCTCCCTCAACAGTAACTGAAATATGGGTTAATGCAGAAATTGATACAAATTGCCAAGCCTCAGAAGTTTGTCTGTCTTTATGTAGACGAATGGCTTGATTCTCTCATTGTATGTTAGTTATAGTAAGATTTGAAGTCCTAGAATAGTCAGGGACAGTTAATTCAAATGTTTCATGCTGTATTTACTCTCCTTTTAAAGGATTTTTTAAAGTACTAGTCATCCATTAAATCCATAAAGGTGATGTGTCAATTGGTCCAATTCTTCGGTTGCTGTTAAGTGTTTACAGAATAAACCACAATATATCAAACATAGCATAGACAAAGGTCACTCTAAGCTTACAAGCTAAATTAGCTTAAGCATTACTCATAAATTACACAGATCCTAAACAAGCATATATTGATCAAATTGTAAAGTTAGTTGGTGGACAGTAAACTTGATTAAATATTGTAGGGGGAAACAGTTGCTAAAAAGAAATTTGTGGGAAGTGAGAGTCTTCATTTGACTCAGCTGTTTTGAGAAGATTTCACAGGTAAAGTGTGGCTTAATGAAATCTTAAATGGTGGATGTCAAAGAGCTTTGCAGACAGAAGGTAAATCAGCCCAGCAAAGAAAATAAAAATCCAAAACAAATGCTCTCAAACCTAAATCTGAAGCATCAATTAAAATAGAAAATAATTTAAAAATTGGTCAAGATTGGCAGTTATCTGGTAACTTTGATCAGTATTAACTATGTGAACAAACCTGGAGTTGAGCCAAGGCAACATTTTTTCCTCTTTTGATCACTTACATGCTGTGTAATTGAATTAAGCATACACTTGCACTCATATTTCTGTGGGTGTGGCCATCAGTTTAACCAAGTCACAACCTCCAAACCTCACACAAGCAATGTGACACCCAAGTCTTTTTGTTCTGAGGACCTGGAAGCAAGCTTGTAAAGTTTGGTTGTCCAGAGAAATAGAAGGCTATGCATGGGCTTATTCTTTACTCTAGGACGTGGAACTTTCTACAAATCTCAAACTCAAGGATTCTATTACTGCTTCCTGTCACTCATCGGTATATAACATTTCTTTTCTGAAGCAGAAAAAAATAGCAAAATTATTACTTTTGGCTCAGAAGAAGCTGCTGGTTTTACTCTTTAAAAAGCTTATTTTAGAAATAATGATATTACTGTGCAGTCACTACATTTACATTGGTTTATGTTATAGACAAGATCCTGTTCCTGTAGCCTTTGACTATTTATAAAACCCTTTTAGGTTTATAATCTCATTATACCCTCATATTTACCCTTTGAGGTAACTCTTACTATCTGTATCTAGCAAATGGAGGAAATAAATTTCAGGAGATTGACTTGCCCAACCTCATAAATTCATACACAGGCAGAACTTAAGTCTTAGCATCCTGACTCCTAGCTTCTAAAACAAAGTTGTATTAGAATATTCACTAGAATCCAGAGAATAATCATGCTGTGGAATACTTCTGAAACTTCAGAGATCGGTTCATAAAATACTAAACAGCAATCTTAAGAATAGGCTTAAACCTTTTGCAAGACATTTGGCCCTGTCTAAAACGTCCCTAAGACATTTGATCCGTAAGACATTTGGTCCATGCCAAAACATCTTTGACATTTGGTCATGTCCCAAATGTCCATGAGTATATTTGGTCCATGTCAAATGCTTTTTGATAGGACCCAATATCAAGGACCTTTCAACATGGTCCCAGTGTCTCTAGGGACGTTTTGAACAGGGCCAAATGTCTGCTAATTGGCTTAAACAGTGATGGTTTGAATGGACTTTTTAATGAATGGAATTTGTCGTGGGATTCAGGAAGATTCTGTTCCCTTTTTGCATTAATTTAGTTCTCTTCTCTCATCAACCTGGGTGTTGAAGATGAAGTGGATGGAGTAGCCAGAGCACTGCAGGGACAACTATAGCCTGGCCTTCATCTTTGGGAAAGCACTGAACCCAGAATTTTCCTCAGTGGAGAAGGTAGAAACATAAAAGAAATGTAACCTACAGGGAAAAAAATCGAACTTTTCCATTATAATCACAGTAGTTTACCAGGATGAAAGCCAGAGTGAGCCAGATTCATCTTTATTCCAAAAGGCCATGGCCATGGCTGAACTGGTAATGCAAACCCTCTCAGGTTAGCACCATTTGACTGAAATCCAGGTTTTTGTGCTATAAATGATAAAGTACTGTTACTATGGAGAATTGGGGATGAGGGAAAGGGAGCAAAAGGCGTTTACGCAGATTTACTCCTGGATTTCCTAAATTCTGTCTCAAAAATAATCATTTAAGCTGTTCCACACAAAGAATTTGTAAACGAAGACATTTGCAATATATTTGCTTTTTAAATGGGAGAGTTAAGAGGGAAAAAGACACACATTAAACGTCAAGCAGTGAATAGCGGCTTTACAGCTCTGCTTTACTTTTACCAAAGAGAAGCCTCACACAAAGGAGGATGGACCAAGGATTTGCTAATTTAATCCAACTTCAGATTTCTGTGTACGCCACAGAAGATACAGTCAATCCTCATTATTTGCAGATTCCATATTTGCAAATATTCCTACTTGTTAAAATTTATTTGCAACCCCGAAATCAATACTGATGGTGCTTTTGAGGTCATTCACAGACACGCCAGAGTACTGAAAAATTTGAGTTGACCATTGTGCACATTTCCAGCTGAGGTGAAATAAGACAACATTCTCCCATCTTGTTTCAGCTCTCATGCTGTATACGTGTCCTTTTCACCATCTATTGAGTGCCACATTTTCACATTTCTGTGGGTTTTGTAGGTGATTTTGCTGTTTAAAATGGCCCCCAAGCATAGTGCTGAAGTGCTGTCTATTGTTCCTAAGCCCAAGGAGGCAGTGATGTGCCTTATGAGGAAGGTATGTGTCTTAGATAAGCTCTGTTCAGACATAGGTTAATGAGTCAACAACATGTATTCAGTGAAGTGTCTTTAAAAAGAAACATACAGAAAACAAAGTTATATATTAATCAGTTGATGAATTTGTTGTGACCAGAGGCACACGAGAATCTCACCCCATATTTCCCCCAGCAGCAACTGTTCAGTATTTGCTAATTCAGTGTTTGCAGTGACTTTATGGAACACATAACTGCAGCAAATAAAGAGCTTCAACTACAGCTTTTAGTTCTGGTATCCATAGTTATCAATATATGAAAAGTAAAAAATATATATATATTACTGCTTAGAACTGCAGAAATTATAGCTACAAACCCAAAATTTTGAATGTAGTTGCAGTTTTCAAACAAAGTATGTTTCAAATGTACGTAATCTTGGGAGATACATGCATACAGGTTTTCAAGTATATTTTGTTCTTTTTAGTAGATATACAAAAGTTTGAAAAGTAATTCAAGTGAATAAAACATTTCACGGTGTTGTAAAAGTAATATTATCAAATAAAATAAGGCTTCTATAACCATGTCCAAGCTATGTCTTTAAAAGGAATTCATATTAGAATAGTGTTATTGAAATATAAATGTTACATCAGTATTTTTAATGTACATTAGCTTTTTATTGCTGAACAATAGTAATACTTTGTATTTGTAGAGTTTGCTATGGTTTAAACCCTGTTCATAAGCATTACGTCACTTTGATCTTCAGGAAGGTGGACAGATGTTCAGATATCACCACCACAATTTAGCTAATGGAAACCATGAACTTATACTGCTTAAGTGACTTCCCATAGTAACAAGTTATTTACGCGTCATTGTTAGGATTAAAATTCAGAAGACTTCAGATAATGTCCTACATTTTGCCCTCTGTAGCAATGCCGAGGCTCATTTTTAACCTTGAGAAATTTTTACCACATTTGTCTTCAATAAATCCAAATCCAAAGATCATTTGAAAATGT
The DNA here is from genome assembly GCF_041296235.1 of Equus asinus. Taxonomy (NCBI): domain Eukaryota; kingdom Metazoa; phylum Chordata; class Mammalia; order Perissodactyla; family Equidae; genus Equus; species Equus asinus. The sequence continues at coordinate 39,420,812 of NC_091801.1, read as the reverse complement.
TCTAAATGGATGGTTTGTTAAATATTCTCCATTTTTAATTCCATGTCCCTATATTTGAAACACTTTTTTTAAATAATATGTTTCATTTTACATTTTTTTCTGACTTAGGAATTCATTATGCCACATCTTATGGTATGAAAAGTATTTACTGTGGTATAAGTTGAATTGTAACCTTCATCTTATGACTCTATGCTAAAATTTCTTTCTTTAGCTATGTAGTAAATCTTGGATTGGATATTTAAGTTTGAGAAGCATCTAAGTTTGTTTTATATCTCACACCAAAGAACACTCAGTTTTATGCTGAACAGAAAAGAAACTCCAAAATAAGACAAATGTGGCTACCATAAGAAATGATCTTTCTGAAAACTTACTATCTTGTCACCTTTGAACTAATAAAACTTTTGTAGCTGTTGTTTGTTTGGTAGCCATAATGTTGAAAAAATTGAGGGAAAAGCAGTTCTTTTCGCAGGGAGTGGGAAGTGGCCCATATTTACTTGCACTTGGCAGATTATTTTATTTTAAATGAACTCAACAGTCTGTGTGGGGGCAGATGTTCATGACAACAAAAGGAGGACAAGTTAGACTTAGTTAAAAAGGGAGCATACGGGAATAAATACAGCACATGATTATTAGCCTACAGAAGTGCCATAAGAAATAAAAACTTGACATGAATGGAAAGCCAGGGTGATGATGTATATCTGGGAAGGAAGATCAAGTGGCAAGATTTGACAGGTAAAAAAAACTGTCAAAATTTCAAATCTCATGAAATACTTTTTAAGATTCCATTCTCATCCATGATCTCCACCCCACCCAACATAAAAGAAGGCTTTAGACTGTGTGGATTCAAAGATCAGTGTTCAGACTTAAGGATTTTAAGACTTCTCAACAGGTTGACTAGATCAGAGAGTCACTGGGAGGGCTAAGACATTAATGTTTATTCCCATTAACGTTTCCATGGGACAACACAAATTTAGCACAATGGGTAAACCTTGTTTTTGCTACACTCATGTTGACATACCAGTTATAGAAGTTTCTCTCAGAAGGTTGAAGAGGTAGAGGGATTTATAACTTGCTGTGAGTTTGCTGGGACACGAAAGAACTTTGCTTCAAGAGTATTTTAAATGGTATGGTCAGGGCTGGAGACAGTCCTGCTCAAAAAATCAGCATGGTGCAAAAGGGTAACCAAATGAAGTGTGCAATTAGGATCCTTTTAGACATACTCTGCAATATTGCTGTGCTGGAATAACCATTGTGTTGTAATTACTGCTTATTTGTTTGCTGTTGTTTTGAGCCTTTTAATCCCTTGGAATATCCTGCCAAAAAATTAGAGCGTTAAAATTGTGACAAATTCACTGAAGATTATAAACAACTTAAATCAGGTCTACATGAAGCCGACATTGTCAAGGAACATTCAGTCATTTGAACCAAAGAAAGAACATGAACGAAAGAAATGACTGTCTCTAGTCTTTGAAAGAAAAATAGAAGTGAAACATTTTCAATAATGTAACAATTTAATTTTTCCGAATTAAGATGAAACAGGCTCTATTGGTGAGGCAGGTAAGAATTTGCTCTGAACACTCCCTTGACAATTAGAGATCAGCCTCCTGATGCCTCCTCTGTGAATGTATATTAACGTTGTGCATTAAAAACAGTATGAGGCTCATTTGAGAAACATAGCTGTTTTCCCCCTCCAGGACACTAGAAGATATTCTTCATTTTAAAAGTATGTAGCTTTACCCAGTAGACAAATTCCTGAAGAGTCATTTGGAAAAAAGTTTTTGTTAATAAAGGCATTTTTGTAAGCGTTAAAAAGACTGTGGTAAATGTAAAACTACAGTAAATTCTAATTGCCTTTTTAATAGAGCTGCATTTTCAGATACTACATTTATGTAAAGCAGAGTGGGCCTCTATGCAGAACTCTTAGTGAAAGACTTAATCCTGTTTTCTCAAGTGCCTAATTTATCACAGAGTTACCTTAGGCACCGGGAGCATCTGGCTCAACATGTACATGTTTTTCAAGTACAAATTAAGGACTGAGAATGAGGCCAGGAGCTCACTGTTGTGTGCAGCAATAGGATGGACTCACCAAAAAGAAGAGGTATAAAGATTGCTTTAGATTTTAATAAGGATGAAGCTCCACATATTATTAACGATTCTTCCTTCCATGTCTTGAAAACCCTCAGTCATTACACTAGATCCCTGCTTAATATTCTGCATGTGTGAACCAAATCAGGTCGAGATTGTACTAAGCAAGTAGGGCATTAAAAATGACTCTTCTTTTATTGTTAAGATGTTTTTAAAGAAAGCCTGCTTTATGTGACTTATCCTGCAATTTGTGCCAAGATATGTATCTGCATACTCATTTATTTCCATCCCATATGATCCTAGATGGAAGACTAAACAGTCTTTTTGCATACTATTACCTAATCATATTGATTGTCCATCTTTACTTCTCTTCATTTATTTTTTTGAGGAAGATTAGCCCTGATCTAATATCCGCCACAATCCTCCTCTTTTTGCTGAGGAAGACGGGCCCTAGCTAACATCCGTGCCCATCTTCCTCTGCTTTACATGTGGGATGCCTGCCACAACATGGCTTGATAAGTAATGTGTAGGTCTATGCCTGGATCCAAACCAGCCAACTTAGGCCGCCAACGCAGAGCACGTGAACTTAACTGCAATGCCACCAGGCTGGCCCCTATTTCTCTTTATTTTTTAAAAATCAAACTTAACTATGGTCAACTGGGGGGAAAAGACTGAACAAATCTTTTGTAATCACTTTATTTCTTCATGAATTCTCAAAAGTAGCCAAAATAAGTTAAAGAGTATTGCAGAGGGGGCGAAAGTGTAGTAGTACATTGGAAAATTTGGTGAAAGGAAAAACAATGACAGTGCTTACAGGATGAAGTTTTTCTGATGTCACATTATCTTTATGGATGACGCATGTTTCCTAAATCTTATAATCAGAAAAAAAGTCATTCAATGGGCTGAAAGACTGTCTGCTCTAAGCCGAGTTTACAGGCACACGCTCAGTTGTCTTGGGAGTATAAGGAGGTGCCTGAGCATCAATGACTGGATGCAGAATGTATTAAAGTGCATACAACTTGGATGGAAGGTTTCACATGGGGAATTGCAATGCCATGACCAGATATTAGCTAACGTGAAATAAGAGCCAGATCTCTGTTGAACAGCGTCTACATCCACCCTGACACAAAGAGAATCTCACTTTGGGAAATGAAACTCTTCTATCTCATTAAACTCATTTGCTTTTGTTCTAAAGTCATAATATAAGGAGCTCATAGAGATATCCAAGACAGACTATTTTTCAGAGGACAGAAAGACAGGGAAGACAACCCTTCCTCTTCCTCTGTGTTATGAAGGCATCCAGCCTCCAAGGTGACCACTTTGACCCTTCTCTTAAGTGCTAATTTTTTTAAAAAGCCCTTAAAAATGCCAACATGCAAATTGTACATAAAATATTTAAAACATGAGTCCTCACTTTGAAAAGTTGAATTAACGAATTCATCAATCAAAACCTTGAAGTTCTGAAAACCTCTAATTCACTCCTGTAATTTAGTGGGAGAAAAGTAGCCTACTGCTGGATAGCTCCACAGAAATGTAATTAACCTTTGCTTTTGTCAGAACAGGTGGTAAAGAGTAAGACGATAAATAAGATGCACACACACACGCACGAACACACACGCACATATACACACATGCACACGCACATTCTGGTCATAGTCTTACTCTTCCTCCCTGACTTGTTGTGAGGATCAAAATTTGAAAGTGCCTGTGAATGTAAACTACTCTATAAAGACAAGTTGTTTCAATAGTTGTTTTTAGATGGATAGATGATAGAAAGAGGCAGACAGACATCAAAATGTCAACATAATATCATATAATTATTTCTGTTACAGAAATTCAGGTATTTTCTCCCTTACTGAATTTTCTAATGATTTTTTTCAACTAACATGTATTATTACGAAATGAAATACCAATCTTCCATTATTATATCAGTAGGTACCCATAGCTGATCCATACATATCATGGCAATGGTGGCAAATAGTCAAACATAAAAATTACAGCATATGGTCTGACAAGTTAAAATACTTTCATGGAAACAATGAGTCAGAATATTTGGAACTGAGACTGCCTGTAACAGAGATTTGATTCTGTTCAAGAAAGCAGAGAAAGAAATCCTCTTCTTGTAAGATTGAAGAGAGTAGATTAAAACAGCACGCTATTAGCTCTTCCCTACCTCCCAGCTCCAGTCTCCTGATTCAGGACAGAGTTAACCTGTTTCCCTCACTATTACTTGCTAAACCTCCAATTCTTTCTCTCTTTTGCTTAATGAACTCAGAGTTCTTTATATCTGTTTCTAGCCTGTGTTAAGGTTTGACAAGAGCTTAGGAGGTGGGCAAAGGCATTTCGTATCACATGGACCCTCTGATACTATACAGAGAAGAAAGATTTACTCTTGCAATTTTTAAAAGTTATTGCTCCTTTAATTAATTTTACTTTCCCAGGTGAAAAAGGATGTAGCATTTCTGGGAAAAGAAAAGAGCCCAATTAAAGGTGGAATATGTCGTTACACTGAGAAGAAATGAATATGCCTTCCTTAACATAAAGAACTCATATATTCCTGTGGCTCTGATTTATTCCTAGGTTTCTTGTTTCACTTATTAACGAATTTTCTAAGCCACTAGTGTTTGTGTATGTGTGTGTGTGTGCATGCGTGTGTCCCAGAATAGATATATAAAAGATTTTATATTCTTTTTTAATACAAACGTAGTTTATGTTTCAATATAAAAACTAATTTGACTAAGCAGACAGGATTTATGCATTATCTAAATTTGTTTTCTTTATTAGGAATAACTAAATTCAGATTGGAGTTGTAACATGTTCCTCTTTCTTTGAATACACCCTTTCTCCAAATGATTATGTGCTTATTAAAAATATATATGTATTGGGGTAGATGGAAATATTTTAATAAATCACAGCATCAAAAGCTCCCTTTACAAAAATACCCAGATTAAGCCCAAGAAATGTTCTTTGAGGAATGTGTTTGTATTAAAAAAGATGACAAAAATAACTATATATATACATGCATGTACATATATGAACATATATAAAAAGACTATAAAAAAGATTGTACGTATATCTGTATGAATATCATAAGGGCTAGTTTTGTGTGTGTGTGTGTGTGTGTGTGTATAACTGTATGATAAATTACTGATTGGAAAGACCCTAGAATCATTCTCATTTCTGTCCTATCCCACATCCACTTTTGTTCTCTAATTTTTTGCTTTGAGAACAGGTATTTAATGGGAGACCTCATTGTTTCTGCCCCGTGCTGTTAAAACTTTTGTCTTTTCATTTTTGATCAGTCCCTGCACATTGACTGTTAGGCTCAAAGCATGCTACAACTGTTGTTCTCAAAGCAGTGAGCAAATATGCGACTGTGCACACTAGCCTTCATGGTTCCCTTCTCCCTCCAAAAAGTAAATCTTTAATTTTATTGTTCTTTATAACTGCTCAAACAAAAATGGTCAGAGTACCGCGAGTGGTGGGTTTGGCTAGCAAGACAGTTTCATGCAGTAATGAGATGTCCCCCCGTAGGAGGGCTATGAGCTGCTAATTAGCATCTATGACCTAATATTCTCTAGCAACCAAGAGTAATAGCTGTAATTTTCAGTTTTATGCAGAGTACAAGTCTCCAATATCACCAGCACTTCTGTTTCATTTGTAATTAACTGCAAGCAATTATTACAGCTAAGAAAGTATATCCTAATGCTCCTAGGTAATAAAATAAAAAGAAATTATGTTTGTAAAACTTATATATGTGTCATGCTGACTGACTGGAGTTCCTTGAAAGCCCTGAGGTTATGTACCTATCTATTAAATTTTTCTTTTTGTCTACACTGGCATCACTCTTAATTTCAATTTGTAACTTTTAGCTCTCTACTTAATTCTTTATTCTTTGCTTAAAAATAAATATTTATTAGATTTGGTTTGAATTCACTGATAAAAGGAAACATTTAATAAGCAGGGGGAGCTGTTGTGATATTAGCTAACAATGTGTTTCAAGAGACTAGCAATGTATTTTTCTTAGGTGGGGATATGCTATGCACAGGAGGAATGATTCATGAGGTAGAAATAAAGGAGCTTTGAGGTTTTTTTCATGAAAGTTCTATTTCTGTGGATGTCAATAGAATTATTCTATGAAATTTAAAAGTAATATTTAAGATGATTTCTTACTTTTAAAAAAGGAGTAAAACCTTGTTTATTTAGAGCTATGAAGGACTGCAATTTTCTGTATGTGATTTTTCTCCCAAATAACTTACCCCTTAATGCACCAAAGCTTAAATATTTCTGATGTGCATTTTCTGAAAAAAGAAATTAATCTCATGCTTTGCTTTGCCTCATTTCCTAAGGGCCCACCTGAAGTTTGGAGGACCCCCGCCTGTGAAACAACAGTGTTAGCTTAGGCAGGCCCAGTGAGGGTCTCTGGCTCCACTTGCCACATCAAGAACCACTCAGCTCGTCTGCCTTCTACACTGTACCGGGCTTCCACCCTAGATTCCACTTAAAGAACATACTTTGTGGCTCAACTTTAGCCTTAAAAAGTTTCTTACCTTAGAAAACAAAATATACATGTAACAATGGTTTATGATTAAGCAGGGTCATCATCATGCACATCAATTAGTGTACTATGCAGAAGTATGATAGTACAATTAACGTTTGGAGAGCTGCACTTTTTCCTAACACTGAATGGCTTCAGATGTCTGTGCTTTGCTTGTTAATATTTCTTGTTTCCTCTTTTACTGACAACTGCAACTTAAACTTACTGTCTTGGCTTTCAGCTATCCTATCTCTGAGTCTCATCTGTTATAAAGCCAGGGATGAAGTGAAGGTGGCCAAGGGGAACCATATGACAAAGTTTAGCAAATCCTAATGTGATGATGTGAAAGCACATTGTGAAACTGTCAAATGCTCTAAACCCACAAGGCATTGCTAGTACAGAGAACTAGGTAGGGAATGTAGTAATACAGATTTAACTTCAAACCAGAGAACTTATTCAAGATTTAGTAGTAGTGATGATGAGGATGATAATGATAATAGTGATAAAAATTTGTTTACCACTCACTCTGTGCCAGACACTGTGCTCACCAATTTTATACAGCATTTAATTTAATGACATCTATAATGCTAATGGTTAGGTATTATTATTAATATTCTCAATATTATTATTTTATGTTAGAAAATTCAGACTTTGTTTACATAACCTTAAAAAGAACACATAGATCTTAGAGAAAGGAGTTTCTGATTACACTCATGCCTGTTTGATTTCAAAACTTGTGAGTACAACTACCAAGTTTTTCTGCCTCCCAAGTACAGTGAAGTATAACAAAAGGAAGCATTATCCACAGTCGTCAAGTCCAACTTTCTTATTTTATAGTTGAAGACGCTGAAGATCATCGTGTAGAAAACATGTCACTTCCTTGCATCCAATCTCCTGCTCTCAGGGTAAGGATCTTTTTCTTAATTGCCTCGGATATAAAGGCTTTACTCTGTCTCCACATCTCCTGCCATCAGTCTTCCCCTCTCACCTCATTACTTGAAACTGCTCTTTCAGAGACCAGTGGAATCCTGCCCATTGCCAAGTGGAATAAACTCCTCTCAGTTCTTTGCCTGAGTATGTGGGGTAGTTCACATTGTTGACCAGCCTCTTTTTTTTGTACCTCTCGCTCTTCTTACTTTTTGACCCTAGTTTATGCTGTCTCACCTGCTTCTCTGTATCAGCTATGTTTTACCGCATGACAAGCTCCCCCAAAAGTTAGTAGCTTAAAACAGCAACTGTTTATTTAGTTCACAGTTCTCCAAGTAGGTAATTTGGGCAGTGTTTAGCTCAGCAGTTCTTCCAGTCTCAGCTGGCCTTCCTTATGTATCTGTGGTTAGCTTCCAGCTTGGTTGGAGGATGGTTGGTCTAGAATGGCTTAAACTGGAATGGTCTGTCTCTGCTCCAGAAGGTGTCTCATCCTCCAACAGGTCAGCCTGGGCTTGTACACTTGGCAGCTGCTCAAAGTTCTAAGAGAGGACATAAGATCATGCAAGGCCTCTTGGTGGCAAACCATCACTTTTGCTGCATTTTGCTGGCAAAAGCATGTCAGAGTCTATCAAGATTCAAATACAGGGAAATAGACTCCCCCTCTTGATGGGAGAAGCTTCAAAGTCACATTGCATGGGACATAACTATCAGAAGGAGTGAAGGGAGAATTGCGGACATTTTCTACAATATACAACAAGTTCTCTTGCAAGTTCCACTTCTCTTATTTGCCCTTTAAATATCAGTTCAACTCTCATGTTTACTCTTGGCCTCTTTCCTTCTTTTTTCCTTTCTTTCTTTCAACCATCACATCTATTCCCATGGCTGAAGCCATGGCTTTTTCCCAAACCTCTATATTCATGGATTATTTCCAGACCTTTGTATTCAACTCTTACTTTGTTCATTAGCTCCCTACTGGAATTCTCAACTACTTACTGGAAATTTACCTGGTTTCCCACAAAATGCAACAAGTTAAAAACTATATTCTCCCATAAACCTGTTCCTTTTTAAAAATGTACTGTCTGTCATTTGTACTATTTCTCATCTAGCCTCCTAGTATAGAGAGCTAAGAATTGTTTTTGATGCTTCTCTCTCCTGCAATCTCCACGTTCAATCAGTCTGTGAATTGTGGTCATTCAACCTAACTGTTGCTCAGGCTGCTCTTTGTTTCTTCTTCTTTTTTTTTTTTTTAAGGAATCCTTTATTACCAGGACTCTTTTTCTTCTTCCTCCTCCTCTTCTTCTTCTTCTTCTTCTTCTTTTTCTTATTCTTCTTCTCCTTCTTCTTCTCTTTCTCCTCCTCCTCCTCCTCCTCCTTCTTCTTCTCCCCAAAGCCCCCCAGTACACAGTTGTATATTCTAGTTGTGAGCACCTCTGGCTGTGCTATGTGGGATGCCGCCTCAGCATGGCCTGATGAGTAGTGCCATGTCTGCACCCAGGACCTGAACCAGTGAAACCCTGGGCCACTGAAGTGGAGCACACAAACTTAACCACTTGGCCCCAGGGCTGGACCCTGTTTATTCTTAATAATACCCCGAATAGATACATTGTTGCTTACTAGATTATTTATAAATTTTTTAATTGTCCTTTACTCCTTTACATATAAAATCTAATATATCCTCTCCACTGCTATCAGAATACTATTTCTAAAACACATATCTATTCATACAAATTTCTACGTAAAAATCCTTTTACAGCTTCTCATCATCTGGAACAAAAGGAAAGTCTACTGACTCTTCTTCTTGGAGATTTGGAGTGTCCTTGGAGTCTGTAATGTCAAGAATCGTAATTATTTTATATCCCATTGTTATATTCTCAGTGTCTAGCACCCTGCCTGACTCATAATTTTTGCTCAGTAAATATTTGTTGAATAGACAAATAATTGAGTGATGGATAGACCCATTAGGCAGAGTAACAGCAGTCAGACAGCTCCTGTGGGTTGTATTAGAAAGGGTAAAGATGCTTGGAGAGCAATAGGCCTGGGTTTGAATCTAGCTCTGCCATCTCCTAGCAGTGGCCTTGGACAATTTATTTAATCCTTTCGGGCCTAGGTTTCTTTGTCCCTAAAATGGGGATAATTATAGTTAACCTAAAGAGTTGCTGTATGATTAGAGAATACATATGTGAAACTCATATGTAAAACTCCTTTTAATACATGGGCATATTAATATTATCTCCATCATCATCATCAGTCCAGGCAAGGGAATCATCAGTTTCAGGTGTGACAAGGACCCAACTATGCAGTCTGAGATTTAAACTTGGGTGAGACTCAAGGGGAAAGATGCCAGCCAAGTTCTAAAAAACAAACAAGCAAAACAAAACAAAACAAATTTAGGACTCAGAACAGAAAAGCCCAGCAGGAACTCAGACACAGGGAAAGAAAAATTGGAACTAGCTTAGAAGATAAAGCTATAGTGGAAGAAGTCTCGACATCACTATAGGAAGCTTGGGTAGAATATGAGCGGACAGGGCTGCTTGGTATTGAGGTGACAAGTTCTTCACCCAGTGTTCTTATCTATCCCCAGTCTGGACAGGAATGTATCTATGGAAGTATCAGAAAGACATGGTTCTGTCTGAAAAGAAAGAGGTTTTGGAGGCAGAGGGCACAGCTGTTCCTTCTATCTGTAGGGTCTTTAATGAGTTGTCACTATGTATGTTTAAGAGATCATAAGATCCATACTGTCTGCAAGTACACAAAAGAATTTAGCCACCACATAGGACATATTTTAATTTTGATTTCTTTTTCTCAAAGTTTACCTTCATTTTCATATTTTAAAGTGTTTTATTTCCTCCTTTTTCAGTCACTAATAGTGATGTCATTCTCCTTATATACAGGCACAAAACTGTGCTTTCTATTGTTTTTCCTTTCTGCCTATCTTTATACCAAATTATATGACCATTTTCAAGAAATACAGAATAATGACATCTCAAATAACCTAAATAATTAATGTATTTTAGATAATGTATGACAAATAATATCACCCATGATATTAAGACTTGCCTTATACTTTTATGTACACTTGTTCCTAGCTACAACCTTTAGAATAGGCAAAGCAGGCATTTCATTGGTGGGATTGATTTGATTATATAATCTTTACTTGTTCATTCATCTTTTCAATCACTTTAAATGTCTCCCACATCTGAGTGGCAGTTTGGTTTCATCTTGCTGTCTTAATTTTGATTGATTGATAATGACTGCCTAGAGCAAAGTGTTCAGGGGAATTGGAAGGCATTGTCCAGACACAGGAGCAAAGAGTGTCATGATTGATTAGCAATGTCTGCTATGTGTAAGTGAAGGGGGAAGGGCAGAACTATTGCAGTGTATCTGACAAACCTAGACTACATAATAATATAGTCATCTTTTTTCACTACTTATATCAGTGGTTTTCAAATTACTTGTAGCCTTATTGGTTTTCTCATATGAATCAGAGAACATAGAAAATGAATTGAGAGACTACTTTTTCAGTTCCCTCAAGAATGGTATGTAATTGGTACTACATTAGATGCATAGGAGAAAAGTTAGTTCTACAGGTACAATGGATAACTTAGGTCTTTAGGGCTTAGTTATCCCCCAGTTGAGAAAGACTGAGGTGATCCAATAAGTACCTCAAAGGCTGCCATCAGTGTAAGGAGGGACCAAGAGGGCAAGATTTGAATTTTCCATTTGTATGTCAACCAAATTAGCCTCACTTTTACAAGGATATGTGTGTTTGTGTGCGTGTGCATGTGCATGCACATGCATATATTGTATATATACACACAACACATATAAAATTCAGAATTGATTTGAAGAAAGCATTCTACAGTTTTAAAAAAATTTTAATCCCCTTCACCTATTTCAGTGAAGGGGATTAAGAGGTATAAACTTCCAGTTATAAAATGTAAGTCATGGGGATGTAATGTACAGCATAGAGAATATAGCAAATAATATTGTAATAACTTTGTATGGTAACAGATAGTAACTAGACTTATCGTGGTGATCATTTTGTAATGTATATAAATACCTAATGACTATGATGCACACCTGAAACTAGTAGGATATTGTATGTCAATTATACTTCAATAAAAAGATAAATAAAATTAAACAGTTTTAAAACAACTGATTTAGATTTTTTTGCCTGACTTTTCAAGTTCATTCTCTTCTTTTTCATGTATATAAATTTCTCTTTATTACCTGAGATAGATTCAAATGTTTCTGTACATTTTGCTGTTAATTTCTCTTCGTCATGAGAATACAAAAATTACTTCTAACTGTCTAAGAAAATAATGTGGAAGTTGGAAAAAATATCATCAACTTGAGATAAATAAAAACTAGATTGTGTAGTCAGTGGGACAATCAGGCCCATTATATCATGATTAACAGAATTCCTGAATTACAGGATTGGATGTAAATTTCCATTTTCACCTTAGCACTTGGATCCTGAAACAGCTGCCCCTTTAATCATTTACAAATTTCTTCAAATAGTGTTTCCTTTTCCCATGTTGTGTGATAGCTAGTGTGATTAATATAATTTCAGAAAATCTATAATAATCTGTCTGTAGATTTTGTGAATTGTGTCTAGCAGTGCCTTTAGATAGATTAAAGCTATTTAAAGCAGCTTTTGCTTTTTGGCATAGATCTTTTCAATGCCTCATAAATAATTAACCACAAAAAAACCTACATTAACGCAGCCCTTGGATCGTAATTTGAGACCTAGAAGATAAATGAATGCAAAGGTCACATTCTCCAAGAAATACTCATTTTCTTACATGGCTTATCTTACACAATTTATTTCCTCTATATTTAGAAGCCCAATTAGCAGCCAATATCATATGTGCAGTGTGGAAAAATTCCTGTTATTATGAGCACCCTGCATCACATTCATTTATTCAGCAATTATTTACTAGGCACCTACTCATGCTTGGCACTGGACAAGGAGGATGTAAGAGTGTGTGAGATGGACATGGTCATAGGGACCTTACAGCCCAGTGAAAGAGGCAAATTATTGAAAATAAATTCGAAGTTGTCATCAGACACTGATCTATGCTATGAAAGACATAAACAGTGGGCTGAGCTGCAGAAGAATGAGGCAGGCTGCTTTGGGTGTGGTCAAGAAGTGTTCTTTGAGGAAGTGACAGTTATAGTGGGCCTCCTATCTCAGTATGTGTGAGGCACTCGAGGAAGACCTGTGAGTCTGAGCTCCGTATGGGGAAAGGTGGAGAATAGGATTATTCTGCAGAAGTGAGCTGACACCTGATGATAGAGCCAGGGGAAGTCATTGGTGGGGGTAACTGAAATGAACTGATTTTCAGTTTTAAAAGATGACTGTAGCATGAGGACAGTGGGTGATGAAGAGTAGAAAAAGGAGGATGTTCTAAATGGCAATTGCAATAATTCTGGCCAGCGATGACTGAAACCTAGGCAGAGTGGGCATAGGATGGATGGCTGTGATGTCTATTTGAAAGCCAGCATTAGTAGGACTTCCTGATGGATTAGGTAGGGTAAAGTGGAGGACATGGTGAGCGAGAAGACTAATTCTCAGGTTTCTGGCTTGAGAGAGTGAGTGGATAATGATGCTGTTTACTAAGATAGAAAAATTGGACAAAAGGGCACTTATTGGGACAATTGAGAGTTCTATTTGGATGAGTTAAGCTTGAGATACCTGTGAGACATCTACATGGAGATATGGAGGAGTCTCCATAGTGGACGCAGAATCTAACCCAAAGAACATCAATTTTTAGAGATCTGTTTGAAGGCAGCACTTGCAAAAGAAATAAGGAGTAAGGAACTAGTGACTTAGGAAACATACCAGGATGTATGTTATCATGGAATGCAAGCAAAGAGAGTGATTGAAAATTAGAGGGAAGTTCAGCCACAGAGAATGGTGCTAAAGCAGATGGAGCTGGTGACAACAGAGTGCTCACTGGATCTGGCAGCATGGGAGTTGTTTACGATATTGAAAAGGACAGTGTCAGCGGAGTAGTATTGTGTGATAGAAATGACTGACTAGGATGGATCCTGATGGAGGATCAATGGTCCAAGATAATATGGATAATAGCAGCATGGGAAAATTATTTGAGAAGGTGAGCCTGGGACAGGATCAAAAGATGTGTTGAGGATTTGGCCTATGATACAAAGGTAGGAGAGTTCCCCTCCCCCTACTGCGATTCTCTTTTCTCAATAAAGCAAGACATTTCAGCTGAGAAGAGAGAATAATACTGATATTTGTGATGAGAATGGAGGGTTTCTTTGATAAGCTATATTTTCATTTGGATACCCACAGGGGCAGGACAACTTGTTTGAGAAAGCCATCCATGCCGACTTGCACTGTCAGAGACCCAAAAGGTGACATGGCAGAGAAGAAGTTATGCTAAGTCTCATTCTTTCGATTCACTGAAAGGCAGTATTTTACATTTTAAAATCTAAATTACAGAGCTTCCAAAAATAGCCCGATTAATGTATCTCTAAAGTGAAAGATTTCTTACTTTCAAATATCAGATTTAGAAACTGGAGTCTAGAAAGGATTTGTTTCCTGATTGGGCTATAAAGAAAGAGCTAGTCACATTGATTTAAACATTGAGTATTATTTGGCTTAAGTTCAACTCCTAAGCCCTCTGGAAAAGTTACACAGGTCTTTCCAGAAGGAGATAGGCTATTTTGAGAGAACTGAGATTCTGCTAGAATGGTTGAAAGTGATCTCAAACATTTCAAAGCAAATTAATTTTTATACTGGCTCTAGGCTTTAAGGGAAACAAGGGCTGAGGGAAAAGGAGAATGGAGGGGAAGAAAATTACTGTTTCCTTGCTAGAAAGAGATTATTATTAGACCATTGTGAGGTTTTACACACTCTTGGGGCAGAGCTCCAACTCCTGCCTACACGAACGTGTGAGGAGCTGACAATCTTTCTATCTTATAACTTAAACCAATCTATGTGGAGCAGAAAGATACATGGAGCCCAAACAGTAATTTCTTTTCTGTTCAGTCAGAGAGCCCCAGCACACAGAGGGAGAAACTGTGTGCCATCCCCTGATGCAGAATTAGAGTTGAGCACAAGTACAGCTGAGGAAGAGATAAGACTCTCAGGCATTGTGACACTGGGTTCTTGGGTGGAGGGCATTGCAGGGACAGAGGCCTGGAGGCCAGAGGTCAGGCCACATCAGGAAAGGGAGGTGCTGGCTTTGGGCTGGGGAGAGGGATGAGAAGGCAGCTCCCAGGCACAGACACACAATGAGGATGTGAGCAAAACCTGTGTAAATCCATGGCATCTGCCGTTCTGGTGGCTACTCACTCCTGGCTTGGGTGTGTGGGCGTGTCCAGGGGGGAGGTCCTCACTTCCTCCTGGGTGCTCCAGGCAGATTCCCAGTGTGCAACTCGGAAAACAAGGTTAGATCATTCAATAATAAATCATTTAAATTTGGTACAGAAGTGCCACATTGTACCTTTTCTTTGAAATCTAATATTATATAAATATGTAAAATAATGTTATGAGTGATTAATTGTCAACCTGGTTCATTTAAATAATGATTTTACATTTTTACAGAAAATCCATTATGCTAAAAAACACAAACAGGTAAACTATTTGCTCTGTTCTTTTTGTACCCTATGAGAAATTTAGCTATTTATACCATGACACAAACATTTTTCAACACTATGTACCATCTTTCTGTTATCAGCTACTGATAAAAGAGAATTAGTAAATGGAACAAAATATCCTTATAAGCCTAAAAGATGTGATGCTTTTAATATTGAGCTTTCTGAAGAAGTTTCCATTTGGACCCAGAATGTAGTAGGTATATATTTGGATTTAAACTCTGGCTCCTGTTGTCTATTGCTATAAGGTTTTCAAATTCTTGTGAGTAAAATTTTAAGACAGCAGTAAAAGCAGGTTTTTCCAATTTTTTCTGCATCAAGCTCCATGCCTAAACAAACTTCTAAAACATAATTGCAATAACTGAAAAATTAGCATCTACATACAGGATCAGACACTACTATCAATGAATATGAACAACACTTAAAATATTCTAAATGTATGCCTGGCATGCCACTCCATGACTAAAACCACTAACACAGTTTTTCAAAGTCCTTAATCCAGTGGCTTCATATAATTTATACATATAACTTGAAATAAAACAAAAAGACAGACTTCTAATTCAATTTCCCATTTTGTAATATCTAATATGCACAAAGCTTCAAAATTAGGAAGCCCCTGCCTACAAGGAGACAGCAATTTTCTGATATGCAATAGCAGTGTCTTTCTTCTGCTAAGATTTTAAGGACCAAGGACAGTTACAACACAGCTATCTGGATCCAGATTACAAAGAAGCTTTGTAGTTTTTGCTAAAATATGTGAATCATTATTGCTCAGTGACAACGGCAGAAATGGAATTGAAGAGTAGTAGCCATTTCTTGGAGAGAATAATTTCACATTTACTATATTATGTAGAAAACAAAACCAAAACCTAAAATGAAATCTTTTAAATTTTTTCAGAATTGCTCCTATGATTTAGGAGAGAATTAGAACATGATGCTATATATACTGTATTCAGCCCCTCAGTACACTGGGGAAATGAAGTGGCATGAGGAAGAAAATCACAAAGAATTGGAAACTGCAGCACTTATTCCTTTTTAAAAGCTGGAGATTGTGGCTTACCTTAGGAGGGCATTGAACCTGGGTCTGTTTCTGGGCACGCACCAGTAACATGGGGGAGATGGGCAGTTGGGCCCAATCACGGGAGGAAAGTAGATTGTAGCCCCAAAGGTACATACTACAGCAATGCTCAGGGTCAGAGGAGGGGTGTTTTTGGTATGAGGGGGCAGGGATGCAAATTGAGTTGTTCTCTGTGAATTTTATCTCACTAGGAGCTAAGGAATATCAGAATTGAGAATATATCCCTGGAAAATTACTGTCAGGCTGCCTATGAGTGTGCTAGATCTCAGCCGGGCTACCGGGCTACCAGTCTACCAGGCTAGCTTGGTTTTGGAGAACCAGGGGTGGGGGTGAGGGTGACAACACAAAAGATCTGGCCAGAGGGAGGACACACAGGCAAACTGGCCTCCTCATTGAAGGAGAAAGGTAGGACTAAATCCCCATTCTAACTAATCTACGTGAGCTTCAGTTTACTTGTTCTATACAGTGAGGATAATGTTATCTAACTTATTGACTGTTATGAGGTTAGAGAGTGTATATAAAGTCCTTTGTGTACAGTAGATGTTCAGTCAACAATTGCTGTTAGTGTTGGAGAAGGTGTCCTCTGATGGTGTTTAAAGAGTTTAGAAAGTGGCTTCCTCCACGAGCCTCAGTTTCCTAGAATAGAGCTGTTGAAGATGCACTCTGAGACACAAACTAGAGAGGAGTCTCAGTGAATGTAGGAAGAGAAGCATAATTTGCAGATGACTGGGCTCTCACTGCAGGAACGGATAGATGGAAGACTAAAACTTCTATTCCTTTTGGGAAACAGTAACTCTCCATCAATATGCTAGATTTGACTAATCATGGTCATAACCTTAGAGTCGAAATGAAGTGAATACTCTGGGAACTTAAACAAGTTTTAGCATAGCCACATTAAGCAATCTGTAAGTAAACCTAATTTTCTCAATCAAGTGAATCTCACAAGGTCTAATAGCCCCATTTGCAAAAACTGATATTGTTGATTCACGTGAATGTGAAAATAACGGCTTAAATCCAAGAACCCAGAGACAGTTATTATTTCTCTAAAATTAAAGTGATAATCAAGGATCTTTTCAAAATGTGCCTTGGCCTTCTTAGTCAATTAATTGTAGAATAAAAAACATAGCAGTTAAATTTGAAATTTGATCCTTGCTAAGTTGTTTGCATATGTGGTGGCATGCCTTTGTACACAGGTATTCTTCTATGTGCAAATAAGATGAAATACCAAGTCTTATGTCTTTTGTCATCCTGCTTATTTTGAGTTTTTGAGTTTATTAGAAGAGTGAATGCAGGAAGGAAGGCCCGCTATATAGGATTTTACTGGTAATATATATGAAGTGAGTATTTAAAGTTAGTAGAAGTTATGCTTTGCTATAGAAAATAAACGTATCAAAGAAAATATAATTCCTAGATATTGAAAAACCTGGCCATATTCGAGGTTTAAAAAATGATTAACTACTAGTTTTTAAATGTTTTGGCTTTTGGAAAGTTGCCAAATAGTTTTTGCCAAACACATTTTTCTGTCATTTCACAACCCATGTGTGTGTTTTAATGAATGTATAATCCGTATGTTCTGATTCACTTAAACTTAACTTGAAAAAATCTGTTTTAAGAATAATATGATTTCCAAGAAGGCTTTAGAGCTGTCCTAAGAATCCACATCTTTAATTTTGAAAGAAGTGATAGTTGATGATGAATAAACAGAACTGATCTATAAATTTGAAATACAAATCTAAATCTGACATCCACATTTTAAATGGTTTGTAACAGCTTTACTAACTCATGCTTAGTGAAATAAATAAGAAGATTCCATTCTGAGTTGTCATTATTCTGCGTAAACTGGAAGGTAATGAGAAACATGGCCCATCTTTCCACTTCTATTAAGTGTACCAAGAAGATAGACAGCAATGGGGAAAAAGACAGAAAGAAAATTCAAACTTATGCTTCTTTTACATGGCCTACTCAATCTCTAAGGTACTTCCCACAGTAATGTACCACAAACATTTTAAAAACAAAAGAATGAAAACAAGGTGTGGGGGAGGCAAGGAATGTTAATCCAAAAGCAATGCGACCCAAGAGAAAGAATAAGACCCCAAATGGAATCAGAAATGATTCTGGGCCCCACAAGGAAGGGGAGCTGAACCTGAGATGGAGAATGATGACCTAAGATGGTCTTAGGTTGGGAGCAGTCCTTAGATCACAAGTGAAGAAAACACAAATTCTCTCTAGATTAAAGCATTCCCTAGTTAGGCTTTCAGAATTTTTAGAGAGTAAGTTGTGTGGTATAAGATTCAATGTACTTAGAAGATAAAACAAATCTAAAATGATATGCAATATGCGTTTGCAACTAAAAAAACTAAAAAATAAAAATGACATAAGAAAGCAAGCTACCACTAGTGGAAGTCAACAGAAACAGTACATAGCCCATTAGATTCCCAAGCACTTCAAATATTGGAAATACCAGATACAGAATAACGATGTATAGAGTTTAAAGAAATAAAAATATAATTTAAAAATAAGCAATTGACAGATATTCTCAAAAATAGCTTAGCTTATTTGAAAAAGAATCAAATAGAACTTTTAGAAATGAATAAAACCAATGAAATAAAAGAAAAGCACAATGGATGTATAAAATTGTCAAATATAGTTAAGAAAGATATTAATAGAATGTTGCAGACATGGAAGGAAATGGAAAGGAGAGGCGATGGAAAAAATGAAAGAATTTAAAGAACATAAATAATGGAAAGAGAAACCAACAGTTTGTGTCAAAATGAGAAACAGTTTTTAAAATGGAGAAGCAATAGTCAAAGAGATAATAGTGATAATTTTCTAGAGCAATAGGCGACATGAGCAAAACCAAAATGTACCACAAGCAGGATAAATAAAAAATTCACTCATATTGTAGTGAAACTTCAGAAGACCAAACACAAAGGGAAGATCGTTAAAGCATCCGAAAAGAAATTACTTATAAGGGAAACACAGATAGGCAACTTCTCAAAAGCAACAATGAGAGGCCAAGAAATGGAATGATATTTTAGGGTATAGAGAGAATATAATTGTCAATTGAGAATGTCGGACCTAGCATAATTATTTTTTAACGATGAGAGCAAATAAAAACAATTTCAGGAAATGAAAAAAAACCGAGCTTACTCTCAGAAGAACATTACTAAAGAAACTTCTGTAAGATATATTTCACAGAAAAGGAAAATAAGAAGACTTCAAAAGTAGATTTAAGAAGCAAGAAGTAGAGGTGATCAAATAAATTAGAAAATGCAATCTAAACATAGTCTGTCTAAATAATAATCTAAACATACAGTCTGTATAAAAATTAAGATAAAAACTAAGAATTAAAGTACTTGAACATCATAGCCTCTTTATTCAATATTCTCTTAGGGTTCTGTAGTGGATTGAACTGTCTCCCCAAAAGAAATGTCCAAGTCCTAACCCCTTGAATGTGATCTTATTTGGAAATAGGATCTCTGTAGATGCAAAGGATCGGAAGATGAGAACATCCTGGATTTAAGACGGGCCCTACATCCAATTACTGGTGTCCTTGTAAGAGAAAGGAGAGAGAGAGCAGAGACCATGAACACAGAGGGGAAGGTCATGTGAGACAGAAGCAGAGACTGGAGTTATACAGCTATAAACTAAGGAGTGACAGAGATTGCCAACAGTTACCAGAAGCTGAGAGAGGAGCATGGAACAGCTTCTACCTTAGGGCCTCCAAACCTTGATTTCAGACTTCTGATGTCCAGACCTGTGAGAGAAAAAATTTCTGTTCTTTTAAGCTGCCAAGTTTGTGGTATTTTGTTGTGAAAGGCCTAGGAAACTAATACGAAGTTTTAGCCAGTAAGAAAAGAAAAGGAAATAAGACGTATAAGGATAGGAAAGGAAGAAATAGAACTATCATAGCTAAAATAATGTACATAAATCATTAGAATTAGTATGAGAATTTGGCGAGGTTCCTAGATATTAAATTAATAAAGGAAAATCAATTGCATATCTATATACTGGAAAATACAAATTAGGTTTTCCCATTTATAATAACTGTGGAAAACATAGTATACCTAAAAATAACAAAAGATAAACAAGAGCTTCATGGATTTTTTTACTTTATTGAAGACACTAGAGAAGACCTAAATAAATGGCTATTACTCATGAGTAGGAAGATATAATCATATATCAATTATGGCCAAATTGAACTATAGTTTCAATATCATTCCAATCAAACTTCTAATGGGTATTTTGAAGAGCTTCTCAAGTTTTTCTACAATGATAAGAAAGAGCAAAAGTCTAAGAGTAGTCAAAACAAACTAAAAAGAAAAATGAGGATAGAAGACTTGGCTCACCAGCTATTTATATCTGTTGTAAAGCCAAACACAGTGGTTTTCAATTGGAAGTGTTTATCAATGGAGAGTTTGAAAATGGTGGAAGTGGGCATGATTTTCTTACTCACAATGACTACAGAAATGCTTTTCACATAGCATCTTGCAATGCGTGAGACAGTCCCACGTAACAACATCCCATTATAACACTGCCCCAAATGCCAGAGCATCCTGATTGAAATACACTGAGTTCTTAACTAATAAGATGTTGTCTAGTAATTAAGACAGTGTAAGACCCTTACATATGTGGAAACTAGATATATGAAATAGGTGATATTGCAGGTCGTTGAGTAAAGGATGGTCTATGCAATAAATGGTACCGAGACAATTCAGCACCCTCATGGAATAAAGTATCCTTTGATCCCGACTTCACATCACATTTTAAATCAAAACTTTTAAACTACTAGAAGAAAATTTATGAACGTACTTTATATCCTCGGAGTGGAGAAAGGTTTATTGAAGAAGACTAACCATAAAATAGAAAAATAGATGACTACGTTAAATTTAAACTCTCTGCTTATCCAAAGAAACCATAAACAAAATGAGAAAAGAACCACAAAATGGGAGAAGATATTTGCCAAACAAATAACCAACAAACTATTAATATCTATAGCATACAAAATACTTGAACCAAGGCAATAAGAAAAAGATAAACAATCTCATGGAAAATGCCCAAAACATCTAAGAAGTATTTTACAAAAGTAAAATATATTTAAGATATGTAAGATACATAAGAAGAAGATATATAAATGACAAATAACCTTATGAAAAAAGATGCTGAATCTTATCAGTAATTGAGGAAATGAAAATGAGAAACACAATGAGATTTCTTACTAAAATGGCAAGAATTAAATCTGGCTATACCAAGCATCAGCAAGAATGTGGAACAAAGGAAGACAACATCTAGTGCTATTGGGAATGTAAATTGGTACAATCACTTGGACGGAAATTTGGCATCATGTCCAATACATTCATAACATGCATGTATCAAGTTGAAAGTTTTGTGAATACTTCCCAATCTGATATTTTTATTCAATTATTTCATTTTAAAAATTTCTGGTTAAGTCTCATTAAATTTATTTCATGATCCAATAATGACTTCTAACCCATGGTTTGAAAAATATTATCCTAGAGAAACTCATATGGTATTCTGGAAACAGGATAATTCAAAATTTTCATAATGATATTGTCTATAACAGCAGAAGAAACTGAAAACAATTGAAATGTCTATCAAGGGAAAAACAGACAAAGGAATATTATATGAGTTAAAATGAGTAAAGTATTGCAGAATATCAATGACTTTTAGAAATATTACTTTGAAAGAAAAGCAAGACGAGCTCATACTTAAAATCTAATTTTTATAAAGCTAAAACAGTAAAAATAAATTAGCTAAATTTTAGATTATATACATACATAGTAAAACTTTTAAAAAGAAAAGAAAAATCAAAGAAATGCTGAGTTCAAAATTCAGAGTAATGGATACCCCTGGGGTGAAGCAATGGGCTTAATAAAGAGTTTGCAGATGGCTGCAATGGAAATAGCTCTTAAGTCAGGTGGTGGGTTTATGTCCATTTATTTTATTATTTTACTACCCACAATTTACCCAAATATGTTATATACACATCAAATATTGTATACTGAAATCTTAAAAAAAAAAAAGCTCAGAAATAACCCTTTAATAGTTCAAGGTTTTGAAACTTGAGATGCTGTTGAGGTAGATGCTATCACACACTTCTTAATTTCCATGAAACAAGTCAGAGATGGCAGGGGAGAGGTATGTAAGAACTTTCTGACAGGTTTATCGGATTCTGAATGAGTTACAGAGGGAGGGTATCTCCTGAGACACTTTAGTGTGGGTTTGACAGTCATATGTCTTCTGTGGTTTAGGAGTGGTCTTGCCTAAGGCAAAGATTGATGTTCAAGGGATGGATTGGATGACCTCTTTGATCCTCTTCAGCATATGGTCCTTGGTCTTTGGTCTTGTCCTCTCCTCTGGGCCTTGACAACAGCATGGCCTCACTCTCTGCCTGTGTCTACCTTGAACAATCTGCCAGGTGACACAGACATTCTATTTTCAAGTGAATGGTATCTCTTGGACAAAACATTCATCAGAGGAGGCAGATAGAACTAACAACCTAAACCATCAATCCTGGACATTAAACTTTTCACCTTCCTCAGCGAATGTCAGTATCAAAGGGACTAGAAGGAGTACACACAAGCATGTCCATACTACGCATTATTATGTTAAAAAGTCTGTGTAATGTATTTACCAAAAAAATTAAGAAAAGGATTTCTTTCCACAAATATGTATATAGTTAAATGTATATACATGCATATTACACATACACACAAAGATATACATGAAAAAGCAATTTCTAAAGAAGATCTTGCAACTAATAACCATGGTTTTAGAGACTAAACAAAGTGATAATATCCACATTGCTGATCTCTTGGTGGTATCTGCAGCAGTGTCTTGATCAAGGAAGCCAACAACCCAGCATCCTACTGGGAACTACAGTGCTGGGAACTCTTTAGGCTCATCAAACCAATTCAGTCATTTCCCTCTTCACCACTCCCCTCTGGTGAAATGCACATTAATATACAGCTTTGCTTCTCGTGGGATTTTTTAATTTGTGTTTTAAAATGACTTGTTATTTTCCTTTGGTTTCTTCCATTTGGAGAAGTTTTGGAATATCTGTTCACAAACAGAATATAAAACGTTTGTTTTTTAAGGAGAAAACATTCCGTTTTCTTAGAAAATGTCTCATTTATTATTTAAGGTGGAGGGAGGAGGGTGTGCTCAGGTAGAACTTTCTTTTTTTCTATTCCAATAGAAGACTTTTACAATAACAATATTTTTGTATGTGATTTGTATCCTTTAAAATGAATAAATAAAAATGGAGTAAAAAAGAAATCATTCAAATGAAATGAGACATGAGCAGGGTATATGATGTAACACATATGCCCATAATTTTTGGTTTTCAAGGCAAATGTCTGTGTTCAATTTGCCGCTGGAGTCTTATAGCAAACATTGTACTTCCCCCAGCTACCCACACCCTCAAAGCAGCAGTCAGCTGCAAGACAGATTCCCACTCAGAAGGGATGCAGGTGAGACATCAATGCAGCAAGAACCCAGTCAAAAAGGGCACGTGGAGTTCGGAGAGTTTTAGAAAATTTTATTGCAGGAACACATGTGTTAGTGTAGCAGATGGAAGTAATTATGAAGGGAAAACTCTGCCCTATTCTTAGAACCAAATTCCAATATTGTGAGGTCAGGCTAATGACTATCCTTGAGGACAAGTAAAATCAGACCACAGTGAATTTTGAAGATCAACTTCACGTTGTATCAGGTCATGATCTGCAGTGCTAAAAACTCATCAAAATTTGATATTATCTCTACCTCATTTCTCATTGGAAAGCGATGCAACCCCAAACTCACTCATCTAAAATTAATACACTTGCCTGTAGTCTCTGTTAAAAACCACATCTGACACTAGTATTTTATAGTCTGACTTGTAGGAAGTCCAATTATGATTGCTAATAAATAGTATGATTAACCCAAATAGGAGAAATTTACTTTATTTGGCTATTTCTATGCATGTAGTCCTTTCTGAAATGTTCTTTTCTTTGAAGGAGACAGGCAGACACCTGACATCTCCCTTAATAAATAGTATCATGAGAGTGAAGCTGAAGAAAATAGAGCAGAATGAGGTTGAGTGCTAAATCTGTGACCTATAAAACAGTCAGAAGGATTAGAAATAAGTCCAACCCTATGAACTATCTTGTCTAAGGGTTCATCCTGCAGACTTAAACACTAAAGTGATTTTACTCCCTCTTTGGTGTTGTCATATGGTTGTCTCTTCTTATTGGCGCCTCTCAAATAATCTGGTTGGTAATGATTATGGATGTGTTTGTTTTACAGTGATACAGCATCACTTGCCAGAGGAGTTCAACTCCTTTACTCTCATGGAACCACTGGCTGAAGGATTTACTGAAACAAGCAGGACTAGAATGGCATGAAAATTCAGGGCCCAGAAAGAATGAAGTGGGTTGTTCAGTTTCTTATATCAGTCTTCCAGCAATATGCACAGGCTTGCTTCCCATTGAAAGATGAAATAATTCGGATATTTAAAATTTGAATTTTTAAATATTTTGTTATTCTAAGCAGAGGAGTGAATGATGATGTAAGCAAGTATAATACTGGTTTTAAGCTCTTTAGTTAAAGACACAAGGCCAAATTCCAAAGGTGGTTCTGATAGTCATGCCAGCCCATTGCATGTACACAGCTGAAAGGAAACGTGCACACAGCATTGTAGGAAGAGTACAGACCGAAAGTTGGAAAGCGTGGCTTCCATTCCTGGTTCTTTCACCAACCAGCCTTTTACTCTGAATGAGAGACTTGACTTCTCAAGTTCTCAGTGGCCTCATGAACAATTGGAAGAATAATACCTTCCCTGCCTATTTCATTAAGTTAATAAAGTATGGAAATGAGAAAATACATTTGAAAGTGTAAATGGAAGTGTGTTTACCTCGGTGACCCAAACAAGTACGGTCACACTTAGGTGACTAAATCTGTAACTGTCATTTTCTTATCTACTTAATCAAGACCCCCAGATCATATCTGTTTCATTTGATTACATCAAGTTGAGCTACCTCCCCTTGGCAAGATCTGAATCAATTCTTTAGAATTCTTTGGAAATATATAAGGTCAGCAAATGTAATTGTTGGGAAGAACTAAACCCTCCCTCTGAAATTAACTATATTGAATTTACTGACAATTGATTTACCCATATATGCATTAGTTCAGCAAATAATCCAGAGCACCTGTGATTTGTCATACTTTGCACTAGATGCTGAGGATACAGTAATGAGGAAAATAGGGTAACCATGCTTGAAGTCAGACCAGATGTTCAACAGAAGCTGGGGGCTGGAAGGAGTGGATGAGCAGCATCAGGGAACCACCCAGGCTTGACCATGCAAGGCTAAAAATGGGTTGAACAGCCTCAGGTTGAAATCATGTGGTCCTATTGAAAAGAGAGAGACTGATATTCTTGATTAGCCATATTGAAAGCACTGAGAAGAACAGTCAAGCATGGAACGTAGCTCCATCCTCCCTTTACTAAGTGCAGCCCCAGTGACCAGCATCTGAAGCCTAAGCCTAGGAGTCTTCTCCCTTATTATTTGATTTGGCAGCAAATTTTCTCACTTCTATTTCAAGGGATATTCCAAATCCATTTAAGTCTCCTCAACTTCCTAATGCCACTCCTCGAAGGTATGGTGCTATCATGTGTCAACAGCGCTGCTGAAGGTCTTTCTATTTCATTTATTGTACTCACGGCCTTTTCAATCCTTTCTTTACAAAAGTGCTAGAGTGATGTATTTAATCAAAAAAAAATCAAAACACGTTACCTCTCTGCTTAAATTTCCTTTAATAGTTTTCTGTTCCTTGAAAAAACAAAAACAAAAAACAAATCCTTCCATGGAAGACAAAGCCCAACTTTCTTCTTAGCTTCATCTCCTTCCACATCCCACCCTTCAATGAGCTGCTACCACACTGACCTTTTTTCCCAAGAATCCAGCGTGCTCTTTCTAGCCTATAAGTCTTCAGCCTACTTATTCTGCGTGGACTGTTCTTCTGTTAGCTCTTGATAGTCTTAGATAGTTGGCTCCTTCTCAACTTTCAGGTTTCAACTCAGATGTTGCTTCATCAGAGGGGCCTGCCCTGAACACGCTATATAAATATCCTCTTACGGCTGCACTCTAGTACTTCACTCTGTTGGCTTGCTTGATGGCTGCAATATCATAATTCATAAGAAACATATATTTGGTCATTCAGATGACCAAATATATATTTCTCATATATATTTGGACCAAATATATTTATATATTTCTCATATATGTTTGGTCTTTGTCCAGGGTTCCTGGCTCACAGCTCCTAAAACCCTTGGAATTCCAATGATAAGAGGTATAAAGGTGCCTTTTCTCATGTTAAAGAGGTGATTTTTGGAAAGCCCTTAGGTGACCTAAGGATGAGAGGGCTGGTTGCCAGGAGAACCAACCATATGATTAGAGGGTTGGAATTTTCAGTTACCCCCTCATCTCTGAGGTGGGGATTTAATCGATCATGCCTATATAATGAAGATCTATAATAACTCAAAGGACAGAGATCAGAGAGCTTCCAGGTTAATGGACATGTGGAGATTTGGGGAGAGTGGTGCACCTGGAAAGGACCTGAAAGATCTGCACCCTTTCTCCATCCCTTACCCTACCCATATCTCTTCCATCCAGCTGTTCCTGAGTTGTATCCTTTTATAATAAATGAGTGATCTAGTAAGTAAAATGTTTCTCTGAGTTCTGTGAGCCACTCTAGCAAATTAATTGAACTGAGAAGGGGGTCGTGGAAACCTCTGATTTATAGACCACCTGTCAGAAGCACAGGTAACAACCTAAGCTTGCAACTGGTGTCTGAGGTGGGGTTGGGGAGTAGGAGAGCAGTCTTGTAGGACAGAACTCTTAACCTGGAGGACCTGATGCCATCTCCAAGTAGTCAGTGTCAGAATTGAGTTGAATTGTAGGACACCCAGCTGGGGTTGAGGAACTGTTTGTTGTTGGTGCAGGAACCCTTATGCACATACATTGGAAATTGGGTCTCAGAATACCAAAAGAATGGCATATATGATAATCTGTCATTTGCTTATCTTTCATCATCCCCTATCCTAAGTATTTTAGTTCCATGATGACATGGTCTTTGTCTCTTGCACATTGTTTCATTCTTACCATCTTGCACAGTGCCTATCATAACATAGGCCCTCAAAGACTGAAAGAATACATGAACAATGTAAAACAAAATTTGTTCATAGTTTCTCATAAACAAGGTTGTAAGAATACACAAGAAGATGAACCAAACAATGACTTGGAAACAGGGGCTACATAGGGAGGCAAGGAAAGAAAGTTTCTTAAATCTGGAAAATTATAGGCTGAGTGCAGGAAAAATGGCAGCTGCTAGGTCAAAAAGAGGAGTAAGGGGCTATTCCACACAGTAACAAAACCATGAATAATGGCAAGGCATCATCTGAAAGAGTCACACATTTTAGGGTTCAATATAAATAGAGCATAGAGTGAATCATTGGAGTGTAGTACATAAGGCTGAAATTGCACCCAGTTCATGAAGAGTTTAATATAACATGTGTAGGGGCATTAGCTGGTATGCCCCTTTAAAAACCATGTGTCCTTGAGGCTCCCGTCTGGGCTATGCACTAGCACCAACAATGATAACAGTCCTGGGCTTGGCCAACCCAGCTGCTTTCTCATGGGAGAGTTAGCACCAAGACCCTCGTGGTCTGTGGGAACATGGAGGCCCTCTGTGGGGGCTCTGGTCCTTGGAATGCAGGTCATACAGGGATGATCCCCCTTGGCAAGCACACAGCCTTTGTTCCTCTGCCTGCTTAAGCAAGGGCTTCTCTCATGGGGCGATAGCGGGTACATGTTGCTGTCCAGCGGCCGCCGCTGGACCTTCCCTGTAAGTAACTCCCAATAAACCCATATGTCTCATTCGCTGTCCTTGGGTCTTTTCTTTGGTCTCACAGCAACCTCTCCCACACTGCTGGCCCAGACGGGGGTGTGGCAGAACAACACGCTAAAATATTTGTGCTTTTTCATGGGCAGCAGGAATCAGCAAAAGTTTATTAGAAGGGGAATATATAATCAGATTTGACTTTCAGGGAAATAGGTGTGATAGAGGATGCAACGGTATGAGCAAAGACTGGAAAGAGGAAGATACTTGGAGAAGTTTTCACCTGAGCAGGCAAAAGAGATGAGGACTTAAAGCGAGTGAGGCAGCAGTGGCAGGAGTAAAGAAGAGGGCTCAGAAAAGAGGCAAGCAATGGAAGGGACACCCTGTAGGGAGTCGGATGAGAAGGAAGATACAGAGGTGAATCCTGGTTTCTAATTCATAGGACCGAGTGGATGCATCAACGAGCTAAACTCAAGAAAAAAGAGAAAAAGCAAATTTGAACAAAAAGAACATGACATCAATTTTGTTTTTTAAGTTATAAAAACATTTTTTTTCAAATAAGCAGTAAATGCTTAATTCGGAAAACTTGGGGTGCACAGAAGAAAAGTAAAGGAAAAACACCCAACCTGTTTCCCACCTCCTAACTAATATCATTAATACAAGTTTGCTATGTGGCAGTATTTGCGTGCATAGATGTAGAGATTTTTGTTTATTTTTTTGTTTTATGTAAATGGAAGCATAGCTTGCTTTTTCATATCACAATATATTACATACTTTGTAAACAAGGTAAAATAGATGTTTATTTATTTTACAAAGTAAAATAAATGTTTACAAAGTAAATAAATGTTTTTCTTCACCATGTTTTTTAATGACCTCATAACATATTATGAGGTACAGCATATTATACTCTACTATCATATGGATATTATCCATTATATTATTGTATATTATCATATGGATACACCAAATTTTACTTGACTAATTTTCCATTGTTGAACACTTAGTATTTTTCAATTTTTCTTATTGAAAATAATGTTATAGTGAACAATTTTTACGAATTCATTTTGGAAATACTAAAATTAAAGAAACTAAGAGGCATCTATAAGAAATAATAACTTCCGTTTTAAAGCACCTTCTATGTTCCAAATACTACACTAAGTGCTTTACAAACATTATTTTATCCAACGTGCACTACTCTGTGAGTGGATGGTAACTCCACTTCACAGATATGAAAACAAAGGCTTAAGGGGGGCGGGGGGAGGATGAGTAATTTGTGCAGGTTCACACAGTTAAGCGCCGAAGCAAGGATTCCATTACAGTATAAAAACCCACACTCTTAATCACCACCCTCTGCTGCCTCTCAGATGGCATTTGGAAATACGGATCTAAAACTCGGTAGAAAGTAGAAACTAAATATTATGTTTTGTGAGTCATCAGCATCTAGAGGAATGAATCTCAATTCAGCTCTTGGTTATCATCTGGGGAACTTTCAGATCACAGCACTAACCTGATCCCACCTCAGAACAATTCAGTCAGAACCTCTGGTCAAGAGAGTGTGGAGGACAGGTATTAGCAGGTTTTAAAAGTGCCACAGATGTTGCTAATATGCAGCCAGTACTGAATGTCAATCATCTGAAGCAACTGAAGCCGAGGACTGGGATGAGATGGCCACGAGTCAGTGCGTAGAATGAGAGAGGAAGAGATACTACAGAACAACCATATTTGAGAGGTTAGTCAGGGTTCCAAGAAAGGAGACTCAGCAGTAAGAAGCTAGATGGAAGAGTGTCCTGGAAGTTATGGAAGAGAGAATTTTAGCACTAATATGTGTATGAAATCTAACACATACTCTCAGACATTATTCAAGTTCAAATAATTTGCTGTGGTACTCTCAGGTTGATACTGATATAAATTGCCAAGCCTTCTTGACTTGCCAATTGACCTTCACCAGGATAGTTCAGGATAAGAGTTTTTGTCATCCTGTTTCTGCATTGCTCCACTGTTGATCTGGTTAGTACATTTCTGTATCCCGTACCGGTCCACTTTAATAAGGTTGCTTACAGGCTGGTAGAAAATACTGGGTAAAGAAAATCTAGGTGAAGAATTACTTTCAGTTCAGTGCAGCGACTTTCTGCTATTTGCCTCAAATAGACTTTAATAACCATATTTTTTGATGTATTAAATCATTTATTATATATAATAATATTTATATAATTAAATATTTATTAATGTAGTTATATAAGTACATCACATATTATGTTAAATAAGATACTAATTAGCAATTATAAAATAATATGTTAATCTCCTCTCTAACATTTCATGAAACAATTTTATTTCAACTTTTCACCAGCATATTCAATATCAGTGTCTTCATCATCATTAGAGAACTTTTAGTCACCTGAAATATTTTCCAAAACATATCATGTCAATTTCTGTTTTTAAGTTAATGACAGAATGTATTTTGAAACTCAGTATAACACTGTGACTAGGAATTTCAAGCCATAAAAACCCTTTTCTATAATAGCAATAAAGATGTTTTATTTATCCTAAAGCACATATAAGACATAACTATTTGCTATTCTAATTTTTCAAATTCATGTTGCATGACATAAACTTTTCTGTGTAGTTTTTTATTTCATTTGGATCCTCCTGCACCTGAGACAAGCCCTTGGGTGTAGATAGTTTATTGTGAAGATGATTCCAAGAAGCAGAAGTGAGAGAACAGGTAGAGTGAGGCAGGAACGGAGAAAGCATTAGGTGTGGAAGACAGGATATAGAGGTTGCAGCTGTGGGCAGCAGGCATAGGGCTGGAAGGTCAGTTCCACCAGGACGTCCTGAGAAGTATACAGAATATCTTCCAGAATTGTCCATCTGAAGGCTAGAAGCCTGGACCATTGATCCACTGACTCCCATGCCCCATCAGTTGAGGGTGACCCTAAGGGACATTATTTCCCATCACTTGCACTTCACGGATACCATTGTGCAGTGTTCCCACTGAGCCCCCACAGCTTCTGAGAAGGCACTGCGGGCAGAAAGTCTGTGCTTAAGATAGGACCCTGTTGGCATGAGGAGTATCTGCCCTCCCAAGAAATGGCCAAAATTAGAGTTGGGTGAAGCAGATGCAATGTAGTCCACCAGAGGCCTCCACCACAATTCTAGAATTCAAATAGTATTACATAGTTTAAATTGAAAGCAACAGGGTCCACTGCCTCACATGTTCCAAGTCTTCATCTCCCAATATCCAGAAAAGCATTCTCATTTGGCTACTTATAATTGTGTTTCTAATAATATTCGTATTCTGCTATTTATTGATATATCAATTTTAGATATTTTCTATTGACTTTCGGATTACAATAAAGATTTAGCCCCCTTCCCAACATATGCCCTTCATGTGTAGAAAAACCACTGCTCATCTTCCCAATATATTTAGATTACAATTTGGGATATTATTATAAATAGTTTACATATCATTAAAGGTAAATATATAAATATTATTCACAGCTGAGTACCATAGTACTATGATTATATTTCCTTCCCTGTACAACTTTTGTCTTCCTGGAGTTATAGGGATTATTTTTTTTCCAGTTGTCTTTTGCCGTCAAAGGTTTATCCTTATACTTTCTAAAGAACTAAAAATCTACACTATGTGTTCTTTCAAACTCATTTTCCTTCATTGGAAGCATTCCTCCTGGAGTCCTCCATTTCCTTCTTCAAGTCTGGAAAAGCTGTTCTAGGTCATCCTGGAATTTTTCTTCACAATCATCTTGAGTTTCTCTTTTCTTCTCATCTAGGTTCTTTTTACTTCATCTCTTGTTTCTTTGAACCCATGTCTTCCTCTTACTTGTGTACTCTCTGAGAAAGAACATAACAGTAGTTGCTCTTATTTCTTGAGATCTAGATCATATAAAAATATCTTTATTCCCCCTGTCCTCACTGATGCATGGTTTGGCTGAGTATACAATTTTAAGTTGAAAATTCTTTTTTGCTCAGAATATGAAAATCAGTGCATTCCAACTTTCAGTCTTGCTGTGGGATTCTGGTATCATCCAGATTTCTAATCCTTTGAATATATCCTGATGATTTTTTTTCCTGATTTTTTCTTACCCACAATAGCTCACATGCAGATACTCATACAATGTGTGATGCATTTCATGGGCCATTTCAACTTGAAAATCCATTTCCTTCAATTCTCAGAAATTTTCTTTTATTAGTGTTTAATAATATCTTTGTTTATTTTCTGTCATTTTTCCAATTCAGCATTGCTTTGTCTTCTTGGTCTATTTTCAGGATGATTTATTTCCCCATTATTCAAATTTTTCTTTCAACTTAGAGCTTTTTCTCAGAGTCAGATTTGTCCCTTGTGGGTTTTTGTTGTTGTTTACTGACTTGTTTTTAGTATGTTACTCTTGTTCATCCTACCTTGTCCTTAGGCTAATAGTGCCTTTTGTTGTTAACTCTTTAATCCTTCCTGAATTCTGATATAAAAGTAAATTCTCTAAGGCTATAATTACAGATATTTTGAAAGTTTTCTTCTGTTCCCTTGCAATGCCTCTGTTTCATATAAATTTTCCTTGTCCATTGATTTAAACTTGGATTCTTCTTGTTAGAAGCATTCCATGAATGTCTAGAGATCTTTGACAATCCACTCATTTCATAATACCAAGTCACTAAAAAGCTGATTGAAAGATCTATGTGTGGGAGCAGCATTTGTGCCCTGTTAAGCCTCATGGTAGGATGGTTAGGAGGAATTCTGGTCATTTTGATGGGAACTTTAAATGTTGGAATCTCAGATTCTTTTTTTTCATAACAGTTTCTCCAGACATGATTCTCTAATCTCCTCTCTTCCCTCTTTAGACTTGGCCACCCATTGCTAGGAGCAAAACAGAGGGAAGAAGGCTCAAGGTTTCATTGTACCTTGTGTTTACTTTCTCTTACTGCCTCTGTTTCCCTCTAGCACCTCAATGCCACTCTCCACTGTGCCAAGGATCCAGAGTGTGGTGATTCTGTGGTTTAGTTTCTCCATAGAATAAACCTTTGTTTTTTTAGCAGGGGTGGGGGATTGGCAGGATCTAACTGCTTCTTATATAGACAGTCAGACTTTCATGTAGCCTTCCTATTTTACCCTCACCTCTCACTCTCATTTCCTAGGGAAGACAGCCAGTGCCACAATCCTGGGTTTTTCTGGTTTTCTTTTATGTGCGTAAGCTTGTTTTTCATTAGTATCTCTTTCTGATGGCACTTTGGGTTCAGCTTTCTTTGGTCTTCTAAGTCAGTTATTTCTCATCCGTTTACTTTTCTTCTTCCATGTATGTGCCAGAATCTCTCATCCACTTTTCCCACCTCTCCTGTTCCCTTTGTATTTGTGAGGTTATACTTTAAAAATTCCTTTACAGGAGCCGGCCCAGTGGCACAGTGGTTAAGTGTGCACATTCCGCTTTTGTGGCCCTGGGTTCGTGAGTTCGGATCCTGGGTGTGGACATGGCACCGCTTGACAAGGCATGCTGTGGTAGGCAACCCACACATAAAGTGGAGGAAGATGGGCACGGATGTTAGCTCAGGGCCAGCCTTCCTCAGCAAAAAGATGAGGATTGGCAGCAGATGTTAACTCAGGATTAATCTTCCTCAAAAAAGAAAAAAATTCCTTTACAGTAATTTTAAAGAAATTGTAAATATGAATACAAATGTATTACTGTAAGTATATTCATATACAAATGATCATGCCACCCCACTTAACCCAAAGTCCCAACTATACTTCTGTTGCTTTTGTTGCTCACATTTTGTTGCTAATTGTTATTGAACAAATTTATAAAACAAAAGAACTTTAGAGTAGACAGTGGGAAGGAAATGACGTTCATCATGTCATGGCTATATGACAAGCACAATGCTGGGTGCTTCCTACATAAAAAGTTATCGGATCCTTACAATCTGTGTTGTTCTGTAATGGCCATTTTACAGATGGGAAATTGAAGCTCATAAAAATTAAGTAATTTTGCCCAGATCACAAAACTAGCCAACGGAAGATCTAAGACTTCCACTCAAAGCCTTTGTTCTTTTAAGTGCATCAGTAATTGTTCCCCAAGTAATTTCTCTCAAATGTCTCAGAATGTTGACTCATACCACAACTGTTGAACAGAATTATAAGCATCTGATATTTCAGAGAGATTAAACACTTTTTTGGTGTGCTAAGTGCTGTCTCAAAGGTTTTCTCTTACAGGTATTTCCTGTCTCTCTCTAGCAATGACTTTTGTTTGATTGGCAAAGATAGAAGAATCTATCTTGGTGCCTTGCTTGAGGCTTAACGTCTGGGGTTGTCGTTTAGCTCCTTCATATCAATTGAGTTGCTGTATGGTCATAAGGTATTCTGAGGAGGCCAGGAAAGCAAAATATCACCACCCCTAGAGGTCAGGCTGAAGAACAAGAGCCTGAGATGATGTTCCAAAAAGCAAAGATTCAACCATACAGGACATTGATTTGCTTATCTGAGAATCAGAGAATCATGGTCTCAAGCTGGAAATGAAGGGAGGGTTGAGAACATCTACTCCAGAGCCAGAGGGGTTGGTAAGACAGACCTGAGAACGGAAATCTGAGATAGACTGATTTATCATATTCTTCATTATCTTCTTTTTGCCTGAGGCCACGAGTAGTGTAACGTGCTGGGTTTTATGTTTATTCACTTGTTCAGCTCTGAACTGAAGAGTAGAGCTTTTTTCTCCTGGGCCCCTCCAAATATCTTCAGTGCCAGCTGCCTTAGCAATATAGAGTTTGGGCCAGCATCCCATTTAGCCATTCATGTAGAACTTTCTCCTTTGATTTGATAATTCATTGGCCCTGTGAGGAAGAGCCTTTATAAACTTTATACTTACCAAGGTGAGGCATTCCTCTCTTGTCCATTTCTCTTTTTCTGTGTTTTGCAATATCACCTCTTACCTTATCCCTGATACACGTGAACAGACACAGATTCACATACACAATAGAATATGGATATAAATCAAATGCTTCATCCTTCATCAAATGCCCTAATTTGTGTTAGGAAACAAGATCTCTTCTCCAATGGTAAACCTTCCATTTTCTTCAAGTAAAATCTCTTCTGAGCAAGGCAATATGTCCTCATTTCCCTTTCATTTAAGGGAGACTTCATCCAGAATAGAGCCTTTTTTATCTTTGCTGAATATGCTGCTGGATTCTAAAATGCATTAGGGCTTTCATTATGATTTATAAAGGCACATATGCACAAATATAGTTAATATATTAAATAAAGACTATAATACACTTCTAGAGACATTGTTATGGCATGGAGTTGAGAGGAATAATTTTATTTGACACTGTCTTTTAGCAGAGCAGAAATAGTGTTACACTCAGTATGCCATCTATAAAGAATCCAGGATGGAGAAGATAAAAATACACAAGAGTAAGAATCTGTGACAGCATAGTCTCATGACATGTTGCTTTATTATTATTCTTAATAAGAATATTGGTAGTGTAGGAAGTATTTCTGCGCTGGAATATCCATATAATTACTTCTCAGCTGCATTATATAAAGAAAAACAAGTATTCAATATGTCTCATATTGAAGTATTTTATTTAGAATGTATTCCCTTCTGTCCCCAAAAATAAGAGAGGGGAAAAAACCCCACAAGCAACAAAATAAAATAAAATAAAATAAAATAAAATAAATGCCCTGACGAAGGCATTGTTTCACCAAGTGCCGATGAGAAAAGCTGACGCAAAATTCACAGTGTGAAAGGACTGGAGATACTCTGGGGACAGAAAGTCGATTATGGCCTTTTCACCTTTGCATTGTTGGTGCTAAATGCACAGCAGGTCTGTAAGTTAGAAACTGCTGATGCCATGTGAGGCCAGTTGAGCAATCCCTGTGAAATGATTTATGGTGGTCTTAAATTTATTGTCAGTGTGCAGCAGCGACATTTCACATGTGATTGGTCTAAGCAGTTCTTCATAACGGTACCTCTATGGGTTTTCCCCATTTTTGCATTATTATTCAACATTTTCTAGTAACAATTCTTTCACTTCCTGAGCAACAAAAGAAACTGTGATTATCGATCGCCTGTAGTATGCTAAGCTCTGTTTTTGACACTTACCTCATGTTATTTCTAATCCTTGAGACAATCCTGCAGAATAGGCATTATTCCAATTTTACCTAAGAGGAGACTGAGATTCAAAAGGATTAAACAGTGTAACTAATAAGTGATAGAAACACATTTCAATCCACGTTCATCGAACTCGGAAGCCTGTGCTCTTTCTACTAAATTAACATACGTTCTCTTCTTAAATTTAACCTGGAAATTTTCTCACTTTCTATAATGATTTCTATAAAATGCCATGATTTTGATCCTGGAGGTCATGGGGCCATGTATACCTACATGTCTCCTGCCACAGTTTGAGTAAAGATATTTGTGGAAATCTAGCTGACCCCAAAGGAAATTAACTTTTGGCAAAAAAAAGGAAAGAAAAGAAGTAAAATTTAGTAAGAGACACATGCAAAATTATAGACAAACTGAAGAAAACTTAGAGAAAGGTAGCCAAAGCAGTGAGTGGCCCTAAAACCATGTAACAAGAGTGGTTGGTGAATAAATCAGGAGTGTTTTGTTTGGAAAAGAGTCAATTCACATGGAGATTTGATCCTGGTGGTCTAATGGTTAAAATTCAGTGCTCTGTGAGGGAACCACACCACCTGTCTATTGATTCTCAGACTGTGGAGGTCATACTGTGATGGCTGCATGTTGCTGTGATCCTGAAAGCTATGCCACTGCTATTTCAAATACCAGCAGAGTTACCCATGGTGGACAGGTTTCGGCGGAGCTTCCAGACCAGACAGACTAGAAAGAAGGACCTGGTGACCCACTTCTGAAAAAATTGGCTGTGAAAACCCTATGAATAGCAGCAGAGCATTGTCCAATATAGCACTGGAACGTCAGAGGATGATGCAAAAAGACCAGGCAGGGTTCCGGCTGCTGCACATGGTGTCCAGAAATCGGAATCGACTCTGCAGCACTAACAAAGACAAATCAATACTTTAAAGGCTGACTTAAAGAAG
The DNA here is from genome assembly GCF_041296235.1 of Equus asinus. Classification (NCBI taxonomy): domain Eukaryota; kingdom Metazoa; phylum Chordata; class Mammalia; order Perissodactyla; family Equidae; genus Equus; species Equus asinus. Next base: position 39,383,609 of record NC_091801.1, on the reverse strand, counting down.
AGAAAGTTGATCTGTTTGTATATGACCAAAGAGGGAGCATGGAAGACCTTGGGAAGGTCTAGGTCAGCTGTAAAGAGAACTTTCTAAGAATCAGAATTCTTAGAGGAAACAGGCAACCTAGAGAGGGAGCAAATTCTCTACTATTAAAGGTGGGTAGAGAAAAGCCAGTTAGTGAGCAGAAGACAATTAAATACAAGGGATTCAAGAATCAGAATCGCGATCGAAAGGGATTTCCTTTAAACTTTCCTTTCAGTCCTGACTGGAAGTTGACAGCCCCGGTGCTGCTTGCCGGATATGTGCCGCAAACACTCTGGGATAGAATTAAACTGGCACATACTGATGTGGGCAATAGTTTCTTAATAATAAAATTGGATAACATTATCAAAATGTTGTATCTTTCTTTCCTTTTTCTTTTCATTCATTTTCAGATTTATGTGTCCTGCCACATGTTTTAGGCCAAAATGGTTAATTAATGCTCGATCAACACAGCCTCTGTGTTGATTAGTTAATACTATATCTGTATCAGTGATGAGGAAAGTGACAGACTGAACGGAAAATCTAGATAGGGTGTTGGAAATAAAGCAGGATGTGAGCCATACACTTGGTCCGGTTGCTGGTCAGGACACACCCTGCTGCCTTCTGCCTTCTGCCCAGTATTTCCTTTTTACATTCTTGATCTGCATTTCTGTTTTATGACACACAGCCTTGAGCCAGACAGTGCAGTGCGTGGTAAGATGCCTGTCTGCTACAGGCGTCACCTGGTTTCCTTCATGTGCAACTGCAGCTCTTGGCAAAAAGAGGCTAACTCAGAGCACATCGGAGAGTCCAAACAGCAGAAGAGTGTTAGGTTCCTTTCCACATGCTTGAAGGAAGAAGAGGGCTAAGAATAAGAGAGAGAACGGAAGGTCTATGAGTAGTTAAAACAGGACAAACTGAAACTAGTCTACTTTTTAATGAGTCAGGTTAATTATGGTCATGAGCTGGGTAGCCCTGATTTTAAGAAAGAAGAAGAAATTCTGCAGATACATTTTTTTTGCGATGCTGAGAACTGATAGAGTTCTTGGATCTTCCTAAATTAGATACTTCTAATTTAGCATCACAATGATACTGCTACAATATATTTTTTAAAATAAATTCATTGCTAGACATCAACACCTGTACTTAAATTCTTCTTAGGCAGGAGTCTATTTCTTTTCTGTGACTAAAAACTTTTCTAAAGCAGGGAGAGTCTTACTTTGTTTATGATAATTCTGAATAATCCATTAACTGTGTGTGCAGAAGTACATTTCAAAGTCTATTTTTATGGAGAAGCTATAGAGAACACTTCATTTTATCCAGATCAGTTCAAACACATACCCATATATTTACGAACATGTAAATACTGGCACAGGACCTGTGAACTGTTGTTCTTCTAGGCAAAGTGGCATCAATTATTTCCTCCTGTTGTGTTTCTCTTGGAGGGAGGAGGAAATAGAGCTCAGCTTGAGTGGAAAATTTTCTTTCTTCATAGCAAATAAATTTTGTGAAAAATCTCAAAATATTTTGGCCCAATTCTGTATTTGCCTGATTTAAGATGCATACAGATTAAATGCTGAATAAAACCTTTAGCCAAAGAACAATAAAATGCTCCAGATTCTATAGGAATTGTCAAGAACCAACCCATCTTTCCTTTCTGTTTAAGGGCTAGGTGACAAGACCTTAGATTTGCTCCAATTGTGATGTCAAGGTTGATTCTTCAGGGAGAGAGAAAAAGATTTATGCATTGAAAAGCATTACTGAAAAGGTAAAATTGCAGAGACTACTTTTTTCCCCAGGAAGAGTCGTTTCTAGAGAAATATCTCTTAGTCTTCTCCCCTCCTCTTTCTGAAGATTTGCTATGCAGCTTTCAAATATGCTGTCTTTTTGCTTCTAAGAAAACACCTCCATATTTCTCTGTGTGCATGTGTGTGTGTGTGTGTGTCAAACTGTGTCTTAACAAACCATCTCCATAATCAAACAAAATACAGAATTTTGATCATAAGTTGGACCTGAACTTCCCATTACATGATCAATGTGGTCCTCTCATATTTGGTTCCTTGGGTAAGGTGAGACCCAATGAGACAAAGTAAACCTTTATACGTGTACAATGCTGTGTTTTGAACTACTTTATTGAAAGATAACCGGTCGTTTTAAACTATTTCTATCAGGATTCCTGAACCTTGGATACACAGCAAACATTCAGGAGATTGTGAAAACTACCCCCAAATGCCCCATCTCCCATCAGGAGTTAAGAAACAACAAGGTATTTCTGAAAAAAGCTATGATACTTGGCAACATTTTGACAGTGAAACTTCTCCAGATTTTTAATCCCTGCAGCCTGTTTCTATCTAGCATAAACATGACCAAACTGCTGTTCAATTATATAATGGCCACTTTAATGATTATTTTGTTTTAGTCAAAATGCATTTGAGCTCCCATAAAGCTCATTTTATCAGGAAGGTAAAGCAGGGCAGCTCCAAAGGGCAAGTTTGCCCGCAGCCCTGCAGGAGTCTGGGTTTTAAGGTGGCCCTCCGTTTCTCCCTGCTCATTTGGCAGCTCTCTTGTCATTTTATTTCAATTATTACCAAAAGCTATCTGTGTAGGAGCAGCTCCATAAAACGGAAAATTGCAGTTAAGTTCACATCTTAACAGCATTTCAAGTGCACATTGTAACAGAGACTCCCAGTAATCAAGTTGCTGGAAAGCTGTTATAATAGTCTTTCTCTCTCTCTGAATTGCAGCAGGAAAGGCAGATGTGGAAATTATGAGTAATGTAATTGATGATCTTAAAGCTTTTAAATACCCAAGCTCTCAACAATCAAGATCTATTTGAGTTCAGAACCTAATAAGAAGTAAATACAATAGGTTTCAATAGTACGTTTTATCAAGAGCTCAGCAGCACTTTCACTCCTTCTGCTTTTATGGGCAACATTATCATCTCATCAGCAGACAAGTTGGAGAATTTTATTGTGACACATAATCATTTTTAGTTCATCATATTTCTCCTTTTCCTTGTGCAGCTTTTTTAAAAATAAAGTTTGCTCGTTAGATACACCATTTCAGAGGATTTCGTCCCTATTAGATTTAATAGGAAAGAAAGCAGTGTTGTTAAAACAAGCTGTTTATTGACAACTAATTTATTGTGTTGCACGGTAGGAAGCTCCATAAAACACATCAATGTGTTAAAAATTATACTGCTAAGATATTTTCTAGATACTGTGATTCACAAAGCCTAGCTAGCGACAATTATTTCCAAATTCACCCTGCAATTTATTCCCTAGCCTGGCCCCAGAGAACTTGCATGCTATTAAGAGTTAATTCAAATGCCACATTAAATACACCTCGATATTATTTTCGTTAATATGCAAATCATTCATAATATGAGGGTGATCTTACATTCAGTGGGAATGGCAATAATGCCTACTTAATGATGTATTCATCAGTGCCGTAGGTGTCTTCATACTATTACTATTATATATTGTTTTCAGAAACAGGCTTCACCACAAAGAAAATTGTATTGTCTCTGAAATAATGATTTCAAATATTTTTTTTCTCTTTTGGTGGAAAAACATCTTTGTTAAGCACACATAGTACTGGTAATCTTTCCAATGCTATCATTTTCACATCTAGATATAGTGTTACCAACTAACCTGGCTTCTGAGATCTGGAATTGTTATCATTAACATTTTAATCTTGAAGAAAACTCACAAAAAAGTGACTTTTTTTGTGTATAAGAAAAAATCATTTTCACATTTTTATCATGTTTTCTCCTGCATTTCCTAATTGACAATAAGGAAACTGTTTATACATGGTGTTTTTTCCAATGTGAAACAAACAAATGTGTGTGTGCGTGTAAATGAATAGATTTCTTGCAAAATAATGCGAACTTTTCATGGCATCAATAACATAAAATATAAATTAATGCTTTTTTTTTAAAGATTTTTTAATTTTATTTTATTTTTCCTTTTTCTCCCCAAAGCCCCCCAGTACATAGTTGTATATTCTTCGTTGTGGGTCCTAGTTGTGGCATGTGGGACGCTGCCTCAGCGTGGTTTGATGAGCAGTGCCATGTCCGCGCCCAGGATTCGAACCAACGAAACACTGGGCCGCCTGCAGCGGAGCGCGCGAACTTAACCACTCGGCCACGGGGCCAGCCCCCATTAATGCTTATTTTTTGAACACGTTTTGTCACTTTCCAGTGGAGAAAAAAGGATAAAAATAGCTTCTGGAGAAGGACATGTGAAATTTGGTCATGATTGCTCTATCTTCGAAAAACTCATACATGTGGTGACCAGGTAAATCAGCAAAAACCTCAAAGAAGCTTTTACATTGCTCTGTCTCTTGCATGTATGGCTTTATTTTACACAAAATTAAATATTAAAAAAATCCACAAATGCCAAATTAGTCTAAATATATATATATTTTTTAAAAAAACCTTCTTGTTATTGTAAGCCCCAGGTTAAACCATGAACCATGTCAAACCTTAATGCCTCTCGTCAGAATGTTGACTTTCAATCAAAAACCTTCCTGCCTTGGTTGTGCACTCAGCTACAGATGACAGGAAGAGCACATCGATCAATTATAAATAACATTCAAATTAAACATGCAGTTATGAAAGAGAAGATCAAAGAGGTGGAAGAATCTCCCCCATGCCCAGCCCACCAGCCCAGGATTCCCAAGGGTGAGAAGTAAAGCTAACCAAAGGGTCTTTTGGTAGCAGGATTGTTTTGCCACGGATGAGGGATTACTGATTGGCTTTTTAACTCCAGCTTTCCAAATAGTTTTTCAGTTATTTAATTTACTCTACATGGAGTCTATTGATTATTCAAGTTGGCAGTCAATTTTATAGGGCACCCCACTGTTTCTTTGCTTAATGTAGTCAATGATTGTAATTGCTTGATCAGTGCAGCCCATGAAATAGGTTTTGTGTCTTTTTTACAATGCATTGATGGCTTTATCTGATGGAGCCTTGGCAGGGCCGGGTTTTACAGCGCTACCCGGAACTCCCAGAGGTCTCTAGATTAATGGCTATGGCGAGCTGTTGGAGTTGCTGATGCTGTGCTCCAGAATGTATTCACACATCTGGCATGCCACACTTGGCATTAGTGCCAGCTTTGTGTTGTGCAGTTACAGAATCGCTCACCAGTGCCTAGTTAACTGTTTTCACTAAGGGAATGAGATAAAAAGCCATCCAGAGAGCTGTTGGCACCCACTCTCTGTCACTGTAGTCACACATTAAAAAATTTTTTTCAGTCTTTTTTTTTAAGAGGTAAATGATGTATGGAAACAACAAATTACGTGGAATGTTTATGTTTTGAACTCTGTTTGGATTCTGAAAATCATCCCATGGGTGTTCAGATTTCCTATAAACCAACAAGCAGCGCTATCCATCCCTTCACCACCGCCTTGCCTTGGATGAGAGCATGAGAGTATGAAATGCATCCAAGTTTTCTGTAGGAGCTGACAGGAGCTTTAGATTTCGAGAGAAAGGTGGATAGCAGAATCACAAATGTGGAAAGCAGCCTGAACTGCGCTCCATAGCTCATTACAATAAAGGTAATTCTCCTGTCCTTCAGTGAATTGGGTTAAATTGCTCAGGCATCATTTCCCTATGCCCACATGTCAGTATTTCATATTTGGTACAATTTGAATTGCATTATTAGACATGTAAAATGTAGTTTTAATAAGTAGACCAAGAAAAAGTAATGAAATATGCAATAGAGTTGCATAAATCCATGGACAATATAATTATATACTACACAGACATGATTTACAGTGCCCAGGATGATAGATTTTTTAGGAAAAGTGTGATAGATTTTTAGACCAGCTGGGCTCTGAGTTGATTTTCTCAACAGAGTTTGACATCGAAACTAGGCAGGTACAGTTTCTTTATTAACACTTTTCTCTGTGAGTAATAAACTATAAATGAATAGTGCATCTCTGAAAAGGAAAAATCTACTGAGAAGACAGAAAACAATACTTTAACTTCTTAAGTCTACATGGAACTGAAATTTCCGTTAGAGTAAGCAACTCTATAAGAAAACTCTATAGAAGAAAAACATATATGTGTATTCAATACTAATCTGTTGGCCTGTGTGCAAGAAAACCATTAAAATTTTCTGAAAATAACCATTCTTGTTTTTAGATTTTATAGACATTGTGTGACATCATTGCCAGGATAATTTCACCATGAATTCATATTTTAATGCATTTATAATAGGAAGCTCTCCAGCAAATTCCTCCTTTCCCTCTTTACTTTCTTGGCCTTCAGACACAGTCTAATATATTTTAATCATTTCACTCATAGCCTTATATATTACACAACTTTCTCTCCTTATACAGAATGTTATTATTTAATAAAATGAACAGAAAGAAGCCAAGTCAGAAATTTATACTAGTTTACTGCCAGTCCAGGCTTTGAAATATGAAGAAATGCCTTTTCTTAAGGACTGTGGAAAGTATCTTACTACCCCTCTACTCTTAATTTCATTTTACTTTGAAACGTTATAAAAATGACAGTCATTTTGAAGCAGATGTCTGAGTCACTTTTCCATTGCTGTATGCTTGGAGATGGTCTGCATGGCTGAAAGCCTGGCTCCATCTCCCAGCCCCTTCAACACACACGCACATACAATGAGTGGGACAGCAAAGAGTGACATAATAGCTAAACAAAATACTCAGAGGAACTGAAGGACTCACTAATATGACAGCTGATTAAAAGCCTTGCTTCAAATTGATTGAAGATAACATGTGATTGTGGGTAAGTAAGGAGACTGGGCTAACCTACAGTCTGGGGAGATTGTCCTTGTCCGGGATAGAATGATTACACCACACCCTCCACCCTAGCTTCCTCACAGAGACAAAAGCTTAGCTAGTTGGTCTCTGAGGGAGTCCTGTGCATTCAATTGATCCTATGGGGGGATTACCTTGTTTCTGGGTCTCCATTCATTTCTCAGTTTGACAAGTACTTATTTGAGGGCTAGATCCCCTTTTCCATACTCTCACCCATCTGTTATTGATTGTTCCAGAGGGCAGGGCCTTTGTCATTTTCACTTGCCTTTTATTGTTCCTTTTGGTAGCAAGGTGTTATGCAGATGTAGACACTTAATAAATACCACAGTGCAGAGCTCTGTTGCCCCTACATAAAAGGAAACATGTCCCCAGTGAAAATAAACGTAAGTGTGCTTAATCATCCATCTGAAAAGAGAGGGGAAGCATTTGAACAACAATGGATGTTTATGAAGGTGACAGAGTTCTCTCTTTGGTTATCTTCTTCCCAGGGTACAAAACTGTGGAAATGGTAGCAGGGATAGGAGTAGTTTTGTTCAACAGAGGTAGATTCCGATCCCTGCTCTGGCATTTATTTGCTATGTGACCTTGGGTAAATTACTTAATCTCTCTGACCCTCAGTTTCCTTCAAGGTAAAGAGCTCAGATTGCCCAGGGTTACCATGAGGATTAAACAAGACATCAAGAATAAGTACCTGGCTCAGTATCTGCTGCATAGGAGGTGTTCCATAAATGTTAATTCCATCCAACTGTGCTTGTGATAGAACAAGTCCCATTCCTTGCTCCTCCTCTAATCCTGAGCATCTGTGGTACTTATATCTCATCTAACTCCTTCTTGCCTTTGGTCTTTATTTTAATCCAACTTTCCTTTCCATGCCTAGTTATACCAATTGCTCCTGAAGGTATAACCTAAATGTAATTCAGAGCAACATAGCTAATACAATGTGCAATAGACAAATATCATCAAGTTTGGGAGAACATTACCATTTCTCCTATATTACATACATTTTAGGAAAGATTAGAATTTAATTGACACCATTTTGTTGCCTGAATTCCTTTGGTTGAGACGCCCCACCCACCTTGGAATACTGGGCAGCAGTTAGAGCTAGTAGTTGAGACCCAAGGTCCCAGCCAAAGCAGAGTGTACTGGCCAAGGTACTCTCACCTGAAGTGAAAAGAGCCATACAGGTGAGTCTTAACTAAGTTAACAAATAAAGCCAAAAATTAAAAATAAGGGAAACCAAAAACAAAGTCTAAAATATGAGAGATGGATGCACGTGCACTGGTGTACATGATAATGGACATGGAAATGGGCGACTATTCCTTTTGAAAGGAGACAAAAATGGTTTTGATGAGCACAGTTAGCCTGCCCTCGGGTTATTATTAGCACCTGGCAACTACAGGGATGTATCAGGTTATCTTAAAGACAAATGGTTGACACAAAGAATCCTAGGTATTGAACTCTGAGCCAGATTGCATGTGACTACCTACATAGAAGATAGCTCTGTGGTTCTCTTGGATGGTTAGATTCCCTATTTATTATGCTGATTAAAGAGGCCTTTCAGGGGCCGGTCTGGTTGCACAGCGGTTAAGTTCACACGTTCTGCTTCTCTTTGACGGGGGTTCACCGGTTCCGATCCCGGGTGCGGACATGGCACTGCCTGGCACGCCAGATTGTGGTAGGCGTCCCACATATAAAGGAGAGGAAGATGGACACAAATGTTAGCTCAGGGCCAGTCTTCCTGACCAAAGGAGGAGGATTGGCAGCAGATGTTAGCTCAGGGCTAATCTTCCTCAAAAAAAAAAAAAAAAAGAGGTCTTTCAGTGAAGAGAATTGTGCCTTATCCTTCTCACAGTTCTTGACAGTCCAAGGATCTAGTACTGATACCATGATAGTCAGAGAAGTAGTCTAAGAAAAGAAATCTTCCACCTTGATACATGCTACATACTTCCAAATCCACTGCCCATTACAGCACTTTTCTGAGGAAGTCCGCAGTTCTCAGCGTCTCTCAGGAAAGGATACATTATCCACAGAGAATTTGGAGGGAAACTCTTCAGATACTCTGGTGTCAATGGTTGTAACACAGTTGTATACAAAGTAACACCTGCCCCATTCTCCTAGATTTGTCTGTACCCGCTGGTGAATATCATAACATAAATGCTAAAATGGCAATATATTTTTTTAAGCAGTAAACAGAAGTTTTACCCATTTTCTGTGAATCACATTGCTTGTGATGTTCCCACCATTGAGTCAAGGGCATTCTGGGTGCATCAGGAAAAGACAGATGCCAACAAAGACACAGAAGACAGGGGTGGGACAGGGGCTACATTCCCAGTCAGGATAAGTAACAAGACAAGTTTACTCTGATCATAAGTAGATGCCATTTCTTAAATGGGGAAGGAGAGATCGTTTCAGAGAAAAACAACCCTAATAGGGAATAAACGTTAAAATCTTTGACTAAAAATTTACCAAAAGTGGGTGTAATTTTAACTTCCCATTTTGTCATCTTCCCACATCAAACAGCATCAACTATTTCTCATACTCACCGCCCATTTCCACCACAACTGACAAGAATGGGGCCTTAAGGACAAGAAAAGGCAGCCTTAAAGAGAGAAAGCTACTTTTCCACAATTCTGAGTCACAGCGAACACACTTTACTCCTACTTTAAAGGCCGTTTAGTGAGAGATCTAAGGTATGATCTTTTCTCTTTCTGCCCATAATAGGATACTCTGGCTCATATTCCAACAGAAGAGAGGAGAAAGGAATCTAAACCAGCATTTATTGATTGCGTATCCAGGAGATAACTAAATACACACATATGGTTTTACAATCATGTATGTATGTGTCTGTGTATTTAGTCTCTGACTTGGGTTTCTTTCAAACTTACGAGATAGACATTATTGTATCTGCTTTATTGATGGGAAACTGAAGTTCAGATGAAGGCTAAATAACTTCCCTGAGGTTACGTAGCTGATAAAGGGAAGATGCATGATTTACACGCAGGGTGACTTGCTCCAAAACCATGCCTTTTGTGCTGCTTCTTGCTGCCTTGTATTACCAGTAAGTGCAAAGGCATGATTGAAAATTGGCTTCTTGAACTCTAGATCCTTTGAGGACTTATTTGTGGGTCTGATCCCTGAGTGTGATTAATGTATCTGCTACATGACACTAAAAGAGTGTCCTACTTGCTTTGTCTTGAACATGCTTGTCATGGACTCATCCTGAAAGGGTGCACCTCACTTGTTTTGTTCTGTGACTTCTCTCCATGTTGTCATGTGGAACTCCTATTGTGGCATGGATACAGTCCAGTTTGGACATTCTAGACTTTGAATATTCAGGAGAAAAATACCCATTTATAAAAAAGCTTTAAAAATATTTTGAACACAATTACAGAAGACCTAGTTTTCAGAGAATAGTTCATTCTAAATACTTCCACTCTTTTTTTATTTAAAAAAAAATCTGTGTAAAGAATACGTCTGATACGATACTAAGTACACATATTTAATGTGAATTAAAGATTTGAAATTCTTTTCACAATAATTCAAGTATTGTCCTTGGTTTTCGCAAAATTCCTTATCCAATCAAATCCAAGACTTCCAACTTTTGTTTTTATAACAGGATGACATGCTTTTTATTTGAGTTGAATCCCTGGAAGGTGGCTTCAGCCTTCTGCAACCTGTGGGCAGACAGAGCCAGGCTTCATTCATGTTGGCGTTGAGAGTATTTGTTCACCCTTTGCTTTGCTAAAACATCATGCCCTTGAGTTACCCCAGTGGCACATTCACCCCAGTGACAGAAACTTAACCTGACTCAAACCCAAACACAGCCTTCATAAAGAGGGCTATGAGAGACATGTCCCCTACGATATTCTGAACCAATGCCTTTATAAAGCAAGTGGTTCATAAACCAATGACAATTAATACAGTAGATTTTTTAAACAAAAATGTCTGTGATTGGGGGATGTTTGTTAAATACCTCAGAAAATAAAAACGAAAAATTTTATTCATTTGCAATTGCATCCTTCAAATAACTATTAGTATGTTAACTGTATATTTCACTTACTATATTTTGCCAATGTCTAAAACTATACTTATATGCTTAAATCCACTTATTAGTAAGCAGGTCTTTGAAAAATACTGCCTTCATAGAAAAATTCTCATCTCTTTTTCAATCCCAATATCATTTCTTAAAAAGAAAAACCACATAGGCTTATTTATTTACTTTTTTTACTATTATTTCTGTTTTGCCAATCAATCTGTTTGTTCACGGTAAGTAAGCAAAGTCTTTAATTGTGAAAAGCATTGTTAAACTCCTCCTCTGCCATATTGGACTGAATGAGGATCACTAGTTGTGAGTCTATGTGGACATCCATATATTCCGACTTTAAGATCCACGTTGAGAATAAATCATGGCGGGGTTGGCTGGACTTCAACTATGTCATTAGGGAAACTGTGCTCATATATTCTGTGTTCTTATGAACTTTAGCCCTGTTAGATGTGCTCCCTTAACATTTTTTGTGGTCCTGATTTGAGACTTTTCAATCAGTTTCAATTTCCACATCTCTCTGTATGTCCAGATTCTGGCTGTGCCTTGCAGAGGAAGTGCCAAAATTCCATGAGAACAGCAGTCCCTATGGAATTTTTTGCTTCACCAGAAGCAAGGAGTACAGGAAATGTTATTTTAAAAAGTCCCGTTTATCACACTGCTGATGTCTGGAGAGTGGAGATAAGCTTTGAGGCTGCTTCCAAATCTTGGGTACCCCTCCAAGCGTGCTCTAAATGGGGTGTGAAACATAGCTTGCTGGGGTGGGATTGGACAGTGATCAAGATGAAACAGAATTGGCAGTAGGGCTTTTTTTCCATTTAGTTTCCAGGATGATGGAGGTGAAGCTGGAGATTTCCCATCCTTAATGCCTTATCTAGGAGACAGCTCTGTGAATACTGGCCCAAAATGTTACTTTTCTTTTTTGTAAATATTATACTTTGAGTTGTTGAGTTTTAGTGAGGCAGAAAGCATAAAAATGATCTTTATTCTTGAAATATTTATACATAGAAGCATTTCTGAAATAAGAATGCTTGATTCCTTGGATTGGATTACATAGTTGTGACATAATTACTTTATTTTTAGCTCTTAGTGCTTAATGGAAACGTGACATGGAAGTGGGTGTTAGAGTAGAAACCCAGTTATGGAAGTAACCAATGAATGGTTAAGAAATTGCTATTGACTTCCCCAAGTCTCTATATTGTTTTGCTTCTTCAAGTATCAACTATTTTCTTCATTTTACCTGTGAGTTTAGAAAAGATGTAAATCATTACGTGTTTGGAAGGTGTTGGGATAAAATACTATAGCGCGCTCTCCAAAGATCTTTACTTAATATACGAGTATTTCCAAACGTGAAACTATACTGTAAATATCTTAAAGCTGTTAAAGATCTAACAAACATATGTAAGGAGGAAAAATTGTTCTTCTAAATTTGGTAAAGAAATCATCATATACGATGGTTCAGTTTTAGGTTTGAAGATTATCTGTTGTAACAGACTGTACATATTTACTTTTTTTATAACCAACATTCTTTAAGTGGAATGGAGAGAAGTTAATACTCCACAAATGTACCATTTGGCAAATAATGCTGGAAGTGGTCATTTACTTTCCCTAAAAATGCATAGAACTTATGGACATTTTATTTCTAGTTGTCTAGGAATTCGTGAGACTAGAGGAGACTCAAGACAAGTTTTAGACATGGAACAATGTTGCATGGCAATAATTGAGAACAAAAATTCATCTGCTTCTGCTAATATCCCGTGCCTCCTCACAATTGAATTAGCAAGTGGAGTGATTAAGTAATTCAGTGACAACATTTACTAAGTGGATCCCTCCTCACAGATGCCCAAGCTTAGGGCAATCAAAAAGTTTGAAATGAAGGACTCTTTCTCAGAACTTACCACGGATGACGACTCCTCATGAAATTGAATACCGATTTTAATTTTCTCGTTATCTTTCTATTCTCCAATCAAAAGGATAGATTTCTTTAGTGTTTCCTTAGTACATCCAAACTCTGGGCTTTAACTTGGTCATCTATGATGCTCTCTTTTACATTTTCTCTGAATTCTAGTGTTATATTATGATAGATAAGATATATGGATGATAGATAGATATGATATATGTGTGTATATGTATATATAGAGAGAGAGAGACAAACAGACAGACAGAGGGAGAAAAGCAGCTAATGATATTGCATCTTAATAAATCAGGAAACTATCAACACCCATAAGGTCAGTATTCCCATGAATTTATTACCATGGTTGGAGAAGATAGTGTCTGTAAGCAGAGGCTTAAGTTTTATCTTATGCTTTCACAGTGAAATCATTCAGGAACAGTCCATGTTGAGGTGACCTTGCTCATTACTTTAAAAGAAAAAATTCTAGAATCCAAGAAAAACTACAAAGTTTGCGTAAGCATTTGATAGCAAAGTCTGATTTTCTGAAGCAAAGAAATGCTTAAGTGACAGATTGTTGAGGAGGTTTCCTTCCCTGCAAATGCAATCACGTCAGCACTGTCAGCCTGGTTTACTCAATTGCTCAAATAGTATTTTCCTCTATTTTTGAATATTAAATTTATCAATGGTACTTAATAAATAGCTTGTGATCACATACAATATGCTAGACAGAGAATAATGAGACATAGTCCTTGTCCTTCAAGAGTTGATTTCTTATAGGACAAAATGAATGCAAAGAGGTCCTACTTTGCGTCTGTACATTGGGATACTGTATTTGAGAAGAGATCTCCCCAATCAACTGTAACTAAATAGCTACTTGAAATACCACGTGATTTGAGACAGAGCATAAATATGTAAACAATAAAACTTTATTGTTTTTGAGATGTTTCATACTCTTTAACATGCTTTCACATGCATAGGCCACAAATGTATGAAATGAGAAGAGAGAAGTTTATGGAGAACCAGAGAAGTAATTAACAGAGCTGGATCTAGAGTCAAAGTTTCTCTTATCATTTTCCTGTTTCCATTTCACCATACATCTTCTCATTTGAGAATGACTAAGATAAAGAGTGATTCCAAATTTCTCAAGGGCAACAGAAGTAGTATTACCAGAAGCATTTTTTATGTTTAAAAAAAAAAGATTCTCCTTGGTTTTATAGCAATACCATTTTTGGATGAACACACAAAAGTGTACATCCTTGAAGAGTTAAAAATGAACTATTATTTATTTGCTTACCTTGGCATCAGTTGCAACATGACTTAAAGGCAGTGACACATGGCAGAGAGAAATCAATAGCTAGAAATAGTCAGCTATTCCTTGATTGTGGTTTGAAAGGGCAATCATTTCATTTTTCTTTGGTATTTCATGGACTTCGTCACCCTAAATTAAAAAAAGAAGGGATCAAAGTGGATCTTAAAGTTTAGTTTATATTTGAGAACTCTATCAAAGTAGCTACTTGTAGTCTATGTCTCTTGTTTTCAGTCTATCGTATCCGATGGTGAGTATCATGTACATTCCACAAGAACTAATTTGTGTTATTTAGGAAGAACTGCTGGATTTATTTATTTGAGCTCGATTAGATTAGGTCTGGCCATATCAACTGGGTCATTGTGTTTAACTCCTTATACTTATGTTTTATAACATTATAATAAAAGGATGAGCACTTCCCATCAGTGCTTGTTCACAATCATTTATCCTTAATATATCTGAAAGAAACAGAGAGAAATGAAAGGAGACACTTTCTCATTCATGATTCTTTTAAAAACTGTTCCCTTGTCTTAACCCCTCCCATCCTGATATCGCATGCATGGCTTGTTCTCAGCCTGCTCCGAGACAAGCTAGGGCAGGCCCTGTAATATGATTCAAATTGCAATCTCGTGTCCTGTATCCCCCAAATGCCTCATCTCCAAAGCAACCTGGAACCTTCATTCCAGGCCCAATTAGACTAAGATATCTGCCCAGCTCCAATTGGGGGTGATGGATCAGCTGGGAGAGTGTGGGGAGACAAGGAGATTTTCGCAGCTCCTCTGCATTCCCATAGGCATGCAGCTTTTGACAGATTGGGCAGAACTGCCACGCAAGAGTCTGACACAGATGGTGTAATTAGAAAATGCGAAGTGCGAGTGTGAAATTTATCTTTGATCAGCACCTCCTTGCCAGATTGTCATCTATGTTAATATGATGATGGCTTCTTGGAGATGGATAGAAGGAAACAGCAGCCTTGAAGAGGAAAGGGAGACTGTTCACTCCATAGAGAAGATATTCTATTTACTTCTGAAATCCAATCAATTTCTACAGGCTAAAATGAAATTGTACTGACTTAATTCATATGGAAAATGAGCCTAACCTGATTCACACACTTTATTAAACCTGTGATCAATATGGTAAAATTTGAGCTTTCGTTGGAAGGGGAGACGTTAATTTTTTTATGGAGTAATAAATAAAAAAATACAATCTATAGTGGTAGGGGCTGTTAAAGACAATGTTCATCTCTCTATATCAAGACTCTATGAAAAATGCATAGAATCAAATAACTATACTCCATAGCATGAAAACTTCAGACACTGCCAGCAAAGTTTTATTTTCTGCTTTTTCTCCACAGTTTCTGCTCCAAAATAATACCTATGATTTTTATTCAGTGCCAAGTACACTACATTTGTCTTCTTTGATTATTTAGATTTTATACTTATTTTTCTATAGTTAGCAATTTAAAAAATTAATAAAATGCATTTCTTGTCAGGACTTGCAGAAATTGCTTTCTTTTCAGATTATTTTCCTGAAAAATTAGGATATTTTCCATGAGGGGTACCAAGTGTAGCCATAACCACTTCTTCAGTTTGCTGTCTCTAAAAACAGTGATCTTTGCTTTGGATGGCTCAAAAGGTTCAGGTTTACAAGCAACTACATTTTGCTATAATCTGCTCAAATATTCACATTGATGGTGCTAATTTTCAGGAAGGTAAATTAGCATAATTAATGACCAGCCAAATTTGGGGGTAATACAGTATGTAATTAACATTAGAGAGTTCTGTTGTACCACCTGCCCCCACATTTCATTGTTGCAAGGTTCGAACTGTACAGGAGGAAATTTTCTCCTTTGCTGCACTGAGCAGAAAGCAGCTTTCTTCATCAGAATAAGCCATTAGCTGTAATGGCATGTAGGTGTAATGGAATGTGCTCGAAACATCTGTGCTGAGAGCAGGGGAGAAATTGCTGCATGCAGTCGTAGGCCTTTGGGGAGCTTGATTAAGGGTTGCTTCAGAGAACTTGAGATCTGGCTTGGGATGCAAAAAAAAAAAAGGAGAGAGAGAGAGCGAGAAGAAAGGAAAATAATGCTAATAGATTTACGGATGTACTGCAGGGAGAACAAAGGATTTTTAATTTTTTTCTTCCTTTATTGCTCTTATGTTGCATCTGTTCTCTGTTGGGCTTTCACTTATTGAAGTGATCTGGAAAAAATGTAGCTCTAAATGCAGTTTAGTGGAGAAGATCATAGATGTAGAAAAATAGCTTGATTTTTTTTTCCCCTTTTGGTTAGCTAAAGGAAAGTTTCCCACAACCTGTGAAGAAAAATTCTAGGTATTATTTATGCTTAGTGTTATCTTAAAATTTAACTCAAAAATGAAATGAATATCCAGATTTGGGGCTGGAAATGATTTCTTGCTTTCCATCAGGCTACACGCAGAAGTTCTTGCAATGTATCAACCAACTGATTAATTCACTTTGAATTAGTTTAATTCAATATTTCAAAGAGTGCTTAATGTAGTATTTCCAAGATGGCTTTGAATTGGCTTTTAAACTCACTTTTTCCACAAAATTTTCATAAATATACTTATTATAGGTGATAACATTTTAACTTCTGAGGACAGCGGGGGAATTTTTCAAATCATTTATTTTATTTTTTCTTTCAGGAAGGACTTATTGAGCATTTGCAATGTGCAAAATACTCTTTCTATGCTGGGTGTTTGGTCACCATTGCTGGGAATATGATAAATTTCATCTGGCAACCAGCATGGTCATTTGCACGACCTCAGCCATCTCCTTATCCCACACTGACTGCTGAAACCAAATCCATCATACAGTGACACACATTGATTGCTAAAACAACTCAATTGAATTTGAATGCATCGATTCTAATGAGCTTTGACCATTTTAGAAGTGTTAAAAAAAATAAATAACTAGCTTTTAAGTACAGCCTTCTTGGTAAAGATAAGCCAAATGGGAATTATATTTAGATAATGGGTAAGGAAAGGGTTAAACATTTATGGAAACTGGTGCAACTAAAAGGAAGTTAGCATTCTGCATGGGACAGATGTGAATGGATTGCCTAGAAAATTAGAAACAAACCTGAAAATATTGAGTGATTTTATGATTAGGTAAATCTTACACTTTCTAATTATAAATGACAATGAAGCACTCTATTCGCAGGAATCTATCTTCCTTATGAAATTAGAAGCTTGCTGAGCTGGTGCCAAAAATTCCTTGCACTGAAGTTTAAAATATGTAAAGAGGCAAGAATGTAATAAAAATTCAAAAGCTAATAATATTATGGCGACTAGCATTGTTTACAATGTAGAACACCTGCTGTTTGAAAAAAAAGGAAGAAAAAGTGAAATCATCAAACTGTTCCTACATGGAAAATCTGGGCTCTCTGCCAGTTACACAATGTGTTTCAGGTGCACTGTAAATAGGAACAATAAAAGGTGCAGAAGAAAGAATATGAAATTTTAAATCTCATACACAAGAATATTAATATGATATTTCTTGAAAGAAACTCTTGGGACCCTTCCAGTGTTCTCCTCTGGAAGGAGGGGGGTTAAAAATTTTACACAGCATATGTAAAGTTCTAAAACTTTTAATTGCCTGTATCTTAAAAAGAATATATATGAACACAAGACCATTTGCTTCAGCAGCATTGCTTTTAGTTCTTTCAGGCAAAAAGGTCCATCTAGACCTGAAAATATGAATTACATTTCTTCCAACCTCTCTTCATTACTTTTGTGTGTGTGTGCGTGTTTTTGTGGATGGCAGTGTGGAGCATTAAATCCTGACAGTAAGAAGAGAAGAAAAAGTAGTTTCTGTTGCTTATTGTTGAATATTAACTTTCTACATCAAAATTAGCATTAGGAGCCACTGCAAAATATCAGACATGAAGGGTACTGAGATGTTGTATTTTTATATTCTCACTATAAAACACTTAATAATGGATTCCTCCAGAATTAGACACCTATTTTTACCAGCAAACAACTCACACATGCAAAATTTCCCTTTCTAGTGCAAATGCTTTTCCTTTCTTCAATGAGGCATTTTAAATCAAGTCATCTTTGGAGGGTCTATTACATTTTAAAATACCAATCTTTCACGAATCAAACTGAAACATCATCTTAATGCATATCTTTTAAAAATAATTTCTACGTGACACAATTATTTTACAATAATAGCTGGAAACTAACCTTCAAAACTGGACATCTTTCAAATATCCAGTATTTCAGAAACTGGAATTCAATTTATTTTAGTTGTGCTTCTAAGACACCGAAAATTTCTGAGAACTAAACAATTGCAGAATATTTGGGGTAAGTTTTGTTTCTTTTGAGTCAGGAAATACATGGATATGCAAGGCCTCCTAAACATCCATATCACAAAGTAAATATTAATATAAAGAGGTGAGTCTTCCAATGAGACAAACGTGTAAGAACAATCCTCGCCTTTGTACACCAATTCCACATGGAAATATACTTGCTCCTCACCATTTACTGGGTGTCCTGAGGAATTTACTTAAGCTTGGTTTCCTCATCTTTAAAAGTGAGTCAAAGTAGTAACTAACTTGTATGATTTTTGTGAAGATTAAATGAGATAATTAAGGTAAAGTACTTAGTCTAATGACTGACACATAGTAAAGGTCTTAAAGATTTAGGTAGTTTAGCTAATATAATTACTATTATCATTTCTAAAATATTCTGCATTTTCTGTGTCACAGCTGTCAAGAGGTAAGATAAGGCATTTGTAATTGGCACTGTTTCAAAGGACTCCAGCAGTGGAGTATTATGAAGAAACAGGGCTAAACTCTATTGACAGTTCCTTGAAGAGTATGAATTAGCATGGTTAAGAAGGTGAAGGAGCTAACAGAATAGGAAATAGAAATATTGACAGCAAGAATCTGGAAGTGCATAGTGTTATACAGCAGAAGATTAAGAAGTAGAAAGATTAGAAAGATTAGGAAGTGAGCTTTGCTTTAAACAGACTTGTATTTGATTTCCGACTCTCTCTCTTACTATCTATGGGCCTTTGGGTAAGTAATTTTCTTTAGGCCAAGTTTTTCATCTGTAAGATGGGAGTATTATTACTTACCTCTTTGTGAGAACTAAATGGCAAAATGGCTAGTATAGTACCTGACAAATAGAATATGCACATAAATATTTGTTCCTACACCTTAAATTGTCTATGACCTCACCTGCATTTTTAGATTTATTTTCAGAACTCTATATATATATGAACTCTATACAAATATATTAAAGTACTTTTAATAAAGGAATTTCAGCTCTTTTAATGAAAAAATATCAGGAAATTTATTTTAAAGATAATTTTATGACTAAGCTTTCAAATATCAGGCCTTCCTCTTGTTCAGTCAATATTCTCTGATTCTACAAGCTGCAAAAATTACAACACATCTACATATTGCATCATGTAAATATGTTAATATGATGTTGCCAGTTTACCTCTTCCAAATTTGGAATTAGGAAAAACAAAAAAGAGATTTTCATGATGGCGATATTTTAGGAAATATATAGGAATGACCATAGCAATAAACTACTCGCTATAGACTTCTACGTGGGCACTTATTTTGGATCAAGTTTTTCAATTTTGTCAAATGATTTAAACAAGTTCTGGCTTTTGGCACCACCTAAATATTTGGTAGGTACACTGGACTGGCCTTATTAAAACTATATTCTTATTAGCTTCCATCTCTTCTCCAAATACCTTTCAAAATCATCTCTCCTTAGTGGACAGCAATGTGATAACTGTCCTCTCTCTTAAATTGTCTTCTCTCTTAAATTCTGAAAATCACCTCATAAATCATACTCACAAGGGTTGAACACAGTTAAATATTTCTTTATTAATATTATGTATCTTTTGACTACATTCTTTTATGGACATTAACCCATCCACATTAATGCAGCTTACTGAAATTATCCTCAGTATATTTCATCACCTTTTAAGTACAAGGCGTAAGTTCTAAAAGGCAATGGTAGCATTCAGCACGTTGAGTGAATATGATCTCATATTGATTATAATGATGGTGATTACTTTGATGAAGGCACTGAATATGTGCCATGTGCAAAGTAGAAATAAACATCCAAGATGAGTGAGTGATGAATTCTGCCTGCGATCAGAAGAAAGCAACACTCTCAACTCTGCAAACTGGATGTGTCCCTAATTATTAGTCCTGCTCGTGAGATCACCTTATTAATGAGAACAAAATAGAGATTATCAGGGCAATATGCAATCATAACCTGCTTATACCAAAAATTATTATAGTCACAGTAAGAACCAAAGGATGTTTCTTTGACTGGATCATAAAAGTATGTCTGAGCCTGTCTCCATTGGAAGACATTTGACATATCTTCTGCATATAGGAAACAATAAATAGTTACACTTATTTTAAAAAAATGCCTTTCAATTAAGAGTTAAAACTCTTTCAAGGTTTTCTTACTCATTTGAGGCGCTTTCCCTAGATTTTTGTGAATATAGGCATTTGAAAAAATTATAGCTAATTTTAATTCCTCGTCAGATGCTTAAAGTAAAGGCACAATCTACTACTTTTAATTATCTAATGTATTGTGTTGGAACTGTGGGATTCAAATCACACATTCACAAAAATATCAAACCTGCTTAAGCAAATAAGGAAATTAGTGGATCATTAATGGAAAACTTCTGAGGCATTATTGGCTTCATGTGTGACTTGGTCCAGGTGCTCATACAGTTACCAGAGTGCAGGCTCTCTCTGTCTCACCAGTCTTCTCTCCTTCATGTTGGATTTAGGCTCAGATTTCACCTAGTGGCCCATTGGCAGCTTCAGACTTCAATCCCCCCAAGTTCAAATCCAGTGGAAAAGCAGAAAGAGTCTTCCTGTCTCTCCATTATAAATCCTGGGTTTGGCACTGATTTCCTTGGTTTGGATTTCATGCCCATCTTTGGCTATCACTGCAGCTAGGGGAAAATGATGCCCCAATTGGCTAACTCTACTTCATGCCTCCCAACTTCCAGATTCAGGTATAAAAAGAGATTTATCCAAACGTGTAGTCTAAAAGTAGGTTTACATCCCCCAAAGGAAAATCAGGATATGGTTGCCAAAGGAAGGAAAAAAGATATTGGATGGCAATATTATGAAAGAGCAGGAATCTTGTTCACTACTGTCTGCCCAGACTCTAGAGCAGAGTCTGGCACATAGCAGGTTCACGATTCTTACATGTTGCCATTACAGATAGTCATGTGTCACATTGAGTACGTGAATCAGACAGAGCTTAACATTGGTTTCTTCCCTCAAATAACAATTATCAAAGACCTAGATTTTAATGAGCCAGCTATATAATCTTTTAATAGTAATTTATTATATAGGCTATAATAGGGGAAGGAATGAGAGAGTGATATGAATGACAATTTCATACAAAGCTTACAGTATAAGAGGAAATGCCATGTGTGGGGAGGTTGTGAAATTCAGTTGGGTTCCATCATAGTTTGTATGGAGTTTTACCAAATTATATCAATGGTAAGAGACCAGGAATACAGAAGAAGCATGAATAACATAGTGTGGTTAACAGAATGTCAACAAAAAATTGTAGGAGGAAAAGTAAACTAGAAATGATTATTGAATTACCCACGCTTTCACATATTTTATTTTATTTTTTCTTTCCCACTTTTTTATGTCTTTATTACCAAAGTAGTACACGTTCCTTTAAAAAAAACAAAAAGAAATCTTACAGGATTGTGTATAATAAACATTGAAACCTGTTTCCCAGTACCACTCCACAAAGTTAGTTATTGGTAATATTATGGCATGTTTTCCAGACTGTATAAGCTAGATCCTTCCTCCTCCTTCCCTCCTTCTTCCCTTCCCTCCTTCTTTCCTTCTCTTCTTCCTTCCTACCTGCCTGCCTGCCTGCCTTCCTCTCTCTTTCTCTCTCTCAACAGAAATGGTATCATCCTCTATGTGCTATTTTGTAACTAGCTTTTCTCTTTCAATGATACATGCTAAACAATCTTCTGAGTCAGTACATCAGGATATAAATGTATAGAAGTTTTTTCCTGAAGACTATATTCAATGCCATACTTGGTTTCACTCTAATATATCTAACCATTTTCTTAGTGATGGTTATTTAAATGGTCTCAAATTTTTTACTTAAAAAAAAATGCTGTAAGAAACATGCTGTACACTTTTCCTTACCTAATCAAGTGAGGATTTCTGTAATATAGATTCCAAGAAGAGAAATGTTGGATTGAAAGAGGTGCAGATTGCAAATATACTGCATTTCAAAATTTTCAAAATTTTGTTCCAGGGGGCTGGCCCGGTGGCGCAGCAGTTAAGTTTACACGTTCTGCTTTGGCAGCCTGGGGTTCGCTGGTTCTGATCCCGCGTGCGGACGTATGCACTGCTTGGCAAGCCATGCTGTGGCAGGCGTCTCACGTCTAAAGTAGAGGAAGATGGGCATGGATGTTAGCTCAGGGCCAGTCTTCCTCAGCAAAAAGAGGAGGATTGGCAGCAGATGTTAGCTCAGGACTAAACTTCCTCAAGAAAAAAAATTGTACCAATTTATAGTCCCAACAATGGTGTTTGAGAGTGACTGTTTCTATACTGTCTTAAGAGTTTTGTATTTGCCTAGTCTTAAATTTTTGCCAATATTATTGGAGAAAAGGAAATTAAATTTTGATTGGTATTTCCCTGATCATTTATCTCATTTAATCTTCACTAGAGCCATGTGGGGTATGTATTATCATCATCCGCAATTTACAGATTTGGAGACAAGATTCAAAGAAATTTTTACTTTGGTTCAGGTCAAAGTGTCATGATTTTATGGCTACTAGTGTTCAAAGGCTGGGGAAGCCACTGCCCAAAATACATCCACACTTGATGGGGTAGGTCTGAGGCGGAGTCAAGTTTCAATCAAGAAATATTTTTGTCACCTTTCACCTAGCTCTATGCAGTCCATTGTGGGTGATACAATTGAAGTAAAAAAGTATTATTCTACATCTTACCTTTGGGTCTTCTATACAACAAAGAATAACTTGTAAGGCAAAGTTAGACAATTTTCTTGTGAGCCTAGGTGGGAAGGAGCCAGCTGTTGCGTTTCACTTTCTTCACAGGAGGCTCCTGAATATTAATGAGGCACTCACTAGTATTTTCATATTTTTAGCAATTTGCAAAGTAATGCCAATTAGAATAAATGTGTCAACTGAACAGGTTAGATTAAAACACAACTAAAGAACTCAGGTTCTTTTAGGGAAATTGACACACACCTTGTGTAATTCCTGGGGTCCAGATTAAAAGAACAAGTAGTTTTCTCAGGAATTCCACCTGCCCATGTTCCCAGATGTCATCCTCAGGCCCCATAGTGCATTAGATATGCCTTAATTGCCAATTAAAACACAAGCCAACTTTAGATACGTGCACTAATATGCAGAGATCCTATTTTGACTCCAGTTGGTAGTTACTGAAGATTATTTCTGGATTTCAGGAGAATGTCCAGTGAGTTAATTCCTCCTGCTTGAGTAGCAGGTAGTGTCCCTTTCCTAAATGTGACCCTTACCCAAACACCAAATCACTGTTAGGCATGTCAAATACCTTAAGCAATACCTCTCACATGTTACACCAGCAAAATATATCAGCTCATCTTCCTTTTGCATTGCTTTTTATCTTTCTAGAAAGCAAGCACAAAAATTAACTGGATTTTTGAAATTTAACTATGTTTCACCTTTACATCCTGTCTAACCACACGTGGTTAGGGCAGTCTGACAGACTAATATTCTAAACTTTGAGCTGCTACTACAAACATTACAACAAAAATAAGAAGAACCAGATTCCAAGACTCAGCAACTCTCTGCTTTATTTTCTCTTATTTTTTCTGGTAAAGAGATTTGCTGTATTTTCTAATAATAAAATAACACATAAAATGGACTAAACAAAGAAAATCTAGACAAATAATAGAAGGCAACAAAACCTTCACCAAACACCACTATACAAAATAATCCATTGGGAACGTTACAGGGTATATCATAGTTATTATTTTCTAAACAGGAATCAAACCATCACTATTTGCTTCTTTCTTTTATTACAGATAGTTTTCCATGTCTATAAAATTATTATTACTGTTTGTATATTGTTCAATTTAAATATATTTTTCTAATCCTATATTGAAATACATTTATTCTTATTTTTGATATTAAACACTAAATTGGATAAACATTCTTGTACATATATTCTTGTTCACTTAACCAGTTAGTTCTAGATGAATTACTATGAATGGAATTGTATGATAAAAAATTGGTATGGTTTAAATTTTGATGAATAATGCCAAATTGCCTTTGAGAGAAATTGTACCAATTCTGGCAGGTCCACCAGAAGATTATAGCAATGAACATATGCTCATACACAGGCTAATTGTCCCATTTTTCATCTTTGCCAATTTGATTAGTAAAAATTGTATCTTATTTTTTAATATTTTACTTATTTGATTAGTTTTATATATCTGCATATTCAACTCCTCACATTTTTCTGTTGTGATATACATATTTTTCTTACATGAGCTCTTTTTATCTTAAACAGCATAGTCATATATGTTGAGTATTTACCATTTTATTGTTAAATGGTTTTTGTCAAACAGAAGCTTTTTTTAAACTCTTATGTGGTCAAATCTATCAGTTCTTCACCTTAAGATTCTTGGATTTAATATCATTCTTTAAAAAATTTCCCAGCTCAGAAAAACTACATTTAATTTTTAGAATTTTTGTCTAGTTTATATATTTAATTTATCTGAAATATTTTACAGTAGAGCGTATAACAAGGGAATACGATTTAAAATTTTTGCCAAATGCTTAGCCATTTATTCCAACTCAGTTATTGAATAATCCATCACTTCCAAATTAATCTTAGTGGCGCATTTATCATGTATAAATTTTTATATATACTTAGCCTAGCAATCTGGCATTTTCAAAAGCAAAGAATTGACTTATTTTAGAAAGAGAGCATAGAAACGCTCTAATTCTTCAGTTTAAAAAATGAATATAGAAATGTGAACAAAGCATGTAACAGGTGGATTATGGGTGAATTTTTTCCTGTTACAAATTTCCTTTGAGGTCATTATTACTTACAAATCATATTAGTTTGTGAATAACATTCAAGTCTAAGTTGTTAACCTACTAGGTGAATTATGGTGTCATTCATTAACTTAACACTGGGAATATAAGAAAAGGAGAATGTTAGATGGAGAAAAGATGGCATGTAAAGTGTTAGCATTCTTTGGGCATCCAAGTAAAGGCAGCTGTGGGTATGAGTAGGGAACTCAGGAGAAAGATCATGGAGAAAAATCAAGGATGCAAACATGACATGGGTGTCTACTGGTACTGCAGGAAAATAAGCATGAAGGAGATCGCCCAAAGAAACAACATAGAGCACAGAAGAGCTTCTTAATTCTGGTTACTCATCCAGATGTACCTGGGGAAATTTTTTGTAAAAAGTGAATATTCAGATGTTCTGAATCAGAATTTCTAGGTAGATCCCTGAACCTATAGTGTATAGAACTCCATAGGTGAGCCTGATTAGAGCTGAGATTGAGAACCACTGATAGAAAGTATAGAGAAAGGCACCTGGTTAACATAAAATTTGAGGGTAGAGGTGAAGCAATAAAATACTTTTCAGAAAAAGCAAATATATATATATATATAAAGATACTCGATGTAAAACAGCTTGTCCATTCTCTATAAATGGAATAAAAGCAGGACTTTGGATGTGAATAATAGAAAACTACAAACTGCTGCTATTTATTGAGCGGTTATATTAAGTCAAATATCCATATTTATCTGTCTAAACAGATATGTGGATAGCTATACAAATAAATGTAGATGTATAAGCTTACTTTAATTCTTACAATAATCCTGGGAGTTAGATATAATTATAATCACTTACAGAAGAGTAAATTGAAGCTGAAAGAGATTAAACAACCTGACCAAAGTCATACCAGTAATTAGTGATAAAGACAAAATTTAAAACCAATGCCATGTGCTTAAGCACTAAAGCATTGCTCTAAAAACTTTACTCCAGCAGTGCTATGGGTGGAAGTAGGAACCAGGCTGGAAGTAGAGAGACCCAGTAATTGAGGTGAGAAGTGATGGCCCATTATCTTTCCTCTCTTTCTGGGACTTCAACTACAATATGTTACACCTACTCAATTAATCCTCTATGCCTCTTACCCTTGTCACTGTATTTTCCATCCATTTTTCTCTCCATTTTCTTCTGCCAGATATTCCAGACCACTAATTCTCCCTCTAGCTAAATCTGCTGTTAAATCTGTCCATTGAATTCTTTATTTTGATTATTTTTGAGTTTTGTTTCTTTTTTTTCAATTGTTTTCCATTCTTTACTGAAATTCTCAATCTTTTCTTATGTCTTTGAACATGGTAAAAGTTATTTTAAAGTTTATGTCTGCTACTCAAGTATATGGAGTTCTTGTGAATCTTTTTCTATTGTCTATTTTTCTTTATTGTTTTTCATTCTTCTTATCACATCTGTTCATATCCTTAGTTACTTTTATTGATGATAGAAATTGCATTTGCAAAATTGTTTATAGAAATAATTTGAAGCCTAGGATGATATCATCTTCTTCTAGATTGTGTTTACATTTGTGTCTACAGAGCACTTGGGGGCACTAACAATTACCTCAATTCAATTTCCGTGGTGGAGATAACTTAAAGCTGAAATGCTGTCTCTTCCATTTCACACTTAGTCCTATTGGACAGCCTTTAGAGCTCCAATACAAAGCCAGGCGCTTCTCTCTGTTCCTATGACTCTCAGACTGGTGGAGTTTCTATTCACCCTCTCAAACTCTCAGCTGACTTCTTAGGTTTGAGCAAATGTCCCCAGGAAAAGCAGTCCCAAACACGAAGCTTATTCTCTACGCCTCTTAGGTAATAGTTCACTGCCTGGTTATCTCTTCAAAAATTTGGTTCTAGAAGAAGGAATCAAAAAATAAACCAGACAAATCAAGTATTAGGAGTTATCAAAGAAGTGAAACAATATAGAAAATTAGTGAGGTAGGGTAGGAAAAATACTTTGGATTCATCAGGAAAGGTCTCTTCATGGAGCTGGCATTCAAATTGAGATCAGAATGATAAGAAAGCAGTCACGTGAAGATCTAAAAGAAAGGCATTCTAAAAAGAGATGAGAATGAGCTCGGCATGTGTAAGACACAGAAGGAAGACCAGGAGGCTGCAAAGTGGAGGACCACGGGCAAGGGAGGGCAGTAAAGTGAAGCAGATTGTAGACATAGAAAAGGGCCAAACTAGGCAAACGAGGAGTTGAGGTTCATTTATTCTGATTTCTACTGGGGAACCACTGGAAGATACTAGTGATTTATGTCTTAGAAAGATTACTTGGGCTGTGGTGTGGGGATTGGACCTTAAGAGATCAAGAGCAGGGCCAGGAGATGAGAGAAGAGAATGCTTCAGAAGTCCATCAAGTGATTATACGGTTTGGACAAGGGAGCAGCAGTGGAGATGGTGAAAACCAGTAGAAATAAGGATACATTTCATCTCCCTTTTGAAATTTCTGCTTGCTCTCTATGTCTGTGTGCATGGGTAGGAATTTGTAATGTCTTTCTGGCTCAGACCTGCTCAATAAAACACCTTGACTTCTGTCTATATAAAGCTCATCAGGGACAATGCCCTATTATAAGTAAATAAATAAATAATAAAGCTCACACAGAAGTGACCAGGCACTGTTCTATGTGCTTCACACCTATCAACTCATTTAGTCTTCTCAATTATTCCATGGAAAAGGTACTCATATCATTATCCTCACTACAAAGATGAGAAAAAAGGAACAAGGACTGGACAATTTGCCCAGATTCCCCACACAGATAGTGAATGGACACTTGCCTGCCGCTATTGCTGGTATTTTGCTTCACCATGTTCATTCCCTCTTTTTGGTAGCAGCACCCTGATTCCAAGAAATCGTTCCTTCCTCATTCTTAAACTATGTGGTTCCTATGGTGCTGACTTCACTCACAGCTCCAGGGGAGGGACCTGGGGCCTTGTACTACTTCAGCTTTACAATTATGGTGGCCATTAAATTCCCTAATTGGCTAGGCCAATTTGTGTTAGCTTTTCCTGTCACTTGCAACTGAAAAATACTGAAAACAGATGCACACCTCATTTGAGGAATCTCCTGCACCATGTAGAGAATCTTCAGAGGAAAAGTCCATACTTCTCTAGAACATTCAGACTCTTGCTACACCACAAAAAGTTGCTCTTTCTCTCCCATTACTGAGACAGGTGGAATGACAAGTAGGTAGATTTCTCAACAGAGCTACACTGAGACTTTGCGGTTTAGACTTCTAGTAGAAAATATTTCAAACACTGCTCTATGGTATATTCGAAAGTTGTTAAAAGAGAGTAGATCCTAAGATTCCTCGTTACAAAAAAAAACCATTTAAAAATGTTTTTTGTGTCTATATGAGATGATGAATGTTAACTAAACTTACTGTGGTAATCATTTCACAATATATCTAAGTCAAATCATTATGCTATACACCTCAAACTTTTACGGTGCTATATGTCAATTACATCTCAATTAAACTGGGGGAAAACCCTAACTTTCAAAACAGGCTACAAAAAAACATAGGAAAACATCTTCGCTTCCTTGGAGTAGGCAAGATTTCTTAAACAGGACACTAAAGTAGTGCTGCACATGAAAGAAAGATGGCTAAACTAGACTGTATTAAAATACGGAAATTCTGCTAAGAAAAAAAGAAAATACTTCAATTCCACATTTAATTCCCAGTTATAAATCCCACCCTTACTTCCACGGCTCTGGGAAAGGCTTGAAAATTGTGGAGGAAAAGCTTTGATTCATACTATTTACTTATTGGATTTGGGTTTTTCCCCCCTTCTAAAGAAAGCTAGTCATGAGTGCTATTGGAAATGCTTCCACAGGGTGAAAGGAAGAACTCCTGGCCAAGATCCAATTTTCAGTTAGAAAAAAAGGGCGGAATCTTTTTTCCTGTCTATGGCAATCTAAGCTTGCAACAGACTGGCAATGAATACTGGAGACCCCAAATCCTACCAGAAGGGCAATAAAGCTAGACTTTCAGAGCCTTTTGTAGCTGAGTATTGAAATTTATGGAAGTTCTGTGTAGGAAGGGGCAGAGCCCTAAGACACGTGGGGCGTAAAAGCAGTGACTTTGAGTGCTCCCTGCAAACTTACCTTGAGAAAAATGAGGCTGCAAAGGTCAAGAGTAGAGCAGTGAGGAGCTTAAAACCAAAAGGCCTGACTGATTTCCAGCCAAAGACCTGACATCTATGTGATGTTAGACCAGCTATACCTGGAACTGAGATGCTGCCTGGGTGCCACTGTCCCCATTTCAATTCAGACCTACTCTCACATTGCCTTGACACTCACACTCTGGCCCCACTCCCACATCAGACTTTCTATCTACTCCTGCTTCCAGATAGACAGGACAATATCGAAACACCTCATCTTTTACTGCTGAGATCCTCCAGCCTTCTCTAATCTACTCCTCATCCATTGAAGTACAACTCTTTTCTCACTCTTCTGCATACACTCTCCAACGGTTTTTCATTGCAAGCAGAATATAGAGGATTGAATGGTACCTCCCCCCCTAAAAAATGTATGTCTACTGGGAAGCTATGAATGTGAACTTATCTGGAAGAAAGGTCTTTGCAGATGTATTAAGTTAAGAATCTCAAGATGAGGTCATCCTAGATTATCCACGTGGGCCACAAATACAATAATAAGTGTCCCATAGGAAGAGGAGAAGACATAAAAGTGGAGAAACACAGAAGAGAAGGCCATGTGAAGACAGATGCAGAGACTGGAGTGATATGTCTACAAACCAAGGTACACAAAGGATTACAAACAGCCACCAGATGCTAGGAAAGAAGCATGGAATAGATTTTCCCTTAGAGCCTCCAGAAGGAACCAACTTTGCTAGCACCTTGATTTCAGACTTCTGGCCTTCAGAATTGTGAGAGAATAGATTTCTGTTGTTTTAGGCTACCCAGTTTGTGGAAATTTGTTGATAGCCATAGGAAACTAATACACAGGGTATAACCAAAATTTTCCTAACCTGATTAGGAGAACCTATATGACTGGATTGCTACCCATCACTTAGATTAAATCTTTTACTACTCTCTACCTAACTACTAGTCTGTCCCCATATTCGTTCTTCAATTTCTTTGACACACAAGTATTTCCTTTCTCAGGGTCTTTGCTTATTGCTGTTGTCTGCTTAGAAATCTTCTTCCCATCCCTAAAATCTTCTCACAGATGGCTCCTTCTTGTCATGTGTCTCTCAGCTCAAATATAAATTTCAGAGAGACCTTTCTGAATCTCTTTAACTAAAATACTTCTCACCTCCTCTCCCTAGTTAGTCTCTATTACAACACTTCTTTCCTTCATAAAACTCATCGCAATTGCTAAACATCTTGTTCATATTTGTACTTACTAGATTGTGAGCTCAATGAAGGCAGAGTTTTTGTTCATTCATTTATTCAAAAATTACTAATTGAACATCTGTTATGTGCCAGGCAACATTCTAGGCATTGGGTAAGTGTAGTGAACCAAACAAAAATAGATGCTGCTCTTTTGGAACTACATTCTAGCTCATTTTTCAAGGCTGTGTTCTTTCATCTGAAGCACACCCTGCTATTTATTGGCCATTCATTCAAAGTTAATTGAATGATAGATGACAACACTAAGTTCTAGTCACTAACTTTCCTCCTTTTCCCAGCAAAAGCTTGGCTCTACCTGTTTAATAAGGATTTAACAAGCCCAGACAATTTAGAGAGAGCTTCCATCTTGCCGTTACAAGATCTTTTTCTTACAAAGACATTGAAATTCCTTCGGCAGTCTTGGTTCATCCCTAGGTTTTTGTCTTTTCCACTAGGGTGACTGGAAGTAAAATTTCCCCTTAAAACATGTGCTGGGAAACCAAACAAAAGACCAAGCCACACTGGACTTACAAGACTTTGCCAAAGATGGCAGACCCCAAGGCAGTTGGTCAATTAACCACTGCCATGTCTAAAGGTCAGCCTCTGGGACTGTTTAATTGTGGCCATTAAAGTGTTTGAGCAGCTGCTTCATAACAGTAATTTGGAGCCCAGGAGAAAACAAAGGCAATAACAACACACCAGGTCATTTGAAAAAAGGCCAGCTGGGCTCCACATACAGCCTGATAACAGTTGGGGATTTCCAGAAGTACTTAACCTGGCTTAGAGGTCATGACCTAACTAAAAGTAGGCCTCCCCTGATCCCAAAGTGAAATCACAAGGTTGTTCTTTGCCATCCTCCCCCAACCACCTGCATGTCACTTTATATCCTCCTCATTTTTCATCCTTGACCCAGGATTCCAGACATCTTATTACTTAATTCATCAATTAATGAATTAACACATATTAACTTAGCAACTGTTATATGCAAAGGAATGGTAAGGGTGATACCACATTTCTACTCCCTCTAGCCCAGGCCTGCACCTTGAAAATATGGCTGCCCCTCAAAGATATAGATGCCCCTTGAAGATATGGATTCACCACAAAGATATGGCTGCACCTTAAAGATATGTCTAGCTCGTCATGGGCACACTTTCCAGCTGAGCCTAGACACAGGCTCAAAATTTTTCTCAGTACAACTCTTCATGCAGTCACTATCTGTTGCTCAGACCTGGCACTGAGATGAAATCTATTTGCTATCCCTGAATTCTAGTTTAATCTTCTCCTTTGACTAACGAGTTTCAATGACTCACTAAGCTACAAAGATGGTTTGTGGTAGACTTGGCATCCAGGTACCTTGTCTTCTTGTCCAGGGATCTTTATGGTGCTCAATATAAACAAAGCTAACTAGATTTATTAGTCAAGCAAAACTATAATCTACATAAATCAGAAGGGCAAAATAAAGTAATATATAGTACTATATTGTAAAATTTAAAATATGTTATACATTATGTGTGTAATATGCATACATAGTCAGAGTTACCATTTACTTTACAGACCATCTTATTGAACCCTTATAGTATCTCTATAGGACAGGTAACATCATCCCTATTCCAAAGAGTTTAAGTAATTTTCTTGAAAACTGTTAAATAATAACAGTGGAGCTAGATTTGGATCCTGATAGATTCACCTACTCTCAATAGGCCTTGTTTCTGGTACACACTGCCACATTGTTGGGAGATAATTCTCCATGGATCTTTCACATTTCTGCACATCTGACAAACAGAGACACTGACACCTTTTGTTCTAGACTATCTTTTCAAGGGTATCTGTAGGACAAACAGCCTCATGGAGTAGAGTAGTGTCTCCTCCAGAGAAGAGGAAAAATTTGTTTGATGCCCAGGATAATAAAGATAATATCTCCTTCTAGGGCAAAGTTTGGACAGGTTTGCTTACAACTGCTTAGAGAAGATTGGGATTACCCAAACTCAGGGTGCCTCAGATATGACCCAAACCCACAGCATGCACATTGCCCGCATGGGACCTGCATGACAAAAGGAACTGACGCAAACAGAAAGTTCATCTGCCTCCTGTTCCATGAGTAATAAAATCCTTTGTCTCTTGTTCAGGAATCGCACACTTCTTGATAGCTTACAAGTAGTGCAAAACTCAGACCCTTCACAATTCCTAACAGCCACGAGTTCAGTAGTATGAAAGATCACAGGAAGTTGAGTTGCTCTTGGCTGCCTACTCCACTGGGACCCCAAGTTGTTGGTTCATCCTGTTTTCAACTAAGGTTAGTCATCTAGGGTCCTAGTCCCTCAATGGCTGAACATATATGCCTGAGGGTTAGTCTGAAGTAATACCGATGATTATCATGTTTACCTCTCATAGATAAAAACGACACTTTCACAGTGTCTTAACCTCATGTATTAGAAATGTGGATGTTTCAATGTACCATAGGAAGCCAGAAGTAAAAGGTGTTATTAGCAAGAGAGATTTCTCCCTGTGTGAATTAAATCAGAGCATATCTGGACTGTACTATTCCTTCCTTCTGGCCAGCCCTGCCTACCCCTTCAAAGAGGCCAGGGATTAGCATTATTCACCCAGCCCTCTCAGCACAGCTCATTCATCCTTCTTTCCCTTGTAGTGAATTCTTGGCTTTGCTTTGACTGTGGAGACCTGTTCATAACTGCTTATTGTCAGAATGAAGATTTGAATATTCCTCTGATTTTTCCCTTCTCAAGTCATGTGAATCATTAAATCAAACTATATGACAAGGTGGAGAATTTTATTTACTGAAAATGTTTTATGAGAATGGTTTACAAGATAAGTTGTTGGAGGAAATTAGAACCACACTTCTCAGGGGCTGTGTCTCTTCCTCCACGAAAAAGACAGGACATGGGGCTTCTGCAGGTGTGTAGTCTGGTTTGGCCACAGGGTAGGGCCAGAAATTCCATCACTTTCCTCCAGTAGCGAGACGGCAATGAGGAGGAGGAGAGAGTGAATACAATGATGACGTTGATGGAAGAGAAACTAAGCAGACGAGAGCATGAAGGGGATTTTTAGTGGTTGTCATGAGTGTGAAACTGAGGAGAGAGTCTGATGTCTAGAAAGTATTTCTGAGAAAATGCGCAACACTGTCGTGTAAAATCCCTGTGGCATGCCCTTTGAGAAATTAATAATGATCTCTATCCACTTTCAAAGCTTTTAGAGTCCTCTTTGTATTTTTGGTTTATGTGACTATGCTCAGAGGCCCCACAGGGCTCCAGCTTATATCTTATACTGAATTAAGGACTTACAGGTGTTTGTCACTCCTTCCTAGAAATGGTTTGCTTAGAGTCACAGTTCTTGGGCTACTTCACTCTTACTACAATTTTTCTCTAACTAGCAAGTAGAGTGGGCATCAGGGAAAAAGGACTAGAAAAAATGTTTTTTACTATAATAAGGAAAGCTATAAGTACATGAAAGAGGAGGAAATTAGCTGGAAGACAAGATAAAGAAACCACCTGCGAGTCCTTGTAACAACCTCATAAGGTAGGTATGTTAGCCCCACTTTACAGAAGCAACTAAAGCAGAGTTTAGGAATCTTAAGATGTATAAGAGTAGGCTAGCTGCTATAACAACCTAAAAATTTCTGCTGCCTAACCCCAGAAAACTTAATTTTTATCTCATGTGACGTGGTAGTACAGTTTGGCACTGGATCAGGGTGAAAGGGGTCATTTCTTGTTGACCAGAATTCAATAATGTGACCACACCTAGCACAAAGGAGCCTGGAGAATGAAATCTAGCTATGTGTCCGGGAACAGAAGATGAGTATTGAAGAGCCCTAACAAGCTCTGCCACTGAAGTAAGGTAATTGGTAAGTAGCAGGGGCAGCCTTCAGCTCTGGGTCTAGTTGACTACAAAACTAATACACTTGGCTAAAAATGCTGTATCGTTTCCTCTTCAGAAGCTCTGTTTACTTTTTGGTTAGGACAGATTTGGATAAACAACTAATCTATTTCTCTCCTTACACTTCTTTAGTGCCCTTTTCCCAGATTTTCCCCCACCACTTCAAAACTTAACTTCAGATCTTTGTATTCATGCAATGAATCTTACCAGTACTTTGTTTCCCATTCTACGTTTCCTGTAATAAGATTTGGCATTGATTAAAGGGAAAACTGGATGAAAATAAATGTGAAATGAAGGGGGGTAGATGTCTCAGCTGGAACAAACCCAGTCCCTGAAAGAGGACCAGGGTCACAGAAGAAAAGGGAAAACCAAGAGGTCTTCAGAAGCTTTTCCAGAAACTTGTGCCCAAAAACTTGCCCAGAAATATCGTATGATTGTTCAAGTGGCTTACATTAAGCTTTATACTAAGAAAGTTCCCATTTTTATACGCAAACACTTTTCCTTCTCTACATCTGAAAGCCACATGTGATTTTCTACCAGCCAGCACAAACAGACTGACAGACAACATCCCTGAGGAAATGCTTGATATACCATCTGATTTCAACACTTTTCCCCTCCCGTCTCTGGAGCAAGCCTATAATTCTGCATACGTGTAAATACATATGTGTGGCATATTTGTTCACATGCTGCTGGGTAGAGCAAACTAGTCTGCATTCTTTCCCGGTTATGCACTCATGAAGTGATTACATGTTCCCTGCATGGTGTTCTTGCCCACAATAGGGAGTTCACAGGTACTCACAAAATATCAAGCAGTCCAAGGCCTGTCTTGCAAGGAACACAGACATTTCCTGGCCACCCATCCCCACCACCAAGAGAGTTGGGGTAGGTGCTTCCTTCTCCATGCTCCCTTCTCTTCGTTCCCATGATTCTGGATATACAGCTTTTGATTTTTATGGTACTGTAAATGCTTGTTTACATCTGATCTCAACTCTATGGGCAATTCATCCATTTTAGAACCCAGCACAGATCATTACATATAATAATTCAGTAAAATTTTCTGAAATGAATGAATTAATGAAGAAAAAGTTATAATCCTGAACAGGAGCTTACCTCAACAATTCAGGGGCCTAAAAATTTGGCACGTAATGATCACTCACTGTCTGGTTCCACTTAAAAGCTTAAGTATTTGATAAAACTATATAGTTACTGAAACTCTTTTCCGCTTTAGTCCCAGAAATTTGTGTAATTAAATTGTGAAATGATTTTTCTGAATCACACGATGTTTCACATAAGCATTTTTCCTCTCTATTGTCTGTATTAATTTATCTAATCTTGACAACAACCCTATAAAGTAGCTGCTATTAGTATCTCCATTTTACAGATGAAGAAACTGTGTCACAAAAGGGATAAGTTACTTGCTCACAGACACATAGATGTCAAATGTCAGAATCAAGACTTTCTCGGGAAGACTGGCTCCAGAGCTTGAGTTCTTAACTGCTAAGTTAAACTCATTCATTTAACAGCAATTTATTGACATTGGATGGTCTGTTCAAATAAAATAAATTAATTTCAAATAGTGTTAAGTGCTCAGAAGGAAATGGTCTGATAAGGTGTGATAGAGGACTGTTAGCTGGTGGGGGCTAGGGATGTTTTCTCTGTGAGGTGACTTTTGAGTTGAGACTTGTTTGATGAGAAGTGATCAGTCAGGCAAAGCTGAAAGGGCAATGTGTTCTCAGCAGAAGATACTGCATGTGCAAAGGCTATGAAATAGGGAGAGCTTGCTGTGTTGAGGGACAGATGCGTGAAGTAGAGTGGACAGGGGAGGTGGCTAGCGTAAGATAGATCGTTAATGTTGTCATTAGATTCATGATCAGTGCAATGGGAACCCAGTGGTGGATTCCAAATCTATCTGATTCTTTTGCGTAGAAGTAACTGGGGTAGGGAGGTTAGAATGGAAGAGAGACTACTAAAGAGGCTGTTGCAGTATCTCAGATAAGTTCAACTTGGTGCTAATGATGACTCAGGCTAAGATACTGGTGGTTGGGGAGGTGTGGTTGGTACCCAGATGAGGAGAAGCATTTAGAAGGCATTTTGGTGATAGTGCTCCCATAGGACTCCTTAAATAGAAGCAACCCTCAGGAAAGGGTTATGCCTGGGAATCAGCTCTGATCTTAGTCGACCTGGAGCAGACATCAGGGGCCTACAATATGAGGATTATTCTTTCTTGATCAGTAGGCATCTTCAATGCTCTGGTTTCCGACTTGGAGTTGTGCCGTATGGAGTCCCTTCAGTGAGAGATCATCATTCAAAATCTATTAGAATGACGTCCAGGAGCTGTCAGGGCCGTTTACCTCCCCTGCAATCAGGGAATCTGTGTATCCACGTAACACTGAAGGGCATTCACTCACGCAGAGTGGATGGGAATTTGATAGGTAGATACGTCCCTAAGCAAAGGGAACAGGTGGAGCAGAATGTAAGATCAGGAAAATACAGGGAGAATTCAGAGAAAATGTAGAGAGAGAGAAAGTCAGAAAGAGAGTGACCTGGGGGGCATTTATGGAGGGTGTTTAATCTTTCCATGTGTACTTTTTCTTGAGATAGTAGAGAATCAGCAAAGATTTGTGGGATAGGGAGAAAGAGCCATGACGTGTTAAAGCTGAAAGGAACTCAGCAATTACTAATTCCACCTGCCTAATATTACACACTCTCATGTCTCCCTTTTAAGGAAATAGACCCAGCTTTGGTGTGCAGTACGTACAGATAAGCCTGCAAATTTCATTATATCAACACTCATGCTATGTAGGAGTCTCTTTCTAAGAATAAATCAACAGGTAGTTTTGAGTACTTACTATGTGCCAAGTTCTCTGGAGAAACAAAGATGACTAAGACCAATCACCTAGCCTCAATTCATTCACACCAGTGATCTCACTGTTACCCAGCCGCAAAACATAAGACGAAATGTAAACCTCTGCCATACAAACTAGATTCTCTATTCCACCTCCTCCACAAGATTTTGTATGAGCTTACTCTGACTGGATTGCAAGATCTTCAAATTTAACACCTTATTGCACAGAATAGCAGAAAGATCCAGGTCTTACTCAAACTATGTGCAGCGAACGTGTCCAGAAAAGAAATAGCCTTAGGAATTGAGACATTCAGAAGCTATTTGCCTGAGTTTTCTGAACATTGAATGCCTTTTAATAAATGCATTGGTTGAGATATTGGTTTAGTTATTTAGCAGAAAACAAAATAATAATAATTTAAAGAAAATTAAATTTTCTTTCTCTAACTTAAGAATCTGAGATGGTAGGAAGTCCAGGAGATTATTCAACACCTGAATTCCTTCTATCCTGTTGCTTTGTCATTCCCTTATCCATGTGGTCACAGATGGCTCACCACTGCCCTGTCCATAGTCTGGTTAGTGGGAAGGAGGAAGAGAGGAATGGAAAGCAAACCCCTTTGCTTTAAGGACATGGCCCAGAAATAGCATAGATCACTTCTGTTCACATCTCATTCACTAGAAAGTACTCACATGACCACACCCAGTAGGAAGGGAGGCTTGGCAACCTTATGCTCAGCTAACATTCAGGGATCTGAGGTGACAGTAGTAAAAAGGAGAAGGGGAGAATGGACATCGGAGGCCAACAGCAACCTCCGCACGATGAGAATTTGTGCTGTGCTTCAAGAATGCTCTAATGTTGACCGCGCTCTGGGTAACGTATCTAAGAACTGTTTTCACTCAAGTTTGCCTCTGAAATTTTATGATATAAATGGATCATCTTCAGAATTGTTAAAAATGAAAATTTTAAAGCTCCAATTCTAGTAAATGCCGGAATCTGCATTTTTAAAGGACACCATGGTTTATTCTTATGCAACTTCCACAATTTGGGGCTAGTGGCCACTATTATGGACTACCTTGAATAGAATTTGGGAATGGTTATAAGTTTTGCATAATTAAAGCCTACCACTTGTGGTATACAAATTTGAACTTGAGTTTAGATCAACTTTATAACCAGGAATTGGTGACCTGAACTGAAGAATCCTAAATTTCCTTATCACTGTTGAGACTATGCTAATCAAACTTTCTCACCCTAAATCCAGAATTCCTTGAGTATAGAGAGATTATTCTATCTTGAAAATTTGAGTCATTTGCCTTATAACACTGTAATAAACACAATAATAATAAATGATCATTTCACATGGTTTTACAAGCACTATTATGGGCCTCATCTCATTTAGTCTTCTCAGTAAGCAAAACTTCACAGGTGAAGTGGTTGAGAGATTGAATAACTTTGGTCATAGGCCCCAAACCCAGATCTTCTTCCTCTCAATCATACTCTTCTTTCCCTTTGCTGCAGTGAATCTCTGCTTCCCATCCTAAGTTGAGATCAAAATAGAAACAGCTCAAAATAGAGCAGAAGCAGTGAGCAGAGGGAAGAGTAGACAAACGCGTTGTAAAAAGCATGAGGTAACAACATAAATGAACCTCAATTATGCTAAGTGAAAGAAGCCCAACACAAAGACCTCATATTATATGATTCCATTTGTATGAAGGGTCCAGAAAAGACAAACCTATAGAGATGGAAATAGATTAGTTGTTGCCCAGGGCTGAGGGTAGGAACAAAGGTTAACTGTAGTTGGGTATGAGGGATCTACTGGGGAGATGAACATGTATTAAAAGTAGACTACAGTGATGGTCGCACAACTCAGTAAGTTGACTAATAATCATTGACTTGCACACTTAAAATGCACAAATTTTGTGGCATGTAAAGTTGTTTTAAAAAGCACGAAATGGTAATATTAGAAGTATAGTTTCATTTTTGGCTTACAAGCTGTGAGCTGCCACTTACAGCTTGAATTAAATTGAGAAAGTAACTCAACATCTCTAAGACCTTGGACTCTCATCTCTAAAATGGATATAAAAATAGTGTCTATCCCATACAGTGTCTAAATTCTCAGCACACTGGAAGAGCCAAAAAATGTTGGAATTCATTAGCATTAAGGTTAGAATTTTAAAATCATACACAAAACAAGTTATAATTATTTACAAATAATTATTTTGGCTAGAAATGAAACTG
This sequence comes from Equus asinus, assembly GCF_041296235.1. Classification (NCBI taxonomy): domain Eukaryota; kingdom Metazoa; phylum Chordata; class Mammalia; order Perissodactyla; family Equidae; genus Equus; species Equus asinus. The sequence goes on along the minus strand of NC_091801.1, from coordinate 39,344,118 downwards.
TCAGTAAAAAATCATTAACATGACACTTAAAAAAACTTATTAAGGACCATATATGAGGGCCATGATGTGACTGAGCATGACTTCAGTTTTAGTGATCTTTTCATCTACGTTATACCTATATGTATAGTTATGCGTTTGTATGTTCCATACATATATATATATACACCTTCCATATTATAGTCCATATTTTCTCCATATACATGCACACATAGATGTACACACATTCTATTTATATCCAATTTATTTTCCATCTGTATGTGTGTTTATGTATATCCCAGAGACCATGATGATTTGGGTTGCGACATTGAAGCAGGAGATAAAATGGATGATGTCTCATGATACCTTCTGGTTCTTAAATTCTGCAAAACATGAGTAAGTTTGGAGTGCATCCGTCGAGTTTAGATGTCCTCAGATTTGTGAGGACCATCTAACATTCCCTTTTACTTCATACCTGGAATCTGCAAACTGCTTTCCTATGAAAATGTACATTCGAAGAATTAACTTCTGTTTTGCCTCATGAACAAGGCTTCGTCGCAAAGTAATGGCACATGCTGGACAGCACATGTGAGTTGCATGCTTTGCAGTTCACTGCAGGGCTTTATAGCAACAGAAATAACCAAGATGACAGCTCTGATAACTAAACACTATTTCTAGTAGGCCAATGCAAATATGCCAGGCCTCTTCTTTCCCTGAAATTACTTTTTGACAAAAGATGATTTAAATTATTTTATTTTGTCATCTTCTTCTTTCCTCATATAATTCTTGAGCATTTAGTTTTAATACATTATATTCCTATGATATAAGCCTTTTAATGTCAACTTGTGAAAAAATAATTGCATTTTCTTTTAGGTAGAAAACACTAGGTAGCTGATTTTTTGAAAATTATTATTTAAGTCAGCATCACTTTTCTACCTAGCATTCCAGGAAATCTGCTATGTATCTGCTCAACCCTCTTCCAAACAAGGATGCATTTGTAAAGAATGCAGGGCTCTATCAGGGAAGGGTTAAAATTCCCTCCTGCGTCGCAGAGGTTTACTGTGCTGTTTAATGCCTCCTTCACAGATTGGCTGGCACACCAGTTTCCGGTATAATTTAATGTTAAATAACACTCTTAAAACTGTGTCAGGAAATAAGTTATGTGTAAAATATCGCCTTTGAAAAAAAGAAAATAATTACAGTTATGACACGCAATTTGCACCAACCTCTGTTGAGATAATCAAAGAAAGAAAACAGAATACACTAGACAATAAATGGGCTAGTAAGGAGGAAAGAGAAGAGCCTTTGTATTTCATAGTTCCATATTTCCTTTGCACATCCAAGCCACTCTTTTTCTGAGTCCACTGAATAAGCGTTTGTCGTAAGCTTTACTGTACCATGAAGTTATGATTAATATTACAGCTCAAGTACAGCGGGTTGAAAGACCACATTCATTTTCAAAGTCACGTTGCATTGATTAGAATTCACTGCAGGTTATTCAAATAACGATCTTCTCTTTCCCCAGGAGAATCTCCGTCTGATTTTTCTTTATCCTCATTAAAGATCCCAGGTGCAGACAAAGCTTTCCGTGCTTCTCATTTGCATTATCCTGGGGAAGGAAGTGATTCACATGCCTTCAGTATATAGCACTTGTTTTTGTAGTTTGCTCTTTCCTATCATCTATTTAAATAAATCAAGAAATTTAGCCTTTATAAACCCTCAGACAATAGGAAATGCCAAATTTTATTACCATTAGTAATGAGTCCATGGGTCCCAAACTGTCCATGATAATTCAGACAAAGTGAGGCATTTTCTTTCTGTTCTTGGCTACACTTGACTTAAAAAGACAATTTTTTTTCCTTTCTTGGGGAAAAAGAATCATTTTAGGAGTAAAAAAAAAAACAGCACAGAGCATGTTTTGGGCTTACTAGAACTGAAAAGTAAAGGTTCATCAAACAATAAATGTAGCACTCAGATACTCCCCGACAGAACTTGATATGTTATTTGGCTAATTAGATAAATTTCTATGTAAGGACTGATCAATTATTACCTCTGTTGAGATAATTTATTAGCTATTCTTCCCAATTTAGCATTTTCATAGAATCACATATGGATTTCATTGGCATAAGGTATGGGCCTCAGAATTATGACAAAGAATTCTGCCTTGGACTATTTTTACCTTTAGTTTTTGTGTAATGAGTTTAGCCTGAAGCAGACTGACAGCATTGTTGACATTTCATTGAGTTTCCATTTCTCCAGAGAGGAAAAATTTTAGCTAATTAAGTAATGTTAGAGTGTCTTAGAATCTACAAAGGCAACATAGAACCACATGGCAATCACACCATATTTGTTAAGACCACTTGTAAATTTCTGAGATCTTTCGAAAATCTAAGTCTGCATAACAAAACATCTAAAGTGACTCAGAGCTCCAAATGATGTAGCTGATATAATCGGAAAGGTAGGAAAAGAACAACTGGAAGAGCATTTTTGTAAAGATGATCATTTTTCAGTGTGTGGACCAAGAGTGAGTATGATTGTTTCCTTGGGTGTACAGCAGCTTAATGATTCTGAACATGTGTGTGTTTCACCTTGAAAGTCATACATGCTATTTGTAGGGTGGCATTGTACCTTCTAAACCAGGGAATCAGCATTAACTATATATTTAGGTATTAATGAAGGCTGATCTCTAGCTTCTTCATTCATTTTTCGGGGGCAACATGGTTTTCTATGATCTGTGAACTTGCTTTGGTAAGGCTTTGTACTCATAACCAATATAAAAGAAAATTAAAACATTTTATTGGCATTTGTAGTCATTTGTTTCTGGTAGAAGGATATGTAATCAGGTTCAGAATCTCACTGACTCTGAGTAAAATGAAATTGAATTTGGATTAAAAAAACCCTTTCAATTCAATGAGGGACTATTTAATGAGCAGTAAAATTTTAATGAAAAATAACTGGAGATTCTACTCAGGTATGTCTTCTCAGTTGAGCTTGACAGAGCAGTGCTGTGGATTCAATATAAATATTAGTCAATGACAGAATCCAGAAGCAAGATAGAAATGTTACCATGTCCACTTAGAGAAACATGCTAAATCATTCTGATTATAAAATTGCAATATAACTGTTGACATTCTGGGGCCATTTTAAAAATGACAGTAAAGTGATGTATGAACCTACTCTGGAATAAATAAAATTTTAAAAAGAGCATTTCATAATGAAAGAGATACCTACTGTGCGTGTGCATATGTGTGGTGTGTATGCGTATGAACACATTTGCACATCTGTGCGGTATATATGTGTGTGTGAATGTGTGTGTGTGTCTCCAATCTGAATATCTCAGAAAGGAAGACATGGAGAACCCATTGAGATTTATTTCCCCTTTAAGCCCCAGGGAACCTTTGAGATTACATTGGCATTAATTAAGCCCACCCCAGGATCATGGGCTTGGTGGGCTTGGTGAACTTTTGTTTTAAAAAGCAAGCTTGTTTGCCAGAGGAGTTTCTTCCCCAAGCTCTCATTTTATTGCGGCTTCCAGCAGGGGATCGTGTTTCAAGGGATATTATCAAAGTAAAGGACATTTCTTCTGGGACATATTTTACATAGATTAAATCTCATTATGCAACTTACTCTTTAGTCTATATTCTTTTTTATAAGCTCCTATTGTATCAACCAATTTAACATAGAAAAATGTGAATTTATTACATCAAATAAACTAAGCTCCAGTGAAGGTAAGGTCCAGTAGAGTCAAACACCTTTCGTTTTTTTTTTGTCAACATTGAATTTCAGCTCATAGAATTTTAGTGTAGTCTTAAATGAGGTATCACTCTCTCTCAGTGTGTGTGTGTGTGTGTGTGTGTGTGTGTGTGTGTACATACTGTGGACTTAAGATTTCCGTAGCCTTTGCTTAATTTTATTTTTATATATTAAGTAATTCCTTCAAGGAACATGTTGCTATCCTTGGATTTTCCCTCCCTGTTTTTGTTTTGTCTTTTTGGTGAGGAAGATTGGCCCTGAGCTAAAATTTGTTGCCAATCTTCCTTTTTTTGCTTGAGGAAAATTGTCCCTGAGCTAATATCTGTGCCAGTCTTCCTCTATTTTGTATGTGAGATGCTGCCACAGCATGGCTTAATGAGCAGTGTGTAGGTCCGAATCTGGGATTGGAAACTGTGAACTCTGGGCCACCAAAGCTGAGCACACAAACTTAACCACTATGCCATGGGGCTGGGTCATTCCTTCCCTGTTTTTAAACTATTGGGTCATTCCTTCCCTGTTTTTAAACTATTTCCCTGCCCTTTTCCTTTTAAAAGTGAGTGAGTTACTTTCATTACATTAAGAAATACGCCATATTACTGATCATAGGAAGTTACGTTTTCTCACTGAACACTAGGAACTTGGAAATTTGAAACAGTGCCCAGCAAATCTTATATTAGAGAATAGACATTGAGAATAGATGTTGGTTAAATCCATAGAGCTATTTCAAGCTCACACCAAAATTTACAGTTCTGAGGAATGACTATCCAATAGCAAGCTCTTTCATACCTATCCATTGTTGCTCTTAGTTCAATATCTTAAAAACTAAGAAAGACAATGATATTGAGTACCAAATCTGCTTTCCCACAGCCTCAAAATAGGAAAAAATGTCACAAAACACAGTGTGAGATTCAGTAGCCCCTGCCCGGAACTCTGGTATTTAGACCAAAGAAAGGTTTAATTTTTCAATTACTTTTTGTAAAGGCTATAACATGAGTATCTACAGTGAACACGTATTGCAGAACATGTTAAAAACATATGCTCAGTATATAAGTGAAAAAGATGCTGTATTTTCAATAGTTCTGTTGTTATTTTATTGCCAAAGTAAATTACTTATTTTCAGATCTAATCTCATGTTTGCTCTTCTGTGATTTCATCGGACTTAAATTAAAATTGCAAGAGTAAGCTGGGGCATTGATTTTCTCAGCTGGACCAGAGGATATGATGCACAGTCAAGTTTTGGGTTAAATTGTCCTGCTCATTCTGGTAATTTTCTTCACCATTTGGTGTCTAAATGTACAATTTCCTTCAGTGGAGTGAAAGTCCTCTCCCACTTCAGTTCTCAGGCTCTCTACTGTGCATTTAAAGAAGAACTAATTTATAACACTATTTGCAATTGTTTTATAGTGTTTGAGGAGGTCCTCTTGCATTCTTTTTATACATTGGGTGCTTCACTCCGAGGCCTGTAAGAGAATCATCTTAAGAAGCTAAGATGGTGGTCAGTTAAATGGTTAATCAGAACATAGACTTTTTTTTTCTTGATCAATGAAAGTCAAATTCCCTGTGTAAGTGGTTAATTCATCTTTAGAACTAGAAACATAATTAAAACAGAAGGACTATGTTATGATTAGAGGTGAGAGGCTGGGGCTAGTGAAGCCATAACAAAGAAAATGAATTCACATCAAGCTTTGCACAAAGTGCAGTTTTCTTTTTCTGATCATATTATGTAAAATTTATTTCCTGTTACTTTTGAATAATGAAGCCATTTATATAACTACTCAAAAAGTATTTTTTATGCAATGTACCTTCACAAACACATATTCTGTTCTTTGTGGATTTCTGGCACTAAGCATTCCACTGAGTCTGTTTTAAGCATCTCTCCCTTCCCTCTCCATGGTTTAATGTTTTTATGGTGACCTTCATAATCTTCAGCACTCTTATTTAGTTCACTTCTGAATAAATATTTCTCCAGATGACTTCTGCAGAGCTTAATAATGTATGCACTATCTACCTTAGACAATAAATTTCTAAAATCTATACTATTTATTGCATCCTAATTCTTTATAGCTATAATAATTTCTATTGAATTTCCACTATCTAATTAGAGTTTATAGCTTTTATACTATAGTACAGAGGATATATTTTTTCTCTCGGTATAAGTTAATCTTAGCTAACTTTAAATAAAATGAATATAATTATCAAATTTGTGATAATGTTTAGAAGAAAATGCATGTTTAAAATGTGCTCCTTGTCTATTTCATTACGAAATGCCCTGTTTTATTCCACTCTATTTTCATTTAGCTATTTTCCCCTGGATAGTTATTTTGCAGTTATTTCAATGTTTATGTCTTATTATCTGCTTGTGCATTAATCAAGGTAATGGTGCAAGTAAAGATAATCTAGGCAAAAACAAAAACAACATTATATGAATTTTGGCCAAACGTGAAGAGCACCACATTCTCTAATTGTCGAAAGTACAATTGGTGACACCATCCCATACTATCAGCGTAGAGTAATGTTCTATCTACTGACAATAATGCTCGATTCTAGAGCATTGAGAGGTACATACCTCAGCAGTGGGTCCATTTAACTCTATATGTTATTTTCAGAATGAATGGCAGTCACTTGCTTTGATCAAGTGTTCCCTTTATATTGCAGCAGAAAATAAGATCTTCCATCAGCACTTCCCAGAACCTAGGGACAAAACAACTGCCGAGCTGCCAGCTTATGCCTTGGATATCAGACTAGCAGGCCTCATTATCATTCTTGTCATTCTTCTACGAAACACTACTGGAAAAGCAGTTACATGTGGGAGTCTTGAGTTTTTCTATAAAAATGTATTTGTAACTCCCAGATCTTGAAGCATATTGGCTAATAATTAGGAGGGGGCAGGTCTGCATTTATACGTGTGTATGTATATTATATGGCCTAATACATAAGGTAATTTGTAAAATACAGTACTGCAAGAAATGTGTCTCTTTTAATGCCTCAAGACTTAAGAGTACAGCAGGGTTTTTTGGGTTTTGTGGGGGTTTCTTTGTTTCTATATAAAGGTAGTCTATTCTAGTCCATTAAGAAAAAATAGATACATTTTTTTCATGCAGCAAGAGAAATAGGTTCAACCCTGCATCCAGCTGAGTAAAATTTAGGAATACATCCTACCTCTCTGATGAGAGAATAAACTGAGTGACCATGCCAGACACCCTGTAAGGCTTCCTTCAACTGTAAAACTATGCCTTCTTAACATTTATAGCTATGTCTGTGCCTACCAAGTAAAGAATTAAGGAACTTGTTGGAGAGTTTTGTCAAATATCTTCATGGCTTTAATAATCTGAACCATTTTCTTACTTTACCGCTTAGTTTGTAGAGATTTCCAAGTGCTCTGTCTCACCTCAGATGAGGCCTCATGACGTGTTCATTTCCAGGAGAAGCAGAGATATAGTAATAGAAGTAGGGCTTCGTATTTGAGAGCTAGCCCGGTGTCTTCACTGTTTAAAGTGCTCTCCGTATAGTAACTCATTTCACCTTCATAACAACACTATGATTTATATGTTATGAATAGTCCCACTTTGAAGAGGAGCAAACTGAGGTAGTGAGAGCCTAAGCTTTCCTCTTCTGTAAGTATGTCAAACCGAGAATGAGCATGAACCCCAACCAGCCTTCACTCATGCTGATTACATAGTGGGCTGGGGACTGAAAAGTGCTGTGATAAAAACATCTTTTTTTTTTTTTTAATCTCCTTGTCAAGTCACCTTAGAAAAAGTGTGACGTGTGTAGCCCAAAGTCCTGTGCTTGACCCTCTTCACCAGCCAGCAACTGCTCAAGGGGCACAAGCCGGGAGCCAGCTCCAAGCTCTGCAACTTTGACATGGAGGGTGGGGGACGCAGAGTGGTTAGGGGCTTTGACAAAGAGAGGAGCTAGTTTCCTGGTTACCCACTGTGATGGGTAACCAGCTTCTAAAATAAGAGAGTAGCAACTGTTCTTTTCTAGTATTACACAATTTTTCTTTAGCAGCTAAGTAATTAGCAAAGTGTTATATAATCATCTTTTAGTTACTTGTTTCATTTTTGTCGCAATGGAGGTGAATAAATGTTCGGTAAAAATGCAGTGCTCAGATTTTGAAACTCTCATTTGGGTGTGTTGTATGTGTTTGTTTGACAATATGAACCTACTCTGTGCAGACACAGAGCATGCAGTAGTAAGCAAAATACAACAGGGGCCCTGTATGCCCAGAGTTCATGCAAACGCCACAACAATAAGGATGACGTTTTACTAATTATTGGGGGTAAAAGTGTTATGAACATTGCTGTATTAGTTATTTCTCTGCTCTCTTCTGGAAAGGTGTATTTCATTTTAACGACAGATAATCCTTTGGAGCAAATGGCACAAAGTAAAAGTCGCATTGGTTTTTAAGCGTGCGTGATGCTGGAGAGTGAACGAAACAGTGAACTGGAGGAGGAACAAAGGATCAGTGATATTTAAGCCCATTTGCAGCCCTCTCAGATGTCATCACATCTCAATATTCAGATGCAGCTAGGCAGGCATTTTCTTTTCTCATTTGACCATTGCTGCTTTGGAGGATATAAGTATATTTAGAGGAAACAGAAGCTCAGAGAACTTAAGTGAGTTGCCTAGGGTCCCCCAGCTAGTAACTCAGAAAGCTAAGATTCTAATCCAGGTTTTTTGACAGGTAAATCAGTATTTTTTCCTCTATTGTGGTTGTTTCTAATTATTCCATCTTGTCTTCCATAAAATTTACAAGGGCTTCTTTCCACTTGGTTTCTATATAACTAAAAGGAAATTCTCAATCATATTTTTTAACTACCAAAAAGGTTATCCATGTTATTTGCAGAAATATTTTAAAATACAAGTTAAAAAAATGCAAGAAAATAACAGCTGGTAACAGAGCTAAAAAATAACCTCTGTTAATATTTGAAATACTTCTTTCCAGTCTACTCTTTCCTCCACATAGCTACATGTGGATGTACAGATGTACAGTGGGTTTTGTTTGTCTTGTTTAAAGGCTTTTTAAATTGCTCTACAATGAACATGAGTTACTTTTTTTATCAGAAAAAATTATTCTAAACAATAATTCTAATCCTTTGGAAAATCTTCAAAATTACTGAAGAAATTATATAACATGATTATTTAAACACCAAATAGATTATACACAGTTTGGTCACTTGTGAGTGTGTATGTTTGTACGTGTGTATGTGTGATATGTTTTATTCAATCAACAATATATTCTAAGTTTCTTCCAATATCATAAATACTATATATTATTTAAATAATTGAATAACTTTCAATTGTACTAATGCATCATAATTTATTAGCTAATTCCTCATTTTAGACATTTAGGATCCTTCCAAATTTTTTACTCTCATAAATGATATCACATGGTCTGGGTAAACAGCGTATATAGCTAAATCTTTTCACACATTCATAATTATTTCTTGAAGTTAAGTTCCAAAAAGTAGAATTTCAGAGTGAAAGGGTATGCAAAACTCTCAAAATTTTAAAACACATGTGCTCAAACCACCTTTAGAAAAACTGCATCATCGTACATCTCATCAGTGGCATAGGTGCATGCATGCTTCATTTTCCCTCACCAATACTAAATATTATTCTTTCTTCTCATCTCTGACAAGGATAAGCAAAAAGAGCTAATCGTTTTATTTATTTATTTTATTTCTTTATTTTATTTATTTATTTATTTATTTATTTATTTTGAGGAAGATTAGCCCTGAGCTAACATCTGCTGACAATCCTCCTCTTTTTTTTTTTTTTTATTTTTTTTTTTAAAGATTTTATTTTTTCCTTTTTCTCCCCAAAGCCCCCCGGTACATAGTTGTATATTCTTCGTTGTGGGTCCTTCTAGTTGTGGCATGTGAGACGCTGCCTCAGCGTGGTCTGATGAGCAGTGCCATGTCCGCGCCCAGGATTCGAACCAACGAAACACTGGGCCGCCTGCAGTGGAGCACGCGAACTTAACCACTCGGCCACGGGGCCAGCCCCCACAATCCTCCTCTTTTTGCTGAGGAAGACTGGCCCTGAGCTAACATGCGTGCCCATCCTCCTCTACTTTATATGTGGGACGCCTACCACAGCATGGCTTGCCAAGTGGTGCCATGTCTGCACCCGGGATCCAAACTGGTGAACCCTGGGCCGCCGAAGCAGAATGTGCGCACTTAACCACTGGGCCAACTGGCCGGCCCCAGAGCTAATTGTTTTAAATCATCATTCATTGGTGAATAGAGAAGTTAAAATTTTACTGTATTTATTGGTCATCTGTATTCTTCTTTTGTTAATTTTCTTATGTCTGTACAATGATCTTTTCTTAAAACTCTTTGCAAAATGATTTTTAATATAAAATTTTCCATGTTTACATTTCATGTCAAATCAATATTAGTCAGTAACTCAGCTTACTATGAAAGGTAGTGGCTTGAAGGTAGCATTTGTAAGAAGAGTTTAGACAATGGCAGGCAACTCTTCAGGGATGGGCAGGCCACCTTTGCTGAGGTTTGATTCTCCATGGGGTCTAATGTAGAATGCAGACAAATTCAAACATGCGATGAGATGAAGTCTAGTGACCATATTCCTGGAGACAATTGGGCACAATAAAATCCAAAGCGATGATCCTAGGTAGAAGACATTGATTATTACATTTGACTGGTAAACCTACTTTTCTCAGGAAAAGTTAAATTTACAGTGCATATTCACCATCTCCCAGATTACGAGTTTAAATCGCATGAAGATAACACATTTAAGATTTCTTTAGACACCAAGAACTATGAAATTGAAGTTTGCAACATTTTGGAGTGAAAAAAAGGTATTAAAGCAAATCCCAACTTACAACTTTAGACTTAGAACTGAATCCAGGTAATTTGCAAATACATATGTAGATTAATCATAAAATGTGTAATAAAATTTTTGAATAAAATACGCACTTCATAAATACATCAAATTGTATTTATATTGCATAAATTGGATAATGAAGAAAGAACTATGTGCTACTGTTTTTAGCTTTCACGGTTTAACAAATGGGAGTGTCATTTACTCCTTGAAATTAAAACACACAGTAACTCCCCTCACTGCCTTTGAAGAATCTGGCCTTCTAGTTCATTTAACATGAAATAACAGATTTGTGTTGATGGTGCTTTTGTTCTTGATAGTGAGAGAACTTGTTACTGAAAAATTAGCTACTCACCCTCAAGCAATTGCTAATATTCCAGTTTCTGAATAAAAAAGGGGAGAAGAGAGCAGATGGAAGCAAACAAAAATTGTATTAATAATACATAACAAAGTGCAGCTACAAATGATATTTCAATAGAGGAAAACAATAGGAAAACTGCAGTTTTCACTAGATCTTAATGTATTTATCAGTCTCTAATGCTTCCATCTTCAAGCAGTTCTCTTTTATTGACGCGGCAACACAAATTGCAGAAGTAAATTGAATCACAGACTCAGAATGTAAAAATCAATGAGAAATAATTTTGTAGCACTAAAGTGAATAGTGTAATGCTAGGTATTCATTTAATTAACCATGAGCCTTTTCACATAATGCACAATCATTGCCAGCTTTTCAGCTCATAGTTGTTCCAGGAATAATGGGTTTGGGACTCATCTTTAGAAAACCTGCATTAATATTTGAAAGCGTTTAAATCCATTAGTGGGTCATCTGAACACTGCAGGTCACTTTTACATTGCTAATTGAAACAATAGTAATGGGTTATAATCTACTGTCTAATAATGCCTGCAGTGTTTTACTGTTTTTATATCTACAGATTCCAGGAAATATGTAAATTTGTTGCTGAACTGTTACAAAAATATGGAAATTTAAGCTGCGGGCATCAAAGTATTTTTTTCTAAAAAAAACCGGCGTTGATAAAGTGAAGAGTTACACTATGTTCTGGTGTCAGGATAAATTTCTTACTCTAGACCTTCCTCTGTGCTCTCTGCTCTGGGCGCAGCATCTGGCACTCACATTTTCCACGTTGCCATTACGAGAAAGTGAATATCATTAAACCAGTGAGTAAACAATCATGTCATTGTTTCCATATGCAAGCTATACATTGATTCAGCTTGCTGGGTCCTGGCTGCTTTTTTATTTGCCCTGCACGAATTTGTGCAAGCATTTTATTTTTCATGGGGATTTTCAATATATATCAACATTTTCTTGGATGGGGGCAGTACATGTGGCAGCAACTCTAGCATATGAAATGAGAATATGATTCAGTGTGAAAACATACATGTGTGTAAATACGTACATACCTATAAAAAGAAACATGTGAGAAAGAGAGCAGCGTTCTGAATCCTCCCTTGTAAATTGAATGCCATACAAATTGATACTTAACCAGCATTTTCTCTTTTAATTAAAACATGCATCTCAGGCATTACCTGTATCTTCTTATGCTTAATTCTAGTCTGATTGTGCAGAAAATCCAAAAAGATGTATCTCATTATAATAAAGAAAATGCTTTGGCATAGGTAGAGATTGTGTATCCATGCATACTCATTTTATATAAGTGGAATATGTTTTTAGAAGCACTTTATACTAAGGCTCAAAGGAAAATAAGGGCTTAAATCCATTCACTCTCTACCATTAACGTGATCTCATTAGTAAATTCGAGGGACAGATGAGTAAAAGAAGCATCATGGACGGCACTAAATGTGATGCTATATCAAGAAAAGCAACATTTTAGTTTCTGGTTTTCAGCATCTTAGCAAATGTATTTGCATCTGAGGAAGATACTATAAGTCGGTGTCAAAATTCTGATTTCATCCACAGAGCACTGGTGAGAGAGCTTCCAAGCAAGGTAATGTGAATTGCGTACACAGACTACCAGAGCCCGTGCATTAATTGTATTGTATGTAGAATTCAAATGAAACATTTTAATGACTTTAATGAGGGTTGTGGATAAGAAAGGGGCCAAACATCTGTTGGTTCCTGAAATAGAAGGGCAAAGTGGTTTGAAATGTGCATAAGTAAGTTGCAGAAAGGAAAACTGACCTTGTAAAGTCCTCTCTTAAATATTCCCACCATGTTTCCAGTCTTTCTCCGTGCACTGTTAAGCTTCCTTTGAAGTCAGCAAGTGTCGCTATCCTTGAATCAGCAGTACAGGATGTGGAGAAACATGAAACAATGCCCCCAGAAAACAAGTTGTTTTTTTATCAAAGAAGGAGATGTGCCGTTAGCCTATAGTGCAATAAACAGCCCCCTCAAAGATATTTTTCACTCTCTATCAGCTAAGGGAATTGACAAAGGGATCAAGACTTGATGCTCCACTATAAGAACCCTGTTGTAATTAAATAGGATGACAAATTGGGCTTTGTGTACCCAGTTATAGCTCTCACGAGTTTTATTGTGCCTGCAATAGGGACAGGTACTTAAGGGTTAAGAGAAAACCCCACAATATCACATATCTAGTCAACCAAGAAATCCTATGTGAAGGTCAGAAATCCCTTTCCAACCCCTGGGAGTTTCTACAGCTCTACCCTTTTTGTCTAGCTGTGTTATGATAATACTAAGCAAGTGGAAGCCCAAGAAAACAAATTCTTGCCTTTTTCCTTTAGACAAATTTTGGTACGTTTTCAGCCACAGATATAAAACCTCACATAACTGCATTTACACAAGTGAATCCCATCATTTCTCACTTGCCATTCCCTATCCTACTGTAATACAGTTTTGTCTAATAATCTTTTCTTTTTTTGGAGGAAGATTAGCCCTGAGGTAACGTCGTCCACCAATCCTCCTCTTTTTGCTGAGGAAGACTGGCCCTAAGCTAACATCCATGCCCATCTTCCTCTACTTTATATGTGGGATGCCTACCACAGTATGGCTTGACAAGCAGTGTGTAGGTCTGCACCTGGGATCCAAACTAGAGAACTCTGAGCCACCGAAGCAGAACGTGCAAACTTAACAGCTGCACCAATGGGCTGGCCCTAATAATCTTTTGGGCTTTGGAATTCTGTTTGTTTCCAGAGTTGGGAACTTGGTCACCAGCCGTGAGTGAAGATTTGCCCAACTTGTTACCAGAAACACGTTACTTTCTTTTCCTTTAGGAGTGTAGTAGTTTTTCATTTCCTTTTGAATGAAACCATCAGTGCCCATTTCAAGATGTAAAGGAAGCTCTTTAATGTAACAGCTCTTGCAGCTCTAGGTTGCCAATCATCTCCTTTTAGTATATGGAAAGAACATTCATTCGGGAAACCCAATTCTTTCCCATAACTTAAGACATCCATTAATGGCAGGCCATTCATTAGTTCACCAGCTACTGGCAGAGGAAACACCTGACCTTGCTACCATGAGTCAGGAAAACAGATCTCTTCATTTTAGTGTGTACTCTTTGCTTTGCCTTTCAGTGACTTAGCTAAACCTCTTTTTTCTGAGTTAATGTTAGGCAAAATTCTTTCTTGTCCCAAAATGTTGTGATTGTGGTTATGGGTGAGATGACAAGGGTAGCACTTTGGCTGAAATGTGACATCTCACTTTTGGCCATTCCATTGGAGCTTACTGCCTCATTTATTTATTTTTAATTCATTCACTTAATTTCCTGGTTCATGTCTTCATTCATTTGTTCAGTAAACAATATTTATGGCTTCCTACTTAAGAAAAGGACTTAGGAACTTACTATATTTAGGTGTTTGTTTATTCTTTGTTAAAGTCATCCAAGTTTTAATCTGAGAATATATGGGTGAAGACATACACATACATATACACGGATAATCCATAGCCCATAAAATCTCAATTTCATTAATAAAAAAGATTGAGCTGCTTGCCTCAGTAAGTTGATCTTATTTTCTGTGATTTTTGAACTTTTAAACTGCTATTCTTATAAAGATCTTGACGGCCTTTGTATTATCTACCATTCATTTTTTACACATAAACCCTGAGAGTATTTTGGAGTTTCTAGTTAGAAGTGCGGGCCCTCATCTAACTTTGCCTACCAGACAAGGCTCCGTCGGTGTCGCAATCCAATGTACACATCAGGATAGATGCGGAGAGGGCTGATGGCCACTCTGAGTTTATTATAACCAGCGTTTCAATATATACATAGCTTACGTCTGTTAAACATACACAGGTGTTCTGGATGAAGTAATTAGCGAATGCCAAGAATTCTTAGTGATTTCTCAAGGAGCCCTCCCTTGGCCTCTGTTTTGATATTATCATGTTATTGCTGTGCTCCTATATTTTTATCTCGGAGCAGGCAAGGTCTCTTAGGCAACGGTCCCTCCCGCTCCCGATATCGATATTGTTTCTCCATCTGTGCCCCCCGGCGGCCGCCGCCTGGCTTAGGTTACCCCCCCTAGGGGGTCTTACCCGTCCTTGGCTAACCGGCCTTCTCACCTCCGGGTCACAGTTTGTTGGCAAGCTTTTCCCAGTGATTATTAACCCTTCCTGTGTCAGGGGCGGCTACAGGCTCTGTCCTCATTAGCTGTTCATGGCTTTGGGAGGTGTGGCCCCTCCCAGCCAGCACTTCCTTTGAGTCACCCTTAAATAGCAGTGAAATGCCAGCTAATATATTAATATGAAATATTTATCTTTCCATTGACACTGTTTCATAAAAGAACTCAATTATCCCTTCTCCAGAAGCAGAAAAATGGAAACAATACAAATGCATCTTACTGATTTTTCTTAGTATGATTATTACTTGAACATTAAAAATAACAGCTAATATTCAATACACATATGCAATTTGCCAGACACTGTTCCAGGTGTTCATATGGATCATATTTTTATCAATCCTAAGACAACAATTTTCTTTTACATTTAACATCTCTAAAATTGGGATATGTCTGATCGCCTCTAGAAAATCATTGTTTATCTGGTATGGTTTACTTGGTTAATATAACGAGTCATATTCTATGAGACAAAGTATTAACTCATTCAAACATCACAACAATTCTGTGAGTTAAGTCCTATATTACATCCACTTAGTAAATGCAATTGACATACAAATGCAATTAAGTAGCTTGCTCAAGGTTAGCAGTTATCAGGTTACAGAGGTAGAATTCAAAGCCAGGCAAAGTGGTTCCATGGCTTGAGTGCTTAACCTCAGTGCTTTACTACCTCTCAAAGGATGAAGTTTTCTTGGCTAGGTCTTTTATTTTCCTGCTTGCATGGTGTTGTGTGTGTTTTGTCACCCAAGTTTTAAAAATACGCCCCTATATCTCTCTTGCCATATTACAGGTTAAGCTGAAAGTTAATGGAAGCTGCAAAATTTCTAACTTCTGTGTCTGCAGTGGAAACACCATATGCTGTCTTAGTGTGTTTATTTCTCGTCTTTAAGACCTGGTCTCAAATCCTGAAGAAGTTCAGCATCACTGTTGATTTAGTGATATGACACAACCTATTGTCGTTATATATTGATTTCACAAATTGGACCCATGATGTAAGTTTGAATCACAGAACTGAGAGACAATTGGGATGAAAAGAGATACAATTGTGGAAGTAACTGAAGTCATGAGGTTTATCTCTCAGGAACATTTAACAACTTATTTAACATCAAAATATTTTTGTTTGATGTTAGTGTTTTTTTCCTAGATTTAAATCAGAGAAAATATAGGATGTGATAGCTTCATGGGTGGGTAAAGAGAGATGAAAATATAACTTGCTTCCAAACATAATAAAAATAAAATAAAATAAGCATGTTTAATATTTTCACTATCAAAAATCAAAATACTCACATAAGTAGAATTAACAGATGTAATTCTACTAATTCAGCCTCATGTACAATGATAACATTACCTCATTACACTAAACAGCATGACAATCTCCAGTATATAGTATAGCTTTGTCCAGTAATGCAGCTAAAGTTAGTGAGTTGGGGTGAATGGTCTCACTAATTTGACAATTTATATAGAGAATATTTCAGATGTTTACACTAAGAAATATCTCTGAACAGAGAGAGAGACACAGGGTTCCATAATGAAGATGAAACACACGCAATATGTCATATTTGTTAAATATAAAAGGTAAGTTGTATCATGTTTATATGTGTCTGTATATAGACATCAAATGATATGGATGTATGCATAGCAATTCATTTCAAGATAAAAAATTACTAATTTATATGAACACAATTGTGAGATGTAAAGTGAATAGTTTAGGCCCTCCTGTGAACTATTGTATTGTATTTTCTATAGAATCATTCTTACTAAACTTAGAACATGTTCCTTCATTAATGACAATTGCAAATGGAAGAAATCACTCCTAAGTTGGAAAACATGATTAATGTCAAATAACTCAGTTCTTCAAATTACTTTCACCATTTTTGTTCATGGCACAGAAATGCAATCCCACCAGCAAGAAGCCACTGGACATCTATGTAGATAGGCACTTACCTCTTTACCCGATGTAAACATTCGTAAGTACTTGTGGATGGATGGAGGGAGGAGCGAGTAAGAAAGAAGTGAATCATTCCGTATCCTTCAGGTGAATAATTTGCTTATTTTGTTTAAATAAATCACATTGAGGAACATCAGTTATTTAAGATTACTTGCATACAACTCAGTATGTTATAACCTCGTGTAGCAAATTCTTGGCCCTGGTGCCTCAGTGGTTTCAAAGAGTTTAATGCCCTCTTTAAAGTGGGAAGAAGTTTTTTTCACTTTAGGCTCTAGATTCATAGGTCATTTGGTCTCAACCACAACTTGGCCGGTAGTTTAAACCTAGATCAAGCATTTCGTTATTAACTGGTAAGAGTTTCATCACTTATGTTTATTTTATGTATTTTTTGCAGTGCCTTTCCTATTATGTAGTACCTTTTCATGATAGATTCAAAATCAAATTATTTCATTCATATAAAAACACTTATTATTTCCTATGTGCCTAACATTGTGCTGGGGGCTGTGAATGTTAGCAATACACAAATGATTCTTACCTTTAAGAATCTTGCCATTTTGTTCAGAGATAAATTGGAAATTCACAGGGTTAAAACAGAGCATGATTATTCAACTTTCTGCACCCTAGGTCTTTCCCCCACCAAAAACAAAGATAAAACCCACAGCAAGGCAAGATTTGACTAAGTGGTAACAAATTATAATAAACAAAATAGCAAGTTTGTAGGAGAGTACAGTCACAAGAGTCTCAGAGGAAGCTCATGGTGAAGAAGAACTTGAGCATTTCCTGACTTATGGTTAGAGCCCACAAAGGTGTGTTGCCAGGAAGGGCAGGGGAAGAGAGAAGGAGTCCTTGTTTAGGGATAGAAAGCAAAGTCATAGAGGCAAGAAGGAGCAGGATGTGACTGGGAAATAGGAAGGGACTAGTGTAACTATAGCACATATTATAAGGAATGTGCCTGGATGAAGACAGATCTTGAAGGGCTTTGAATTTATTCATCCAGTAAATACTTATTTGAGTACCACTACACATGAAGCACTGAGCTAAGAACTATGGACACAACTCTTAAAAAAACAAAAAAGCAGAAGAAACAAGGCACCATCCCCAACTTCACAACAGTTGTCATCTTTTCAGGATGAGAGAGAGAAGAAAAGAGAAAAGTATAATGTTTGGTTAACATGAGGTTAAAGTCAGAGTAACATGAAAAGCACTGGAGAGGTACCTAACTCTGGTTGGTGGATTAGGGAAGGCTTCTTGTTGGAAGCCTAAGACTAAAAGGATATGAGAAATGTTGCTAGGCAAAGAGATGATGGGAGAAGGGAGGACAAGATTTCAGCTTAATACAATGGCCCAGAAACAGCGGGAGGAGAGCTGGCTAAGTCATAAGCTCTGCAATTGTTTTCAATATTGGAGAGTAATTATAGATGAATCTGGAGCAATAAACAGTGTTCAGATCATAACAGGCTCAAGGACCATGCTAAGGAGTTTGAATTTACGTCTTGAGGGCAGTAGGGAGTCACTGAAAAATTTTAGGTTAAGTGGTCACATGATCAGAAAGATAACTCTGTTTACTGAAGGAGAATGGATTGGGGGAGGTAAAAGTGGACACAGGGACAAGGAAAATTATGGGGACCTGAACTACAGTTAAATTTGCAATACATGGTGAGCAACTGGATGTGGTGACTGCAGGAGACTGCAGCCTGAGTGCTTGTAAAGAAAATGGGACTTTTTCAGTAGGCAAGGAACAAAGTCAATTATGGGCTTTTGATGAAGAAATTGATATAATAGAACTAGTATTTTATAATCCTTATGGATATTAATCTTTGGGTGACTGAAGCATGGTTTTGAAGTAAAAGGTAAGAAAACCAAGCAGAAGGAACAAGTGATAGGTCAGCTTTGGAGGAAAGGCAAAGGTAAAAATGAAGATTTCAGAAATGCTCACGTTCAGAAGACATAAGGAAGAATATAATCTATTAAATTAAACTGGAAAGCATTTGATTGACGAAAGGTATATCCAGAGAGTGTAGAATCAAGTAGGCCAAGGGAGGACAGACTCTTCAGTAGTGGCATATGCCTCAGAGAAGTGAACATTTCTGCAGTCACTCAACATGTATTTACGGTTTACCGTTTGGCAGCCACTGGGACACACATTGTAGGGAAAGAGACAAACAGGCAATCCCCAACCACAAAAAAAGCATGACCCATTTGGTTTGTTAAAGAAAGGACATTTGGTTGACAAAACAGTAATCAGTATCCAGATAGATGAAATAATGTGTGAGAAGGTCTGAGGGTGAAGAATGATTACAGGTGGGTACACTAAGGAAATTTTGTTTTTATTGAGTTCATAATAGTTTACATCGTTGTGAAATTTCAGTTGTACATTATTTCTTGTCTGTCACCACATAGGTGCTCTCCTTCCCCCTGTGCCCACTCCACCCCCCTTCCCCTGGTAATCACTAAACTGTCTTCTTTGTCCGTGGGTTTGTTTATATTCTATGTAAAAGTGAAATCACATGGTGTTTGTCTTTCTCAGTCTGGCTTATTTTGCTTAGCATACTACCCCCCAGGTCCATCCATGTTGTTGCAAATAGGATGATTTTGTCTTTTTTTATGGCTGAGTAGTATTCCATTGTATATATATACCACATCTTCTTTATCCATTCATCAGTTGATGGGCACCTGGATTGTTTCCACATCTTGGCTATTGTGAATAGTGCTGCAATGAACATAGGGGTGCATATGTTACTATGGATGGTTGATTTCAAGTTATTTGGGTAGATACCCAGTAGTGGGATAGCTGGGTCATATATTATTTCTACTTTTAGTTTTTTGAGGAATCTCCACACTGTTTTCCACAGTGGCTGCACCAATTTGCATTCCTACCAGCAGTGTATGAGGGTTCCCTTTTCTCCACAACCTCTCCAACATTTATTTTTTTTTTGTCTTGGTGATTATAGCCATTCTGGCTGGTGTAAGGTGATATCTCATTGTAGTTTTGAGTTGCACTTCCCTAATCATCAGTGATGTTGAGCACCTTTTCATGTGTCTGTTGGCCACCTGTATATCTTCCTTGGAAAAATATCTGTTTATGTCCTCTGCCCATTTTTTTGATTGGGTTGTTTGTTTGTTTGTTGTTGAGTTGTGTGAGTTCTTGATATACTTTGGAGATCAACCTCTTGTCTGATAAATGATTTCTAAATATGTTCTCTCGGTGGGTTGTCTTTCCATTTTGTTCATAGTTTCCTCTGCTTTGCAGAAGATTTTTAGTCTGATATAGTCTCATTTGTTAACTTTTTCTTTTGTTTCCCTTACCCGAGTAGACATGGTATTTGAAAAGATGTGGCTAAGACCAATGTCAAAGAGTGTACTGTCTATATTTTCTTCCAGAATTTTTTTTTTTAAGATTGGCACCTGAGCTAACAACTGTTGCCCATCTTCTTCTTTTTTTCTGCTTCTTCTCGCCAAAGCCCCCCAGTACATAATTGTATATTTTAGCTGTAGGTCTTTCTGATTGTGCTATGTGGGACACCGCCTCAGCATGGCTCGATGAGCTGTGCCAAGTGCGCGCCAGGGACTCGAACTGGTGAAACCCTGGGCCACGGAAGTGGAGCGCACAAACTTAACTGCTTGGCCACAGGGTCGTCCCCTCTTCCAGGGTTTTTATGGTTTCAGTCCTTACATTCAAATCTTTAATCCATTTAGAGTTAATTTTTGTGCATGGTACAAGATAATGGTCTACTTTCATTCTTTTGCATGTGGCTGTCCAGTTTTCCCAACACCATTTATTGAAGAGACTTTCCTTTCTCCATTGTGTGTTCTTGGCTCCTTTGTCAAAGATTAACTGTCCATAGATGTGTGGTTTTATTTCTGGGCTTTCAGTTCTGATCCATTGATCTGTGTGTCTGTTTTGGTGCCAGTACTATGCTGTTTTGATTACTATAGCTTTGCAGTATGTTTTGATGTCAGGTATTGTGATGCTTCCAGCTTCTTTCTTTTTTCTCAGTATTGCTTTGGCTAGTCGGGGTCTTTTGTTGTTCCATATAAATTTTTGGATTCTTTGTTCTATTCCTGTGAAGAATGTCAGAGGGATTGCAGTGACTCTGTAGATTGCTTTAGATAGCATGGAAATTTTAACTATGCTTATTCTTCTGACCCATGAACATGAAATATCTTTCCATTTCTTTATATCTCCTTCAATTTCTTTCAATAATGTCTTACAGTTTTTAGTGTGCAGGTCTTTCACCTCTTAGGTTAAGTTTTTTCCTAGGTATTTTATTCTTTTTGTAGTGATTGTAAATGGGATTATATTCTTGATTTCTTTTTCTGTAGTTCATTGTTAGTGTATAGGAATGCAACTGATTTTTTGAAACTGATATTGTACCCTGCAACTTTGCTGTAGTTGTCAATTATTTCTAATAGTTTTCTGGTGGATTCTTTAGGGTTTTCTATATATAGAATCATATCATCTGCAAATAGTGAAAGTTCCACTTCTTCCTTTCCAATTTGGATTCCTTTTATTTCTTTTTCTTGCCTAATTGCTCTGGCCAATACCTCCAGTACTATGTTGAATAGGAGTGATGAAAGTGGGCACACTTGTCTTGTTCCTGTTCTCAGAGGGATGGCTTTCAATTTTTCACCATTAAGTATGATGTTGGCTGTGGATTTGTCATATATGGCCTATATTATGTTGAGGTACTTTACACTGAGGGATTTTTAGGAGACATCTTATACTAGGCTGGGACATGGCTGAAATTGAGATTGGAGAGGTGAGCAAGGATTTATATGCTTTACCAACTAGGAGTTCGAGCTTCATCCTGTAGATAGTAGGGCACAATGGTTAACAGGATTTAGATTTGTGCTTTCAAAAAACTAATTTAGCAGCTCTATGGATGATAGATAGAAGAAAAGCAAGCAAGAAGGCAAGGAGACCAGTGAAGAAGCTAATGTGATACTCCAGATGACAGATGACTAAAGCCTGAAACAAGGGCAAGGTAGTGGGGAGAGAAAGGAAAGAGCAGATTCTAGTGCTGCTGCGGAGTAGAATATCCTGAATCTGGGTGCCAATGCGACAACAGGGTGAGAGAGAGGATGAGTTTCAGCTTTCTGATTTGGGCCAGGGAGTGCCTGGTGGCACCAGTCTCTGAGAGAGGTCTTTATATAATCTTTCCTGTTATACCCCCACCCCCACCCAAAACTGCCTCCTGAGAAGAACTATAAGCAAATTAAATCCACTAAGCATCATATTAGATAAAAAGAAGGTATTGCAATATTCCAGGTGAAGATGTCATATAGAACTGTAGGGAAGAAATTCAGATTTCAGGAGTTTTCACAATGGGTGGAAAGGAAAAGAGAAGAAGAAAGTTTTACCATGCAAAACCATCCAAGAAGTTTGGTAGAAAAAGTAAATAATTAAAATCATTGTGAACCATGAAAGAACATTTAAAATGTTAAAAAAAAAAAAAAATCCTTACGTCACCTAGACTTCAAGAATTTTCCAAATAGGAATATACTCAAATTTCGCTAATCAAGATTTCACTTTGGGAGCCTTATTTGGGTGGGAGCTAAAAAGCCATGCCCTGGGGTCATCACCTGTCATTGCTGTGACACTGACCATAGGACTTTAATGGTACTTCTCCCTAGTGGTCTGGTTGTGACAGGGAGCACCAGATGCTCTCCTAGGCCTTATGACCATGCTGTGCAGAGAATGCCACAACTCTAGAGAAGCATGGCCTACAGCTACTTGAGGATGTTTCAAAATTATTTTCTAAGGTGTCCAGCAATATATCTTCTGCCTTTTTTCTAGAAAGAAAAGACCTGTCAGTTTTCAGTCTCCCATACATCATTGTCCCACTTCAGTAGATTCAGAATGTAAACAAAGGCATGGTGGACGCATATATTTTAAGTGTTAGTTTTTACATTGCTGGAAGAATTACCTTGACAGACTGTGTCTGTCAGATTATCTGACAAACTGGAGGGACAGGAGTAGAGTCCACATAAGGTTCAGAGACTTGATCTGAACCATCACCCTTTGAAATGCAAAGAAATGGAGAGCTGAGGCAATCAGGACCACAGTAACTGCCCAACCCTATGATCTCTTGGGAAATGTATCCCCATAAAGCATCCCCCTCTCCTCATCCCCTGTGGTAACAGTTCCGAACAAGGATCAACTTCAGCTATGCAACATGCTGGCCAAAATTTCAGAAACCCTGGAACCAATTTATTCCATCTGGAAATTAGTTTCAGCTTTTATTGCTGTAGAATTTAGTCCAAACCAGACCTGTTTTCCAAAAGGAGGCCCCTGTTCCTTTACTGTTAGAGTTTTCTGTTTCCTAAAATGCACTCACTTAAAAGACTTAAAATGATAATCAACATCAAAGATCTGTGCCTTTTGCACACCAACTACATTTTCCCACATAGTGTTTCTCCCAGGTTACTTCTTTTCAAGGACATCAAGAAGTTCTACCGTCAGTTACCATAAAAGGGAGAATTTGGAGAATTTAAACTCTTCCCTTGTAAATGTATATTTCAGCTAGCTTTCCTCTTACGTCAAGTAGTGACTCAGTTGCTTTCCTAAAACGGCAGCTAAATGGACTGTTTAGTCTTTTTGGAAAAAAAAAAAAGGAACAAAATTCTAACAATAAAGTTTAAATAAAAAACCTGGTCTCCAAAATCCATTTTTACAAACAAATGAAAAGTATGCACCATTCAACATTTCAAATAGTCTTATAGATAAGATTTCTTGGTGTCGGTCCATCTGCTACTGATTAAACATTTTATATTTCCATTGTGATTAATTACACTCTTTATATAGTTGGAAATGATTTGTTTGGAAAGGTATGGTCTAGTGTAAGTCTTTCATTTCTGAGAATGACAGCCTTTCAAAAAGTAACGCAACACCGTGCACTCAGGAAATCTACCATCTGCTTTCTTATGCTCTTATTACAAATTACAAACCAACAGCAAAATAGAATGGAGAGAAAATAGAGTATAAATAATGCTAATGGCATTCGTTTGAAATGTTCAAAAATGTATCCATTTTTAATAGAACCAAGATACTCTCTTAGCCCCTAAAGAAAATTGCTGCTACTTTCTTGCTATCTATACTGGCTTTAAACTTCCAAATGGCCAGAAATTTTCAACCAGGTCTCGGAGGCACTGCTAATTCATTCTAATCTAGGCTGAGTTTTTCAGATGTTAGAACAGACCAAGATGGTGTAAACAAGGCCTAGGCATAGCCCCAATCCCATAAAGAGAACTGATTAGGGTTATACTCAATATGATTGAAAAAGAAATGCTCTGGAAAGTGCAATGGACCATTTTCCAACATGAGTGTTTCTTGGTGCCAACAGACAGTAAGGACCTAGTGCCAGCAATTTCCCACCATTTGAAACTTAGCTATTGTTTCATTTTTGCATGACCAAACAGGCATCTGAATCCACAGAATAAAACCGTTTTTATTCTGCCTAGCCAAACTGCTTTTAGTGAAATTTTGTAAACCAAAACAAAATTGCTCTCAGACTAAAATAGACATATGCCAAATATCTGACTGCAATTTTTTTTTTAAATAACCATTATTCATCCTCAGAAAGAAGAACTGTGTAGCAAGCAATCATCCTAAACACTATTAGCAAAGGCAGCCAGAAGCCACAACTTAGCATTAGGCTCCCACCCTCTTTCCTAGTGATGCCTTCTTATTAGCACACCAGGGGCTTCTGGGGCTCCGTGCACCACAGACCATTTGCTTCTTCTATGTGTCTCTGATTGTCTTTCCTCCTGTTTTCTCCATCCCTACTGAAAGCTATTCTATGACTTCTGGCATCTCTATTAAGTAGCAAGCTGCATGGAAATGATTAACTTTTGAACTGCAAAGCTGAAAACAGTCTCCTGAACACTGTGGAAATGAAACATGTCATGTAGCAAACAGGTTCCCCTGACAGAGTTTGCAGCAAGAAAGAGAAATCATTGGCTGAGATTTTGGTTTTGTTGTCATTGTAGATCAAAAGGATGTGATCATCCTCTCTGATAGCTCTTTTTCCCCCCTTTGTAAACAGCCTCTGAGATAGTTCATTAAATATTTAAACAGCCCTGGTATCTATTAATGTTATCAGACACATGAAATATGTCTGATGGATTTATTCTACCGTTAAGGAGCCATACCCCAGTGTCCCTCCTGGGACAGTGCTCCAGCTGTTTAAACTATAATTCCATCACTGAGAGGAATGGTGAAAGCACTGACCTCTTTGAAACGGACTTATTGCTACTCAGCCTGTAAATTGCTAATGAAACCTTTCTGTAATAATGTTAAAATATGCATGCATAGGAATTAAAGCACTCGGGGTCACCAGCAAAGCCTGGTACGTTTTCTGTAACCTCAAAACAGCTGGTAGAAAGAATCCAATAAATCAATTCCTGGAGATGATTAGTAATTAGGGGGTGTATGAGTCTTTTTGGGTTCAATAGCTCTGTCACCAGGTATGGGGGGATCTTAATGAATTCTCTGAAGATTTTAAGTTTTTTAAATTCCATTACTGCTTGTTTGATCCTGTTTCTCAAAGGAGATAAATTATGTTGGTACTGTGGTCCATACTTATCCTCCATAAAATTAATCTAATATGAAATTATGCATGAGGTCCTTCAAACCATGAGCTAATTCGTTGTTCTGTTTTTACCTACTTCAAGCTTATGAGAAATAACAATCCGTGACAAATAAGATAAAGGATGTCTGGCCAGCTCTTCCAGATGGAGGAAAGATGGGTTTTGGTTCACTAGTAGGTTATACATGTCATCACAAGTGCATTTGTTTGTTTGTTTTGAATCAATTTAACTTCTATGAAAGCCTTTAAGTGATTTATAAGAAATATTGATAAAGCCAGGTATTAATGTCTCCTGAAGATTGTTTCAAAGTGATGGACTAATTATCTTAAGAAACTTGCTCTTTCTGAAGCCATCAAACAGGTGGTAGACCCAGAACTTGGAGTATGAGCCAATTCTTTAATATTGCAAAATATTGGACATGTATAACCTTGGTTGCTAATTGATAAGTAGCTCAAACTGGTAAAAGAAAAAAATTTTGGAAGTATAGTAAATATGTTACATAACAAAATAAAGATCTTCAAAGATCTGATAAGAAGAGTAATTGTCTAAATGTAATAAGATGGCAATGGCAATAAGTGCACAATTCTATATTTGATTCTTTGGGGGAAATTATATAGAAATATAGAGTTGGGAAAAGACAAATGAGGTAAACAGAAGAAGACGATGTTTCCCAATGAAGTTTTGGGATCAATGAATTCACTCCAGCCTTTGCAAATTCTTATGTCTCTGAGGAAGGTTAATGCTAAAATGTGTGTGAGAGGTGGAGGTTATGGCACCACGTCTGTTCTTTGCTTCTCTGTTTTGTGCTGAGATGGCTTCAAGCTTATTGTGTAAACTCTACAAAGACTCCCAAAAACATTAATGTAAACTTATTTTTCATTGGACCACACAGAACCTAGCCCAAAGTTGATGATAATCAGGTCTATATAATGCATTGGTAACACTACTCCTGGAATATCATTGTCAATGTATAGCATTGCCCTTTAGGAAGGACAGAGATGAACTAGGGCATCCCAAGAGCAAACAAGATGTTAAGAGAGCTGAAATGATCTCAAATGAGCTATGACTGCCAGCACACAGTAAGAGCTCAGTATGTGAATTAAACTGAATTGGGAACAGGTACTGGAGATGTGGAAAGGGAATTAGATCTGAACTCTGCAGTACCAATTAATATAATTAGACTAGTTGGTGAGGCTTATAAAGGAATCAACTTCACCTGAACAGAAAGAAGAGCATTCAACCAAGTATAGCTATCTGATAGATAGACTGCCTTGGGACATGGTGAGTTCTCTAGTACTGGAAGTGCAATTATAAAATGATTTGGTTTGGTGGAAGAGTCAAGCATGGGTTGAGAGGTTGGATGAGATGACCTGCAAACCTTCAGAGTTAATGAATCTTCAACCCTTTGGAGCCCCCAAAGAAGGACTAAGAAAAAGAATATTCTAGAATGCATAAATGGCAAGTCTCTAAAAGAGAACTTCATATAAATGTGCTTCCAAGACAGAACTTCTATAGTAATGCCCTCTTCTTCTATGGCAAAAAAATGTATACGGCAAAGGAATATTCTCACAAATTCAGTGAGCCCAATTCAGTGTCCCCACTAGAGAGCAACAGCTTAAGCAACTAAAATGTTAGTTGAGTTTCACTGGAGCTTTGGAAAAAGATATCATTTAGTGGTTATTAACCCAGTACCTGTGCTTCCATCGCACAAAATGCCTCTTTTCCTGAAGAATCCCCTGCAGAGAATTCCCAGGCTAGGACAGGGCAGTTGCCTTGCAATTAGCATCCAAACCACAGGGTATAACCAATGATTTGCAGTTAAAGTAGCTGCAAGAGAAAGGTGGTAGTTGCTTAAAATAATTTCTCCTGCTGAAATTTTTTCTTTTCACTTTTAGTCACTTAAGGGTCAGTTCCCCTAGAATTCTGTGTTTAATTCCTGCAAATAATTTTTTTTCAAAAGGGTGTAGAATGTATAGGCACAAAGTAATATGAGTGCTCCTTCATGGGACATAAGCTTTCGGGAACTAAAGATAGGTTAATTCCATGCCTGATTCATTCCATGGGCCATTTAACGAGAGCCTCTGGAATTGTTCAGCCAATAATGAACTCATAGGATCTAAAGGTAATCACTGCTGCAATTATTAAAATTTACATCAGAATTCTATTACCCTTTCTACAGATAAGTGTCTTGTATTAAGTGGTCTAGAAGGGATGCATGAACTGGTTCAATAACACGAGAAATCTCTTATTTGTTCTTTCTTACGGTCATTCTCCTCTGCACCCCAGGCAAGAAACCATACTTCTAGTTAATTCTAAGAAAACATTTATTATTACTTTTATACAGTAATTTAGAATTTAAATCTACTTTTCTTATGTATATTATTTTTATTTACTTATTATTTAAATCCTATAATCCAGGTTCTTTTCATTATTAATAATATTGAAAGCTAACCTCTATTGTTTCCATACCTACCTACTAAGCACCATTCTAAGCACTTTTCATGCATTATCTCATTTGAGACTCACAACAATCCCCCTGAGATCAATATTATTATTATCTTCATTTTACAAATGAAAAAAACCAAAGCTTGAAAAGTTTAGGGACCTAACTCCAGGCCACAGAGCTAGTAAGTGATGGAATCAGGATTTGAATGCAGGGAGCTTGCCCCAGCGCCTATCATCTTAACCATTACCCAACATGCCATGTCACCTTTTGGCCTCCATTCTGTGTTCATGATGCATTTTAGTACATTGGTTATACCAGTTAATGAAAGGTTTTGAAAAGAAATATTGCTGTATTTGTCTTTGTTTTGAGTAAAGACAATCCCACGGTTCTTCGAATAAGACATATAATCTGAGTCCAAGATTCCCCTTTGACTCTCACAAAGTCATTAATAGCATTTGTGTTTATTATAAAGGTAAACAGTGTGAAGCATTCAGGGAGTCGATGAGTTCAGTAATGTTGCTATAAGAAAACAACAAAAAAAATCAGTCTCTGTCTTAGTTCAATACAGACAAGAATCCAGACACCAACTGTGAGCAAGCTCCAAATACAATTTCAATAATCTTGTGTGGTTATTGTAGCACTAATTCAGAAACCAAAGATTTGTCAAAAATGACATCAAAAATATGTTTATAACCCAAGAACTTCACGTTTAATGTGATATATAGTATCTCCTAGCACACAAATTATGTATATCACCTTGAGTACTTATACAATCAGGATCCCTTAAAAAATTGGTTATCCACCCACAAAACAGTAAGCTGCATGTACAACCATCAGAAAAATTTAATTCCTCATTTTCTGTTAATTCCAGATTGAAAATAAAAAGTATTCAAAATAAAAAGTATGAGGTATGTTCTATAGACATTTCAAAATAATTCCTGGTAATTATAAAAGATTACTGGCTAGACAATATTCAACCCTATTGTTCACACGTTGTAGGAAAATCCAGGAGGAGCTGAATCTCCCTTAGTACTTGTTATTCATTTAAAAAATGAAACATTACCACTGCAGATTCAGACGGTGAGTGTACTCAAGATTGGGAGAAGTCAAGCACATTTGATTACACCGATTGCTTCAAATTATTTTTCAAACATTTTGTGTTTGAGGAAACTCAAAACACATTTTCCAAGTTCTCTTTTCCTTTTAAACCCATGTGTTTGGTAAGAAAAATTTAATCCATATGTTTCTGATTCATTTTGAGTTAACTCATCAAATTGTTGATTTTTAAGATCTATTTGATGTCCAAAAGCTTTTTGATGGTTGTGATTTTTTTCCTTCTGAAATAGTATTTTGTTTTTTCATGTGTAAACACACATGGATCTCAAAGATTCATGATCCATGTACCAAAGATTTGAGTGGGTGCTAACTCATTCAAACCTATTTCAATCACCCAGGGGAAATTATGACATGTATAATAGCTCAGAGCACTCAGGTCAGTTTTTATTTATATGACTTTCTCTTTAAAGCCAGCCTTAGTCATGTTGTAGATACATTTTATGAAATCTAAAAATACTTTTTAAATTATATCTGATTTCATTTAAGCAGGAGATAAAATCAGCATAACTTTTGTTGAAATATGTCATTGGTGGGAGGGGTGTCATACTGAAGATGAAAGGAAAGAAGAAAGAACATTGCCACTACACTAATAAAAATTCTATTGCACATCTGATGGGCCCACAAATGAGATAGAACCTTAACTCGTTTGGGGAGACTTAAGTAAGTCTTTATAATGGTTGGTATATAATTTAGAACAAAAGAAACCAACGGTTTTACATACTGGGATATACATAGGGGAAATCCACTACCTTGCTTTGTCTTTCTTTTCTTGGAATAGAAATGGAAGGAAATGGATGATGAATGTTGGTCTGTCCACGTGATTAAAGTACTCTGGCCCAAGGCAAAGTGTCCCATCATCAAATACCATTGGTTTTAACACCCCCACTGAAAAGAAAGGCTATCAAATGAGGCCTCGTGGGTTATTTCCCATGAATAGAGAGAGCGAAGAAAAAAGGATTTCACAGATCTTGTGAAATCCTAGACCGCCCTGAAGCCTAAAGCAGTGTGCACATAAAAGTTAGCATCCATCTTCTCTTGGTCGGGGAAAATGTGCTGTTTTTCTTGCCATGAAACATCACAAAGAACTGATTTTCATGCATGAATGTCTGCCTGGTGTACAAATCTGCAACGCAAATATCCACAACTAGCCCAACAAATTACTCTTAGGTTAATCGGTGACGTTTGCAGTACAGATGCTTTTACTGCAAATAATGTATCCTCTCAGTGGAGCCCCTAAAGGGTTCCTGAAACATGTGGAACTCAGCCTCAAATGCGAGAAGTAGGGGCATTCTGGTGCTTTGGTTAACCGAAAAGTAAAGATGGAGACAATGTTTCCTTCCCCTACTTCTGGAGGAGTCACTGGCTGATGGAGAAGCTGTCCTTGCCAGCTCAAAAGTAGATGATGCCCATTCCTCTGTATGAGAAAACTCTGGGAAAGAGAATGATGATCAAAACTCTTCCTTTTCAGTTGAAAAAAACAATAAACAATGTTGTTTCCCAATCCTTTCTTTCAAATGGACACAATCCAACCTCCACTGAATATTCATTTTTTCTTGTTGGGTCCTTTGTCATAGCATTATCTCAAGAGTGAAAAACTTAAGAACCAGGACATGTCATTCTACCTAAGAAACAGTGGCTTGATACTAACCCCTTGTTATTAAGTTCACTAGAAAATCATCTTGCAGAAACAGTGCAGAGAAAACTTGCACCATAATAGTGGTTAGAGGAATATGCAAAACATGCACACACATATTCTAGGCTTTTAATACTGAATGAGAACCTTCACTTACAGATTTCTGACAAATTGGCACTGATAATTTTGAAAGTGAGAGCAAAAGTTTATCTAGGTAGCCTGTCTTTTCCTATTTTGTATCTTGGAATTGAAAGCATTTTTAAAGCTAAAAGTGAAGAGGGATTGCATAACTCTAAAATATCAGAGAACTGAGTACGTTTGCTACATTTATAAAAACTGAAGTGTGCCCAGCAGCCTTACTCAAATCTCGATCTAACTGATATCACTGTGGGACAAATCTTTCCCTTTGAGGACCAAGCACAAGGAACTCTAGCACAGCAGTTCTTAACTTCATTGCATATTATAGTCATCTAGGGAGCTCTTAAAAAATTTCAGGGGCCGGTCCCGTGGCCTAGTGGTTAAGTTCAGTGTTCTGCTTTGGTGGCCGAGGTTAGTGCATTTGGATCCCAGGTGAGGGCCTAGCACCACTCATCAAACTGTGCTGTGGCAGCATCCCACATAAAATAGAGGAAGATTAGCACAGATGTTAGCTCAGCAACAGTCTTCCTCACGCAAAAAGAGGAAGATTGGCAACAGATGTTAGCTCAGGGCTAATCTTCCTCAGAAGAAACAAACAACAAAATTCAGTGTACAAGATCTACTCTAGACAAAATGTATCAGAATTTCTAGAGTTGGGGCCCAGGCATCAGTATTTTGAAAGCTTCCTAGTTATTTGTAATGTACAGCCAGGCTTAAGAATTTTCTCTCAGAACTTTCCATCACCTTGGTCCATCAGCTCCATAGAGTGAAAGTTGGGGACTGGTGATGAGAGAGAAAAGGAGGGTACCCAGAATAGCTACAGCTGCTGCACATGAACAATGGTGTCCATACACATCCATACACATGCTATAGTAAAAGATGTAAGACCCAATAAATACAACTTTAAAACCCAGTTTCGTGTCTGTAATCTTTGAAGCACACTTCAAGAGGAAAAATTAATGACCTGCCAGGATCTTTTATGTTAATACTGTGAAACGAAATAATATTTATAGTTCCCTTTAATCATAAATCTTATATTTACCCTCTTTCTATTTTTTTTTTATTTTGGGTCTTTTGTTATATCCGAAGTAATGGTTCATTTAGGCCTTAGTGCCCTGGGTAAATCTCTCTAGCCTTGAAAGTAATTCCTCAAACTCTGATATCATTCTCTATGTTAACTTGGAGTTAGAAACAACCTTCAGTTTTTGGTGTCCAAACATCAAATTTATGAAGTAAATGCTGCTCTTCTATAATCTCCATTAAAGACATTTTAAACGTTGGTTTTTAAAATATAACCAAAAAATGATATTTCATAAGTCATTTACCACATAATTTAGGTTCTTGTATTCCCTAATAGAAAATTCTGTTTACATAATTTTGAAAAAATATTTCCCATGGCAATTTAATAGAAACACATGAGAAAACTTCTTAAAGTCACCTTGCCTGTCATTAAAGGCCATAAGTGTGTTTTCTCAAAGATTGGAATCTAAAATATCTGATTATTACAATCATATAGATATAATAAATTACTAAAATAAAGCAATGAGTCTGCAGGAAAAATAAACTAAATTACTGAAACAATTAGAAATGTCAAAGATCTAAAATTTCTTAGAGGAATACATTGGGGTAAAGGCACTTGCTGTGTGTCACATACTGAAATTGTCACATGTCATACACATTGCATTGATTCTCAGTGTCTCAAAAGCTGTCAGAATATTTTTCTTCTCATTTAGGATTACCAATGACCTCTTAAAAAATAATGGATGGATACCCATTAGTCCATATCTTATGTTACATTCTGAAGCATTTGACCTATTGATCACACCTTCATTCAGGACATTTCTCCTTTGCCTACCATGAATCTTGGTTCCTTTTATTTCCCTAGCTTTACTTCCTTTACAAGTGTTTTCCTTCTCAGACCACCCCATAAGTGAAGTTCCCCAAGTTTGTGTCTTCAATCTTCTTCTCCCCTCATAACTCTTAATTGCGTGTTATCTTAACCCCTCTTGTTGGTTCCATTTTTGCCTATTGGCTAATGTCTTGTAACCTTTTTTTTATACTGATTTTTTTTTTAAAGACTGGCACCTAAGCTAACAACTGTTGTCAGTCTTCTTTTTTTTTTTTTTACCTTCTTCTCCCCAAAACCCCCCAGTACGTAGTTGTATATTCTAGTTGTGAGTGCCTCTGGTTGTGCTATGCGGAATGCCGCCTCAGCATGGCCTGATGAGCAGTGCCATGTCCGCACCGGGGATCCGAACCCGCCAAACCCAGGGCCACCAAAGCAGAGCATGCGAACTTAACAGCTCCGCTGCAGGGCCAGCGCCCTCTAGTAATTTTTTATTTTTAGCCTGCATCTTCCTCTGGACCCTCTAGATATCTAAATGTACATTTCTACCTGGGGATCTCACAGCCACCTTAAACTCATTATCTTGCTCCAACCCATACTGCTCCTTCTCTATTTTCCAGTCTCTGTGAACAGTGTCAACCCACTCACTCAGTTGCTCCCAACCCAAGACTTAAACTTGAATCCTTCTGAATTTTTACAGAACTCTGAGTTCACATCCAACAACTGATCTAGACTGGTCAAGTCACCCTTGTTAACATGTTTGGAATCCATTCCCTTCTTTCCAGCCTCACTCCCACAGCCCTAGTTCCAATCTTCATCATGTTTCTCTTGGATAATCCTCCAAGGAAGATAATCCTTGTAATATCCTTCAAAGTGATTGCCTTACTCCTCATTGTCCTTTTTTAATCTATATTTCACAAAGATACTACATAGCATTTTTATATGCAAAAATCTAAATTGCTTCCTGTTTAAAATCCTCCTCAATGCATTCTTGAGTCCTCCAGGTAGAATCAAGTATTCTTGGAGTGAGAAACAGCCCCTTAATGATCTGTCCTCCATCAATTTCTCCAGCCTGGTCTTGCCCTTCTGCCCACCTACCTCCCTTGGCAGTATAACCTTGCCCATGCTCTCTCCCTATATGCCTTTCTCTCCCTGAAATTTCCTTCTCCTTTGCTTCACCCTAACCTTCCCCCTACCGCTCTGGCCAATTTCTTTCTTTTTGAGGAAGATTAGCCCTGAGCTAACCTCTGCTGCGAATCCTCTTCTTTTTGCTGAAGAAGATTGGCCCTGAGCTAACATCCGTGCCCATCTTCCTCTATTTCATATGTGTGAAGCCTGCCACAGCAAGGCTTGTCAGGCGGTGCCATGTTCGCACCCGGGATCCAAACTGACCAACCCCGGACCGCCAAAGCGGAAGCTGCAAATTTAACTGCTGCGCCACTGGGCCAGCTCCTGGCCAATTTCTACTTATCCATCAAAACGCCCCTATGGATTAACTTCTGTAGAAGGCTTCACCGATTTTTCAGGACTCTCATACTTCTCTTAACTTTTCCTCTGCCACAGCACTTTTCCACTCACTAAGATGTTTTCTTTACCACTAAACTATAATTTTCTGGAAGATGGGGCCATGCCTTAATGTCTTTTAAGAATTTGGCATTCCCAGTACTACAGAGGCATTAATAAATGTTGGTTGAGTGAATGAATGAATTAATTAATAAAAACACCCCTTGTTCAGGAGTATAGTTATAGTTTACTGTAAATATTCTTTACCTGGGCTCCCTGGATGGCCTTTAGGGGAATCTATTTCAGGTCAGCCACCTGAAATATACACATGGATTTCCTGAAAAGAGGACTCATAGCTTTCACCAAATTTCCCTCTCTTCACCCTAAATAGTCAGATACTTTGTGGAAGAAACCTTAAGGGGTTCATAACCCACTTCAATTTTACATATAGGAAGCCTGAGCCATTTTCCAAAACTTCATAGCAACCAGTTAATATATTGGGAAAAGTATTAAGAACACATACTTCTGCTCATAATCAAGCTTGTACTTGTAGGGGAATCAACCACCAAATATGTATAAAGTTATTAGCTATATATTCAATGCATTTATATGCATTCAGCTAAACAAATTTACAAAAATTACTTTGTTCCTTGCTCTCAACTTATGTTGAGATTATCATCTTCTTTAATTTAAAATAGAGAAATAGGACTGGATGAATGACTTGACCAAGAATATACTCGGTTTATGGGAAAGCATCCCAGCTTACACAGCTTTTTACCAAGTTAAAAAATAGATGAAACAATGAAGTGTCTAGTTTCTAATTCAAATGTTGAAGAATCGAAGCTTTGAGCACTCACTATCAATTTAAGCAATAATTGCAGAGGACTGCTAGGTGCAAGGTATTGTATTAGGGGCTGGCATCAGGCAGTCCATGGTGTTACTAGCAAAAACCCAATAACTGTTTCTAAGAGGCTCAATTATTTGTTTTAGACTAATTTATTTATTTTTATTTTTTTAGTGCAGTTTTAGGCTCACAGCAAAATTAAGCAGAAGGTAGAAAGATTTCTCATATACCCACTTCCCCCACACACACATAACCTCCCCCACTATCAGCATCCCCCACCAGAATGGTACATTTGTTACAATTGATGCACCTACTTTGATACATCATTATCATCCTAGGTCGATAGTTTGTGTTAGGGTTGACTCCTAGCATTGTACATTCTGTGGATTTGAACAAACGTATAGTGACATGTACCGATCATTATATCATACAGAGTATTTTCACTATCTTAAAAATCCTCTGCACTCTGCCTATTCATCCCTCCCTCCTCCCAACTTCTGGCACCCACTGATCTTTTTACTGTTTCCCTAGTTTTGCCTTTTCCAGAACGCCTATAGTTGGAATTATACAGCATGCGGCCTTTCCATATTGACTTCTTTCACTTAGTAATATGAATTTAAGTTCCTCCCATGTCTTTTCATGGCTTCGTAGCTCATTTCTTTCTAGCATTGAATAATATTCCATTGTCTGCTAGATGTACCATAGTTTATTAATCCATTCACCTACTGAAGAACATCTTGGCTGCTTCCAAATTTTGGCAACTATGAATAAAGCTGTTATAAACATCCATGTGCAGATTTTTATTTGGACATAAATTTTCAGTTCCTCTGGGTAAATGCCAAGGACTATGATAGCTGGATCATATGGTAAGAGTATGATTAGTTTTGTAAAAAACTGCCAAACTTCTTAAGTGGTTGTACCATTTTGCATTCCCACCACCAATGAATGAGAGTTCCTCTTCCTCCACATGCTCACTAGCATTTGGTGTGGTCAGTGTTCTGGATGGCTCAATGAGTTTTATCAAGAATAGTGATTACTATATGAACTACCCACACAAAGGAAGTTTAGATGAGTTTAAAATTTGAATTTGGAAAATTATATACTGAAATATTTTCTTTAAAATAAAAATTTAAGGAGCCAGCCCAGTAATGTAGTGGTTAAGGTCATGCACTCTGCTTCAGTGGCCTGGGGTTCACGGGTTCAGATCCCAAGCACAGACCTACGCACTGCTCATCAAGCCGTGGGGTGGCAGCATCCCACATGCAAAATAGAGGAAGATTATTTGCACATATGTTAGCTCAGTGACAGTCTTCTTCAAGCAAAAAGAGGAAGATTGGCAACACATGTTAGCTCAGGTCCAATCTTCCTCACCAAAAAAAATAATTAATTAAATAAAAATTTAAAACTTCTATCACATAGAAAGTGACCCTTAAGTTTGCAATTTAATTTTCCTTAATTTTTCTAGAGTAAATCTTATGGGCCCGATCCTCTAACCTCAATCAGTATCCACAAACTTTAGTGACAATCGACATCACTGGGAATTGCTGGGCCAACCTTCTCCCCTGTATCCCTCAGATTATGGTTTAGGCACTAATGGGCCTATAAATCTGCATTTTATCTGTATGAATTTCAAGTGATTCCAACACAAGTGCAGAAATCACACTTTAAGAATCATCCCTGGAAACGCAGGTCGTGGCCATAAATTCCAGGTATAATAGCCTGCAATAAAAACCCCTTAAATGGCTTCGCCTACGTGAAAATATGTCCCACATCCAATCACAGCCCTGATGGCCATTCACCTTCATTCTTGTCCAGCCCTCTTGGTAGAAGGGAGCCAGACAGTGATCCAACTTGGATTCTAGATTGCTTCCAAAAGAGGAAGTCTCAGGACTAATTTCTCTTATCTTACCACCATTTACTGAAAACTTAATTAAATTCTGCTTTAAAGAGCTAATCTTGGCTTGTGACCAAATATGAATTGATGATTTTGGAATGTTCACATACTTTAAAACATTACATAATATTGCCTACATATTTAATGCTAAATTAATTACTTTGGCTGAATGGCTTCAGCCTGTTTTAAAATGCACTTTTTTCTGTTCATCAGTCCACAGGAAATAACCTCACCTGGTGCTCCAAACCACTGGGTCTGGGAGGGAGATGCGTTCAGTTGTTATGGCACCATGGCCTTTCCCTTGCAGAGCAATTACATATCAGCATTTGTTAGTCCTGGATTGTTTCCAAACTGAGTAATCACAAGCCAGTGCTCCTTTGTTTCTCATCCTTCCATGTGAAATATGAAACTCCTTTCCTTAGCTGAGATCTGTGAGGTAGCCCTGCCTACGTCCACTGTGCCCGGTTATGTCAAGGTTGCTCTGAAGATTGAGGCTCGAATGTGGAGGCTCACCCGCAACTTGAGGCTGGGGCCGGGTAATGTTCTACTTTCCACACCCTGAGGTCACTAGGTCTGATTTGCAAAATTCCTCTGTTCCTTCTCTGAGCTCAGATGTGATATCCAACTCTTGACTTCAATAAAGGTTCATTGCACAAGCTTTCTTTTTATGTAGCTGTAATTAAGACAAAGAGACGTAGGGCTTGATGAAGAAGAAAAAAATAACTTGACCACCTGCTTCATCAGATCACATCTATTTTTCTCAGAGCACCATTTTAGAGGATTCTGTTCTCTCTCATCTTTTGTGTGTGTGTGTGTATGTGTGAGGAGAGATTGGCCCGGAGCTAACATCTGTTGCCAAACTTCCTCTTTTCTTTTTTTCCTCCCCAAAGCCCCAGCACATAGTTGTATATCCTAGTTGTACATTATTCCAGTTCTTCTATGTGGGATGCTGCCACAGCATGGCTTGATGAGTGGTGTGTAGGTCCACACTCAGGATCCGAACCAGTGAACTCTGGGCTGCCGAGACAGAGTGCACAAACTTAAGCACTTGGCCACTGAGCTGGTGCCTGTTATCTCTCATCCTTAGACCAAAGATTCTAATAGAATTTATAACAACCATGGAATTGTGACATTGGTTTCCCAAAACAATATTTAAAAGCATTCCTCATGCTCACTCTTTGGAGTATTTAGTCTTTCAACTATTCTAAGCCACCCTTTGTTGGGTAAATAACCCTTGCCACACTGGCCTTCATTTACTTCTTGGAACACATCATGCACATCCTATCTCAGAGCCTTTACATATGTTGCTTCACTGCCTAGAAAATACCTGTCACTCTCCTTGTGGTCAGCTCTTCTACAACCTTCAAGTTTCTTATTAATGTTAGCTCCAACAAAAGGCTTTCTTTTTCCATCCAGTTTAAAGCAGTTTCCCCACTATTTCTTATAGAAGCTTGTTTTGTTCCTTGATGACATTTATAACAGTTTCTAACAGCTGCTGTGTTCGTCCTATATACCAGACTATGTTTCAAGGTTTTTGCAGATATCAGTTTGATTCTCATAATAGTATACATACTTTTATTATGCTAAAATGAAGAACTTGAGGAATAAAAAGGTTTAATAATTGTCCATAATCAAACTGATAGTAAGTTTTAAAGCCAAGATTTGAACTCACAAAGTCTGATTCTAGAACTCATGCTCTTCAAATAATACTGTACTGTCTCTCACAATTGGTAATTATATATGTATATATTTACTTTTTTATTGTCTGTCTCCGCCTTTTAAGTGGAAGCACTATGAGGTGAAGGATCATGTTAATTCACTTCTTTAATGTATACCTAGTACCTAGTACAATACTTGGCAGATGATACGCACTCAATAAAAGAAAGAAGGAAGGGAAGAAAGAAAGGACAGAGGGAAGGAGGGATCAAGGGAGCGGTGGAAAGGGAAAAACAGCTAAGTCAATACTGAATGATCTGATACATAACCAAGGAGAAGTTGTCATCTCAGTGGTGCTCACACTAGTTTCATTCATCTCAGACCTGGGTGATATT
This sequence comes from Equus asinus, assembly GCF_041296235.1. Taxonomy (NCBI): domain Eukaryota; kingdom Metazoa; phylum Chordata; class Mammalia; order Perissodactyla; family Equidae; genus Equus; species Equus asinus. Next base: position 39,304,984 of record NC_091801.1, on the reverse strand, counting down.
GCTTATGCAGGAAAAAACTCAAACCCCATTTTCTAAGTGCACACTGGAGGATGTGGCCCAAATTGTGCACTACACTGCCTAGGTATAATAACTTTACTTCAAAATAAGCACTTCTACATTTCTTAAGATTCAGCGAAAAGTATTGTACTGAAATATTTCCAGGCTACAGGCACATGCTCCCACTATAGAAGAAAACACAACTCCTGGTGCCCAGTTATTGTTCACTAAAGACTGGCAATGTGTCCAAGGCAGCAGGGAGACTTTGTTCAAAGTTTGCTTCTGCAAAGAAAACATAGTTACCTGAACAAACCAATACTAGGCATGACTTAAGAATTGTCGCAGTGTCGGTGGGCAATATTGAGAGTGAGACACTTAGCCACACCCTTGTGAAGTAAATCAACGTCAAATAAGTTGATTTGCTTGAAGGGTGACAGAATGACAGATAGAAACTTGGCTCCCACAAGGTTGGGGCTTACTGTGATCTGCACAATCTCTTCTTTTTTAATTGAATAGTTTTAGAGAATTGAATGGGAGAAGAGAGGAGTGACAGATGAGTGAAAGGGGGCCTAGGGGTAGAAGAGAACCAGGGCTTTGAATGACTATCAACCCCCAGAATGTTCTCTAAATGCTGTTTGGGAAATGATGCTTTCAGGGAGCATAGATCTTGCTCCTGTTTGCAGAGCAGACATTCGCGGATGCATGCTTGCAGGAACATGAATTACACTTCACTGCGTCTGATTTGTAACTACACCTGTACACGCTCAGAAATGCTAATACACAAATATAAATTTAGGTACAAAGGAAAATCTAATAAGAAGAGCATTTGAATGAGTAAGAAAAGTCTAATTTTTTGCAGTCATTAGGACTGGAGGAATATGCTTATAGTAATTATGTAAGATTGATTTCAAGGCCGAACACCACCCACAATTTGTGTAGTCTGGGGGTCAGGCGGGCAGCTGCAGAAACCACTCGGCTAATTATGAGAATTCACTGTTCGTTAATAGAACCTCTTTCCACAAACAGCAGCTGTGTGTTTGCTCACGCAAATTATTAATTCTGGCCTCGCCTCAGCTGCAAGTTTCTGCTGCGCGGAAAAGAATCCTTGGATAGAAGTGTCAGTTATCACCCAAGCGATACCAAGGAAGGAAGAACAATATGAAACGAAAGAAAATATCCTCTAATCACAGGTGTATAAAGACTTTGCATCTATTTCCCTTTTCTGTCCTTCACTGCCAAACAATTGAATGCCAATTTTGGAACTCATTAATCTGTAGGCAACCTAGCGAGATCTAATTTATACCTGTCAGGAGCAATGGGCAGCAACTAATAGGAAAGTAATTGCAATATAAGTCTGCTTTCTCACTTGATAGTATGCAAGGATTTAATGACAGCCCTTCTCTATAGGAATATCAGACTGACCAACATATATGTTCTCTCTTTTGCAGAGTCACACTGTGAACAAAAGAGACGTCTCCTTGGGTGTTATTATATACTGCAAATAAAGTGGTAACAGCTAGTAGATGGAATGGAGATGCATACCCATTCTCTGGAATAGATGAAAGCAATATTCCTTCAACACAAACTGTGAACTAGTATTCTCACATTCTTATTTTGTTAAAAAATGTATCTGGCTGGGATCTAATACCTACATAAAATATTATCTCCTATTTCAAATTGAATTGAATATCTGTATTCGATAATAACATAGTTTGAAATGTCAGGCACTTAAGGGGATTTAGGATTTCTCATCTTGTGCCAGAGTGTTTAGAAACAAAAGGTGATATTTACTACATAGAAAGGAGACAAGTCTCTGTTTATTCCACACCTTCTTTCTTCTTCCTGGGATTGTCTTAAGTGGGATTTTTCTGTGAACAAATTAGGAACACCAAAATTTGCCTAAGGTTACAGAATACATTTGGTAAAACTATTTTTCAAACATGACTTCTTATCTCTTCATTCATCGTCCTGATTGAATGATCATCTAGGTGGTCCCTTAGTTCAAGAAAGGACCTGAAAAGCGCATGATTTCTGGAACCCGAAGCCTATGTTCAAATCCCATGCTTCACATGTATTCCCTCTATAGCTTTGAACAAATTCATTAACCTCCCTGAAATGTGCTCCTTTCACGTACAAACCTTCGGGTGGTTGTGACAGAATCAAATAAAAGCATGTATGTGAAAACACTTTGGAAGGAGACATACAAACATTAGCTGTTCCTATTTTGTGACAACTGAAAGTGCTTGTGGAGAGAGCATACATTAAAATGCAAATGTCTTGAGAGAAGGAAGAGAGAAAAGGGCTTACTATTGTGCACCACACCTGATGCTGTCAACCTCGTTTCCAAAGCAAATTCAACCAGTCTGTTTGGGTATTTGATTTGAGCTTAAAATCAGTCCTAAGCATTGTAGGAAATGCAAAGTAAATAAAGCATAATCCTCGCCTTCAAGTGGCTTATCGTAAAAACAAAGATAGTCAGTTCTGATACTGTTTATTTATTCAATAAACATTAAAGACCCTGTGTTGTGACAGGCACTATTGTACACAACAGTTAAGAAGACAGCATGGATATGTGCTGCATCTTGGGGGAGCAGTCAGAGAGTATATGTCCCAAATCCCATTGTGTAAACTAGCCATGACCTTTGAAAAGTCACTTCACTTTTCAGAATCTTAGTTTGTTTATTTGTAAAAAGGAACACTTTGAAACATCTTCTTAAAGGTCTTTCCAAGTCTTAAAGTTCTGTGGTTCCATGACTTTTTAAATTTAAGAAATGAAGAGTTCAAAATTATTATTATATTTAATCCTAGACTTCAGTGAATAAACATACAGATAATGATATTAGATTGGGTGAAGATAAAGAATTAAACAAAAAGTTTCAAAGGAAAAGGTCATTGAAATATAGGGCAATGAATTGTTGGTAAAGGGCACTAAAACAATCTACTTATTATGACTTCATGGAGGAAAATTAGAAATTACCCAGGAAACTTGCTCCATGTTCATAATCTAAATAGATGATTTAGGTGAAACGTTGATTTGGACAAATCACTTATACATTCTAAGTCTTATTATGCTAAACTACAAAAAACTACATGAAGCCTGGTCCCTGCACTAGCCATCTCATAAAGCTTTTGTGAAGATCCAATAAAATATGCATGAATTATTTAAAACAATAATACTTTGTAAATATAAATAATTTGTTTTAATTATCATCTTGAATTGTATAATTTGCCTGATCACAATAAGAAAATCTACAGTTTCAATAAGAATGGCCACGTTTCTACTTCACTGTGTCCTGTATGATTGAATATTGCTTAGGATTTAGAGAGATCAGGGCCAGGTGCTCAATCATTTCATTCATTTATTAAATATGTGATGTTCTGAGAGTTACCTAACCTTCCTGCACTTCTGTTCCTTCATCTGGAAAAGGGGCTAGTCATGCCTTCTTGAAAATGTATGAGATAGTTGTCAATAAAGAAGAATCTAGTAGGAACACCAGGTCCTACCAGGGGAAGATGTGACATTGTAGGACTTACTCCTATGAATTGTTCAAATTATAACAAATCCTATCTTATTGGCTAAGAAACTGACATTCCTTGATTTGCCTTTCATTATCTCTTATTCTAAGATTTTGTAATCGACATTCACACTTGAATAAGCTGTGAATCCCCTCCTATCTTGTTCTTAACGTCATACCCTAACCACCTCACATCTGGGTCTGCTTTAGGGGAACCCAAACTATGACAACACTTAGACCCAGATTTGACATCTTTGTTCTTATTCTGCAAATTTTCTGTCTTAGAGACTGTTCCAGATATCTATTGCTATATAATAGACTATGACAAAACCTAGTGGCTTAAAACAGCAGCAGGGTCTTCTGGTGTCTTTACCCAGATAAGAGGGACCAAGGTTTGGGTTTAATTTGTCTCACCTTATTTAAGTGCATTGTCTATTGCAAAATTCTGAAATTAGAGGTAATAGAAAGGCAAATCGAGGAAGATCAGACTTCTGAAATTGGCAAGATGACATTTGCTGTAAACTGAATAGTCACCTTTTTTAGCTCATGAATCTCCTATTTGGGCAGAGGTCAGCAGGGAAAGCTCATCTCTGCTTTCTGTGCCATCAGCTGGGCCAATTTGACTGAGGCTGGAGAATCCACATCCAAGATGGCTCCCTTATACAGTTGGTAAGTCAGCGCTGGCTATTGTCTGGCTTTCCCACAGGCTAGTGTCTAGGTTACAAGAACTATTGTCCCAAGAGACAGGGAGTGGAAGCTGCCAATTTCTTAAAACTTGGGTACTGTGTCACTTCTACTATATGCTGTTGGTCAAGCAATCACAGAGCCCAAATTCAAGGGAAGGGTACAGAGACTCCACCTCTCAATGAGAAGAGGTTCAAAAAACTGGGGGGCCATGTTTAAGAATGCTTCAGTGAATGTTTCAATCATGGTTCAGTGTAGGAGACAGATTCCATTCTAGATGTTTTGAGCATAAAGTATTTAATAGGCAGATGCTCATGAGATTACAAGAAGAACAGAAGAAGCAAATTCTAGGCTGGTCCTCTTCAAAGGACTTCCAGAACAATACAGGTGATCTACTACGGCAGGTCGTATCTTAGAGGCTGCTTCTACACTCTGCTGAACACAAGTCACCAATGTAAGGGATATAGTTGCCTCTCACATCCAGAAAAACTGAAGAATGGACACCCATCTTTTCAACTAGGGTGATCGAGATCAAGAAGACATTACTGTTGCCTCTGTAAATCAACACCTGGGAAGCTGGAGAATGGACTGTTGTGTAAGGAAGACTCAAGTGTCCACCATCTTGTTAATAGGCTGCCAATAGCCTACTAGTGGTTTTCAAACTTTAGCATGCATTAGAATCATATGGAAGGCTTGTTAAAACACAGATGGCTGGACCCAACTAAAAATTTCTGGTTCAGTAGGTTTGGAGTGGCGTCAAGAATTTTCGCTTTTGAAAACTTCCCAAGTGATGGTGCTGCTGCTGGTCCAGGGACCATACATGGAAAACCACTAGCCTAGAGGTATCAGAAGGTAGCCCTCTCCTCAAGTCTACCTTCCAAATCTCCTGTTGAGTATAATGGATAGAAACTAATTTGTATCCAGAACCATGGTTGTGAGGCAGGATAAGTAATGTAGTTTTTAAGTTTCTAAGTTTTCCCACCAGAAGCAGGTTATAATGGAGGATGAGGGAGCTAATCCAAATACTTAACACTCAGATCTATCGCATAAACCATTGATGTATTATTATTAGTTGATTTTAAGAAATTTGGAATGGATCAACATTTATCACAATCAGATTTTACTGCAAACATTTATTGCAATTATTGTTAAAGTGCTAAAGTCATCACTGTGAACATGAAACATCACTATTTTCTAGGTGTGTACATGTGAAAATTAAGTTTACAATTGAGTTTTCTAAGTCCTGGAGTGCAAGAACATCCTAATACACACATGCATTCTATATGTGGAAAGTTTTCAGGGGACCTAAAAGGAAATTTTTATATCACTCTTTGTTAAACCAAATTGCCATTTTCTGAGTGTAAGAAAAATGATTTTATTATTTGTTGATTCTCTTTCCAGATAATAAGATTTTGATACGAGTGTTTTCAGCAGTTTTTTACATCACTTTCTCTTTAGCAGAGCAGACTTGGTACCCATGAATATGACCATCTTATACTCATTCCGTATTTCAAACAGAAAATTGGAGATGGGAAAATCTGTATTCAGGGTTGGCTTGAAGAAGGTACAGATGAATTTTATGCTGTTTGCTGAGTTAGTCTTCCTTTGATTAAATAATATGTTTGCATTGAAGAGAAGAAGTGGGACAAGGTCCAAGGAGGAACATAGCCCACCAGTAGACGATGAGTTGGAACATCTGCCGCACTGAGGATCCCATGGGTGGTGACGGGTTGCGTGAGGATTAGTTCACAGGTGCAGCAACTCTCATTACTTAGGTATATCAGGAAGTGCTAAGACAATTCCCAGCGGAGGTAACAGTGGAATAAAACAATAGTAACTCAGCTGGGGACATTGAATGACATGGGTGTTTCTGTGCTTGAGGCTGAAGAGTAGCTACAGGCTTGTTATAATAGGTTGCCTTCCTCTTCATAAGCAGACATCTTTGCTTTTTGTTCTTGTTTGATAGATAAAGCTGAAAGAGTGTCTCACCTAAGAGTATATGACTTCTATTTAATTAAGCGGATATGCATCCACAGCATAAATTTTCAACTAACTAATCCATAACTCAGTCCTGATTTCAGCATCCATATCTCCAGTGCCATCAGGCAGTAATCAATATTTTTAAATGGCCACATAAATTAGGCTACCTGTAAGAGCCTTTCTGAAGAAAAAAATATATATGTAAATATATAAAATATATATAAATATTTAATATATAAAATAAATATAATATATATGTGTGTGTGTGTGTGTGTGTATATTTATGTATGTATTCCCTGGCTATCTCCTGAATAATGATTGCTAAATCACTTTCAGCAAAAATGGCTCACGGTAGCTTTGCCTTTGCTGAAAGAAATTCCCCAAACCAGTCTGCCAAGTCATTGTGGCATTTCTCATATCAGTTTCTGTGATAAGGAGCATTTTGTTTAACACTAATATAAAATTTTGCATTGAGTCAAAAGCCAAGGGAAAGTGAAGAATAAGAAAGGGAGCTGAATAGAGAATCCGTTTGAAATGTGATTAAAATGTAAGTAAAATTAGGAGATTCGTGAGGGCAGAGGTGTCTCCTTCAGAATATACAGGCCAGGGTTCCCTTTCCTATGAACTTTACAGTGTCAATTCATATTTGATTCATTTGGACATCAATCATTAAGGCATTGCTGAACTACTCATTGTCAGCACCACTAATTTGGCACATTATGTACTATCTAGTGTATTTACCTGTTTGTCATCTCCAAATCTGCTAAAAATGAACATGCATTTATTTTATTTAGGGAAAAAGTTAATAAAAATAAAACAGGTTACTCCATGTGCCTTAAAAATGATTCTCTGTTACTGTACTACAACTAATACAAGTGCTTTGAATAGTTTATGTTTGAATAAGATCCATTTTTATCTTGGAAAGCTATCAAAATCTCAGATGCATGGAATCCAATATAAGGACTGAGAGAACAAGAGAGAAATAGAAGATAAAGACCTAGGCTAATGGAGGGAGAAAGTTCTTCCTGCAGCCTTGATTAACACAGCAAATGAGAAACAGCAGGGTTTACATACTTTCAGTTTTAATCTGTGTTCTTTAATTTACTTTCATCTTGGTGCAGAAGAAAATGAGTTTTTGGTAAGTTGTGTTAATGGAGTAATGCTAAGGTTTCTTTTTAATTTCGAAGCTATAAATTTTTTAAAGCCACAGCATTTTGTTTTAGCAGCAATGTTGAGATGATATAGGTAGAAAAAAATCATGGTCAAACAAAATCATAATTTTTAATTATAGGGAGAACTATTTGTGCTATTGACTTTTGGGTGTGGTTCTTGATTGCTCTTGGAGTCAATGACTGACGAGAGAGTATCTAGAGCTGGGCTCCAGAAGACAAACACAGATAAAGTTGTCTGGGAATTCAGGCAATTGTGTCTAGGGGGTTGGGAAGAACATGGCAAATCACTCATTCATAGAAAACAGAACATGGTGATACAATAGGTCTTGAAGAATAAATAAAATTTAGACATTGGGAGTTGAAAAAAAATTAGGAATTGGGAATATATGTAGTAGTGATGAGGATTTAGGCTGGTTAATTTTAAAACTGCAGATGAGAAGGAGGCTCCAAGGAGTGGAATTTGCTTGCCCTTTGATGGGAGACATTTGCATTTGTGAAGGAAGTCTCCATCTGTGGGGGTTGTCTCCCTCTGCACCAGGAGGAAGGTGGGATGGCCTTATCTCTGGAAACTCTTAATGGGAAAGGCAAGGACTTAAGTTGTTTACTGTCTGGTAACCTCACGTAGCTGACTCCCCACCCCCTCAACATCCTCCTTTGTCTTTAGCTGAAGGTAATATTTAAGCGGTGGCTTCTGCCATTTACTCAATCCGGTTTGATTCTTATCTAAAAGTTATAGGACCACCCAATAACCAGATCCTACCAGCACTGATACCATTTTAACAACTCTTTTTACATATTCTTTCCTTTGTCTTGTAAAGAGATAACTCACATACCTATGCCTTAAATTTAGCCTTACTCTCCACCCATGTTGACAGCATCAGCAGTAGCAGCAGCTCTGACTGCCCATGGGTCCTGTCCCCATGATATTCCATACTATTCTCTAAATAAAAGAGCACTACTGCCAGACCTTGAGAGTCCAAGAAATCTTTCTTTCAACTCCTCGCTCACCAACCCCGCATCAGTAGGAGCTAAAGCAGAGAGCCAAGAAAGGGGACCAGGCAGGACATAATAAGATTTGAATTAGTGTGGGCCTGGGGTTGTAATGGAGAAAAATTAGACAGGGAAGTATCAACAGGATTGACTGGGAATTAGATATGGGATCCGAGTGAAAGGAAAGACCCAATGATGACTTCATGATTTTAGGCCTGGCAACAAAGACAAATAATGATGTTGTTCTGAAATGTAAGGTAGAGCAACTAGTTTTGCTTAGAAAGTTGTAAGTTTGGTTTTGGATGTTATTTTTTTTTGAAGTACATGCAGCTAGCCAGAAGATGTCCAACAGGAAGCTGAAAATGCAGGACCAGACACCAAGGAAAGGTTATGGCTGGAGACTTGGATGTGAGTGGAACCCAAAAGCAGATGATAATTGAATAAAGTTCAAAATTAATAATGCCTCACACATATACAATTATATTGAGTCTTTCAAAGGCATGACATTGTGTTTTATCCCATCTCTATATTCTCAGTAGAGCATCTGGAGCCTAGTACATGTGTAGTAGATAAATGAACAAACAAAGTGATATAATTCTCCCCAAAACCCTGTGAGCAAGGCAGGGCTGATAGTGAGTAGTCTGGTCATATTGGTTGTTTACAGCTAGTGTCTATTCTGATTGGTCAGTGCAGCCAACCTGCTTGATCAGGATCCATACTATACCAGTTGTTATTATTCCTAGTTTAGGAAATAGGAAATTGATGTTTGAAAAGTTTGGGAATTTTTTCAACACATAAACCAGTAAGAGCTAGAGATAGGCTTCATAGCCTTTTATCAGGTTGTCTGACTTCTAAACTGCCAGTCTTTCCTTAGCCTTTTCTCACAGTTTTCAACAAGATGGCTAAGAGTCAAGGAGGTTTAGCTGTGGCTGTTGTGATATTGTGATTTATAACAAGAAATACATATTTGGTCTTTGTCCCTGTTTCTGACACAGCTCTTAAACTGTTCGAATTTCCTAAGTGATGAGAGTGATAAATGTGTCTTTTGTTTTGTTAATGAAGTAACTTTCAGAAAGCTCCGCAGAATGGAGGCTGGTTGCCAGGACGCCAACCATGTGATTAGAGGGTTGGAACTTGCAGTTCCACCCTCAGACCTCTGGGGAGGGGAGAGAGGCTGGAGATTGAGTTCAATCACCAATGGCCAATGGTTTAATCAATCATGCCTGTAATGAAACCGCCATGAAAACCACAAAAAGATGGGGGTTAGAGCTTCTGGGTTAGTGAACACCCAGTGGTGCTGGGAGAGCGGTACACCTGGAGAGGGCATGGAAGCTTCACTACCTTTCCTCACATCTAGCCCTACGCATCTCTTCCATCTGGCTGTTCCTAAATTATATCTTTTTATAATAAGCTCATAATCTAGTAAGTAAAATGTTTCTCTGAGTTCTGTGAGCTGCCCTAAGAAATTAATTGAACTCAAGGAAGATGCTACAGGAACCTCTGATTTATAGGCAATTGATCAGAAGTACAGGTAACAACTTGGACTTGCAATTGGCATCCTGAGTTGGAGGGGGTCATTGGACTCTGCAATTTGTAGCCAGTGGGTCAGAAATACAAGTAACAGCCTGGGCTTGCAACTGACCTCTGAAGTTGGTGAGGGGGCAGTCTTGTATGACTGAGCCCTCAACCTGTGGCATCTGGTACTATCTCCAGGTAGGTGGTGTCAGAAATGAGTTGAATTCTCAGACACCCTGCTGGTGTCTGAGAATTGCCTGTTGGTGTAGGGAAGCCCCCACAGGCACATATCTTGAAATTGGGTTCAGGAACCCAAAAGAGCTGTACATTATTGAGAATATTTTTGACGAAACTGGATCTGTCCTGTTTAACACACACATGCGCACAAATACACCATAATTTTATTGAGCCTTGTTAATTTTAATTTCCTAGTAAGGTTGGAAATCCCAGAACTGTCTTAAATTTCACGAAACATCAGAATATTCTGTGCCACTTCATTTTATTAAAATGGCTGAACAGGGTAAAGTATACTCCTCTAACTAAATTGATTACCATACACAGTATATGAAGATTTAAGAAAAAGGAAGATGAACTTCCATAGCAAGAAACTCTCTGTGCTGAGTTTAAACTCCTATTGTGGTTGATTTTCCAACCCTACCTTTACTGGTAGCCCAGTTAGCTGCTCTCTTTCTTTCTCTTTATTTCCTAGTGTTTATTTGGGCACTTGAACACTGATGCTATATCGTGCATTGAAGAGTATTTCCTGGAGTTTTTCCTCTCCTTCTATGCATTTCTCACATTGGTTCATTCACTAGTATTTCCTGTTACTGGACCACTCCAGGCCTACATCAAGTTTCCCCATTTGCATGGCAGTTGGTGCAATTTACTAGATGCCCAGTCCTTCACATCATCTTTGGTCTTTATTTACGGACAAATTTTAGAATTGTTTTCATCTGTGTGCTCTAGGGCTTTCTTTGATTTTTAATCTAAACATTGTCTTTTACTCCTCTATTTTTATTCTTTCCTACTAGGATTTGCTTTCTCTTGAGGTTTGTTTTGCTTTACTTTCTGACTGTTTGTTTGCTTTTGGTTTTCTCCTATCTTTATCTCCATTGTTTCACAGAGTCTTTATCAACATTTTTCAATCAAACTGAAAATCCAAGTATCTATAAAATATTTTATTTAGAAAGTTGTTTACCTCTATTTCATTTCTTTTTTATCTCATGTTTATAGATTAGGATTTCTCAACAATGGCACTCATTTTTGACCAAATAATTCTGAGTTGTGGAGGGTTGTCCTGTGCACTGTAGGATGTTTAGCAGCATCCTTGGCCTCTAACTGATACCAGCTCAACACAAGGTTGACATAAGGGAAGCCATATTGTATAAAAGAAGCCATATTGTAACTTTGAATGACCTCTGATTAACTAACCCAATTATAATAATCCTGATATGCACCCTCCAGGAGATATACATTCTTTATGGATTTATGGTTCCCTGCTTGTGTATATACATCCCAGCTGCGATAAGACAAAAACTTTTTTAAGTTCCCTAGGAATGTGATGACCCCCAGACAGGTATATACTGGTATCCATCATTGATGACAATTGAAAGATCTGGTGTGGTGACTCCCAGTCTGTATTGCCAGGGGGTCAACATTCTTGACCTCCTCTATAGCCCACTAGCCCTTTATAACTGCTTCAAGATTCTGTACCCCTTTAAGATGGTTCTTTAGGATGTTAGTCCACCATCTTCTAATCAGCTTGCTCATTGCTCAATAAAATGTCCTTTCTCTGCCACCATCTTGCCTCTTGACAGATTGGCTTTTGTCTTGCAGCAAGCAGATCATGCCCCTTGCGTGGTAACTGTTGACAGCACTCTCCAACACACACACAAGTTATGACAACCAAAAATGTCTTCAGACATTGTCGAATGTTCTCTGGAGTGCAGTATTGCCCGCGGTTGATGACCACTTCCACAGAGACTGAAAAGACTAGCTTATTTGAGCTAATTTGGCAGCACTTAGGAAGGACAAGAGAATCTTCAGTTGAGTCCTGGCTCCTTAATCAATTAGCCTGTAACCTTGATCACATAGTTTCATTTCTATAGGCCTTTAGTTTCCTCATCCATAAAACAGAGGTTAAAAATCACCCTAACTGCGTCAAAGAATTATCTTGAGAATCCAATGGAATAATGTGTGCATACTCTCACTGCACACTGTATCGCAGCAAAATAGCAGTTCTTCCTCTAATTTTCCTTTTCCTTTTGGACTATGAGAGAAGACAGGAAAAAAAGTCTTTAAAATTGATTGGATCAGACAATGAAACCTTCTATTTAATGGGAAAAATTGCCTCTGTTGGCAGGTTAACTAGATTGCCCACCCACTCCTTCCTTTTCCAATTTCCTAGCCTAGGAAGAAAATACTCCAAGAGCTTTGTTTTCACTGGGGAATTCCAAACCCACAAAGTTCTCCTGGACTTTTGACTCCCTCTTGTCCAACGCGATTAGTATGTCAAGAACCAGAAAGAGTTATGTTTATGACAGCTCAAGGTTGAAATATCATCTTAGGGACTTATACTATCCTTATATGGAACTAATAGGTTTACAGTAATTATTATGTGCTATCCACAGTGCTTTAGGTCTAAAACATTTCTTGTATAAACATTTTAACATCTGAGTTTCATCATATTAACATAAAATGCAAAGAAAAGAAAAAAGTGCACAGCATGGAAAAGATATACTAAATTTCTCTCAGGATAATGAGGTTCAAAAGCAACATGCTCTGGAAATTTGGTTCTTTCATGGGGTACTCTTGATTACAAAGAGAAAGACAGATGCCACTTAGTAAGAGAAAAAAATCCAATTCCTTGCATTTCATTTATTGCTTGTTCATGCTATATTGCAATTTGGTTGCCACTTTAGCTAAGTGACCCCCTTAAATAATCTCTTTTACACCCACACACATTTTTTTAACTTGGTCTGGTTTTCTTACACCAACATGTGTTGTTTACACGTGTAAGTTGCTGAGCTTTTCGTACAATAGGAATAATTTCAAGACCATAATGATACCCCCTAGAAGAAATTATTTAATATATTTTTTGAAAAAAGAAGTAAAGCAACTCTTCTGGGTAATTGATGTGAGGTAAGCGACAGCATCAGTTGTATGTTCATTTTTCTCCAATGTATGCAATTATCCACTCAGCCTGTATCCATTAATATGATTTTTCTTCCTAAGCTGGAAGTATTTAAAGCCATTAGAAAATAATCCAAAGAATTCTATTTGCTGAATAAATTTTAATTTGCATGGCACTAGGAATTTTTTATTAATGGGAAATAAATTATTGCAATCTTTGGGAAGGAGACAAGTTAATAGCTTTGTGAAAAGCAATGGAGAGAAAATGATCTTGAAAAGGTCAGGTCTCCTGTCACAGTATCTTTATGCACAATTAAAACAAGTCAAGAAAGTGGCTATATAATCAGGACCATGAATATGCATTATATCCTAATGAGAGTGTGAAGATATAGCGGGCTTAGTGCTAAAGTCATGGTGGGGTGGTGACATAAAAATGGTAATTTGTGATGTAGTATTTAACTGTGTTTCTCTTTCTTATGGAAAACTTAACTCTTTGGTAGCTAGTCCATTCTATCTGTGTATTTAGGCTCTTTCTACCTTTCATGGAACAACAACACCAAAAAATTAAAAGAACAATTCTGTGAATACTGTGAGAGTGAAAGAAATAGGCAAAAACTGTCTACAGTCATGTTTGAGTTAATTGGTGGACTGAATTTTTCATTTTGCCATCATTTGCTTTGACCTTTCAGATAGTTGTGTGTCCATGTGTGTCTGAGCGTGTGTGTAACTACATTAAATTTTAAATAAAATCCTTTACAGTCATACACTGAGCTATCCACGTCGCCTCCATTTTGCCATCATCCTTCTTCACTGCATCCCCTTAGGATATGCATCAATTCCTAACTAACAACAAATAAAAAATAGAAGCATGCTTTGATGGAATTTTAAAAATCATGAGCAGTTTTCATCTTGAACTCTCTATGACAGGGTATATTGTTTATAAGAGTGCTCTTTCTGGAGGAAAAGCCTTTAGAACTGACAGTAACAGAAATAACTGGCTGCATCAGGAAGTTAACTTAATTCTTCAGTGGTCAAATTCCTCTGGATAATGCTGCTTCATTGAGTCATGTTGCTGCTGCTCTGTATGCTATTGAGTCCATTCTGGGTAGTCCACATCTTAATTGAAAGGCAGTGTGAACATTCTGATTCAGTGGTCATTTAATAAAAGATAATGATGACTGAACAATGATTCTGATTAGCTAATCGCAATTTACAGGTTTATAGAACATTTCACAATTCTGCCTGCTTATTCTGGAATATTAACAGCAGACATTGAACTAAGATTTCTGTCCCTATCTTACCAGGAAGGAAAAAACTTTGGAGAAAAGCAGGAGCTCCTCTTCACTCATTTTTGACAGTAACTGTAAACAGGTAACTCTGGGTCTTTTGACAATGAGAACCAAGATGGAGGGGCCTTTGTCTCTAGCTCTGCTGGAAGTGAACACCAGTCATCCTATTAGCCTGGTTCTGTTTCTCAAAGAATTGTTTCATCATGCCTACCTATTACTTCGGTTTACACTCTCCAGTCATTTAAACGTGGGACCTTACCTCTCGGAGTATGTGAGCCAAATGCTGGGGTCATCCTTTCTCACAAATAGGACAGAATCCTACCTCCATGTTGTGATTTTAGACCAGCCCCCAAATATCTCTTTCTTTTTGATGCTTTTCAACAATTAGAGATTCATTTATTTGGTTATTTAAATATGTGATCACTAGGAATAATAATTTGTGGCATATAATGCTACAAAGGATTCAGAAAGTAGAGCTAAGGGTGCTAAAAGGCAAGTTTCATTCCTTTATTATTTTTCCAAGGGTCAGCCCTGAACATATTCTAAATTATATAACACTATGTACTGCATAGTTTTCTTTGTGTAGGAGTTAAATACAGGTAGGATGAAATATTTTCTCCCTTTTCATAAATGCTATCCTTGCTTTGCATGAATCATTCGGTATATATTGCTAACTGTAGGACTGACAAGCATGGGAATCAGCACACTGCAAACAAAAGAAATGCCCACACTGGAGCAGCTTTTGAAATTGAATTCATCGCCAGCAACATAGTGAATGGAGTATAATTTTTGGGGGGGGGTATTAAATATACTCTCTGCAATATTCTCTAGGTTTAGTCAAAAATAAGCTGATTATACTTGACTAAGCATAAAACAAAAACATTATCTAGACTTAGTATCATGACCACCCCTGAAATAGAAAACATATCAAATAACCCTAAGATCACTCACCTGTAAAGCTCTGGGATTTTGTTTGTCTGCTGGTTTTAATATGACCTTTTTTCATAATAGAGGCCCCTTGGCCCTTTGTCAGTGCCTATTAACATTTAATATATGCACAATTCTAAAGCTGGCTTACTTGGGCCATCTTGGAGAGTATGTATATCTATACGGATTTTTAAGTCATTAACAGAGTTTGATTCTGGTTCTTGTATTTAGTTTAATTATAGTTCTATTTGTTAGTAGCTGGGTTACTTAGGCAAGTTGATTAAATTCTGAGCTTAAATTATCTCTTTATCAATGAAGAAGTAACAATAGCCACTTCACCAGTCTGTGGCAAATATGTAAACTCCTTAGCAGCATATCTATTCAACAGCTGAACAATGATACAGGTTAGTTTCCTTCCTTTTCTGTCAGTCTGGAGCAGAGTAGAAGTTGGAAGCCTGCTTCATTGCCTGTGGCACCTCCTTATTGATCAGGTGACTGACTGGAAGTGATGGGGTTGAGGGCGGGGTCCAATGCCTTGAGGTACACTCACCCAATGGTTCCCCAGGAAGAGGAAAGAAAGGACAGTGCCTGACAACTTCCTCCCTTCCTCATCCCTAGAGATGAGGCCAGAAAGCAGCATCCTTGAAACAGCAAGGGAACCAGGCAGAATAGGTGCCATGTGGCAGCTGTAACTGTGCTTCCCCCTCCTTCCTCCTAGTCCTTCACCTCCCTTCCGTGCCCATCCCAGTGCCTAGGAATGTGATCGGGGCGGGGAAATGTCCAGACTCCAGACAGACCAAACTGTGGTCCTCATCAGACAGAGGCATAACATCAGATCCTCTTCAGCCTTGCCCTGGGGAAAATATGGGGGACAGAAGGGAGAAAGTACAACAAATACTCAGAGAAAATAAAATGTAAGATAAAAATGGAAATTTTAAGAACTATAGGATGGAGAGTATCTAGTTTGAAGGAAATCCTAATGGGGGTGGGTAATTTTTTCAAATGTTGCTAAAACATTTTAAAACAAATGTTATGATAAAACAAATTAGTGACATACTATCATGATAAAACAAATTAGCAACATACTGATAAATTTCCTAAAACTGTATGGTAATTGAACAATATAATATGATCTAATTCTTAAAATATCAGTTTAAAAAAGCTCAGGTGCCATGAAAACAGCTGCAAGTTTGGCAGGAGATGGGTCCAATATCACATCATTCACTCATTAAGTAGATAGTTTTTAAGGGCATAAAGAGGAAGAAAAGATTTGCAGATTTTAAGCAAGCAACAATTAACTAAATACTACTGAGTAAAAAATGAGCAAGTGATTGATACTTTGGCACAGATTTTACTGTAAAATGTATTTGAAGAGGGGCCGGCCCCGTGGCCGAGAGGTTAAGTTTGCACTCTCCACTTCAGTGGCCTGGGGAATCGCTGGTTCAGATCCTGGGCGCAGACATGGCACTGCTCGTCAGGCCATGTTGAGGTGGCGTCCCACATGCCACAACTAGGAGGACCTGCAACTAAGATACACAACTATGTACTGGGGGGATTTGGGGAGATAAAGCGGAAAAAAAAAAAAAAAACATTGGCAACAGTTGTTAGCTCAGGTGCCAATCCTTAAAAAAAACAACAAAACATGTATTTGAAGAAAAGCTGTTTTTTCCCAAACTGCTTTTCCATATCACATTATATTTAATATTTACAGCAAACCCCTCAAACAAGAATTTCTGTAAGTATGCTTCCCATTTGAGAGATGAACACCTTGAAGCAAGGAAGTGCTATAAAATTGGCTAAACCACACGTGCAATGAATCTTAGGGCTAGAATTTGATGGAATTGCTATGTTCTTAGACAACTCACTGATTATGGGAAATGCCCTTAGTACCAGAATAAAAATCTAGTGTCTAAATAGCAAGTGCCTTATCTGACTTTTCTGCTTTTCAAAGTTACTTAATTAAAATAGGATTTAATTCAACGCCTATTTTCTGAACTCCTGTAATGTTATTGAGCTTAGATGATGGCAAGGTTTTTGTTTTTCCTTCAAGAAACTTACAATCTAACAAAATTCACTCACCTGCAGATTTATAAGTACCTTCATGATGCTTGTTGTTTTCCAAATTCTACTTAACCAGAGATATGTTAAATCAAAAATCTTCTCACAGGGCCAACCTGGTGGCCTGGTGGCTAAGTTTGGCGCTCCACTTTAGTGGGCCGGGGTTCACAGGTTCAGATCTTTGGCAGGGACCTACACACTGCTTGCTCATCAAACCATGCTGTGGCAGCGTCCCACATACAGGATTGAGGAAGACTGGCGCAGATGTTAGCTCAGGGTGAATCTTCCTCACACACACACACACAAAATTCCTCTCAATATTACACTTTAAAAATATACCATGATACACACACTCTCAAATTTCTGTCTGCTTCAGAATTCGTGGCCTGGTGGATCGGTTCCAATTCTGATTTAGGAGCGTCCAAGGATCTGAATGTTCAGCAAGCACCCAAGTGGTTCTGATGCTTGCCATGAGGGCCCCATTTTCAGAAGCTCTGCTCTTTTTAGCTTTCTTCCTTCTCCTGTGCTCATTCTGCTGCTACATTAATTCTGATTAAATGTAGGTGCCAGAGTTTCAGTTGCAGGTTATAGAATTCACACAAATGCTAAAGAAGCACAAATTTTAGTGTACAGAGAGCTCTGTCACATTAGGGAAGATTTTTATTTTAAGATGAAAGACTGTGGAAGGATGAAGACAATAGGAAGGAGGCAGGAACTCATCTAAAATGGAAGAAGCAAATTGTCATGAGTTAAAAAGAAGATAGGATTGGCCAGAGTAAAAGCTACCCCAATATGGTGACAGATCAAATATTTTTAAATGTGAAACTGAAATCCTCAAGAGGGAAGGTCTGCCCAAGCCCTGGCTCATCAGGCCAGTTGAGTATGGAAACCTCCCCTTCCCTATTTCTTCTTCCCTAGTCCTAGAAAAAAAGGAAATAAGTTAAAGGATGGTGAAATATTATCCAATTGCACTAATATCAAAGACTGTTACTTGTTGAACCAATACTAACACAAGAAAGGGACGTCCTTGGTTAAGGGCTTTAGCACTCAGGTGACACTGGCTCCTTCTAGAGGAAATTATGGAAGATTGTAAATGCCTTAGAAAGATGGTACATACGCCAAATCTCATACTCAAATGGCAAAGAGTCTTTTGATTCTTTTAATGTGTGGGAACCAAGGTATCTTCTTGCGGCATGGAAATTTTCTTTGCTACAAGTAGTTCATCTTTGTGTGTTTTCACATTCAAATCCATTCATTCCTTCATTTACTCATTCAAGAAACGAGTATTGTGTACTACTGTGTGTGAAATATTGATCAGGAAAATAGAAATTTAAATATTAAAAGTTATAATTTCTCCTAAAAGAGCTTAAGAGAGACAGATTGTAAGGTAAATAAGTATACGATAGTAATCACTTTATTGGAGGGCTGGAGAAAATGTAGAAGAGCATCTCAACTTAGTATGCCTCAAAGAACTCAGGGAAGATGGGATTCTAATGAAGGAAGACTTGGAGTTCATCGCTGTTAACCAGGTGGACAAGAAGGGAGATGGGGTACCAAGCAGCATAAACAGTACGCGCAGGTCAAGGAAGCCTGGGAGAACACGTTATGTTTGGAGACTTGGAGAGAGACAAGGGTGAACAAACACGTAGGAACCAGCTCCTGGAAGTTCATGGAAGAAAATGAGCTCGCTCTTTATTAGGCAGAGGCAGAGCTGCTGCAAAGCTGCTAAGACCTGAGCTTCAGAGGCCCTCCCTCAGAAGGCTCCTTCCAAGGTCCCAAAAGTTAACCTGGAAAATTTTTAGTCAGCTTTATTTTTTTTAAATAAAGTCCCAAATTATAAGCATCAGGGTCCACAAACCTGGATCTGTCCCTCCTAAGAGGCGAAGGACCCTGTAAGTTTGAACCTATGAGTAGTTATGGAGAGAGTAAAAAGAAAAGAGAGATTAGTGACAATGTTATTGTGTTGGCAGTTGCTTGAAATAAATAAGCTCTCAGCTGCAATTTAACTATCTGTTTGATACAGATATTTGTTTTAATATATATTTGATAGACGTAAGTTTTAAAGTGTGTAGTGCCACTGATCTCTACGTCTTATTTTCACAAACTCTGGAATGTTAAAAAAGGATCACTGAACTGATGAGTAATTGGGCTAAAGGTCCTTTAAGACTCCTTTGAGCTTAAAAATTCCATGCTTGGCATGATAACACAGTGATTACACCCTGTGACTGTCATTCCAAACCACTTGTAGTTCCAGGGAAATGTGAGAGGCTGCTATTCTTTGCCTCGTACACTTGACAGAAACCTATGCCTTTTTCATGCCAAGTTTTTCCTGACCATCTTCTACTCCAGAGAACTGGCACTTTCTCCTTCATGCCCCCGTACCTATTACTAGTATATTGCTTACAACACTTTATTGCTCTTAAATTTTATGTCCCTCAATTATACATAACAGGTGTCATCAAACGGCAGCCAGGGGGTAAAATCCAGTCCACCACCTGTTTCTGTAAATACAGTTTTATTGGGACACAGTCACCCCAATTCATTTAAATATTTTCTATGGCTGCTTTTGTGCCATACAGGGAAAGCTGAGTAGTTGTGACAGACACCTATGGCTAGCAAAGTCTAGAGTATTCACTATCTAGTCCTTTACAGAAAAAAATTTGTCAACTCCTGATATAGAGAATTCTTTGAGAGAAATTAACATGATGAATTTTTTTTCTGTATCCTCAATACTTAGCCAATGCCTGGAATAAAGGAGGTACTCAAGAAATATTTGTTGAATGGATGAGTGAGACACACAAGTTCATCACCGTCATCATCATTCCCCACATTGGACGGTTATATATTGCTATATAATTTTCCAAGATGTTTCTAAATAATCAAAGATGTTTTCAGAAGGGACAGTGAAAGCCACTGAATGGGTTTTTTTTTTGGTGTGGGGGCAGATTTTGGAGACTCAAAATTGAATAAGCAAGTTATGCATGATGGTCTCCAGAAAGAACGGAGATGAATGTAAACAAAACAAAAATGAGGTCAGTACATGTGGGATGAATAGGGCATCTTCTTTCTTTCTCATTCTCTCTCTCTCTCTCTTTTATTTCCCTCAGACATTCATCAATACATACACAAACATACACAGTACAACTTGATTTCTACCTGTTTATGATCAAGAGGATGAAAGACGAGGGAAAATTTAAACAGAGCGTCATGTGATATCACCATTAGCAAAAGACCTTCTAAATGATAGTCTAGCACATTTCATGGTCAGATTTGTGGTTGTTGGTTTTTCCTGGAAATCTAGAAGTGTCATCTGAATTAATAAAGCCTTCTATTTATCAAAAAATTATTCTATTTGGTGTCTTGACTTCTAAAGAAATACAGAAACGCAGCCACAAGAAACTTGTGAGTATTTGCAGCCTTTTTGGCCACTTGGAACACAAACAATGAAAGAAATTAAAATATAGACATCAACTATATTTGTCTTTACTGAATTAACAATTAAAAGCTCACAATGTCACCAATGTTGACATAATTAGATAACATGATTAAAACAATTTTAGAATTTAAATATGTTGACATCTTTGACGATTACAAAAATTGTATTTTGGAAAGAAGGCAAGGTAGATAAGGACTATTCCTTTTAAGCTTACAAATTAAAAAGCTGAAAGTCAGTTTATGAATAAAAAGCCAGCAGAAACTTTGAAGAAATTCAACTACTTCCTGGATACAGATGTATAATACAATTCTACCACTTACACATCAATATAAAATTATAGTCAACATTATCAAGTGGATGGCCCCATGGAGGTCAAAGATCTAAAGTTCCAGGCTTTAAGGACAAACAGAGGCAAAATTATTCTTAAGAAAAAGGCTTCCTTTCATGCCTTTCTTTTTAAGTCCCCTCCTTCCTCCTCAGTAATGGCTTAGGGGCTATTGTAGGTTTCTTTGCAAAGATGACCACAAAATCTCTCTTCCTTAGACATGTGCCTCTTTGCAATGTGGTTTGCCACCCTTCTCATCAGGAGGTAGAATCTATTTACCCTCCCTCTGAGTCTAAGATGGCTTTTTGACCAGCTTTGATTAATGGAATACGGTGGAAGTAATGCTGTGTGACTTCCCAGCCTCTGTCTAAAAAGAACTTGCAAGCTTCTGCCCTTGCTGCCTTGGAATCTGAGACCATGATGCTGTGAAGAGATGCAAGGACACACGGAGACGGATTCCCAGCCATTACAGCCATCCCGGCCTTTTAGCTTGATGCCCCAGCTGATTGAAGCCTCATGAGAAGGCTAGGCGAGAACAGCACAAGACTGCCCAGTCAATACAAGTAATTGCTGAAGTTTTAAGTCACTATGGTTTAGGTTGGTTTGTTATGCTACAACAAATAACTGATACAGGAGTCGAGAATATTACGGAGATATGCAGAAGGACTTACCACTGCTTATTCAAAGACTACTCATTTGACTGTGGTAGCAGCAACTGCAAAACTCTTTTTCACTGATCTATATGCATGCTATTTATAAGTGCCAAAATAACATTGTCTGTATTGGAGCCATGTTATATTTTCAGTTTATTGAAAAACCTAAAACTTAAATCCTTTTATGCCTTGAGCCTTACCCAGAGAATCAATGCTACAAGAAATTTTGATTCAAACAAGTTTGTTCTCATTTAGAAAGTGTTCAAAACATATCCCTTATATGTTTAAAATATTTTTCAGTTATCTTATTACTTTAATTTTAATTTCTTTGGTGGTTGGGAATCTTTTTTTTTTTTTTTGAGGAAGATTAGACCTGAGCTAACATCTGCTGCCAATCCTCCTCTTTTTGCTGAGGAAGACTGGCCCTGAGCTGACATCCATGCCCATCTTCCTCTACTTCATATGTGAGATGCCTACCACAGCATGGCTTGCCAAGTGGTGCCATGTCTGCACCCGGGATCCGAACCTGTGAACCCCGGGCTGCCGAAGCAGAACGTGCGCACTTAACCACTGCGCCACCAGGCCAGCCCTGGGAATCTTTTATCTTTATAATTTATTTTTATTTCCCCAGAGTCAATTTGAGCCACCATCAATTCCAGTGTCTCTGATGGCGTGGTCTTAGAATGGATGGAGAAACAATCCTGAAAACAGGAGGAAAATATGATTGAGGGGTTAGGAAAAGAGAAAAGAAGAGAAGAAGATTCCCCGGGCCTAATTCTCGACCTTCTGAGTCTGATAACCTCCTTTCCTCCAGTACTAAATTACTTTGGAATCCTTCTGCTTCACTTGCTTTTTCCATCCAGGACCGGACTCTGTTTCTTAGGCCCAGGCTTACTCTTTTCCAATAAAATTTATCTTAACCAAACCTTGCTTCTCCAATCATCCTACCTGGAGAGGCTCAGCTAGGGAAACTCATACCTGAAAGATCGGGGCCAGAAGAGACCTCTTCTCAAGTGCAATAATAATGGAGAAATCGGAGGAGAAAATGATGGAAATTGTATCTCATTTTTTTTTCCTGCTATTTCAACATTGGATAAATAAATGCCAAATTCTGCCATGCTTATTTTTTTCCAATATTAAAATCACTATGTGACAGCTTGTTCACTGCTGCCAAGTGATGAGTGATGAGTTCAATTTTAATTTCAAGGTTTACCACCTCCATAGGCTTTTAGTTCCCCTCTAGTTACAGACTCTGGCTTGTTTCCTCACTAGCTGGCTCCCTCCACTCGGACACTACCACCAACCACTATTCCACACTTTGCCCTTGGAATGATCCATCACCACCACTCAGTCTCATATGTGGAGGGGGCATTTTAATTATTACCAGATAAGGCATGGGCCAATCCTCCAGGCCTTGTGAGGACACACTGCAATCTTTGACTTCGTGTCATTAGGGCTTGTACAGCATCCTTGCTTCTGCTTGCTCAAGAATGTCTCCGTATTTCTTCTATCTCCAACAGCCCATCAAGCCCCCAAATAATATAGCTATCACTTTTTGAGCACTGTGTGCAATGCAGTTTTCTAAGAGTTTTATAAGTATTCACTTATAAAATGTTCACATCATCATCATCATCATCATCATATTGTCACTCTTAAGTCCTGTGGCAATGTGTTTAGTAGTTACTCTTTATGACATGAAGCTACTTACACTAATTTTTCTCTGCTTTGGGGCTTTACCTAAAATTTCAAATACTTATTACAAAAGCTTAAGCATTAGTTTATCCCTCCCATAGCCTTTTAGGAATCACAACACACATTAGCATGGTAAAAATCTTGAGAGGTCCTATAGCTATTTTCTAAACTTATTTAATCTTATTTAACCCGGTATTTCCTAAACCTATTTACCACGAAATCTTTCTTGTGTAGCCGGTAAACAGTCCTGCAAAACAGAGTTTGGAAATAGTTGCATAAATATGATGAACAACAAAACTGTGGGATTCTGAAATCAACTCCTGGTTCCTCCTCACCGAGATCTAGTGAAAACCCTTCAACTAGAATGGCAAAAAGAACACTTTATGTTCTGGTTCCATCTAAACCTTTTATTTTTCATTTTTTAATATCCCACAATTTTCTAGGCCTTTGCTAGCCTGTGATAGAAAGTCTATTTTTATATGTAGGCCCTTAATCTTGGTCGTCACATATAATTTATTAAAAGCTCATTTTATAAGAGCATCAACAAGAGGTCTCTCAATGGTTTCCTCTTCTTACTGCCCAGCAGTGGTTGGGCTCTGTGTCTCAGATGCTGTATCTCTTTTTTCTAATTAGAATGATCTGTTTGTTATGTGCTGTCTGGGTTCTAGGTAATCTGTTTTCTTCACATGATACTTCCCAAATCTCTTTGGGAGGATGCAGACCTTAAATCTCCTTTTGGCAGGAAGCATAACTTCCTGATATGGATCTAAACTGGAAAATGAAGCTCTCCTTAGGAAGAAACATGGATACCGAAACACTTCCTGTTGAATACTTGCCTGCAGCAGCTAAGAGATGAGATATCTACTCCCAACATTTCCAGTGATTTCTGTCTCTATTAGAGGACACAACATCCAGAAAATATGCCATATGTATGAAGTTCTCCACTTGCCCAACAGCAATTCCTTATAGAGATAGGCCAAGCCAAGCTCTAAAGACATTGGTACATGATTGAAACTGTCAGGAAAAGAACCAAGAGAACCATGACAAAGTCATTTGACACACAGAGCTTCTGCATTTTAATCTTACGCTGTGATTTTGGTAGGAGTCAATTTAATGTCATTTTGATCCACTTACACCAGGAAAAGTCCTACCTATATTGCTACCTATATAGCAGACATTTCCTAAAGCAATATGAAATCATAAAAGAAAGAATTTTTATTACCCGGAAATAATTCTTGGGGTGCTCTTCTAAGAGAGACTTCTAAGGAAACACTAACACTATCCGAAAGAAGTTTCTACAATAATGAAAATCTTCTGTAATCTGTATTCTTCTATAGAGTAGCTAACAGTCACATGTAGCTATTAAGCATTTTAAATGTGGCAAATGTGGTAAAAGAAATGAATTCTAAATTTCATTTTATTTAAGCTTAGTTAAATTTAACTTCATGTAGCTAAGCGTGTCTAGTGACAGCTGCTGCGTTGGACAGCACAGCTCTCAGCAGTTTACAGTACAGTTAGCCAATAGGAGTGTCAAATCAAAAAGGTTCATTGCTTTTGTTTTCCAAAATTAATAAAATTAAGGGAAAAACACACAAATCATAATCTATAGTGTAAAATTCATGTTTCTGTTTATAGTAACTTCTAAGTGTGAGTTGTCTGTGTGTGAGACATAACAACTGTAGGTCATCAAACATATGTTTAGTATCTTGTAGGCACCATGCCTGGTACTAGGTGCAGGAGAAAATAGCAGACATCAAGATAGACAAGGTTGGGAAAGCAATTTATAGCATCTGGGATGAAGTGATCATAGAATAAGAAACAAAAAATAACGGTTAAGCAAAATAGTAATTAACACACTAAAGGAGAATGTTAAATACTAACAAACCACAATGTTTAAGTGATTTGGAATTTCTTTCACTGACTACAAAACAAAAAATGGAAACATAAAGCTAGCAAGGAAATGTAAATCTTGGACTTGTTTTGTGAGGATCTCTTGTCCCTAGTCTTAGGCCCTACTGAATAAAGTTCCTCATCCAGATCTTGACTGAATGGTTCTAGATCCTAGTGAGTCCAGAAGTCAACTCATTCAACCAAGGTAACATCTTCCCAAAGACTCTAAAATCTTAACTTTAGCCTGGGTTGGCTTAGGTTTAACTTTTAGTCATTTGTTTTCTTGTAACTTTAGCACACTGCAAAACAAAATTGAAATGTCAATAAAAAAATATATTGCCAAATACATCGAAACATTAAAAATACCACAGGGAAGAATTTGATAACTAGTGATAACGTTAAATTTAAAGTGACATAAGTACATATAATTGGCTGAAGTAAGTACATAATTTACTTGTCAATATAATAGCCCTTAAAAAGATCACAAAATCAAGAGGTTATAAATCCTTACACGGAGGTTGAGTTATAGTATTCTTTCTAAACATTAGCAAAGTAAATTGAAGCAAAGAAATGTATGGATGTGGAGGAAAAAAATGAAGGAAAAGTGAAATGTAATGCAGAAGGAATAAAGCAATTGGAAATATTAGAGTGAACTAGCCAGATTCCAGCGGGAAGTGGATGCTTGAATGAGATCTATTCATAATCTGATTTTGGTTTTAAATGCAAAGTAACAATATGAAAAAAGCTTTGATATCATAATGTGTTCTCTTTGCAGATATTCAAATTGATTCTTACATGATATGAGATATACGGGTAAGTCAAAAAAAACCACATGGTTTCTGGTTTTATCTTCCCAGACAGGTATTAACCAATATCTCTTTAAAGTCCAACATTAAATGGATACCAAAAACCTAGTTCCATTCATTTTGCTCTGAATGACATTTCATAACTTTAAAGCTGTCTATAACGTGAAGCATTTTTCTTGTACTCTAGTCTAAATGTTACTTGATTTTACTCTATCTTGTTAAACACAGCCTTAGCACACCCCTTAAAGTGTCTATGTTAAAATACTTAGGAGGACCACTTAATTTCTTCGTTAAGGTATTTTCTCTCTCTCTTGAAAAACTTCTGGTACAGCATATTTAATTTCTCGCTCAAACTTTCTCCCCAAATTCTCCCTTTCCTATCATTTGTTTTCTGACATGTAAGACGCAGAAAACAATGTCATTTTTTCTCATTTTGAGTTTGTCTTATTTTATATATGCAAAATGATGGGGAAACTTCACATCCCAACTACTTACCCAAGAAAAATCCAAGATTTTGTTTCATCTGTCTTTCTTCTTAAGCTGTTGCTTTAGTTGATCCCTACCAGTTACTGCTTCCCTGAAGTCCTCCTGCTAGCAGCCCTACAGACCTCTTGGTAAGTCTCCTGAGTGAATTTAGGCGTATTGCCCACCCAGTTCCTGCCCAGTGAGAAGATGATAGCTTCCCAATTCTCATCTAACAAAAGAAGGAGTTATGCCAGTTCAAGTTACCATGAATTGAGTCTGGGTGTAAAACCTAAAGTGACTCTAGCACCTAGGGATGAGCTATCTCCGACCTTGAAGATCTGAAAGTTTTGAGTAACTTGCTCAGCTACAGAGGTTTTGACAGGCACCATGGACTGTGGGCTGCTAATGGCCTATATAATGTTGTTGCATATACAAATTACGGTTATTTATAGAGTACTGTACAAAATATTTTATTATGTATGTTAAAACACCTATAAATGTATTGTTTGTTGGTACAAATAATTTGTGTTATGAGTTTATTGGGTTTTTGTGGTCACCCTTTATATCCTAGAATCCCTAAAGTATAAACTATTATGTAAACTCAGCGATATGGATGAACTATCATTACCCAACAACTTGAAAATACCTAAAGTTGTGATAGCTTTTGTTATGGGCTTTTCTCAGAGTAGATTCAAACAAGTTTTTTGCCTATGCCAATCTTTGGACAATTTAGCATTACTGTTTTACAAGAATCTTCTTTTTCTTAAATGGCTATAAATTATTAGCCTAGTCATTGGACATGGCAATGTAAAGAACTCTCATCAGTTAAAAATATAAATCTTATTGAAACAGGGACACAAGAACTTTTCATTTGAATACTGTCAACCATTGCCCTCACACACACATCAGAGAGCTGTGTTCCCGCTCTCTAATCTAAATGCAATTGATAATTAAAATCCAATCTTAAAGTCTGACCAGAACTTATATTTCTGTAAATTATGTAAGTGTTAAACATCAGAAGAATATACAACTAAATTGGCATAAATTGGCATTATGAATTAAAAAATCTATTTTTCCAAGTATCAGCAGAAAAAAGCAAATATGTACTTCATACAAATGTAAATTAAAATCTAGCAATCCTTTCACGAAAGGAAATGTCCACAGGATACGTCAAATTATGAAGTGTGTGGGTACTCTCGTTACCCCATGGGAATTAACCATCTGGCACATGATATCCTTACTGGTTTGAAAGAAAAATAGGTCTTTCTCAACAAAACACTCTCCACTCAATATGCAGAACTGTCATTAATAGAATACTCACTGTTGGATTGAAACACAAGGAAATAAGATCTGGGGCATAGAAGCAAGTCATCCTTAAAAAGTTATTAGAGTCCCAGTGACAGTGACAAAAGACCACATAACAACCTTTTTGCCTAACCAAAGATTCAACAACAAATAAGACAGCTGTCTATGAAAAAGAGGCTGTACTCATTGGCACCTACAGGAGATAATACTCTAGGCCCATCTGTCTATTTATATACCTATCTATATACAGATACCTATAGTAATACCTATTTACCTAGAATAGCATTCCATAGATTAACAACTGCTCCTTCCACCCGTAGACCTAGCTTTAGAAAAGGATGTTCCACTGAATAAAACTTAAATGCACCACTGCTGATACGCAGTCCAATTTCATTCAAGTCTACAGTACCCCACTACCATCAAAGCAGCAACCTTACTCTTTCCCACCCCAAATAAATGGAATGGACAGTCAGATATTTAGAGCAGAAATGTCAGTAAACGTGAAATGATTTACCCTAAAATTCCCATACTAAAACACAATACTCTTTAACTTCAAGCAATACAAATTATATAATTTTATATACACTGTTAATTAAGAATCATAAAAATTAAACATTTGCTCTATTACAAAATCAGTTCTTATTGTTCTAAATTAGGGGGTCATAGTAGTGTAGGGGGATGTCTTCATCTCTTCTGTGAGAATTACTTGAGAGCTTCTAAGTATTCAAACTTCTATTTGAGGCCCAAAGAGACTATATAAGGCATAAAGGATGTTGCTTAGGATTTTAGAGTATAATTAGGTCAAAAAGCTACACATATATGAATCAACTTGGAATTACTTCTAAGGCTACATGTAAGTTTAAGAGAGTATATATTATGGCAAACTAAAAAATCACTATAAGGTAAACTTAATCAGGAAATGCTTCTGGAACAAGGTGAAATTTGATATGAGCTTTGAAAGAAAAGGAGGCTTTGGTTTGAAGGAAAGCAAATGAAACAGCCTTATAAGAGATTGGCTAGGGACTGGAGGAGACAAAATGACTTCCCTTGCTAAAACAGAAGGCTCTGTGATGAAGCAGTGAAAGGTGAGTTGGGAAAGATACATTGGGACTGATGGAGATACTGGATATCTGGATTTTGGATTTGAAGCAATAGGAAGCCACTGTAAGTTCATGAGCCAAGCTGCCCTGTGACACAAGAGCTCCTGGCAGCAATATACAAACTGGTGTCCAATAGAAAGAGACTATATGTAGAAGGCATGAGGACAAGGGGGTCTGTACTTGCTCTTATGTGTGTGAAAAGATTCCATGGTTCCCATATATTCACAGACTAATCCTTGGAGTGAACTACATACCAAGTGATCCAGAGGGAGAAATAAGGAACCTACAAGAGTAGTAAATAGACAGACTCATTCCCAACCTTGAGTATCCTCACAATATTTGCTTATTAACATATGAAAAGTCTGCTTTTCACTCTACTTGGGATGTTTAAATGAGCCCAGTATTCCTGTTAAGTCATGAACCTTCAAAATCCATCTGGGCTTATATGCCATCCTTAGTTACACTACTCCTCCTTTCTTGGTTCCTCCAAATGCTCTCTCCATTTTGTGTGACTTTCCCACAGCTCACCCTCATTTTGAGTTTTCATGTTGGTTCTGGCTCCCTTACTGGCTCTCCTGATTAATGCTCTAATTTTGATCTTACATCTCCAACTCCTACCTTAAAGCCTTTCCCCTAGTTGGAAACTAGCCTCAAGTCTGAGCACCACACACCCCTGAGAGTCAGGTCCTTGTCTATTTTATTCCCAATTATATCTTATATCCAGCTGGCTTCACACAAATAATAAAAAGCAGAAGATTACTGCAAAAGGGGAATTTGGACTGTCTGTGCTGCCAAATCCACTTTTTAAAATATAATATTTTATTAATCATTCTAGCCTCCTATGTCCTCAAACTAGAGAAGTCTTATATTGTTTCTGGAACCATATTTATTAAACCACAGACCCTTGGACAAAGTCCTCCACTTTTGGAATTCAGAGCAGTGCCTATGACAATCCCTGTGTAAGATAAGACCTGGAGAGTTTGGTAACCACCAGAAGATTGAGTCTATCTCCACATGCACCTACTTGACACCTCATTTGGAGTCAATCTGAGAGACAGTTTCTTAAAGAACATCACGTGACTTACCATCCAAATTCCTAAGGAAAGATTCTTTAAGCAAGCCTTCCCTTCCTGCATTTCATGCTTTTCCTTTGAGAAGTTTTCCCCGAAACACTTACAAGGTGAAATAAGTTTTAGATACTGAAATCTGTCAAGTCTTAACCCTAGGTGGAACAGGCATTTCACAAATTTTGAGGAGTCATGAATTGTTAACAATTTTGACAGTGGTAGTTGGCTGTTATTATTCTTATTAGCTTATTCGTTTTCCTTCCTACTCACACTTGTATGTCACTCTTTTAGCTCTAGTTTCAAAGCAAAACACCAGAACTTTTGAAAACAGAATTGGGAACATGTGAGCACTTGGTAGCAGTGGCAGAACTGGCTAGCGGCTAGCAGCAGCTCCCCTCCTCCTTATCTAAACGTCCCAGGTTGGGTATGAACGTAAAGATCTCAGCTAGAGAGAAAGAATTCTACCAGGTGTTGGCTGTTATGGAAGGAACATTAAAAACAGGGCTCTGAATACCACATTAGAGGCAGAAATTTTGAAGTCTGAATACCTACCTTCCTTTATTAATTCATTTATTCAACTCTCACTTAGCAGCACTGGCTCCTCCTATTCCATTCCGCCATAGAGGACATAAAGGTGAATAAGATTTTGTGCCTGCCAGATGTGTTTCTTCTTAGTTTAAAGAGAGGTATATTGCAACCAAGCAACCAGTCTTTGCACAACCTGTTTGTTGTCATACTGTGGCAGCTGCGTATTGCGGTGATACTGAAAGCTGCACCATCAGTATTTCAAATACCACCAGGGTCACTCATGGTGGAGAGGTCTTAGCAGAGATCCCAGACTAAGACAGATGAGAAGGAAGGACCTCGTCACTCACTTCCAAAAGAATTGGCCATGAAAACCCTATGAATAGCAGTGGAGTATTGTCTGATAGTGCCAGATGGTGAGATGGTGGCGCAAAAACACCGGGCAGGGTTCCACTCTGCTGTACAATGGGTTGCCAGGAGTTGAAATTGACTCGACGACACTAACAAACAAAAAATATTGCAATCTTGCATACATCTTATCTCTTTAAGTATTTTCCAATATCTTTTACTCATCTTCAGATCCTCTCAGTTCATACTCTAAAGCCTTACCTATATTAGCTCTAGTAACTTGGCCTATAGTAGGAACCCAATAAATGTCTCAAATGAATGAAAAAGCAAAGGACCAAATGTACATACTATGTGCCAGTTATTCTAGAGGAACCAAAAAGATATAGTCCTGATTACATCTTACAGTTTGAAGAGATTATAACCAAACAAATAGGAACTTACTTGTCTGTATCTCCCTATGTGAAGGGAACAGTATACTGAACCCAAACCTGAGGTCAGGAGACCCTAAGTTAAAAGCGTAGACATAATAAGACAAGCCCGGTGAAGAGAAAGGAACTCACGGTTTAGGCTTGGAAAACAAGGTACTTTTTAGATGTGGAAAGCAAAGGATCCTCAGGGAGGAGACAGTGGAGTGAATGAATGCATGAGTGCATGCACCAATGAATGAATGAAATACTTTCTTAAGTGAATGTTTGTCCAATACTATCCATCATTTAAGCCACTTAAAGACTAGTCCTGACTTCTCTGCAAAAGTATTTTGTCTAATCTAGTCCTCATTGAAACCTCTAAATGTCTTATTTCCTCCACCTCTTATCTGAGTTCTCTTTTACACTTTTTTCTGTTTCGATGTAGATCAATTTCATTTTTGCAACTAGATCATTAACTTCTTTAAGACAGGTATCATGTCTCAGTAATTGACTAGTGGGAAAAATAAATAGAAAATATATATAAATCTTCTTTTGGTCTATCCAGATTTTCCACAATTCTAAGGATGTGACTCTGAACCCTAGAAATGTATAGTCAGTAACACTGGAGTGCAAACTAGCACTTAAAAACTAGCCTGAGGGGTGACAAGCACTGTGCTAAATGCTCTCAATGCAAAACAAGTGAGGCAACACCCATGCAAGCAGGCAGTATGTGAACAGACAAATAACAATAACAGCACAGCAAGTGCTATAGAGGGTATGGGAAGTTGGACCCATAGGAGCCCAGAAAACATAGTGATCCTAGGGAGGGAGCCCAGGGGACAGTTGTAAAGACTTCATGTGGGAAACTGTAGCTGAGCTGATTTTTAAGAAAGAATATGAACCTTTCAGGTGAACGTTAAAGGGCCGGAGGTGGAGAGAGACAGGTCAGTTTGGGCAGTATGAATAGTATGTGCAAAAGGCCCTGGAGCCATGGAAGTAGATGTCTAGTAGAAAGATTCTTCTCATGTTTTTATATTCAATATCTGTGGAGGATGGAGATATTCCCACCAATTCATTCTAAATGCCAGTTTGTACTTTTTTATATTTATTGATGATTTTGTTCACTGATGTAATGGTTTTACTTTGTCAGCACTCAAGTAATGGAGAGCTTATTCTAAGGAACTTGTATAAATAAGGGAGACAAGAATCTCTAGTCCAGGAAGCTCTTTCACCCGTGATTAGGCTAGAGCACTCTACTAAAAGTCTCATAGCACCTGGAGTTCTCCACCTTCCTAAATCTGTTAACAAATATTCTATCTTGTCAGAGCTTGCTAGACTAAAAGCTCCCTGAGGGACGAACCATGTCTGCTTTGCTCTTTGTTATCCCCTAAGCTACTAGCTAATTGCCTGGGATGCAATAGCCCTCTATCATTATTTGCTGAATGAACGGCTGCCTAGGAGCTCAGCATAGCCACACAGACAGACCTTGAAAGAGAGCAGGAACAGCAGTGTCACCAGTTCTCATAAAAATCCAGAGATATTTTGAAAGATCATTGAGAATCCATCATAGCCAGCAACTTTCTGTCATCCCATCAACAGCTGATCTCAGTGTCAACTTAATGATCTCAAATGTCAGCTGTTAACTTGACTCAGCTATTCTTCTGTTTTGCCTTCTCCATCTATCTTATGCTCCCATTACAACCATTTCACTTTCTCTCTGAATTTCTGGCATTCAAATTCCCCTACCTTCCTTGTGGGGCTTTTATGCCAGAATCTTTTGAAGACCACTGACCATTGAATGTCCTTGGGTCAGTTGTCATTCCCTGGCAAATTGACCTGTAGTCAGGATGATGGGGTGACCTGGAGTAGGAGATGACAATCCGTGTATAAGGAATTGCTTAGCATAGCTTCCCTCTTGGGTAGATGGGACAAATTCTCTCAGAAGAGGTCTGTAGGCATGGCAGGCATCTAGACACACCTGTCTAGTAAAGCAAGTATTTATAGAATATCTTGGCTTGGTCATCATGCTGAGGAAAAAAATGCAATTAAGTAGAAATTTCATGTGAAAAAGTTTCTGCCTCAATCATCTGGCTCATCTTGGCAAACACGTATTTTGACATTCATTACCCAGAAAGTTGCCTGGGGGTTCTATTTAACCTTTAAGAACCAAAAAATATTTTTTATGCAAGATATTTTTTAATAAACTATTTTTTAGAGAAATCCTGGGTTTACAGCAGTACTAAGCATAAGGTATAGATATTTCCCATACATCCCCGGCTCCCACACGTGCACAGCCTCCTCCATTATCAATATCCCCCACTAGTGTAGTACATTTGTTACAACTGATGAACCTACATTGACACATCTTTATCACCTAAAGTCCATAGTTTACATCAGGGTTCACTGTTGGTGTTGTACATTCTATGGGTTTGTATAAATTTCCAATGACATGAATCCACCATCATAGTATCATATAAAGGAGTTTCACTGCCATAAAAATCTGTGCTCCTCCAATTTATCCCTCCCTCCCTCCCTCCAACTCCTGGAAACCTCTGATCTTTTTACTGTATCCACAGTTTTGCCTTTTCCAGAATGTCATATAGTTGGAATCATACTGCAAGGTGCTTTTTATTTATCCCTCCCACAGCTTCTGTGTGTGTGTGTGTGTGTGTATGGCAACAAGCTAATGGTGTAATGTAACATCAGCGTCCCCGCTTCAGCCCTGAGGACACTGAGAAATAGAGAAACATAGATTGCTCTACTCATTTAGAGCACCAGCAAAAGAGCTCTTATTAAATAACGAAGACCTTGGACTGCTGAGCCATAGTACATCCCTGACACTCACTGCTCTATGAAAAAATAAAAACTGACATTTAGTAGAAAAATAATAATAAATAGGGTTGTTAGTGTCCCATGATGCTAACAGAACTGGGATCCAGGTGAAAAAAAACAATCATCTTATACAGAGAATGACCCATCCCCAAAAATCTGCCTAATTACTGTGCCCCAAATTCCAAATAATGATAAGAACTGTCAGGATCCTTTCCAAGAATTGATATCCACTTTAATCAGAAGTTTGAACTTAGATGTGGTACAGTTTTCTGTATCTTTATCCCTTTTAACAATTAAGATAATCTGGATGTAAGGGCTGGCAGGGATGAATCCACCTGAGTCCCACAAGTGATTGAGCTCGCCAAGCAAATGTAGAGAGAAGGCTAAGCCAAAAGTTTTATAGAAATCTCCTGTAGCTCTACCAGGGCCAAGAACTTTCTCTTGGGGAGAATTTTTAATTACTCCATCTATTTATGAAAGTAAAGGGGAATCAAGTAATTCCCCAGTCTTCTGCAAATCACCTAGACAACTTGGAAGGAAAGAGAACTGACTTTTTATGTGTTTGTGATTTCAAGTTCTAATTTCTGTATGACCCTTCATCCTATCTCTGAAATAACTTACTAAGGTGCCCTGGGCCTGTATCTGTCTTTTTCTCCTTTGGGCACCTAACTCTTATTATAGTTATGAGTTTATTACCAGAGTCCGGCAGTCAGCATAGGAATCTTCCCACTGGTGTAGGTACTGCCTAGCTGAGTGATGGGTATCTTCACTTTATTGGTTATGAGTGAGCTCAGAGCTGCTAGGGTGAAGGAAAAGTTTGCTTATGACTTTTGGCAGAGGCTATCCTCCAAGTCTGGATTCTGCCTTTCTTTCCTAGACAGGTTGTTTTCCATGTGTATTTTTATTGAACAGGAAAACTAAAGTCACAAAAAAATGAAATAAGAGAGCAGAAAACAATGCTCAGAAAATATCAATAAAGGAAAAAAACAGATGTCATAAATCCTTTTGGGAAATAGATGGATATGAATAAATCCAATAAATGAAATGCAGATTAATATATTTCACACCAATAAAAACATTTTGTTTGGTTAATTTGTGTCATCCAATGTGTTTTATCACAATTTTGGAAACAAGACCAGGTAATCCACTTCACCAAATATACTTTCATTTGTCTAAAGACCCTGAAAGCTTCATGTAATAAACATTTTTTGCCAAGAAGACATTCACTATAACAAATTAGGAGGAGTTTCTCAAGTGACTATGTTTTAAGAGAAGACTTAAAAAAACTTTAACTAGATCATAGCTAGATCTAAATCAAACCAAGATATGACTACATAAGATACTAAGATGCAATTTTTTATTTATTTATTTTTTTTGGTGAGGAAGACTTGCCCTGAGCTAACATCCATTGCCAATCTTCCTCTTTTTTTTTCACTTAAGGAAGAATAGTCCTGAGCTAACATCTGTGCCAGTCTTCCTCTACTTTGTACATGGGATGCCTCCACTGCATGGCCGTTGAGCAGAGTAAATCCACACCTGGGATCCAAACCCAGGAGCTTGGGCTGCCAAAGCAGAGCATGTGGAACTTTAACCACTTGGCCATGGGCCACCACCCCACTAAGATGCATTTTTATAGGTTTTCCCTCTAAATAAATCAATGATAAGCTTCGTGGCCCCCTAATTTAAAGAGAATCTATTTTTCAAAATACAATGTTGTCTATTTTAAAATGTAAGTCACCATTCAAATATTTCATAGCATATCATACAGCTTTATTTATTGTCAAACATTATTTCCATTTTAAAAATATTTACGTTTTCACATTCAATCCTAACTTCTTAAGTCATAATGCATTTTATATTTTAAGTTTTGTGTAAATACCTAGACTTTTAAGCTTGAACTTCTCCCCAATTATTTATTTGTTAAGTATTTTATGATGATTATTAATAAAATTAATTGAATTATGTAATATTTTAAAGTAAATTTTAAGAAGTCTCTTCAGATACTTGGCATTGGGACTCCAAAATTTGTTCTGTGTTTTCCAAGTTGTTTAGACAGCAACTTGATCAATATAGTAATTTTCTGGAAACTCTCTTCTTATTATAGTTGATTATTGTTAATTAAGTCAAATTTAGTTGCTAATCTGTTATAATCCTTAGTGATGCATGGCACAAGCACATCTTTTCCTAATAAGCAAGCATTGATAGTAGAATTTCTGGGCTCTGGTCTCCTCTTTAGATGTAGGAAAGCACTAATTATTTGTCCACCTGGGTGCAGCAAGGGAAATTAAAAGCCTTCTAGTGCTCTCCTTCATAAACTTGCAATTTCACCCTCCAGCAAAGACCTTGAAAGTAAAGGAGTCGCAGAGTTGTTACTGGCTTATAGTTACAGATTATAGTTGTTACCACTTATAGTTCTGATGACCAATGATCTTAGATTTTTTTCCAGATGTAACTAATTTTAAATATTCTGTCCTGTTGTCTGACCACATGTTTTAAATTTTGGTTCAGAAAATCTGATCATTGTTTTATCATCAGAAAATACTCCTAAAGTACAATTCCCCAAAATTTCTACCTCTCCAAGCTTCATATAAGACAGAAGTATATAATACCTGGTGATTTAGAGAAAGCCACTAAATTGCAAGAAAGGAAAATCCAAATGTACCTTTAAGTCAGATAGCCCTTGACCATGATAGACATCTGAAACAGATGTATCCAGAAAGAACAGTGGGGTAGTGGAAAAGCAGTGAGAAGAAGTGCAGAGTTCAAGTCCTGGACTTAACTGTAGAGCTAAGTAATATACTTCTTTGCAAAGAGGGATCATAATGTCAGTCAGATTAATAGATATACACATATGCTGAATTTATTCTTGACCCTTCTTTTCTTCAATGCATATCAACCAGAATGATCGTCTTAAAACAGAAACCAAATCATTTACTAGCTTTGTGACCTTGGTCAAGTATTGAATATTTGAAAAACTCAGTTTCTTCTTTTGCAAAATTTAATTTATAGCATTACAAAATACACTTTATCGAGTGCCTACATCCCAGGCACATGACAAGCATTATCTCTTTTAATTCTCACAACAGTCCTATGAGTGAAATGAGGCAAAATAGAAAATAAACAACTTGCCCAAGGTCACACAGTCGACAGGTGGCTAAATTGGATCACTCTTAATCTAAATCTTATAGCACTCTACTATGCCACACTGCCCATTAGGGCACAGCATAAAATAAACACACCCCAAGTTTTAGAACTCCTTTCTTAGTTCCCTCCTACAGAGTACTACTGTTATCAAGATGGGATTCTCAGCAAGATTTTCTGGGCAGAAAAGCTGTAAGGGTGAGAAAAGAATACGTCTTCCCAGGAATCTCTGTGGGATCCTTTCAGAATAAGCAGTGTGAGCACGGTGGTCTGAGGAGCAATCAGATAGCCCAAGCATTCTAGAGTGGTCCACTAGGGCCAGTTGGTGAATAAACAAAACCTTTAGAGATGGTGAGGAATCACAGGAGAGAAGGAGGAAATGAAGGGGCAAAGAGAAAGGAAATGGAAAGAGAACATGAAGAATGAGGGGATGTGGGAAGATGGTCAGGGATAGAAAAAGGTTTTTGCAGGAGCTTTGAGTTTGAAACTCTGGGAGAATGGAGTAGCGTCTAAGGAGAAAATCTAAGAAGCTTTTCTCTGTGAAGAATTGTGTGAAACCCCTACAACTCTAAGGAAACTCAAAACAAATGTTTCCCAATTTGTGTCACTGTCCATCTATGTTCTGGTCCTGCTCTTTTCTTCTAGGCATATATATATATGGGGGATTGTGCTTCCCCACTCCTTTGAAATTACACCTACCTGTGTGACTTGCTTTGGACATTAGAATCTTAGCCATAAGACATATGTGTGACTTCCAGGCAAAAATCTCTAAAAGATAGTATGCAATTTTGTAAAGTTCTCTCTCCTTCAAGGACCAGCAACTTTCCAGTGGATGAAGCCTCCTTCACCTGGTGTCTTTGAGTGAGGACTAGAAGGATATTTAACATGAGCAGAAAATAAAACTGTTGTTTTTAAGTCATTAGGATCGTAGGAATGTTTGTTACTGAAGCATAACCTAGATTGTCTGACTGACACTGCCCAATTCCAACTGTGTTTTTAGCCTGGACATCTGTACTTTGATGCTCCACAGACAAAGTATAATATAATTTTACCCACACTCCTGGCCGATTCAGTGTCCTGTGATCCATCTTAGTCCTTCTCTATCATACCTGTATCTAATCTATCATGGAACCCATTCATTCCATCTCCTAAATACCTTCATATCACCTCCACACTCCATTTTAACTGCTGCTACCTTGGTTCGTGCTATAGTTATTACAAATTCTTCCCTGTTAATCTCCAGTCCTTCAGTTTGCCACCCTTCCAATCTGTCCTCCACACAACCGAGGCATGGTCAAAGTTTCCCAAATCAGAAAACTAAGCATATCACTTCTCAACCTAAAATGATTCAACGTTTTCCTTTTTCGCTCAAGATTAAGTCCAAAGGTTTAAATGGTATACAAAGCTCTTCAGGCTATTGTCTCTGGCTACCTTTCAAGCCTTATTTCTCTCACACACACAGAATTTATGCTGTAATTGTGCTAAACTCCTTAGAGGAATATGTCCCACTATTTCCTAGTTTGATGTCTTTTTCTTTGCTTTCCTCTCTGCCAGCTCTCTCAGCCTCCTCCCCATCCCGCATCATCTTTTTTATCTCTTTGCTAGCTTATACTCAGCCTTCAGGACTGGCCTCAGTCAGCACCTCCTCTATGAAGCCAATTTGGGCTGCACATCCTACCCCGTGCCAAATTAGGCAATTTTTTTAGCATGTTCCCAAACAGTCCCTCAACAACTATTTTTGAGTCCCTACTAATGTGCCTCTGTGATATTAAAAATATAGGAAAGGGGATTCATCTGCTAACAAACACAACTTTAATATATTGCCATTATTCATCTGTGATGTGTCTACTCTTCTATATTGTAAGCCCATCAATGGCAAGGGCCATTTCTGATTAATCTTTGTATTCCAGAAACTAATCACACAGTAGATATAAATAGTTAAAATACAATATTTTAAAATTCACTTCAACAATACTGAATAGTAAAATCTGCAACATGAGAAAAGAAGAAATAAAGAGTTGTAAGGAGTATAACTCTTTGATGTACTTGTTGACTATTTCATTTTCTCTTTCTTGGCTCCATTCTCAAACAGCTCTATATCAAGTCCCTGGAATGGAGTATTCTGCAGTTAATCATACAGTTTTAGCTACTTCTTGGAAGCCAGCTTGATTTCTCTTGAACAATTAGCTAAGAATGGAAGAGAAATCCAACAACTCATGTTTTAATAAGAAAGTGTTGTCTGTATCTCCATAAACTCTAAATATTTTTTAATCATTGTTCATCCTAGAGTTCTCAATGTGAACCTGAAAACTAAAACTGTAAGTCGTTTTTAAACTGTAATTAATAGCAGAATTTTTAAGACTAGAATCAGATCCATTTGGAATGGTTAAATTCCCATGTATCATAATCTACCAGTGTAATGTCTTCTGGGTGGAAATAATGTATACTACTTAGCACACAAGCTAAATGAATATTGAAACAAAACAAAACAACTTTGATTCCATAAAGTTGCTGAGACTCTTTCCATATCACCACTGACTTCAAGATGACCTCCCTCCAATAAAATACGAGTGAGGAAGAAGTTACAGATGCTGTTCAGCAAGCTCCAGGTAGAATAGCCTGTCTCTTCTGGAAGGCGAAATACATGAAGCTATAGTCATTCCGTTTCTGCTATCATCTGTCACTCAGGTGCACGATTGCTAGGATTTGGAGGAGGTCAATGTGTTTAACTGGAAAATACTACCACAAATTCTCATTAAGACAAAATACAAGATGATATGTATAAATGACATTCCCCAACTTCAAGCTGAAAAAAACTACCCCAAATAGCAGGTCCTGTGGCCAAGTTGTTAAGTTAGTGCACTCCGCTTTGGCAGCCCTGGGGTTTCACTGGTTTGGATCCTGGACGTGGACATGGCACCGCTCATCAGGCCGTCCTGAGGCGACATCCCACATAGCACAGCAAGAGGCACTCACAACTAGAGTATACAACTATGTAATGGGGGGCTTTGGGGAGAAGGAAAAAAATACTACCCCAAATATATTCTGTGGTGTCCCAGACTTCTCACTTCCACCTCTCACCTGTCAGTGTTCCAGAGAGCTGATCAGAAGCCATTTCTACCACTAAATTTCTTGGGACTGATGATATAAAACTCCTTTCGGAAGACTGTCACCAAGGTGATCTAAGAATTTAATTCAGCATATCTTAAATTCTTTGTGATTTAAGGCATCTCAAAATTTGCCTATCATCCAGTAAGAGTGATAAGAAAGAAAATATATTTGCATCACCAATTATCTGACTTCAGGCAGTTTCAGTTCTTAGCATTTTTTTTTAAACTGGCAGTGAAAATAAGGTAAAACAACCATTTTAAAAGGAGAGTTTTGGTAGTATGTTATTCATGATTGAGACCATCTTGTCTTAAAAATGATTTTGTTTACTTTTAGTAATAATTAGCCAGAAAATAAAATGTTAGCCAAAAAAAACCTATATATGTGTGTGTATATATACAAACAGTTTGGGGTTATACCGTGCTGGTGTCTATCCAAGAAAAGCAAATTCCAATGCAGTCAGTCTTATAGAGTCTTAGGATAGTCCAATGGAAGGGGAAACAAAAGGTACTGGCTAACTGGCCCATCTAGGAATGCCTGCTCCCTAGACAACAAGCAGATGATATGTTTAGTAAAGTCACATTCTATTATATTTTAAATTATCTAATTATTTTACAACATATTTAAGAAATAATAATCACTTCCTTTAAATAGACTTGGATCCCCAGAGCTGTTTTATTTGTCAAATCCTTAACATCATCTTCCTCTCTGGGTTCAAGATTGTTTACCTTCTAAGACAGAAACTAGTGGAAGGAAGCATGTGTTTGTGAAGAGGTGTATTTGTACTTTTGAAAGACGTTTCTCCTGTAATTTTATTATTCTTATGCAGCCCCCTTGCCAGGTTCACTCCCCTGCTCATGGATTCCAGTCTGGGGCTATAGTTCAGTGCCCTCACAACTTCTGGTGAGCAATGAGCTAACAATGAATTTCTACTTTGGAGATGAGAGACTGAAACATTTCAGTGAGGATTCTAACAGCCACAGGGAAACACCAGAGTATGAGTAATCTGCATTTTTTGGACGACTGCTAAATTCTACCAAATAATATAATTTTATTCTGCAAATCCAATCATGGAGACGATAGACAATTCCATTATAATGTAAACAGTAAAACTCACTACCTATTAGAAAGAGTGAGACATTTGATTTTGAGCTATACAGACTCAAATGCGTATTCCCAAATTATATTGATAAAAAATGTCCATTTCCCACTTTGCTTTACCTGTCTAAATGACTTCCAAACATTTATGGAAAAAATTAAAAGTATTTAGATTGTTGGAATTTGTCAAGTACAATTCTGATATTTGAGTCATTTTCCTAAACAGTTTTGCAATATTTATTGATCTCATCACTAAAAGTAACAAAAATAATCAGCATTGGAAATGATTCAGAATAGCTCTATTTTATTTCTCTGTGTCTTGCAAGTGAGTCGCGGACTTCCCTTTGTTCTTTTGTTGTCAGTGATGGTTGTAGTGTGAACAGCCTTGGAAGATAAATAGCAGCCTTCTCTGGAGCAAAACACAGGCAGGTTGACTATCAATTAGAAAAGATTCCTGGTCCTTAAGGTCACAGCTCTTCTCCTGCCATGCAACCCACACATCATATATGTAGCAATCATCTGACCCTTTGCGGCTTGAGGAACCAGCTCAGAAATGCTCATACTCTGACTACTGCTAATACTGTGAGTAATAAACTGTCTTTTGTCCCTGACCCAGGAGTTTCATGTCTTCTAAACGCCTTCATGAAATGTGTGCTCACTACTGTGAGCGTACAAGTAGAGTGAAATACAAACACTTCACGGTTCTTGACAGCCAGATGTGTCACATTGAGGATGGTCTCAAACAACTAGTTGGACTTAGCATAAGTTAGTAAAGAATCTATTGCTTTATTGGGTTGGACTAGGGGTCAACCACTTTTTCTTAAAGGGCCAGATAGTAAATATTTTAGACTTTGCAGACCATACTTCTCTGTTGCAGCTACTCACCTCTGCAGTGATAGCACAAAAGCCTCTTAGACAATACATAAATGAATAAGCACGGCTGTGCTCCTATAAGCTATTTATGGATACTGACTTTTGAATTTTATGTAATTTCATATGTAATCAAAACATTATTTTTCTTAAATTTTTCCAATCATTTAAAAATTTTAAAACCACGATTAGCCTATGGGCTATATACAAAAGCAGGTGACAGACTGGATTTAGCGTGTGAACCATACTTTGCCAACCCCTGGAAAGTAAATAAAAAACTTACCCCCCCCCCAAATTAAACATATTAGTTTATTTTTTGTTCTTTCTGTTCTAATTGGTCTGGAAGAACCATGAGCAAGTGGGGGATTTGGTACAGGAAATGTTTGTGTAAGCAGAATATAAAAATTTTCTGTCTGTTGACCCTTGTCTCTCAAACCTCAGACTCTTATGGTGGTTGATTTGCCCTTTTTAATGTCTACAGTGCTATATGAATGCTAACCAAGTACCAATAAAGGGACAATTACTAGCACTTAACATTTAGACTTCTTTCGCTTTGTAATGATTTTAATGATTTTTGCATGTGTTCTTTAGCTCTCTTTTTACCTTAGTCTTCCCTCCTACAGATAGGCATCCTACCCATGATCAGTTGGCACTGCTTCAGAAAGCTTTGTGCCCATAAAGAGCAAAATAAACAAACAGAAGGTTTCCTTACCATGTTACAGTGTATTAAATTTTATGATTTACTCAAGGCCAGGAATCTTTTGAACCACTTTGATAACTTAAAGGAAGAACCTAGAACAGTGCCTGGCAGATAGCACAGGCCCAATATATACTATATTGTTGGCTATTAATAAATGTTGGCTATTATATTAAAATTATTTCTTGAAGTTTGACTCAAGTCTACCTGAATCAAGTCATGTGGGCTTTTCTACATCTTTCATTTATTTACACAAACAAGAAAGCAAAGC
Source organism: Equus asinus (assembly GCF_041296235.1). Taxonomy (NCBI): domain Eukaryota; kingdom Metazoa; phylum Chordata; class Mammalia; order Perissodactyla; family Equidae; genus Equus; species Equus asinus. The sequence continues at coordinate 39,261,689 of NC_091801.1, read as the reverse complement.
ATGCATTAATTTGCATAATGCTTAAGGCTGAATGTGGATTCATACCTATGTGAAGTTTGCTTTGATGAAAATGGATAATTCTCTTCCTTCTGAAGGACAGAATTTATAAATAATTAGCAAGCATTGAATGAGTGAGTGAGTGAAACCCTCACAATCAACTTGACCTTAAATTCGCTGCTTAACCCAGAACATAGGTTCCAGAGGGCAGATTTCATTAAGATAGTTAAACTGGGAAGCTGTGTTTAACTACTCTGTTTACATTATTAAGCTTTTTTTTCTTCTTGAACACACATTAGAGAATGACCCAGCAGAACAAGACCCCCCAGTTTGACCCTAATCAGCACTAGATAATATCCCTGAGTGAATATATTACTTAATTTGCTGCATAATGGCCTTTGAGCAATACCCAAGTCTCAAGTAAACAGTCAGCTTTGCATTCCTCACACACATATTCCTTCAATCTAGACAGTATTTTCAGTCAGAACTTCAGATTTTCTGCAGGTCTGGAAGAAATCTTTCCTTTCTAAATCAATGTTAGTCTAACAGCATTAGCAATTTGCCAAAAGAAGAGTGATAACCCTATTGTAGCTTGGTTGACAACAAACACTTCAGTAATTTCTTAGGAAAAGTATTTCCTGTTGATCATTAAAAGCCAAATTTTAAGTCACTTCCCCCTCTGGATTAAATAAATAGTATTAGTTTTTCAACTGTATACAGTAAATATGGACTTCAAGACTTGTTTGTCTGCTTTTCGTAAAACATTTATGAACGTTGAACAGATGAATTTGTTTTAAGCATATTTTTTATTTGAACACTTTTCCCAATGGTTTTTAATATGGACTGTTCATCACATATTGAGTAAGGCAAGTTTTACTTTATTTAATGTCTTGACCCAAATCACATTGTCTCCATAAATATTTTACAGTCTGTGTGTAACAAAAGCATGATTACCCAAGTCATGCCTGCGCTTGTAGGTAACACACCATAAAAAATGGATTATTTGCCCCCTTCTTGTTTTTGAGAGAAAGAATTGGTGTGTGCAATTGCCCAAGTGGGTTTTGTTTCTTTTTCTTTTCCTTTTTTTTTTACACTAACTAGCTCCTTGTGGGGTCTGTGCCAACTTACTATCTCTATAAAATTCACAAAATAACAAGAAAACATTGCTCACTTTACTTCTTTCCAGCTGCTTTTTCCTGAAAGAAGAAATCTTGAGGCTTTCATTATCCTGATAAATAGAATGAAACTACTCCATGACTGATTGAGAAGAAGTTGCACTGCTATTCAAAGGAGCAAAATAAAATAAAATTCGCATATTTCTTTCTTTTGAGAGCTACCAATCATCTTGCCTTCTTTTAGCAGCTGATTTGTCACACACTCTGGAATTAGAGTATTTCATATAAGCATCAATACTTTGGAAATGTATTTAAAGAGATTTTAAAAAGGCAAGATGGTTTATAAATTCCATAGGTCACTTTTTGCTTTTATAGTATAAAATCTGTAGATCCATTTGATTTCTCAGTGAAATGCAACTATCCTGGACAATTAAACAGGGTGAGTTTTTGCATTACTGTTTTTCTAGCCCCTGCAGTGGTATAATAATTTTATTCCTGATCAATTCTTATCTATTGAGATAAACAAAATAAAATTTATGTATCTGATACAGAACTTTCTTAAGTCTCCAGGGACCAAGCAGCCCTTTCACAGAGGAGCCCCTTTAGCATTTGTCTCCATGAATGGTCAGTCTAGCCAGAAACCACCCTGTCTAAATGGTTTTAAAAGTAACAGAGAAGTGGCAGAATCAATATACATTTATGTGTTTTTTTTTCTATCAGCTCAAAATAAAATAGCTATGTCACATTTGTGTGAAATAACCACAAAGCACACTCCTACAAGTGTTTTTTGTGTAAGTGTGCAGAGGAAGCTTGGCTATGATATTTTGTAAATGATACAACATGGATCTTGAAAAGGCAATGAAAAACATCCCTCCCGTGCCTTACAACCACAATTAGATTTGTGTAGTCGCTATTGTTTGTGACCTTTCCAGTCCTTCTTCCTCATTACCTTCTTCTAATAATAAACACTGCTTCTCCTGGACATGGGTTGGACACAAAAGCAAAGCAAAGCCTGGCTACCATGAGAGCTGCAAGGGACAGGCACCAGTATCCATCTAGTTTGATCAGAATTATTCCCCAGGGGATTTTTTCACACTGGTGCTGACAAAGAAAAGTAGTCTAGCTTTACTTCGATGTTCAAGACACTGTAAAGATGCAAGTTTGGAGCTACCAATCACTTAATCCCCTACAGTGGTGTCAGCCAATCTGGGAAACTGAAACTGACACATAAAGGAACAAAGATAAGAGATGAAGAAAAAGAAAGCCTGAGGGCATTTAAGTCCCCATTTCTTTTTGCCCCACAAAACCAGCTCTACTCCTCACCTTCCCATAATCTGGCCATATGAGGGAACAAAAATGTCTCTTTTAGCAAAAAGAATCCTGACCAATACATCCAATGAATGAATAAATATGATTAATGGTCTCTGCCAGATTTCAATTTAGAAAGATTGAAAGTGATCTTGGCCTGAATCTCTCTTCCATCTGTTTTCCAGAATACTAGGAAAACTCTGAGATTCTAGTTCAAGCATAAGTGTCTACTACAACAAACAAGTGTTGAGAAATGACTTATGACTTCTGGTTTGAGGATGTCAGAGTAAATATAATATTGTCTTCTCCTCTTGGAAATCTCCCTAAACAATTAGAAGCTTTTTTATTTACATGTACAAAGGAATTCTTATTTCTATAAGATTCAGATTCTCTGGGAGTGAGAGTGGAAATACAAACTCTATCTTAAACAAAATTAAGTTTATCTGTTGTTCCTAAGCATAATAAATGAGATTGGTAAAGATCAAGTAGAGGTACAGAAAGACACTTGTAACTATGACCTCAAACAAAAGAAGGGGAACTTAGCTCTCCAAAATAGTCAATGTGCCCTGAAGATGAAAACAAGGAAGCAAAAATGTGTATTGGACTAATGATGCAGAGTACATGGATTGCATTCGGTAACTTGTTAGGACTTCACTGTCATGAAAAGTATCAGGGAATGCTGGGCAGAATGAGGGAATGTATGGTCAGCTATTTCTCCAAGAAGCCATCTATATGGGAGACATCATAGAGGAAAGCGATTCTAAATTGCAAGCAGTCCTAGAGTTGCATATTTTTGTTGATTGGGAGTAAATAAATGGTAAGACAACCTCCTGCCTCTACCACACACACACACACACACACACACACACACACACACACACACACAAGAATCTTGAGATGAGCCAAGAACACTAGCCCAGAACATCCCATTGGTCCCTCCCCTTCATGAAGCTCCTATAAACAAAAGATTCAGATAGAATTTTTATAATTCAAAATTGACTAATTATCCAAAATTATCATAACAGAATCTATATTAAAATATTACAAGTAAAAGGACAAACAAATGGCAGACAAGGAACAGTCAGCATTTTAAAAATAACAAAAAAACTTATTGTCATTGAGCAGATAAAAACCATGACTAAATATATGTTCATGGACTCAGTAGAAGAGCTTAGGAAAGATGAGATAAAATAATTCATGAAGGATATATGAACATAATGCAGCAAAGGCTAGGGTAAGAAATGGAGGAAGAACTAGGAGCAAAGCTCACATTATAGGCAAGACAAAAGAAAATAAATGCTGCTGCTGCTGCCATTAGACATTTGGAAGTTAAGAATAAGAATATTGAACAAAAGGACATGGAAATGAACCCAGATTTTAAAATTATTAAAGAGATAATAAATATGAAATACAACAAAGGAGATTCAATGTATGTATAATTGGTGTTCCTAAAAATGAAATAGAAAAACAAATTTCAAAAGTTTAATAAACTTTCTAGGAAAAAAAGCTTGAATTTTCAGATAGAAAAGGTACTCTAAACTCCAGACAGTGGGGAAAAAGGGATAGAAATGGTCATAGCTTGGTAAAGTTACTGAACCTCAAATATAAAGAAAGATTCCATAAGCATCTTGGCAACAAGATCCCATCTCTAGGGAGAGAGATTCAGGCTAGCCTCAGGTTTCTCCACTATATACTTCAGTTTGGAAGTGAGCGGTACAACGCCTTTAAGTTTTCAGAGAAAGTTTAATCCCAGCAAGTGCTGGTGATTCTCCCAGCTGGAGAAGCCTCTAGGAGTGTATGGGGGATACCATGGGAGTTTGAGGGATTAGCAAGGCGTGGGGAAGTCAGAGTCACTTCTGGTTTCTGGACTGCCTTCTTGTCATGCTCTATTTTTCTGAAGTTAAGAACCTGCCTGCTTGTCTCTCCATTTCCATCGTCTATAATTCCAGACAGGATTTTCCCCTGTTAATTACAAGGAATGGACAAAATGCATCTGCCCCATCTAAAACCAAGCTCTATATTCCTACCCTGGATTCTAGCCCTGCCCCTCTCATATTCAAGGGTTTTACTCTTGCAAATATACTTTTTTTCTGCATCACCATTTTTCCCTTTCCTTTGGTTCATCTCTTCATCATTAGAAAATACTGTCATTTGTCTTATATGCATTTACTTACTCATTTTCTTTTCTCTCTTCAACCCACTTAAGTCAGGTTTTCTCCCAACACACTACTGAAAACTCTCTGTTAATGTCTTCAACTACCTCCACCTTACCCAACACAATCATCTGTCTGCTCTTCATGCTACACTCTTTTGCCTAACAAACATGATTGTAGAGTCCATAGAACTTATACCCTATTTTAGATTTATTGGTGTTAAATAGACTTCTGTGGGGATAACCGGGAGGAATAGCCTCTTAAGAGACCCACAGCCTCCAAAATATTTTCCACAGAGTTTTCAAAATAATCTTTCTAAGACAAACTCAACCTTGTCACTCTCGTGCTTAAAATTCTTCAGTAACTTTCATTGTCTTACTGGAATGGAAAAATATATGAGACATTTTGCAATCTAAGCCTTGATGCCTAATTGCTTCGTTGTTCAGGACTCTTCAGCCCATCACACACCTTGGCAATATTGAGCTCCCTACAGTTTTTTGAGCACAGCATGCTGTGTCATGTTCCCATATCTTTGTGCATATCTTTAAGCTTCCTCTGTGTGGAATGCCCTTGGTCTGCATGGAAAACTTCTGCTCATTTTTTAAAATGAAACTCAACATTAGCTCATTTTTTGGAAATCCATATGCAGTCATCTCTCTCTCTTTTTCTCTTTCTCTCTCTTCTGCTCACCACCAAGCAGAATTAATTACTTCCTCTTATGTGTGGCAATAGGTCGACACTGCCAGTATGATTACCCTTCTCATGTTATGTTGTAGACGTTTTTAAATACATTGCTGAGCTCCACTCAACTGTGAGGCTCTCGAGGACCAAGACTTTCAGCATTGTACTCCCAGCACACAGTCCAAGTAGGAACTTGAAGTGGGGAGCAAGTGAGGGGCAATAATATAAAGGTGGATTAATGAGTGAGTGAACTTTCATCACAATTGTTTCAGTGGAAAAGCATTTTCCCAGTTTTCAAAAATCAAATTACCGATAAACATTTAAAACAGTTCACTGGGAGAGACATCAGCAAAATGGCAGAATAGGAAGTCCCAGCCCTCATCTCATCTTCCCAAAGAAACACTGATTGAACAACACTGTACAGACCAAATACCTTCATGAAAGCATAGTTCATTCCACAATTAGGAACTCTACTTCTATTCTTGAATCCTTCATTGTTTTGTTTCCGTGCCTAAACCAGCTGTTCTTAAGCTGATGCTTATAGACCCTTTAAAAATTCACAGACGGTCTTTAGGGAGACTGTGAACCTCCTTAAATTCTTAAACAAACTTTCGTATAAATTTACATATAGTCATTATTTTTCTGGGGAGAAGGCCCACAGCTTTCAAGAGATTGCCATATATGAATTAAAGCAATGTCCGGGAGGTACCACAGTGCACACGAGAATTTGTTTTTAAAAGTATAAGATACTAAAATATTATTGCCTTATTTCTTAGAAACTATTTTGACCCTTTATATTAAAAAGACAAACTTACGGGGGGATCACCTCTACAAATGAAACATTTTTATGGCCTGAAGATTCTAGCTGTATGAGGTATGTTAACAGTAGGAACAGCGGCATGCTTTCAAAATGAAGGCACGTGATGCTCACATGCTATCTGTGAGCTGGGCTGGGCTAGGCTGTGGAGTTCCATTTCACTGAGTCTGGAATTTAGAGATCCAGCAACAGTCTTTTACCCTATTTCCTCTCCCTGTATCTCAAACCATTATCTGAGAAATAATAGTTATTTAGCATGGAGAATCAGCCACACTTCCCCAATCAATCTCTTTCTCTCTCTCTCTCTGCCAAGAGGAGTGGGAGGCATTGCTGGATTTGGCAGCTGACAGCCCATCATTATGGGCTCACTGTCCCATCTGCGCTACTTAGATTGGTCCAGTCACAGGGGTTTTACCCAAACAGGCTCTCAGGGGAACAGTAACATACCTCTTGATTTGGCTGTGAAGTTATACTTGTGATTATTAATAGACAAGATAAGAGGCTGGTGCTCTATTCACCCATGTTAGAGCTAATTATTCAGTTTGATCTAAGCTGATTAGAATACTGATAGATAACCACACCACACTTATAGTTACAGCAAGCAGTGACCAAGAGCCTTGACACAGTGCTGCCATTTGGGTTTATCAGATAGGAAGGGGGGGGGGTGGAGAAGAGGAAGAAGCTGCTTTGGTTGATTAGCAATGTGCTGCATGGGACCATTTATAATGAAGCATATCATTTAAATCTTCTTTACAAATGAGTCCAATGCGCATTGCAGGCTGCAGGCTCTGTTAATTGTCACAAACATTGCTGTTTTTTTTTTTTTTTTTAACATTATTAGCTCTTTGGCAGGATCTCCATTGTTGACTAAAAACTTGGCATGATCAGGCCTTGCTGAATAATTTAGGTGGTTGGCAGCTGGAGAAGGAGAACACACACATCTAGGCAGACAGACATGCTGCTTGAGCTCTTTATATAATAGGGCTGTATACAAAGCAGAGTACAGTCGGCAGTGACTTCTGTGTCTGTTTATAGGTAAACACTGATGTTAGTTTTATAGGAAAACTGGAGGGATACTTCTCGCAAATCGTATGTAGCATAAGAGACAGATGCACTGGAGGACTGTTCAGATGACTCCAATCATCTGACTCTCACAGAATGTGATTGCCGGAGTTTTCACACACTGGTATTTATGCTGCCTCTGTAGTGGGCTCCTTGAGGCCTGGATTGCTGGCCATGGTGGCACTAATAGGAGGTAGAGCCACCTAAAGCTCTGAAAACTTCCAAGCGGCTTGACCAGCCAGACTCATGCGTCACAAAGACTATGAAACACAATTGTTTGGAAAGTCCATGTATATTTATGATTATGGTTGGTGGGAGTATATAATTACTGCCTGAGGTGGAGGGAGGTGGAGAAGATGACAGGTAAGACGTCAAATACTTAGGGCACGTACATGACACTTTTGTGCATGAACCAGACCCACTGATACTCCTTCAACTGGGCACACTATATTATTAGGACCCTACAAGTTTCAAGGCACAAAACTCAAACTAAACTTTCTTAAGCCAACAGAATTTACTGACTCAGGCCTGTACAAGCACAGTGGTAGAACTGGCTGGATAAAAACTCAAAGGATGTTACAGCATACTGTTTTTCTGCCCTCATCATTGGACTTTTCTTCAAATGTGCTGACTTCATTCTTAAAAGGCTCGTCCTCTTGACCAACTGGCCAACCACAGCTCCAGCCTCACATTACCACCCACCTCATAACTGCCATGAAGTAAGAATTGTCTTATAGAGTAACATATTGAGTCTTTGTATGCTGACATGGCTATACTCCTAGCCTACAGGGAGTAAAGTCAGCTGTCTTTGATCGCAAGCTCCAGAGTGAATTCCCCTCTCTGTGCTAAATACACTGATCACTAAATTTTAGGTGCTTTTGCAAGAGGAAAGGCAGTAGGGAGCCATTGAAAAGCAGTAAATTGAGGTGAAAATGATGCTTTACTGAGTCTGAGTCCACTCTTGTCAACCTTTGTATTACGACCATCATTTATGGTTTTTCTAGCACTTGCAAAACATCACAACAGAGCTAAGCTATGATCCTGGATCTACCCAACTGCGTGAATCGGCCATTCAAGGAGATTTCATAGTGTATCATAAGTGTATTCAAATTGTGCGGCTTCCAATAAATGGATCTGCTGCACATTCTTATCAGCAGGATCTTTCTTGATCTTAGCCTTTCAAGAGCTCTGTTTTGAAAAAGCAATCTTTGGTGACAGGTGGGTAGCACTGTGACTTACATTCCAGGGATGCCTTTCACCATGTTTAGCATTCTCATCTACCTTTTCATAGGCTGCTAGCCCCACAATATAATTTCACCAGTAAAGATTTAATAACATTCTGAACACCAATTCTATACTAAGCTTCACATAGAAAAAAGAATTGATATGTAGATATTATAGGATTCTGATAAGACAAGATAAAAGTGAGGGATACTGATTGCCACCTCTTGAATCACCCCAATGATAGTTCTGGACCTTTATCTGGATTACTTCACCACAAAACCCAACATACTGTTTTGTTATACGGTCCTATATTTTCCATTTGGAAGTAATCTGGGGACTTGAATATTACTGTTCTCCGTGAGCAGCAAAAGTATATTTTTTTAAGAAGAATATTAATATGAATCCAAAAAACTGATTATTTCAGAAGAAAACAATGAAATCAATGCAATTATTATTCTGCTCACAGAATATGACTCTGATAACAAATATGTATGATCTCCATATTCTCTACAACTTTGAGACAAGGGGGAAAATAAACCTGTTTTTCTTTTTCTTTTCCTTTCCAGAATCTTCCTATTCCCATCTGGCTCCTTCATTCATGCTTTAATTATTTATTTATTCACCTATGTGCTCATTTATTCTTCAAATGACTTTTAAGCAATTAATAGATGTCAAGCACTATGTCAGATCCTGTCCAAGTCTTCAGGAGATAAAATCTAGTGAGGTGAGACGCAACAGTCAATAGATGACTAAAATGCCCTTTAGCGAGAACTTCAATAAGGTTTGTACAAAGAGATATGGGAGATACGGGAGTCATCAGGGAACACTTCTTGGTGGAAGTGATGTCAAAGCCAAGGCAAAGTTCTAGTCATATTAACTAAGGGTATGGAGTTTGCAAAGGACTGAGAAAAAGGAGGAGCATCAGTGTTATGGAAAATCAAGTAAGTATTCTTGAAGCCTAGAATGCCGAGAGTGAGCGAAGCTGGACTCAACAGAGCTGGGTCATAAAGAAACCTGAATGCAGCCGTAATGTGTTTGTATTTTACCCTGAAAGATCACTCTGGTGCAGGGTAAAGAAGACTGAGTGAAGACTGAGGCTGTGAGAACAATTACATAAATGGTAGAACATGTAAGAGCTTAAGCTGTGACAGCAAGGAGGTATGGGAGGAGACAGCCAGAATCAAGAGATTTAAGGAGATAGAACTGATAAAACATTTCATTCTTCTTCCTTCTGTCAGTTTCCAGCACGGAACATTCTATTCCCTTGACTTTCTCTTCCATTTATTTTTCTAAAACCTACCAGCCTCTCTATTATCAAGTATGCGTCTTTACACTTCTTCCAGTTAAATGGAGGAAATACAGCTCACAGATTTACCTGATAGCCCACTGACTATGGCACAACCTTTAAAAACACATTAAACCCACTCTCCTCAGTAGAGTGAAAAATCACACAGATTTGAATATGCTACAGAAATCAAATGTTTTTGCTTAAATAACACTGCTGTGTCCCACAAACCGGGGCATCACTTGAATACAGTTCAATGGAGCTGCATGCTTAGGTTCAGGTTGCTAGAACAGTGAGCAGTATTGCCATAAATTCCTTCGGCTTCTCTATGAAACTTCATTCTATCTTCTAGAGCTGGCACTACAACCCCAGGAACAATGTTAATTAAAAAGACACAGCAAAGGGAGATTTGCTCCTCTGTATATTCTGGACATTAGTGTGGTCCCGCACCAGCAGAAACAATAGGCAGAATATAAGGCAAATATTTGAATATCATTTCCAACAATGTTATTACTAACTTTGTGCTTCTAGAATGAACATCTGATTACTACTAAACTTTACTCTTCTGGAAAAATAATCTTCTTCAATCTTATAAGCGTTCTTGAATTACAGGAAAAGAAATATGTTTCAGTACTTCCTTACAAGATACATTTTATTATATATTAATGAATCAAACAAATCAATGTTTTAATAGACCATTAGTTGACTTTTTCATGCATTCATCCATCCTTCTAAACAAGCAATGAAATAAAGTCAGATCCACATCATGTCTGCAGATTACAAGTGTCACAACTCATAACTTTATCAAGATATAATTTTAAGTAAGGTTCAGGAAATGTACCTACCAAAATGATACTGATGAATTCCAAAAATCCTACACTTTACTACTGTCTTGTTACTCTACTCTGTCATCCCATCTTTGTAGTAACTAAGTGATGACATTGAGGCCATGATAAATTAACCAAAGGACTTGGAAAACCACATATAAAGAGCCAAGTAAAAGGGAAGTATGTTTTCATAAACTTTAGGGACTAATTGATGGTATTTGGACATATGAAAATAGTCTACTAGCAAAATGTTCCAAGGGAAGGGAGATGACACACTTGGCATCTGTAGTTCAAGTGATTAAGAAAATTTCACTACAGATATTTGTGGCCCCTTTTTCCCTACTTTGAAAGATTAACGTGAAGATCACATTATGCAGATTTCAAATTGTATCACATATTTGAAATGAGGCACTAGAATTCTCTTTTTAATATCCTACTCTTATTAGAAAATTGAAAAAGGGTTGTACTTGATAATCAGAATAAATGCCTTGTTAAAGCCAGCTTTATTTTAAGGAATGGTTACTGAGCATGGAGAGATTGGCCTGAGATCAAGCCCCTGCTTCTCTCCCACATCCATCTCCTAACCTCTACCTCTTGACCACTGCAGCCCAACCCAAACTTCTTTTCAGACCATCCGAACTAGTAGACTCCTTCTGCCTCAGGGTCTTCACTCACTCACAGATGCTCTGATTCAATCATTGGGTGTGGGTCTTTTACAAACAAATCCCCAATGGTTCTAATGCGCAGCCCATTTTGAGAACCATTAGCAGTCATTGAAGGCAAAGACAGTGCCAGTTTTATTCACCTTTCTAGCAAGGCCTGGGATATTGTAACACTCAAGAAATATTTGTTGAACAAATAAAAGAAAATGATTAGGCAAAAGAAACAAAAGGAGAGGAATATAGAAAAAAATGGGACTGCCCAACAAATTGAAAAACTTCCCATGGCTTCTTTATTTCTCATGAATAAACATGTATTTCTTCTAATGCAATAATGTCAACTCTTAGCTCTTTGAGCTCACAAGAGCCTTTAGAGCACAAGAAGCTTTTAATAGACTAACTCCTCTTTGTTAGAAATCATTCACAGAGTAAGAAAGAGACTTACAGGACTAGAAGTATTACTCACTTTGATAAATCTCATATAAGGACTTTAACAACAGACTCATGAAAAGGTTGTTCATGATGTAGTCCAAAAGCCTAGAGCTTCTTGTGTCCACATTGGTCTAGAATGTCCAAGAGGAAGAAATAAAGAAACTGGAGATTGATTATCACATTCAAATAATTCAGTGAGGTAAGACCCAATAATTCCTCTTGAAATTACTCTATATAGCCATGAGCTCTCTAGAACAATATTGACATAAAATGATGGTCTTGGATAGAAAGAGAAACTTTAAAAATATAATTGTATCTTCTGTTCCATTTGTGCTCTTTCCAGAAAGGTAAGTAGATGTCACCAAGAAAGAGTACTATAAATGAAAGAAGGACTAATCATCATATTGAGAGTTAAGCCATCTCCTGAATGTTTATCACATGACAGGGACCTTGCTAAGACTTTACACATATTATCTTATTTGATTCTCAGAATAACTCTTTCAGATAAATGTTACTACTCATCTTTGGGAGGTTAATTGACCTACTGAAAGATTTATAGCAGTAAGTGGTAGAAGTGGCTCTCAACCCAAACGTGTCAACAACAGAACCACACCTGACACTTCTCTCCTCTCTGCATTGTCCTCAGAGGCCTCCAGGGATGTCTTGTGTGCCTTATAAATTTCAAAACAAGTCCCAAATGCACATCACTTTCTTGCAGGAACTTTTCTTGCATTCTTCTCTTCCTGGGCAATGGGCCTGTTTGATCGTGAGGGCTAATCTTTTTGGAAGAGCTTTAATGCATAATACAACCAAGAATTTTTATAGAAGCTGGCCTGGTGGCGCAGAGGTAAAGTTCGCACATTCTGCTCTGGAGGCCCTGGGTTCGCCGGTTCAGATGCCAGGTGCAGACCTACACACTGCTTGTCAAGCCATGCTGTGGTGGGCATCCTACATATAAAGTAGAGGAAGATGGGCACGGATATTAGCTCAGGGCCAGTCTTCCTCAGCAAAAAGAGGAGGATTGGTGGCAGATGTTAGCTCAGGGCTAATCTTCCTCAAAAAAAAAAAAAAATTTTGTACAGTTGATGATAAGTAAAACTAGCACAAATTGTTTTCTTACTTCACATATAAAAATCTCAAAAGTCTAAGTAACTCAAGTGTTCTGATGAAATTTTGTTTTTCATGAATTTAAATGCCATCGCAAGAACTAGCAGTTTCATTGGCTACTATGTTCCAGCCACTTAACTAGAGATTCTACACGTCTCATTTCATTTTCAAAATTATTTTTTAATCATTGACATTTATTAGATGAAGAAGATTGGACATTGAGAGTTTACGTAACTTGCTCAAGGTAAAAGAGCAAGTAGGTCGCAGAGCTAGAATTCAAATACAGATTTATCTTCCACTACACCACCTGCATCCCAAGGAAATAACTGAATATTTCTGCAGCAGATAACAGTGTATTCAAATCTTTTCTTCAACTTAATTAGTAATTTAAGAATCTTCTTTTCTTCCCATAACTGGTCCTTACAAATACTGCCTTAACCCAAACAAGTAGAAAATGTTAGAATGGATCTCTAGGTTTCTGAAAAAGAATAAAATAATGTTAAGAGGGGGAAAAAAGACCTTCTCTTTTAAAATTCCAATTAAATAAGGAGATGCCAAGGTGCTTGCATGGAAAATGATGCTGTTCACGACTATTTGGCTCCAACTGGAGTTGCTTTTCAGGGAAAAGCCAGTACTTGAGTAAAACATTTTTCATCTGATCACAGCCAAGCGTTTTATTTTTTCAAGCAAAACCAAGTGCAAATTATGTTTGTTTTTGAAATTATGATCTCTACTTTACAAGTGAAATTCCACTTACCAAAGTGTGAGTTATTTTGATAAAACCACATTTCAGATTCCACATGCAACTATAAAATCAGGACATGTGGTGTGGGGTTTTCATAAAAGTCAAAATCTGGTAATTAGCACCAAAACTGTTCTTTGAAATCTGAAAGTATTGGAGATAATAGAAATAAAACTCATGGAAATGCCAAGAATTTCTGTTCTTGCTAAATCCTACCCAAATACCACAAAGTACCAAGGTGATACACATTTTGAATCTGCTATACCCTGCTTATTAAGGAGAAAAAAAAGATATGGGCATATTTTTGCAACTTTTTTATTTCTGTAAAAGTTTCTCCTGGTTTTAAATGGTTCAAATTTGAAATTGAGTTTTACCAACTGGGAAACTATAACACAGACCTTTGCAAACATATTGGCCTTTAGCCAGAAAAAGAAACATTGCGTAAAATAGTCAAAGGTAGTTTCATCACATCTAAATAGATATCTTGATGTGAGGAACAAGGAAATGATGGGAAAAGTAATTTAGGATGCATTATCTGAGAAGGAGCTGGAATCTCAAACTCCCTAGTCACCTGACTGGTATTCATTTTTGTTCCTATTTATAGTGTGCATGTGCGTGGAAGTGTACATTTTAATTCTGTCAGCTTTAACAGTAGTTAAGAAAATAAAATAAAATCTACTTTGACAAGTTTCCAGCCCAAATTGGTGACTGGATGCCTGTCTGTTGATTTCAATAGCTGCATCACCTCCTATTCTCCAGTCCACCTCAAGCCTATGTTATTTTTCAGTAGAGGAGTAGTAGGATTTAATGTTTCAAGAATTGGCAGTAGATTACCCCAGCAGTCCTTAAACAGCAGCATACTGTATTTATTTGTACACTGCACTTAATCCAATGCATGTAATTCTATCACCAAATTCAGCATTTATTAGCCATTAAATAGGGAGTGATTCTGTATGAGTCAAAACAGCAGTCAAAACAGGAACAGTGCTGTATTATAGCTCAAACGTGAACTAAATAGTTGATACCAATTTTTTGGAAAACAACCAAAGTCTTTTATTTTGAATAATACACCTTATTTTTATAGAAGGTAAACTAAACCTTTATTTATGTAGGAAAATCATTTTAAATACTCAAAGGAATTTAACTTGAAATGAAATATTCCAGAATAATTTCTTAGAAGATAGTGTCACCTATGAGGCTAAGTGTAATGAAACACTGACATTCTAATATATGTATGAGAAACATCTAAATCATCAATTTTAAGAGATTTAACATTTTTAACAGTTAACATTTTTATATGTATGTATATATTAGGCATAAATGAAAAACTGACCAAATTCTACTGGGCAAACAAAAAGGTTTTGAGTATCATTAAACCTGGAGGTTTTAAATTCTTTAAAGTTACTTAGATTTAAAGATACAAAAATATAAAATTGATCTGCACTTAGCCTTTGTATAGCAAGATACAGATGTATTTCATCAATTAAAGGACCCAGATTATTTATGTTGTAGGTTCCAAAATATTTGTCCCACCCAAATTGCATCATTTTTATCTTCTTGATATTGAGTTTGGACAAAATCATTTAGCTAAGCACTGGGCATGTGAAATCATGCTACCATCTGGGACTATGAGAACAAAACATAGAGAGCCAAGGATCACCAGCCAGATGATGGTCTCAAAATCTCTTATGCCGTCTCCAAGTGGCCTCATATGCTTAATGTGTTCTCTCTGGCTGAGTCTGCACAGCACGAGTGAGCAAACAGCCTATGGTAGAAAAAAAAAGATTTTTAAAACTCTTTGACAGAGTACAAGGACATTACCCTTGACTTTTTTGGAAAGTGGGGCAAATTCTGGGTCTGTTTCCTTCTCCATACAATCAAGACGTTGGATTAGATGATCTTCAGTTCAGTTTGGTTCAAGGAGCATTTCTTTACCACCTATTATATTATGTGCTAGAGGTGCAAAAATGACTAAGACATCAAAGAAATGTCCTGGAGGAATCTTCTGCCTAAAGGGGAAGTGATACATAAATAGATCATTTCTAGATAATATAGGGTTAGGAGAGACCCATTCCTAGCTCTAAAGGAATCTATGGTTTCTTTTATGAATCTTTGCTAATAATTTTTCTCAATAAACAGAGATATTATACCCTTAGCTCAGGGAGGAGGAGGGAATGTTAAAAAGAGTTAGGGAAAGGACATGGGATGAGAGCCATGGATTTTGCTTCCAAGAAGAGACAAGGGAAAAACTGGGAAAGAGAAGCCAAGAAAGCTCACATTCAAATGACTTAATTCTCTCTCAGCTGGCTTGTGCAATGCTAAAGTGAGCTATCTGTCCAACTTGGCCTCTGAGCAGCCAAAGAAACCCTCTGCCTCCTTCCCTAATAAATGCAACTTTTGCATTCAACAAATGATTGGATAAATTTCACAATTATTAAAGTGGTCAAAGAACTGAAAAGGTGTGTCCAAAATGTAATGGATATTATTGATGATTTTGTATGTTTAGTATACTTTTCCTCTGCCAACCTTTTCATTTTTAAAATCCATAAAGCCTTGGAATTGAAACGATAGGAAAATGTAAGTTTTGGTATTTTATAACTTAAAACTGCTGCATCTGACTCCTTTTCTTCATAAAAATGCAAATAACTGTGAAGGAGTACCTGGGTAGTTGTATATGCATACATGTTTCACTTCTTCAGATTACTCCAAACAGTGATGTACACATTGATAATTTATGCTGCCAACATTTTGAAGGTCAAAATAATACTTTTTAAATGAGAAGATTCAAGGGTTTCCTGCAAATAGATTGGAATATAGCCTTTGTGATTTTCAATACTCTTTTCTTGCTGTGTGTTGGATTCAGTGCTTCAAAATGGGAAAATAGATATCTGAGAGTTGAGGGGAAAAAAGTCCTTGCCAAGCAGATGTTGACAAATTGCCAGTTCAAACAAAGTTGTGTTGTTGGTGGCAACAAGATTGGTTTCTAGAGGATATTTAGAAAGCAGAGAGTCTGGCTTTGCTATCATTTCCCTCAGGAAGGGCCTGGATGATGGGCTACAGCACATTGCTGGCTAGTATCTTGCTTCCAAACATCTGGATTCCTGGTCTCATCCACTTAAAAATGGTTTACTCATTCTAGCTTGTTGTTTGTTGAGGTTTCAGCCACCTCTTCTCCAGACATCCATTTCTTAGCCTGCTCTACCATGAACCTTTTAAAAGATTTGAAAGATCTCTCCTTCAAATCCCCATGTTTTCTGACAAACAAATCTAACATTTAAATTTCTATCAGCTGTTCTTTAGAGTGTACGCTTGTCAAATCAAGGATAAAATGAAATTCAAGCAACCATACCCAAAATAACGAATGCTTCTACCTCACTCAGACAGTTAGGAGCAAAATGTATTCAGGGCTTGAATTATACAGAAAAGTGATTTGTGTCTCACATCGTCTCATTGGTATAGAACAACGCTTCACAACCAGGCTTTTACATTAGAATCATTTGGGAAATTTTTCAGAACGAATACGCTCAGGCTCTGGCCCAAACCTGTGGAAGCAGGTGAGTCACAAAAATGGCTTTTTTGAAAAAGTCTCTCAACCCTGATTAAAAAACAACTGTCTAGAATTTTGTTCCATTTAATATTAGGTGTTGACCACCTGGCACCAAATAGACTAATGCTACATTTTGTGTAAGTGAGAAGGGAAGGAAAGGAAGATCATGTCCACGAAAAATGTAAAAGGATTTACAGATAAATTATTTAAAAACTTGTGTGTTTAGCAAAATTATTTGATATGTAATATAAAGAATCCATAATATTTCTACATAGTAGACACAAAGAGTTGGAATATGAGATTTTTTTTAATCACAATTTTAAAAGCACCAAAATATCAAATACCAAACACTAATGAATAAATCCACCAAAATATGAGAAAAAAATCTACAAAGCACTATTGAACTGTAATTATTGAGATGTAAGTAAATGGAGAGATACATCATATTCAGATTGGATGCAGTATTGGGAAAATGTCAAATCTTCCTAATTTGATAAATATAATGGTTTCCTCAAAAATTTACAATAGGAGTTTTTTTAGGAACTTGACAAACTGTTTCTAAAACATGTGAAGAGCCAAGAATAACCAAGATATTCTAGAAAAAAAACAAAAAGATGGGAGGACTTTTTCTAAAAAATATCAAGATTTATTATAAAGCTACAATGTTTAAGATAGTGAGGTATTGGTAGAAGATATATATATACCTGTTCTGTTCCATTGGCAATTTTATTTACAGAACAGGTACCCAAAAAATAGATACTTGATTTATGATGAGATGTCACTTCAGAGTCATGGAGAAAAGATGGTCTCTATTGTTTTTTTCCAATAAATGATACTGGGATAATTTCGTATTCATATGGAGGAAATGAAATTGACCATTCTTAAAGCTTAACTCCAAGAAGAGTAGATCTAAATGTGGAAAAGCAAAACAATAAAGTTTTATAAAATAGTATAAAAGCATATTTTTATGATTTCAAGTTCAGAAATATCTTTTTAAAACATAATTATAAAAGTTCATAAATTTGACAACATTAAATTTAAAATGTCTGCTCATCTAAGGCATCATTGAGAGGTTGGAAAGGCAAGCTATGGAGCAAAAGAAGGTATATACAATGTATAAATTTCACAAACAACTTGATCCAAAAAATAAAAATTTTATATAAATCATTTTTAAGGAAAAGAAAGTTCTGTTTGAAAACAAACAGGAGACTAGGAATCTATATGGTGGATCAAAAAATGTGAAAGTGCTAACCTTCATTAATAATCATGGAAATGCAAATAAAGCACCATGAGATACCATAACATACCCACCAAGAAAGCTGAAATTAAAAAGACTGATTATGACAAGTATTGGAGAGGACCTGAAGCCACAGGAACATTCATACATTACAGGTGGAACTATACATTGCTACAATTACACTCTACAACTTAATAACAAAAAACAGACAACTAGATTAAAAAATAGGCAGAGGACCTGAATAGACATTTTTCCAAAGAAGACATACGGATGGTCATCAGGCACATGAAAAGATGATCAACATCACTAATCATTAGGGAAATGCTAAATCGAAACCACAATGTGATATCACTTTACACCCATCGGAATGGCTATTATCAAAAAGACAAGAAATAATAAGTTTTGGTAAGGATGTGAAGAAATGGGAACTCTCATGCACTCTTGTTGGGAATGTAAATTGGTGCAGCCACTATGGAAAATAGCATGGAGATCCCCCCAAAAATAAAAAATAGAGCTACCATATGACCCAGAAATTGCACTACCAGGTATCTATCCAAAGAAAACAAAAACACTAATTCAAAAAGATATGTGCACCACTGTGTTCGTTGCAGCATCACTGACAATATCCAAGATACGGAAACAACCTGTGTCCATTAATAGATGAATGGATAAAGAAGATGTGGTATATATATATATATAATGGGATACAACTCAGTGATTAAAAAAGAATGAAATTTTGCCATTTGTGACAACATGGATGGACCTTGAGAGTGCTATGCTAAGTTAAATAAGTCAAACAGAGAAAGGCAAATACCACATGGTTTCACTTCTGTGTGGTATCTAAAAAACAAAACAAACAAACAAAACAAAACCCAGATTCATAGATACAGAGAACATCATGGTGGTTTCCAGAGGGGGAAGGCAAAATGAGTGAAGAGGATTAAGAGGTACAAACTGAGGCTGGCCCCATGTTAAGTTCAGCATGCTCTGCTTCAGTGGCCCGGGTTTGGTTCCTGGATGTGGACCTACACCACTTGTCAAAGGCTATGCTGTGGTGGTGGTCACCCATATATAAAATAGAGGAGGATTGGCACAGATGTTAGTTCAGGGTGAATCTTGCTTAAGCAAAAAGAGGAAGATTGGCAACGATGTTAGCTTAGGGCAAATCTTCCCCCTCCCAGAAAAAGAGGGACAAACTTTCAGTTGTAAAGTAAATAAGTCATGGAGATGTAATGTGCAGCACAGAGAATATAGTCAATAACATTATATTAACCTTTTATGGTGACAGTAACTAAACTTATTGTAATGACCATTTCTCAACATATACAAATGTCAAATTACTATGTTGTATAGCTGAAACTAATATAATACTATATATCAATTATACCTCAACGAAAAAAAGTAAATTGTTACAACTGTTTTGGAAAAGTGTTTGACATTATCTATTAAAGTTGAATATACACAAGCCTTATGAACCAGTAATTCTACCATAGGCAGTTACCTAAAGAACACGTGCACATGCAAACCAAGAGGCATTTACAAAATGTTCATGTTGGAATTATTCATAACAGCTAAATGTTCATCAGCAATATAATGGTGCTATATTGGCAGTATATTCATACAATGGAATACTACCCAGCACAGAAAATTAACTATAACAATATGTAACATGCATGAGTCTGATAAAAATGATATTAAGCAGGAGAAGCCAGATACAAAAGAACACATTATTTTATTTCTATAGATTTTAAAAACAAGAAAAACCAAACTATAGTGTTTAGAGATGCATATCTTGCCATAAAAGGTGTAAAGAAAAGCCAAGAAACAATTATCAAAAAAAGTCAAGATAGGGGATACATCCAAGAGGAGAGCATTCGGGTTGTGACTTGAAGAGCAATGTAAAGGGCTTCTGGGATGTTATCAGTGTGCCGTATCTGATTGGTCATGGTTGTTTTCTTTATAATACTTTATTAAGTTGTACATGATGTATCCTGTACATTTCTCTGTGTGTTATATTTCATAATTTTTTAAAGTGTAAGATGAAAACAAAGCACGCA
This sequence comes from Equus asinus, assembly GCF_041296235.1. Taxonomy (NCBI): domain Eukaryota; kingdom Metazoa; phylum Chordata; class Mammalia; order Perissodactyla; family Equidae; genus Equus; species Equus asinus. Next base: position 39,241,439 of record NC_091801.1, on the reverse strand, counting down.
ATGTTTCTTACAAAAATCTCCTATAAGAACACTATTGACCACTAATCACTCCATCATTTATTAAAGTCTCCAAACAAAAGAATATCCTATGGTTAATACACACTTGTAAAGGGGCTGACCTACAGGTAATCACAGAAATGCAAATAAAAAAACCAATGCTTCCAGGGGCTGGCCCAGTGGCCTAGGGGTTAAATTCACACATTGTGCTTCAGCAGCCTGGGGTTTGCCAGTTTGGATGCTGGGTGGGGACCTGTGAACTGCTTATCAAGCCATGCTGTGGCAGCATCCCACATATAAAACAGGAAGATCGGCATGGATGTTAGCTCAGGACCAGTCTTCATCAGCAAAAAACAGGAGGATTGGCTGCAGATGTTAGCTCACAGCTAATCTTTCTCAAAAAAACCAAAACACAAAAAAACCCACAATGCTTCTGACATAGACTTCTATAATGCTCTTCCTACTATTCTGGTCATGTTTTCCTCAGTCTCCTCCACGTATCCTTAAATTTTGTTGAGCCTCAGGAATTTTCCTTCATGTCTTTTCTATTCTGACTCTATAAGCTTTCACAGGAAGTCTCACACAGTTCTAGCCCTACTTCAATATCTCAGAGATACCTCAAAAAGAAGAGTACAATCTGAACTCATTATTTCCCACCTCCAAACTTTTCCCTCCTACTGTACATCCTACCTCATTGAATTTACTCCTATAAGCTTTTATTGACTACTATACAGGAAGTGTATTCTCAGAGTACTTTGCTAGACTTTGAAGATATAAAGATGCATAATACTTGTTTCCCTTGCCTTAGAATTTCCTGGAGTACGGTAGATACCTAAAAATAGTTAAGTGAATACATTTATTCATTATTATATCCTCAAGGTATTTTCAATCTAATGGGTCCACCAGCCCGTAGTTCAAAACACAGCTCCAATACTTGAGTGAGAATTCCCAGGTCTTGATTAAACTAACACCCATGTAAGCAGTATGAAATAGACTAAGTCACTGTGGGACCAAATATTACCCCCGTGATCCGAATTATGGGTTGATCTAGATAATTGACTCTGTCAAGGGAACACAGAAATCGTGAAACCTGAGATCTTGTCAAGATGGCGGCATAAGAAGACTCTGAATTCATCTCCTCCCATGAACACAACCAGGTTACAACTATTTTTGGAAAAATTACCCTAGAGATAAAACTGAAAACTGGATAAAAAGAACCCCCACAACAAGGGTCAGTCCTGACCAAGGCAGAAGGGGCAGAAATTCCTGCTGGAGAGAAAAACGTCACTTTTGGGAGCAGCAGAGTTTCTCAGCCCACCAAGCAGGAGCCACACAAAGGTACACAGCCCTCCCTGGAGGAGTGAGTTCCAGAGTGGGGGCAAATACTGCTATAAGCATCCTTCAGACTCAGCACAACTGAGACGAGGGGCTTGCTATCGGGCTTCACTGGCTATTAGCTGCAGCAAGAAATACCCCCAGAAAAGCTATTGGACAAAAGCCAAAAAGACCTGGGTCTTAAAGGGCCCAAGCACAAGCTCACCCATCTCAGTAACCTAAAATCACCAGAGAGAAGGCTGACAGTCCTTTGGTGAAAAGAGACTCACCTGGTGGGCTCTGGGGGAATCTCGGTGAGAGGAGGCTCCTCTTCAGAGACTGAGACATTGCTGGGGGCCTTTGTTCTGATCTGGTCCAGGCATGCTGAAAAACACCCTGGCAGACACCATTGAGGTTCTTCTCTGGAATTGTTTGCCCAGGGGACTGCCACACCCACCAGAGTGCAGATTTAATCCAGTTCAGCCAGAGCAGGTAGCCCACCCTAGGGACACACCTCGCCCAACAGCAAGCCCTCAGACTTTTGTCAGCCTGCATTGACTGGGTGGTTGATCCTTTACAGGCAGGCAAATGTGTCCACCTCTGGGGCAGAGCCTGTGTGAGGACCAGGTGAACTATGGGGGACATTGGTGGAGAGGTGGGAGCCTGTGCAGAGGGGCCTTTGGGTATGCTCCAGGGGGTTGGGAAGTGTGCATGGAACCGGACTGTGTTGATGGTGTGTGTGGTCCTGTGGGAGGTGAGGCTTATCAGTGGCAGAAGACCTGTGCTTCACAAATAACCAAAAAAAAAAAGGATCAGCCCCAGCTTCCAAAGCCTAAAACAATTGAGTGCTCCCATTCCTAGGGCCAGCCCCACTCAGCTGCACTCTTAAGAGAACTGACAACAGCCTTGTAGGCCTGAAGCTTATAGCACTGTAAGCCCCTGAGTCTAACAATCAGCTACACTGGGTACCTACCCAATTAACAGGAAAACTGCAACAGACGTGTGCTGTTATACCTTGTAGCCAATGGTGCTGAGGCTTCCCAAACTGGATTTACAAACAGTTGGCCAGGGAAGGAAAGACTAGACTCCCTGGGTATCTGCATTAAGAGCAACCCTGCCACAGCAGAAAGACATGAGTAGCCCACAAAGGAGTCACTACTGGATCTTTTGGACTGGTGACGAGAAGGAAGCACACTGCTGGGTCTCAAAAGGCATCTCTTACATAAGGCCACTTCTACAAGATCAAGAGACATAGCTGACTCACCTAACACATAGTTCTTCTCTGTTTCTTTTTTTTGTTGCTCTATTCCCTTGTGGTTTGATGGCTTTCTGTAGTAATATGTTTGATTTCTTTTCTCTTACTTATTTGCTTACTTATTATAGGTTTCTGATTTGTGATGACCATGAGGAATGTATATAATATTCTATGTATACAACAGAGAATCTAAAGGTACTAGAAAAAGAAGAAGAAACAAATCTCAAAATCATCAGAAGGAAGGAAATAAAAATCAGAGCAAAAATAAATGAAATAGAGACTAAAACAACAATAGAAAAACTTAATGAAACCAAGACCTGGTTCTTTGAAAAGCCAAACAAAATTCACAAACCCTTAGCTAGACTCACCAAGAAAAGAAGAGAGAAGGCTCAAATAAATAAAATCAGAAATGAAAGAGGAGAAATTACAATGGACACCTCAGAAATACAAAAGATAATAAGAGACTACTATGAAAAGCTAAATACCAAGAAATTGGATAATTTAGAAGAAATGGATAAATTCTTAAAAACATATAACCTTCCAAAACTGGACCAAGAAGAAGTAGAGAATTTGAATAGACCAATCACCAGTAAGGAGGTCAAAACAGTAATCAAAAACCTCCCAAAAAATAAAAGCCCAGGACCAGACGGCTTCCCTGGTGAATTCTACCAAACGTTCGAAGAAGACAATACTTATCTTTCTCAAAATCTTCCAAAAAATTGAAGAGGAGGGGAGGCTACTTAACACATTCTATGAAGCCAACATTATCTTGATATCAAAACCAGACAAGGACAACAGAAAAAAAAGAAAATTACAGGCCAATGTCACTGATGAACATCGAGGCAAAAATCCTCAAAAAAATACAAGCAAATCGAATACAACTATACATTAAAAATATCGTACACCATGATCAAGTGGGTTTCATTCCAGGGATGCAGGGATGGTTCATCATCTGCAAATCTATCAACATGATACAGCACTTTAACAAAATTAAGAATAAAAATCACACGATCTTCTCAATAGATGCAGAGAAAGCATTTGATAAGATACATCATCTATTTATGATAAAAACTCTAAATAAAATGGGTATAGAAGGAAAATACCTCAACATAATAAAGGCCATATATGACAAACCAACAGCAAATATCATTCTCAATGGAGAAAAACTGAAATCTATCCCTCTAAGAACAGGAAAAAGACAAGGATGACCACTTTCACCAGTCTTATTTAGTGTAGTATTGGAAGTCCTAGCCAGAGCAATAAGGCAAGAAAAAGAAATAAAAGGGAGGTATATTGGAAAACAAGAAGTGAAACTGTCACTCTTTACACACGACATGATTTTACACATAGAAAACCCTAGAGAATCCACTAAAAAACTTTTATAAATAATAAATGAATACAGTCAAGTTGTAGTTTACAAAATCAGCATAAAAAGTTGGTTGTGTTTCTACACACTAACAACAAAGTAGCAGAAAGGGAAATTAAGAATACAATCCCATTTACAATTGCAACAAAAAGAATAAAATACCTAGGAATAAGCTTAACCAAAGAGGTGAAAGATTTGTACACTGAAAGCTATAAAACATTGTTGAAAGAAATCAAAGAAGGCACAAAGAAATGGAAAGATATTCCATGCTCTTGGATTGCAAGAATTAACATCATTAAAATGTCCATACTTCCTAAAGCAATCTATAGATTCAATGCAATCCCTATCAAAGCTCCAACAACATTTTTCACAGAAATAGAACAAAAAGATCCTAAAATTTATATGGAAAAACAAAAGACCCCGAATAGCCAAAGGATTCCTGAGAAAAAAGAACAAAGCTGGAGGTATCACACTCCCTGTTTTCAAAATATACTACAAAGCCATAATAACCAAAACAGCATGGTATTGGCACAAAAATAGACACAAAGATCAACGGAACAGAATCAAGAGCCCAGAAATAAACCCACACATTTATGGACAGCTAACATTCGACAAGGGAGCCAAAAGCATACAATGGAGAAAGGAGATTCTCTTCAATAAATGGTGTTGGGAAAACTGGACAGCCACATGTAAAAGAATGAAAGCAGACCATTACCTTACTCCATGCGCAAAAATCAACTCAAAATGGATTAAAGACTTGAATGTAAGACCTGAAACCATGAAACTTCTAGAAGAAAACATAGGCAGCATGCTCTTTGACATCAGTCTTAGCAGCAGATTTTCAAGTACCATGTCTGACCAGGCAAGGGAAACAAAAGAAAAAATGAACAAATGGGACTACATCAAGCTAAAAAGCTTCTGCATAGCAAAGGAACCCATCAACAAAATGAAAAGGCAATCTAACAATTGGGAGAAGATATTTGCAAACCATATATCAGATAAGAAGTTAATATCCAAAATATACAAAGACCTCATACAGCTCAACAACAAAGAAACCAACAACCCAATTTAAAAATGGGCAAAAGATCTGAACAGAGATTTCTCCAAAGAAGATATACGGATGGCCAACAGGCATATGAAAAGATGCTCAACCTCATTAGCTATCAGGAAAATGAAAATCAAAACTACAATGAGATATCACCTCACTCTGGTCAGAACGGCTATAATTAACAAGACAGGAAACAACAAGTGTTGGAGAGGACGTGGAGAGAACAAAACCCTTGTACACTGCTTGTGGGAGTGTAAACTGGTGCAGCCACTATGGAAAGCAGTATGGAGTTTCCTCAGAAAATTAAGAATAGATCTACCCTATGATCCAGCTATCCCACTGCTGGGTATTTATCCAAAGAACTTGAAAACGCAAAGGCATAAAGATACCTGCACCCCTATGTTCACTGCAGCATTGTACACAATAGGCAAGACTTGGAAGCAACCTAGGTGCCCATCAAGGGACGAATGGATAAAGAAGATGTGGTATTTATACACGGTGGAATACTACTCAGTCATAAGAAATGAAGAAACCGGGGGCCAGCCTGGTAGCACAGTGAAGTGCACACGTTCTGCTTTGGTGGCCCGGGGTTTGCCGGTTGGGATCCCGGGTGCGGACATGGCACCACGCATCAAGCCATGCTGTGGCAGGCGTCCCACATATAAAGTAGAGGAAGATGGACATGGATGTTAGCTCAGAGCCAGTCTTCCTCAGCAAAAACATGAGCATTGGCAGATGTTAGCTCAGGGGTGAGCTTCCTCAAAAAAAAAAAAAAAAAAGAAAAAGAAAAAAGAAATGATGAAATCTGGCCATTTGTGACAACATGGATGGTCCTTGAGGGTATTATACGAAGTGCAATAAGTCAGAGGGAGAAAGTCAAATGCTGTATGATCTCACTCATAAGTGGAAGATAAAAACAATGACAAACAAACACATAGCAATGGAGATTGGATTGGTGGTTACCATAGGGGAAGGGGAGAAGAGGACAGGCAAAAGGCGTTATTAGGCTCACATGTGAGGTGATGGACTATAATTACTTTTTGGGTGGTGAACATGGTGTAATGTATACACAGAATTCGAAATGTATTACTATGTACATTTGAAAGTTATATAATGTTATAATCCAATGTTACTGCAATTAAAAAAACAAAGAAATCATGAAACCTTCTACACTCTACTGAACTACCCAAGATATAGGAAATAACTCTCCACTTAAATGTGATCTTAATATTCTAATCAGCTGACAGGCTCTGGAGGCAGCTGCCTGTGTCTGAATCCCACCTCTGCCCTTCACCAGCCAGTGACCTTCGCTCATCTCTGCATCTCATCTCTGTATTCTCATCTCTCACTGAAAGTGTTAGGAGCTATCATGATAGTAACACAAGGATTAAACAGGCTAATGTGTGCAAAGTTCTTACAACTATGCCCTGCACAAAGGAATTAATCAGTAAGTGTGAGCTATTGTCATTCATCCAGTAAACATATACTAAGCACCTCCTATTGGGTAGACAATAATGCTGGGAAAAGTAGAAGGCAGGAGTAAAAGAGGAAGACAAAATTTGAGGCAGATTGACTCCGCAAAGGAAGCCATAGGCATGAATCTACAGGGGCTGAGTAGGGCTGTTCAGGATCAGACACTGTGGCCATCACTCATTCATAGTGTTGCCAGGAGTCAGAGCTGACTTGACAGCATTTAACACACACACACATTGGGTCGATGTCAGGAATACATTAATAACAGAACAAATATTATTGCTGCCTTCGTGGAGTTTTCAGTGCAAAAGAACTTGGCAAATAAATAATCAAACAAAATATATTCTGGAATAAATTACTATATTTTGTTTTGTTTTTGTTTTGATTGGGGAGCTTTTCATTTCTCTAGAAGTTATATGACTCCCTTCCCTTTGCACCTCCTGAGGGAGTGTCTGAACTGGCAACCAGAGGGAGCCCTCCAAAAGACACTATGCTCCCCAGTCTGGAGTTCTGAGCTGGAAATGACAATGAAAAGCACAAAAAGCATCCAAGATCTGTTTGGAAGCTAAATTAATGCTATTTCATCTTAGTGCCAATCTCCTTTTTCCATTCCATTTGATTTTTCTCTATTGTTGTGAACAAGTGCATGGAAAACAGGAGAGAAAGATGGAAGGAAGATGTTTCTGAGTCAGAGAGAGAAGAGAAATAAAGAGAGAAAGAAACAGGCTGTCCAGAGTTGAGCCAGAATATTTATGGGATGATTTTTTAAATTCTAAAACTAAATTTTAATTATTTTAACATATATACCTCATTCTTCCTTTAAAGGAAATCAAGTCAAACTACAGTGTCTCAACAGATAGCTGATGAAATTAAAATGTTACTGCTTTTAAGGTAATAAATCCTTCAGCAGAAACATACAGCATCAATGTAAATGGATATGAGAAAACCAGCAGTTGGGTTTTGATTGTCTTGGATCTCCAATGTTCTTTCTTCACAGATTGTGCTACAGAAAGAAAAGGAAAATTCTCTTACACTAGTCATTTATTATTTATTTAATGGTTTAATTATTTGTGGAAATTCCTGACAGCTTCTTATTCAGCTGTTCTATTGACAGTCAAATTTGTATATTAAGGAAAGGGAGAACAAAGGACCAACTTGAGAGAAGAAAACTGAGTCAGCAGCTGAGTGGTTGTGAGCTACATAGCTGCAAATTTAGAAATAATTTGATTTAAGGATGATAACAAAGAAAAAAGAACAAATGATGCTAGTGACATAATTTGACCTCTTTCCTAGGAGATGTTTTGAGAGTGTTTTCTACTGGTGGAAAGAAACTGAAACTCACTAGATTTGGGAGTTTTCCTTCACTCCACTCTGACTGTCATATCATGGCTGTCTCTGACTATAGGAGACCCTTGTACATCCCTGGAGAGAGACAGCACTTGGTTCTGGGGCAACGATGTGATGCTGTGATAATAATGATTCAGGAAAGTTAATCTGGTAGCATAAAGATTTATTGGAGTCCATTCATTCATTCACATATTCATTTATTCATTCACAAATATATGGTGTGCCAAGAATTCTATGAAATGTAAGGTTGGGAGACTAAGTAATTTCGTTTGAAATAATGAACATTTGAACAAGATCAGGGGTTCTAATGCCTTCCTAATTCCTAAAAATTTGTTTGTTTAGATCAGAAAAAGTTTCTGTTTATTTGCCTCGATGCTGGTTTTAGTTTTGGTTTATTGGGGTTGTTTTAATCTTTGTTGTTGTTTCTCTGTTTTTATTTGTTTGTTCATTTGCTTTTAGGTATGATCAACAATGTTCCCCTACCCGTACACAAATATGCACCCTTTCATCTTAAAGATCAACAGGATTCATTGGCGGTGGAAGATGAGAGATATTTTGATAAAACCTTCATCCAAGGTTTTATTATCTTATTGTTATTTCTAACACCCAAATGCTATCTATGATTCCTAAAGACCTATTCAGTTCCTGACTGTTCTAGTTACTTTAAAATCAGTATCGTTATTCCTTATAACAAAATAGAAAGGGAATTATTGTTATTCTCATTTTGCAGATGAAAAAATACAGGCTTAGTGAGGTTAAAAATCACTCCATAACTAGTTAACAATGGAGCAGTGTTTCAACGTGTCTGGTTCAAAAGCCCAGGTTCTTTAGTTTTACTTATTTTGCTCTTCCATTTGTAAGAATTGACCTTAAAGAGTAGCACAATGACAATTACAATTCCTCTAAATTTATACCAAAATGGGAACCTGCTCTTGGTTTTGCCTTCTTTTATAGCAGCTCCCCAAAGGATTTATTCCAGCAGCTTCTGACAATACAACAAGCACACAAGACAGGCATTATCTGCTCCCTGCGCACACACACCAGGACCTTGAGTTTCCTCATTGCTTTGCACATCACACTCTTTTCTTTGAAGGGAATCCCATTTTCCCACCTGCATCAATCATTCATCTGTCATCCCATTCAACCAGTGAGGGTTTTAGCAAGATGATTTTTTTTTAATCTTTCTTGGCTATCGTTGTCTCTCAAGGTCTTTGCTCTGACTACAGTTTTAAAGCTCAGCTCATTTTCTTGCCCTCGGTTCACCTCCTTGGGAGTAGCAATTAACACAATCACCCGTTTTGTTGGGTTTTGCTTTTTACATTTTAAAGGGCAGCAGCAACCTGCTTAAGTTGGTTTGAGATTCCTTTGATCTTACAGGAGCCACACAACAATATCCATCTGCACAATCTGAGCAGAGTAATTCAGGAAGGGTTTAAGGAGGAAGCCTTGAGGTACTATTGCTTGGGGTTTGAAGAGGGACTCATAGAGCAAGAGCATGACCCTTTCTCAAATATCTCTCAGAGCAGCAGATGCACTCTGCCAAAATTTCACCTCCCTCTTGTGATGCAGGGGATGAAAGCCCCTCTGAAGAGGAATAAAGACCTGTGCTATCACAAAGCATAGCATTTTCCCACTGCATTTGAGTTGAGTACATTGCTCTTTCAGTTTTGCTAAAATTACACAAAAATATAATTACCTTGACATTATTCACCTGGGAACTTAAGAAATGAATGCTAATACAGCTGCATTAGGGGAGAGAAGCTTCCAAATTGTGGAGACGCTTGTCCCCTGAATCCAGAATTCTGCCTGGTTTCATAAGTTATAATCAACCCAGGCAGCATAGGAAAGCAGGGTGCATTTTTGCAATGCTCTAGAACCCCATCGTTGCTCCATATGGGAGCACGTGTATCTTTATTTTATAGTGTAGGGTTTTGTGTACTCAATATTCTCCTTTCTACTTTATTCCTATTTAATCTTCCTAGAGGCCTTGTGAATACCCATGTATTCTCTGCAAATAAAATTCAGTTTAGGGCTAGCTTTACTTTAAAATAGAAGTTGAATGAAGTAATGTGAGTTTGGAGCCTAAATGAGAACTTAAATTTTGATTAATATCCCATGCCTTGTTTTAAGGCCCCATGCCTCAAGCATTTTCAAAATGCTTCAGGCATATGAGGTCAGGCATACAAGAGATAATTTTTTTTGTTTTTTTAGTGAAGTAAAAATAGAGTAGGTGTAATTCTAGTATGTTTGGAAAGTTATATCTTGGAGGAAAAATCAAAACCTTTATGTCACTTGCTCTTTAATAAACAAAACCAAAAAACTTATACTTGAGATTGGAAAGAGGGACAGTGAGAATAGAGAATGAGGAAAAAGGAAGATAAAACGGGAATAGTGATAATTTTACAAGTTTATAACAAATATTAGAGATGAGGTGTATAAAGCAAATAGCATAGAACTAGGCACACAAGTTCTGGTTAGAAAGAGAAAGAAGAGAGAAGAGGTATTGCCATCACCTTCATCTTCATCATAGTCATATGTCCAAACGACAAGGCACTTTAAGATTTGGTATATCACTTCATCTGAGGCTAATAACAACTCTGGGTGTACAGCTAGGACACATGGTGATAGTATTAATATTACAGGTAATGAGGGTTGAGGTCAACAAAACCTTTGTTGAGCACAAGCTATGTGCCAGTCTCTGTTATTAGGTGCTAAAGATGCAGTGCTGAGAGGAAAAACTCCCAGTTCATGGTTGAGAAGGCAGTTTGAATATATAAATGCCCCAAATCTCATCAAAATTACAGCAAAAAATTTTTCCTAAAAACAGACATAAATCACAAAAATGCAGAGACCTAGAGAGAAGATATGAGCAATAAAATGTTGGAAGCTAGAAAGAGTGTAGACTGGTTGTAAGTGAACTGGCCAAATCCTGAACTGACAGTGGTGAGACTGAGAACAAATCAACGTATATACGATCCTCCAAGCTCCCACTGACATTCCAAATGAGGCATGAACACATATTCATAGCCTTCACTGACAAGAATAGAAGACATTTCTTCTGTGTAACAAAAAGGTGTCCTAGCTCTGGAGCATAGCTTGGAAGTTTCTATACTCTGGCTGCCAAAACACTCTGAGCTCTCTCTGTGCTTTGGCGAGTTGAATCAGCCCCATTGGAAACAACTCCCTGCTCTGTCCTGGAAAGCGGGAGGGAAGGGAGCTAGAAAGACCAAAAATCTTCTCTCCTGGAGAAGACTGGTGAAAGCTTTAGTGAAATAGTTAGATTCTTCTTTCCTCCCAATCTCTCATACTACCACCACCCCCACCAAGAGCCTGGAAGTTTATTCTCTTTTGGAAAGACTACAGGTCTTTGGAACAGATGGATGCCATACTTAAAAGAGAGAAATTAAGTGACCACATATGTGCTGAATACTAAATGAAGATGACCCCAGCTCTCTTCCTCTACTTGGCTGCTAGAGCCTTTGCAACTAAACTTTTACTCTCTAGGCAAGAGAGAGAAGGTGACTTCTCTGAAGGTTGTAACCAATTCCCCTCCCACCCACAAAAAGACCTAAAGACATTGACACCATGAGTTCCTCAAGAAAAGTCTCACCCAGGTTATCTGGCACTAAGCTCAAAGTCAGATAGCCCTACTCATGCCCCCAGAGCTTCCGAACAGCTTGTTAATGCTTGTGAGCAGACAATCAAAAATAACTGGATACCTGAGAGAAACTTCTAATGTGGAGGCTAGAGACTAAAACAAACAAACATCAAAAAAATGAACAAACAAAAAAAGCAATTTGGAGAAAATAGAAACTATGAGGGGAAAAAGCCCCAAGATCAATAACAATAACAACAACAAGTATCATTAACATCCTTTGAGAGATAAGAGAATATATTTCATCCATGAAACAAGAAGTAGATGCTATAAGAAAGAACTAACTAAGAATAAAAAAGAACTTCTGGAATTTGGCAATATCATACCACAAAAAAATTGAAAAACTCAACAGAATGCTGAAAGAAAATGTTGGAGTAATCATCACAAAGGTAGATTAAAAACCAAAGAGATGGAAAATAGGAGACAAAAGATATGAATATTACGTCAAGAGGTCCAACATTCAAACAACAGGTATTGAGAGGAAATATCATCAAAGAAAAAATGCAAGAAAGTTCCCCATAACTGCAAACCATAAATTTCCAGATTGAAAAAGCCCACAGAGTGCCCAACAAAATAGATGAAAATAGAAGTATCCCAAGGCAATGATTGTGAAATTTCAGAATGCTGGGAACAAAGTTTCTATGAGCTTATGAAAAAGAAATCAGGGGCACCGGTAAAGGAACAGGAATCTGAATGGCATACTGGAAACCAGAAAGCAGTAGAGAAATGCCTTCAGGAGTCTGAGGTAAAATTGTTGCTACCCTAGAATTCCATACCCAGCCAAATGTTCAGTCAAACGTCAGGGTAAAATGAAGACATTTTTAGACATGCAACATGCAAAAAAACAACCACATGTACTTCCCTTACAAAGAGAATGGAAAATATCTGTCACCAAAATATGAGAATAAACCAAGAAATAAGAAAACACAAAGAGAGAGAAAATCCAAAACTGGACAGAAAGAAAGGGTATCTGTAGTGAAGGGAGAAGTCACAGAAGCCATTCATTCTGACTGGAGCAGGGCAATTCAGGAGAAAGGATTTGGGGAGCTGGAACCACACTCTTTATCATTTTACTGTCTTTTTAATCTGACTACACTACTGAATGATGTGTTCTTTCAAAAAGGAGTAAAACTAAGAAAGAGGAAGGCATAAAATCCAGGAAACTGGTAAACAAACTCAGAAGAAAGGAAAGGAAATTTCAGGTATGAAAGAAAAGGGAAAAGTCAAGATATTATCTGGGAAGCCCAGATGAAAGAATCTCTCAAAGGAGTTCTCTAAGATAAAATGTAACTATAAATGTCCTAATGTTAAGGAAAAGGATGCTGAGAGCTAATAAAAAGTATGGGAAGAATAAATTATTAACCTTAGTAACACTAAAAAATAAAAAAAGAATCATATGACAATGCTCATTTGTGAATAATATTTGCATAAGCATAATAGTGAATAATAAACTGAATAATGATTTAATCAAAATAAATAACTATTGGGAGGATGGGAGAGGCAGAGTGGTTAGTCTGAGAAAATTAAGTCTAGGAAGTGACTAGAAAATATGTAAAACAAAGATAGTAATAGACACACATTATTTAGAAATACAAGGGTGTGAAATGCCCAAAGAAACAGCTAAAAAAGACAAAACTTGTTGCCAGTTGGAAGGGTACTAGCTGACAATGAGGCACAGTTAGTGGGGAACCACTGTATTTTACTATTGACCTTTTAAACCATTTGTATATATCACATTGATGAAAACATTTTTAATCATTAAAATGTCTAGCTCAATTACTATTTTATCTCAAGCACCCAGCACCATGCCTAGCATGTAGTAAGCCTTTACGAAGTATTTATTGAAAGGGAAAAAGAGTACAAGTCATGGTCCTATTTCAGAGGAGCTTTCAGCAGAATAAATGGAGCATATGGAGAAAAATTCACAGACTAGGGCGCAGTTAGTTATGTCCATCTCCTCTCAGAACAATCAGAGCTGCTGAAGAGAGCTGAACCACTTCTTCACCCTCCCTGAGTTTCAGATGTTTTTTATAGCAGCATAAAGGTGTAAGAAGAAGGCACAGTCATGCTGGTGGTGGCAGCAGCGATACATATATCATCATAAAATTAAACAGCGTTATGTATCCTGCTCGTCCTCAGAATATTAAAAAACAATATCTGGAGAAATACTCTAGATTTCTCTAGGGCGGTAGAGTATTTGGGAGAATACAGCATTGAAGCAAGAAAGACATGCGTTACCTTGGGAAAGTCATTTAACCTCTTCTGCTTGTTCTTTAAACTTTAAAATGATAATAATGGCACCTACCTTGCAAAAGTCCTAAAAGAATAAGAGAAAATTATGAAAACATCTTGGTGTAGAGTGAGCTTTGAATGTAAGGAACTGTTATTTACTATAGTTAGCTTGGAATAAAAGTTCCCTGAGATTGAAAATCTTGTCTAAATATGACAAGAATGAATGACAATCCAATGAATATTTTATGAATTAATGGATGAACTATCATTTCAAAAAGCACAGCATTTATTTGGGGATTGGCCTCTTCAGTGGTTATAGCTCAGCTCTGATACCATTTAATACAGCATCTTGGGTAAACACCATTCCTAGGGAATCAATTTCCTTCAAGAATAACACTATTTATCAGCAGAGAAACACCTTGTCTGGTCATAGAATGCCTCACCTCAAACATTCCACCAAATTTGAGGAACTAAGACTTTCAGCACGACAGGTGCTGAGGCTAGAATGAAAAGATCACAAAACTCCCATCTCAAACACGTCCCAATATATCCTGGAGTTTTGCAGTTGTTTAGTTGTGTTTCATTTAGTCCTCAAAGATGTCTCCATGATCTTTAATGGCTATCCTTTCTCGTTAGAAATATTTTTCTTATCACCATCATTAAAATATACATCGACTTCTACCAACTATGATTGTGCAATCTGAGCCTTGTGTCACTTTAAAAGGCATTGTTTCCTGTATCTCCCTTTTAGGTTGCAGGTGTCTATACAAGGAGAATGTCCTTTATGACAAGGAAACCATTCAAGATGTTTAGGCATCTTTAAATGAGTGAAAAGCGTTTTTCTCTGGAACAGTTGCTTTATTACCCTACCCACAAAAGCAGATTATAATGAGGAAAAGACAAAAGCAGCTTAGCTACTTTTCTAACTCTTTTTCCCCTCTCTGTATTCCTTCCTTTTAAACATATCCTTTCTGCTGTCCATGACCATCTGGAGAGCATAAACAACCATTTTAGAACCCAGATGTCCAGCCTCTGAGCATTCCCTAATTGAGTTATGCCGCAGTCAGCTGCACAGAACCACACCCAGAGCCCTGGCATGCTCCCCGCACTGCTGTGGAAACTCACAAAGATCCCTAGCTTTCCAACTGGGAGGTGTGCTGCTTCAGGAAATATCTGTTCTGCACTCCCTCCAATTTCCCATTTGCTGGCATTTTTCATTGATCTTGGACAACACATGGACAGCATCTGTCTGTGAATAACTATTTGTCATTGTGTAAAACATCCATGAAATGTTCTGCTTATAGAGATTTCTGCAAAACAAAACACAGGCTATGCCTTTTTGGTGGAATTGTTTCTCTGAGCCAAGTTATGAAGCAACTGCAAAGATATTAGAATGAAGGAAATAGGCATCCTGATTGTACCAAAAGTAGAACCGTCTGTTCTAAGTAAACCCAAATGCTGCAATAATTATTTCCATTATTATAGTGTTCTTTTGTTGCTGTTCTTGTTTGTCACAAAGAGAATCCTTAAGCACCATGTCATTAAATTCTCACTCCAATTCTCAGATTTGGGCATTATTATCTCATTTTAGTGTTTAAGAAACTGAGGTCCAGAGAGGTGAAGTGAATGGTTCTATAATTAAGATATTCTAAATCCAAATTCACAGTTCACTATTCTTAAATGAAAGCCACACAGCATTCTTTCAATCATTTGGGTTTTTTATTTATTTATTCATTCACTCAACAAACATGTTCTATAGCATGATGTTAATAGAATCACCCTTTCCTGTGAGGCTTTCTGATGGTTGTGATGGAAATCGATGCATTCTCAGAGTATTTTATGTGTGATGAATTTTGAGGATAAAGTTAAAGAGAAATAATAGTAATTACATCATTTAGTGATAATTTAGAAATAGAATTTTCTTACCTAAATTCAAGGAAATGTCTTATGAGGGCAGACACATGTCCCAGCATCATTCACAAATATTCTTTCTTTCAGTTCATTCAATAAGCATTATTAAGTGTTTAACAGGTGTTTCTTGCTGGTGCTGGATGCCCATATGAGAAGAAGAATGATCTGGCCCTGTCTGTGAGGATTTGTTGGAGTCTTGGTGTGATGCTGTGATTTATAATAAAAAAGATATATACATATTTGGTCTCTGGTCACTGTTCCTGGCACATAGCTCCTAAAGCCCTAGTATTTCCTGTATAAGAGCCATAGAAGTATCTTTTGATATAATATTTGTTTTTTGTCATCAGTTCCTAAAATATCTTCAGAGCCATAAAGATGAAAGAAATGTCTTCTTATTCATAAGCAGCCTCTTTCAAACACACCTGACTTTATGTTAATGAGATGGCTTTTGGAAAGCACCTAACGATGGGGGCTGGTTGCCAGGGGAACCAATCATGATTAGAGGGTTGGAACTTTCAATCGTATCCCCTCACCTCATAGGAGAGGAGAGGTGCTGGAGGATGAATCAGTAGCCAATGGCCAAGGATTTAACCAACCGTGCCTATGTAATGGAGCCTCCATAAAAATCCAAGGAGCGGATTTGAAGAGCTCCACAGTGGACACATGGAGATCCTAGAAGAGAGGCATGCTTAGAGAGAGCATGGAAGCTCCACACCCCTTCCCACGTACCTCGCCCTATGCATCTCTTCCATTTGGCCGTGTCTGAGTTATATCCTTTTATAATAAACAAGTAATCTAATAAGTAAATGTTTCTCTGAGTTCTGTGAGCCTCTATAGCAAATTAATCAAAGCTTAGGAGGGGGTTGTAGGAACATCCAATTTATAGGCAGTAGGTCAAAAGCACAGGTGACAACCAGGACTTGCTATTGGCATCTGAAGGGGGAGGCAGAAGGGGTCCAGTGTTGTGGAACTGAGGCCTTAACCTGTGGGATCTGACTCCTATCTCCTGATAGACAGTGTCAAATTTGAGTTAAATTGTAGGACACCTAGTCAATGTCTGCTGAGAATTGCTTGGTGGTGTTTGAAAACACACATCAGACTAGTATAAAAGACAGACATGCAAGAAAACTAGGACACACACAGTGCAAACCCTAGCAGAAACAGCCACATGCCTAAGCAATTGAGAAGCCTCCACAGGGGAGGTAATACCTGAATGGCCTCTTAATAGGTGACTGAGAGTTTCGCACACTAAGAAGGTCCTTCTATCCTGGAAGGACCTTCAAGGATAGAAAAGAGCATGTACAAAGGTGCAGAGACATAAAGGAGTCTGGTATTTGAGGCAGGGTAAGTCTGGATGGAACAAAGTTGTTGGGGGTGACAAATAGAAATGGCAAGCAATAGGATATATTGGAGTACACGAGGAAGACATTTGGTGTAAACCTAATTCAGCCTGACTTTGTTTTTCCAAAAGAGCCTGACATGGCCATTGAGCATGCATTGTATATCTGCTTTAAACGTTTCCTAAGGCAAGAACAAATGCCCTTAAGATAAAGGCACAACTTCCCCTCACATTGGCATTTCCTTAAGGATAAGCATCTTTCCTTAGGCTAGGAACTGATTGTTCCACTCACTTTTGACCACTCAGCTCACCTGTGACCACCCACCTTGAGACAACAGACCTGCCACCCTGCTGTGTCCACCGAGACAGCAGACCTACCTGCTACGTCCATCAATTGCTGTACCACGGAGCCATCTCGCGACTATTGTAAAAGGGACATTTCAATCATATGTGAAACATCCTCTCTGGGAGTATATAACCACTCTGTACACCCTGCTTCTTTGGTGCCCTTTCCTCCTTAGGAAAGGAAGGCCCTGGTTCATAGTCCTCACATTTTAGCTCAGAATAAACTCACCCAAATTTTCATTTATAGATTGGTTATGGATTATTTTCATCAACAGGGAGATTCAGGGAGATGAGGCAGAACCAATCACCTGGAGACTATGTTCTATGCTATGAAGTTTGGATAGCAAAACAGAGAGCCACAAGAAGGTCAAAATAGAAGGTTGACATGATCAGATGCATTGTTTCAGACCTATAACCTGGTGTCAGAATAAAGGCAAAGAAAAGATAGAAATGAGGAGACAAGAGGAAATATGGGTGAGGAGCTTGAGAAATCACTCTGGAGATACGGCTTTAGGAGTCATCATTAAATAAAGAAAGAAAGAAGGTGCATTGATCACCATTATTCATGGTTATAAGGGTCCATAAAGTCACCATGGGCACTAAATTAGTGAATAGTGAGATGTTGCTCCTAGGGGAAATACATGGTTAGGTTCCTTCAAGCTTCTTATCATAAGATTTTTCTCAACCACTCAAAACATAACCTTGTTTTATGTGTGTTTCTGTTAAAAACACTTTATTTAATATATATTGGTGATTTATTAGCATTGAATGGCCAACAGTACTATAACTCACGCCTCACTGAATTTTATCTAACACGTATTTTCTCTATAGGGCACATCACAGCCTTCTTGTAGTTAGGAACACTAGAGTGCACTTCAGCACTATGCTTCAGGCCATTATAAACAGTGAAATTGTCAACAAAAAAAACCCCACAAAAATGCAAAGAAAAACCCCGATGGCACTACATAGGCTGCAAAAAGAACACTTGCATGCAGAATGAGAGATGAAGAGAGAAAGCAGAGGATCGCCTTGAACATGGGCGTGGGATGATGCAGATTTTTTGCCACTCTGTGCATGTCTGAAATTAACCCTGAGAGCACCACAAGTATTCATTTCAGGGTTACAAGTAAATTTTAACAAGTAGGTGAATTTACAAATATGAAATCAGTGAATAATCAACTGTATTTTAAATCATTCAAGAAGATAAGACAGCTGGAGATGTAAGCAGAGTGAGAACTCCTGAGGACAGGAAGGAAGAGGAGTTTGTGAATGCACAGGAGGAGATGGGGAGAGATGAAGAGACTAGAGTCTAAGAGGCCAAGGAAGGGGAAAGATTTTAGAAGTAGGATGTTCTCAATAGTATACAGGGCTGCAAACTGTATGATGAAGCGAGAAAATAGGGTTTGAATGTGTCTGTTCCACCATGGGGACCTTAGTGGGAGGTGGTTTCAGCTGTGTGGACAGTGGCACCTGAGGTCACTGGATCCCTGCTCGATGATTGTTATAGAAAGAGTATAAGACATTGTGCATACTCTCCGGAGTTTTCTGACTCTGGAGAAACTAGGCAGGCATAAAGAGTCATTCACTTATTCAACAAATATTTACTGAGCATTGCTATGTGACAGACATTAAGAACTGGGGACAGAGTAATGCACAGGCTGGCAAAATTTTTGCCCACATGGAGTTCCCACTGTAGTACAGAAGATTCAATAGATATTCAATACATAAACAAATAGCTAATCATATAATGTTAAATGCTGAAAGTGATATGAAGGAAAATAAAACAATTTAAGGGGAGAGATATTGATGGAAGTTGTTATTTTAGCTAAGATGGTGATGGAGGAATATTAGGCAGAAATTTAAAGGAAGTCTGGGAGCAAAGCATATGCATATCTCAACGAGAGGCTGCTTTAAGTAAAAAAGTCCTCCCTCTTGCAGGAACTTGTTGAATGTGTTCCAGAAACAGCCAGGACACCAGAATGGCTAGAAACATTGAGCAAGGAGGAAGGTAGTAGGATAGATTATCAAGCGACTGTAACTACAGTGTCTTAGCCAACGGGGGCTGTTATAACACATATCACAGACTCAGTGGCTTAAACAACAAACATTTATTTCTCACAGTTCTAGAGGCTGAGAAGTCCGTGATCAGGTGCAGGCTGTTTGGTAGGGCTCACTTCCTAGCTTGCAATGGCCACCATCTGTCTACATCCTCACGTGGTCTTTCCTTGGTGCTTGCTCATCAAGAGATACTTCTCTCTCTCTCTCTTTCTTTCTCTCTTGGTCTCTCTCAGTGCACTAATCCCATCATAAGGATCCCACCTTCATGACTTAATCTAAACCTAATTACCTCCCAAAGGCCCCACCTCCAAATACCATCACATTGAGGTTAGGGCTGCAGTATATGAGTTTTGGAGAGACACAAATATTCAGGCCATAACATACAGCCATCAAAAGTAGAGCAGGGTAAGTGGTACAGGAGTCTAGATAAGAGAGGAATTGCTGATAGCTGGTCTAGCTAGAAAGGTTTCAGAGAAGAAGTCACACTTGAGGCAAGCTTTATGAGAAAGAATCAGCTATGTGCACAGAAGTGCAAGGGCAAACAATTTGTGTGTGGAGGGTGGTGGAGGGTTGGACAGAATATCACAAAGGAAAAAGCAAAAGTAAAAATACACATAAAGCCGATCTAACTAGCATGGAATGTCAGTGCAACGGTAATCGAGGAGAAAACTTTAGAGGTGGGATAGTTGAAATACGGGAGATCTTGAAAACCAATCTAATGAGCAGCCACAGAGATTCCTGCATAGTTTCATGTAAGATAACAAGATGTTTTGGAAAGTCAAAGAGAGAAATGCCATGTGTCTAGGATGAATAGAAGAGAAAATACTTGGAGGCAGGGAGGCAAATTAAGAGATTATTACAGTAGCCCAGTGATGAGCTGATAAGGTCAATGATTAAGGTCCTTGACACTGGAGTGGAAAGACAGCAGGAAATATTATGAAAAGGCAATGGCCAAGTTTGGACACTTGGCAATGGGAGGGATGACTGAAATGATGATGGCACCATTGACAGGAAACCGGGAAAACCTCTGGGGAAGAATGGGTTTAAGGAGTGAGTAAGGAGAGCAGTTATTCTAATACGAGAAAATTCTAGGGCATCAAGATGGAGCTGTCCTGCAGTAGTTAAAGATTCAGGAAGGAAATTCAGGAGAAAGTTAAAGATCATTAGCTGGGGTAAAAGTCTGGTCTGATTCACTTTGAATAACCCATACCCAAGCACAGTAACTGAAAGTGTACAATTAATGATTGCGACATGAATGAAAAGTGAATGCCACAAACTGTTGCTTGCTTTGATGGAGGAAAGCAGTGGGTAAAGTATTGATCTTTGGAATGTGACAGTATTTGATAGCAGAAAGAAAAAGCAAACTGAAGGAACAATCACAAATTAGCCTAGAAATTTCAAAAAATTATGGTAAGTTCATTTTAGAAAAGAACCAAGTGGATAGGAATTCCCAATGGAAATTCAAGGCTTAGAAGTACAGACACTTCTGTACTTGGACACACAGGGAAAATGTACCATTCATCTCCTCGTTGTTTACGTCCCACAAGTATGTACAATGTTAGTAGAGGTCATTTTGGGAAAAGAGGAGGTCCCACAGTTTTCTGGAACAGGTGAGAGGGGTGAATTTTCTTAAGGAGAGAGCCTCTAAATAGCATGAGAAGACCCGCAAGCTCTCTGCAGGGCCTTCCTCCACGGATGCAGGGAGAATTTGACATTGCTCTTACACAGCTTTATTTAGGACTGGAGGGGAGCCAGCTGTCTATTGTTCAAGTTCACATTTTAGCTGATGATGGAAATTCACACATTCTGTATGAGGCCAGCCTGAGGAGCAGTCCTTAGTGTGGGACTTAGGCAAAAATACTACATTCTAGGACAAACATTCTTTCCAGAGAGGAAAAGATTTTTCAAAACAAACAAACAAATCAGTCAGCCAGAAAATGGATCTTTGTTTTAAGTGTTTACCACAGGGAAGATATCTGCTGAAAAGTTCGAGGGGAGTGAAGAGCATCATTCCCCCCATTAATTACTTTGTTAGATTAAAAGAGAAAAGCCTCCACACTGTCCTGGCATTTTTCTGTGATTATAGGGGAAAGCTCACCTTGCTCTCCAAAAATTATGATTTCTTTAAAAACTCAGAATCTTAAAAAGAAAAAGAGAAATCTCCAGTATCAAAGTGTATAAAAAATTTTGAAGTCCAACATCAATTTGGGAAGGAAAAAGCAATAGCTATGTGACCTTTGACATGTGCTTAACTTCACTTAGCTTTGTAAAATAAGGCCATCATTACCTCCAGGGTTACGGCAAAGATAAAATAAATGTTGTACGTTGTCATCTCCTCAGGAAAACCATCCCTACCCATCCCATCTAAAGTAGACAGCTAGCCCTCTGTGTAAATCACTCTGGTTCAAGGCCTTGCTGAGCATTTATTACCGTCTAATATGTGTTTCCTGACCTGTTTACTTTCTGCCTCACCTGAGCAGATTATAATCTCCAAGACAGTGATGACTTTGCCTTTTCACTCTATCCTTAGTCCCTGCAACAGTGTCTGGCACATGGTAAGTGCTCAATAAATATCCATTGCATAAATGAAAATGGGTTGCTCATTAAATACTAGTTCTCTTCTTTCCCCTCCATCTCAAATTCACATGGTAAATATCTAGTTTACATACATAGAAATAAATACAGCCTTTCAAATGGGGATCCTTACAAAACTGGGAGACACAAAAGGAGGATCCATGACTTTATCCTGAATTTATTCTGTTACATTTATGTTGTGTATGGTTTCAGTTACTATAGCAACTCCTCCTCCATTTATATTAAATGAGATAATCCATGCACCCAGCATGATTTTGGTCCATAAAGTAGGTGCTGAAAATATGTTAGTTTTCTTTCCTTTCTACTGTATGTACTTCTACTGCTCATAATATATTTTGGATTAGAAATCAGAGGCTGATAAAAAAGAACACTCAGAGGAATCTTAAGCTTTGATTCCCACAAAAACTAAATAAGAAAAAAGAGCCAGAACATTCCAGTTGTCATTAGGGTTGCTGCCTGATTTCATTAAGCATGACCTGATTTCTTTTAGTTCCTGGAAAAGTGCTGTTGTCATAGTACTTCTAACGTGCTTTTAGTTCCTTCTAAGAAAAGCTCCATAGAATTTGCCATAGATATTTTTAAGTAAAT
The DNA here is from genome assembly GCF_041296235.1 of Equus asinus. NCBI lineage: Eukaryota > Metazoa > Chordata > Mammalia > Perissodactyla > Equidae > Equus > Equus asinus. Next base: position 39,218,916 of record NC_091801.1, on the reverse strand, counting down.
CTTTGAGATGACAACTCAAAGGGAATTGAATTCAAAATACTATAATCTTTTCCCAAACTCTGCTTCGTATGGAGGGGGAAAAAAAAACCCTTAATAGACTCCCAATTCAACGTATAAAATTTCCCAGGACTTCATTCTGTGAGGATATTTTTACTAAAACTCTTTAGCTTTTTAAATATTATACTTGTTCTAATTTTCATGTAACACATTGAACTATAAGTCAGTTCAAATAAGATTTAAAATAGGACTCCGTTTTCATTGCAAGTAATTGCATAAAACTCTTTACTCTTAATTGTATAAAACAAGTTTATACTGCCTTTGTCCAATTAAGACAAAAGGTAGAAAGGAGAATTAAAAATAAATCAAAACATTCAAATGTTATGTTCATAATTTCACTTTGCATGGTGTTTGGGGTTCAGTTTTGTTTGAAATCAGGCTTGGAGTAATAGCGAATTTAAAGGAATATTCTCAGTTTGAGAAATGTTACACAGATTCCTCCAGAAAGAAGAGACTGGCTTTATCTCAGATAATGAGCCTTAAACAGTGAGATAAGAGGAAATCGCCTTCTCTTTTTGGCACATTTTAGAAGTAGCTGGAATTGTTGCATCGTCGGTAAAAGGAGTTATTTAGACAATCACAAAATTCTCTATACTTTCTAAATGCTATGAGTCTATTCATAAAGATTTTTTAATTGGCCTCAGTTGGAATTATAATTCTGATCTGCAGAACTTCTAGTTACCTGGACTCATTTCAGTATTAAGAAATGCAGTTTGAAACATTCAGGCCATTAAAAGACTTTGGAGCACTACCAAAGAGTTAAGACCATTTCCTTTAAATGAGATTAACTCTGCTTTTCAATTAAGAAATAATTAGAAACATGAGAGATCTGAGAATTTGCTTATTAATTAACCACTACCAATAATTGTATATGCTGGTTTGGGGCTTTATATTTCTGCTTATTAAATTATTTTCCCATTTCAATAAACTTTTTCATTATATATATATATATATACTTTTTTCTTCTCCCCCTGAGGAAGACTGCCCTGAGCTAATATCCACTGCCAGTCCTCCTCTTTTTATATGTGAGCTACTGCCACAGCATGGCCACTGACAGAAAGCAGAGTGCACCAAACTTAAGCACTAGGCCACCAAGGCTGGCCCATAATAATATTTTTAATGATGATTTAAAGTCTTTATGGACTCTACTTTTTCCAACTGTGAGTATTTAGAATAATTATCTTTTTTTCCTGAGGAAGATTAGCCCTGAGCTAACTGCCGCCAATCTTCCTCTTTTTCCGAGGAAGACTGGCCCTGAGCTAACATCCACAGCCATCTTCCTCTACTTTATATGTGGGACGCCTACCACAGCATGGTATGCCAAGCGGTGCCATGTCTTCACCCAGGATCCAAACCGCGAACCCCAGGCTGCCAGAGCGGAACGTGCACTCTGCCACCAGGCCGGCCCCAATAATTATCCTTTTTAAATCTCATAAGCAATACTGCAAAGAACACCCTTCCCACAAATTTGTATTTTGCGTTTCCATATGTTTCCACAGGAAGACATGCTTGAGGCGCAATTTCAAAGTTTTGTGTAAAAACCTATTTTCACTGCTTCTCCGTGGAATGAAAAGCATTAATAGCATACTAGAAATGGAAAAATGATGGCATGAATTACAAATAGATATTTCTAGTTTTCAGAGGTGGACCTAGCACATGGAAGACATTGTTGTGACTCAGTTTTGTGCTTCACTCAGATGCCCAAAGGATATAATCCAGACCATTCCCTTGTGGGATCTATTCTCCCCTGGAGTTCTAGAGAGAACAAAATAAGTCTTGGTTCAAAAAACAATAGTTTTGAATGAATTGTGTTCTGAACAGAGCTGTTAACAAAAAAATGTATTGGACTTCCCCAACTATGTGAAAATATTTTTGGAGAGATATATATATGTGTGTATGTATATCTCTAAATCCACTGAATAAATTGCCTCAGTAAATTGAATTAGGCTGGAAGCAAATAATACAAAGGCTTTAGTGTACTTTTTATAAGTAGTTAAATATGTATGTTCCTGCTTCATAGTCAATATTTGGAAAGAATCTGATGATGTTTATTCACAAAACAATTGTCCAAAGCAATAACTGTATTTTGAGAAAGAAATTTTCCATAATTGCTAGTTATTAATAAACATCCACTATAAATCTATGTGAAGAATTATATCATAAGGAAGGCACCCAAAAGACCCAGAGGGTGCCTACATGTAGCTAACATTTTCCATTCGATAGATAAACCTGTTGGGGTTTTGCTTGGCTGTATCTCTGAAGACTGTTGTATGACCATCAGGACCATCAGTAATCATTTCAAAAAATAAAATGTCAGAACTTATGCTTTGTTATCTTCTCAACCTGAGCCCTACCCATTTCTGTTGAAATTACAATTAACTTTTTTAAGCCAAAAGTTTTTTTCTGATGATAAAAGTAGTAAACCCACATTTAAAAATTTGGAAATTATAAAAATGCATAAGGAAGAAAATAATGGATCACCCACAATCACATTGTGTGGTGTTACCCTTATAAACATTGTTTCATAATTACTTCTTGTCTTTTTTCTACAGGTTTCTTCTTTTACTATTCATATGCCGGCATATCTTCTTCTGATTTCTTTCCTACCTATTCTTCTCTTAATATTTGTAATCACACTGTATATATAATTTTGTGTGCTGTATTTTGCTTAACCTTACTGATTATTAAAAGCATTTTCATGTTATTAAAGCATTTTTCATTTTTAATTACTACATAAATATTCTATTGTGTAACTGCACCATAATTTACTTCCTCTAATTCAGGATATTTAAGGAGATTTTATTTTTCACTGCATAAGTAATGTTGCAATAAACATTCCTGCTTCCAATTTTTTCTTTTGCATTTCTTATTATTTCCTAATGATAGATTCCTATAACTGGAATTAATGGTCACAAGGTGTAAATGTTTTAAGGCTTCTCAAACAAATTGTGGTATCTACTAATTTACATGATTAAATTTTAATGAAAATATTGATTATAAAATGCATAATAAAAATAAAAATATGAAATATTAATAGATGTCATTTATTAGTTTACACATTAAGGAATCCCTAGATAGTCAATCTATAGAAAACTTCAAATATTCATCAAGTTCTCACCCCAATATAATGCCTCATAAATGACAGCTTTCATTATACCAAGAGATTCACATACCCATGTGTGGCTCACGTTGACCTATGTGTCTGCTACACAAGTTGGTTACCTAGAGTCCCTTGGAAAACTAGAAGAAAATAAAGAGAAAGTCTTGACATTTATCATGATTAAACTACTTTATTTTTGTGAAGGCACGTTTATCATTTTGAAAAAGAGATATAATGGACTCATTCAATATTAAGTCAATCGTTTCAAGCCTTTTTAAAAAACTTCCATTTTCCTTGTTTCTCCTCCAGCAGAAGTGACCTGAACACAAAGAAGGACAGAGAAAGAGTGCTTGTCTGTGGAGAAGTAGGCAGCTAAGTAAGCAGGGGTCTTTGAGAATCTGAATTATCCGGATATTGTTTCAAGTCCTGATACAATTTTGCAGAAACAGATGCATCTTTATCCATTTGAGACAATTAAATTATGCTCATCCCTAAAATTCTATTCTCTGAAGAAATACCTTTTTTGACTTAAATATGGCATATTTTATATTTGCTCATCTTCTCATGCTGCAAAAACATTTAGCTCATAATTGCAAAATTTCACACTTTTTTCTTCAATAATCCTCAGTATTTCATATTACTTAAGCAGATGGGAGTCAAGTTGAACCACCTGGCTTCAAATCTCAACTCCACAGTTCACCAGCTGGGTGGCACAGGGCAGTCGCTTACTTGCTCTGTGCCTCAGTTTTTATCATCTTTGAAACAGATAATTATGGTGCCTGTCTCTTAGGATTACTGTGAGAATTAACTGAGTTAATGCTTGGATCACTTTGTTTACCTGGCACATAGCATTCAATGTTAGCAATCATCATCAATGCCACCAGACATTATCAAGTGCAGGATCCCAGGGACACAACACTTGAGACATAGAACCTAAAAGTACAAAGATTAAGATATATAATAACATGGTGTGGCATATGTTGGGTTCTAAGTGAATGTTACAGGTAAAGGAAATTACAAGATTGCTATGGAGATAGTTATTATTAAAAGATAGTGATCTATGGGGCTGGCCCCGTGGCTGAGTGGTTAAGTTCGCGTGCTCCGCTGCAGGCGGCCCAGTGTTTCGTTGGTTCGAATCCTGGGCGCAGACATGGCACTGCTCATCAGACCACGCTGAGGCAGCATCCCACATACCACAACTAGAAGAACCCACAACGAAGAATACACAACTATGTACCGGGGGGCTTTGGGGAGAAAAAGGAAAAAATAAAATCTTAAAAAAAAAAAAAAAAAGATAGTGATCTATGAGTGGTCTCACAGAAAAGGTGAGACCTAAAGAGAATCTTGAAGAAGAGAGAAGACTTGGCAGAAAAGTGGAAGAGTATTTTAAACAACAGATATGTTGAGAAGCTGTTGATATATTCTGGGAATGAATAGGCTAGTTAAGCTATCTATCATAAAAATGTTTTATCTGGAAAGGAACTAGAAAGTGGAGGGCCTTAAATAGTAAACCACTCAGGAATTTGATTGCCTGTAGGCACCTGGGAACCACTGAGGATTCTGAGAAGGACAAATGAGAGTAAAACGTAAAGGAGGGTAGTCCATCACTAATTTTCAAGATGATTTATATTGGGAAATATTAGAGAAAAAAAGTAAAATAAACTTAATTATGAAACTATTGAAATATGCCCCCCAAAATTATGGGGTATTTTATACTAATGAAGATCTGGTCATTCATATTCTTTCTCCTTGATAATTCTTCTCCTTTGACAACTGTAACTTAGGAATAATCTTGTCCAGCCTAGTCAATTGAGTTTAGTTTTAAATTTTATTTTCTTTATTGAAAATAGAGCTCTAAAAAATTTGCTAAACTTCTCTTCTAATATAACTCTTATTCAACAAGAGAGAATAGAACCTAAGGGAATCGATGCACATAATTTGAGAATTCAGATATCTAAAAATATCTTATTTGTAGTTCAGAGGCTACCAGCACAAATACAGTGAGTCTAGAGTTATGGGAGTACCTCGTAAGCTTGTAAAAATTAGGGTCAATAGAGTTGACTATTTGGGTAGCAGCTCACCCACTGTGCTCAGATCTCAGAGGTTGATTAGGAGTTTTCACACGATCTTGGGAAATTTGAAAAATGGCTCATGATAGTAAAACCCAACCAATTCAGAGACACATCTAGAAAAGACTATGGAGCATTGGTCTATAAACCTTAGGGAGACAATTAGTAATCAACTGTCTCTTTTTAATGCAGAGGACTTGGTAGTTGGATGTGATTTTTTACAACTCTGAAAATAAACACTGGCCACTGTACCTAAACAGAAAAAAGAAATCAGGATATTGATGAACATAAAATATTAATTATAATGTATACAATATGTTCTATTTGTTTTTATGGGGTTTTTTAACCCCATATGGAAATTTCTTTTTACGAGTAATGTGAAATATTTTCTTCTCCCTGAAAACTCTTTTACCTTAAAAGCATAAAGAGATTGGTGTAAAGGAGGTGGAGAGACATGTCTATTTTTCAAGCCAAAAAGAAGCCTCGTAGATATAATTCATTCTGAAAATGAATTGAAAGGCTATTTTTAAATCCTTCTGTTAATGTGATTGTGCGATATTGTGACACTTTGCTACTGAATTACTATATGACCCTGGAAATTCTCTCCATGCCACTAAACCTCAGTTTCCTAATCTATAAATGAAGGTAAAAACAGCAAGAGAGTGATGAGGGCACATTCCATTAAATGCTTATAAGGCTTTTTGCAAAATATAAAATGTTGGTAATCACTTCCCTAGCAAGAACTCACTTACTATAAAATTATGTGACTTGCTCAGTTCTTTAGAAACTGCTCAGGCCAAGTGGCATTCTCTTCCCTGAATGCATTGTATGTTGAACAGCATCCTCCCTTCAACTAGCAGAGTCTGAAACCAAATGAGTGTTCAATTACTGTGACGCTTCTCTTCTAGGATGATCCCATATTGGATAGGATAATAAGAGTCCCAATTAAGCTGAAATTCTCTGAAGATGTATTTATGTTTTACTAATATGGAAGATTGCATGAGGGGCTATGGATGCTAACCATTGATTAAGTCTGAGTGACTATCACATTCTTTTCACTTTTCATTTCTCTTTCTTCCCATCATGAGGTTTTAGTCATTCTCTGGTGTCCCCAGACTCTACAAACTAACACCAAGCCCCAGAGTTTCCTCTTGATTAAACCCCTGATAGTCCAACCTTGCTCTGCATTCTTAGTCTGCCATTTGCTAACATATTACATGGCCAGCTGAGCCACTGAGCTAGAATAAACAGAATGCACTTTAGCATACAGGGATATTTTGCAAAAGATATATTCTCAAGTCTTGGAAACTTAACTGTGTGTTACCATATTGTCTTCCTTATGCTCCTTCTGTTTCTTAATTTCACACATCACTCTATTCTTTGAAGAAATTTTCCCCCAATGTGTTAACAAACTGAGTCATGTCCTAAATTCTGTGGAAAAAATCGGGAGGGTGGGAGGAGGTTTAGATTTGCAAAGAGCAATCTTGTTTTCTCTCAATAAGTTAACCGACCGGGTCATTCCACATATGAGTTAATGGAGGGAAAAGTGCTTTGAAAACTCCAGAGCCATACAAATATGTGTCATTCCAGGATTCCGTCTCAATTGGGGGCTACAAATGGGTCACATGCCAGTCCTTTTGTATGCACCAGGCTCATTTTAGGTGAAGTTCTCCAGCTGAAGGCATTTCCGCTTTAACAGGTCACTTTATGCTTTGAGTAGCACAGAGGTCCTCATTTGTAGGGAGACGACCCTCAGGAACCCTGTTCAAACTGCTGGAGCTGCGGATGGTCCACTAATCAATTGATCACAAAATCAAAGACTATCTCCATGGATGTTAAAATACATTTGTTTTTTCTAAATCAGTGGCTTTTCTAGTCACGTGGCATGCTGGCCTTTCAGGCTAATATTCTCTCACTGAAACAGATTTTTTTTCTAAGAATGGAGTCTCTCTGATCTCAGAAGTAGAGAATTGAGCTACAACCAAAAACTGTTATTGAAGCCGGTGATTTTTTTCACCTTCATAGTTCTGTGTTTCTCAGCTACATTTTGTGCTGTCCTGACATATGTTAATCAATGCATTTGTTACTACACAACTTGACTATTGCATTTCTCTGGTGGCTGGCTTATCATCGTCTATAATTATTTCAATTCCAATTAATTCTGAACTTCTTTGCAAGGTTATTTACTTGCTTTAAGCAATAAGACAACATGACATCACTTTGATTTCTAAGCATCTGGTCAACTACAAATGTAATTCAATGCCCTCTTTTTTCGCCTGAGTAGTATATTTCAATGACCCTTCTCATTAGATCACTAGTATTAGTGGTCATTGACCTGTCCGATTGAAAAAAAAATGCTAGTGAGAGAAATACTCTCATCATGACAGTCTCAGAGGCTATTGCAGTGACACTAGAAGTAACACTAGAACTCACGAGGGAAACAGATGAAAAACATCCATGAAGGTGAGTTCATCCATGAGTACAAAAAGAGAATCAGACAGTTTTGGTTTAGGACCTGTCTTAGGGAAATAAGAGAAACCTGTTTTGTCCCAGGTATTATTTTAGGTGCTCTAATATCATTAGGTCCTTTCATAGTCACCACAGTTCTTGTGAGGTAAAAATTAGTAGCCCTCCATAACAGATAGGCAAAGGGAGCCTCAGAGAGGAGGTAAAGATAAAGTTGCTCAAGGACACACAACTGGTAAGTGGCAGGGCCAAGACTGGAATCGAGGCTTTCTGACAACAATACCACTACAGAAAGGGCTGGATGTAGAAACAAAATTTTAGAAGTTTATGTGTATCGAGAAGTGGGAATAGTGTACCCAAGAGGTATAAAATGCAAGGAATCAGAATCAAGAAGAAACAAGCCTCAAAATGCAAGTCTTAAAGTGAGGATGGTAACTGATAGGCAGAATAATATACAGAAATGGATCTAGATGGGCCTAGAGTCTTTTTCTGTAAGGAGCCAGTAAACAAATATTTTCAGCTTTGCAATCTATATAGTCTGTCCTAACTACTCGACTCTGCCCTTATAATGCAAAAGCAGCTACAGAGAATATGTAAACAAATGGGTATGGCTGTGTTCCAATAAAACTTTGTTTACAAAAACAGAACACAAAATCTCTAGGGCCATAGTTAGTTTGTAGATCCTCTAGTCTAGATTAATATTTCCAAACACAGGCTGGTACCATCCTCCTAGGAGTTGTTTGGAAATGGAGGGGCAGCCGTTTTGATTATCACAGTCATGAAGCTCAGAAAGAGCTACTGGCATTTAATAGATTCTGGTCAAGGATATTAAAGATCCTGTGAAGATCCTAGGGCAGTCTCATCTAAACTAGAATTTTCCCCACCCTAATGACGATAGCATCGCCATTGAGAACCACTGAATTAAGCAAAGGTGACAACATATGCATTAAAAGTCAAAACCCTTATCTCATTCCAATTCACAGGGATCAGCAATAGGACCCAGAAGAGGTAAGACCTTCTGGAAAGAAGAGGGCCTTTGGAATGAGACCAATCTGCTCTGTATATAGTTTTCCCTCCTAGTATCTGTATGTTTTAAGCAAGTTCCCTGATGTTCTCTGAGACTTGGCTCCTGTCAATAAATAGAAAATAATTATAACTCCCTAATCCAGTTGCTATAAAGATTTAAAGAGAGAATACATGTGAAATGACTAGCATAGGGTGTGGATTGTATAGGCCCACACAATCCAATAGAAATATAATGTGAGCCACATGTACAATTTTAAGTCATCTAGCAGTCATACTAAAAGAAAAAGTACAAAGAAACAGGTAAACATAATTTTAAGAATGTATTTTATTTAACCCAATATATCCAAAATACTATCATTTTAACATGTAATTAATATCAAAAATTATTAATAGGATAGTTAGCATTCTTTTTTCTAAGTTTTCAAAATCTGGTGTGTACTTTACAGTGACAGTACATCTTGATTCAGACCAGCCACATTTTGGTTGCTCAGTAGCCACATGTAGCCAGTGGCTACTGTATTGGATAGCTCGGGTGTAGACTCTGAGTAAAATTACATCCTCGTTCCTTCAACTTGTAACAGGCCACTGACTCCTAGTCCATGTAAAGAGTCCTTCTTGTCACCTACCCTTTTCCCAGGCTTGTGGACAGAGAATAGCCCTTGCCCGGTGCCCCCCCCCCACCCCCACCCCCCGCCCCGACCCCGACCCGGCCTTACGGAATGAGGTCTCCCAATGCCTCCCAAGTTTCAGTTTGGAAGCACTTCCCCGACTGCACTGCCCAAATTTAACTGAATGCAAAATTAAAACAAATATACTTTCTTCACGTGAAAATCCCGATGGCCAAGAAACAAATACAGCCAGAAGGACTGTATTTGGTGGTGCCTCTTGAGCAACCTCTATATTGAGCAATTTTCTACAATAAATTCTGATTACCCAGGAGTATCCTGTAATTTTAATATTCTAACTCCCAATAAGGAAATACTTTTCAGAAGTCTAGCAGAAGGGTAGTGAGAGTCACATAATTCGTTGAAAATGATTAAACAAGCCCTGTTGGTGGCCCATTGATGTTTATGATTAATGTAGGTTTAATCATCCGCATGCCAGCAGAATTCAGCTCTTCTAATTTGTTTTTTTCCTTACCGAAACAAATGAATTCCTTCCCTGTTAGTGTTTTGAATCTTGTTAGTCAAAGAAATTATGAAAAAAATACACATGCACATGGGTGGATATATGTTCTAAATGCCTATGTCGTAAACTTGTCCTCATTATGCTCATGTGCCCCTATGTTTAATTTGGCATAGATAGTTCAAGACTAAAAGATGGAAACTCAGAAGTTATCCCTCCTTTTCTTTCTCTAATTATTTTGAGCTGAATTCAGTGAAAATGAATATGAATACATTTCTAGCTTTTAAGATTATGGAGGTGCCTAAAGCTGGCAGCAACTTTCACTGAAGCAGATGCTGTGAGCCAAGCGGCTTGACTCTGCAGGCTCCACACTGACTGGTTGAAGGTGGCACCACTTGGAGACAGGCAGGTCTTTTTGGGAACATCAACAGTTCAGGAAAAATGCTGTTTGTTTGAGTCAGTTTTCCACCCTAGTAAAACCCTGCCTCCTCCGAAGACTTCCTTTTTTATCTTTTTGTTTGTTCGTTTTGAATAAAAGGCAGAATGAGGAAGGATAATATTTGCTTAATTAAAAGGACTTTTGTCCAAAAATTTGCACCTCCAAATATAATGGTAGTTGTACCAATTGATGCAATTGGGTCAGATTCTATCAACCTCCCAAGCCCTCACCTTGCAACTGTCTCTGTCACATACACTCATGCACACACAAACATCAAAGCACCCCAACAACTATTGGTTAGGAAACAGAAGAACAAATATTTTTCTAAACAAGGTACTATGTGACAGTTCCTGGAAATATTGATCTGGTAAAAAGCAAGAGAAGCTAATGAATCTCAATCCATATGGTTTGCTAATGAGAGTCTTGCAAAGGCTGGAACACCTATTGACTAACCTGTTTAATATCTTAAAGTCAGCACCTCCACATGGAAAATGTCCACCCCACTGCCTATCCAGAAGAATAATGTCATTGTTTGTTTCGCACATGCCAGGAGGAAGTCTCTGCTGATTCCTTAGATGACAAAGGTGCAGCAAGGGCTTTCTCTCTCACTCTTTGGCAACAAGAAAGCTGCCGCTCCAGAAGATAGGGTCCTTCCCCCTCCTGCAGGTAACTGTCAGTCAGGCAGGGTGTGAGGTATGATAATTCCATCTGCGCCATTCGGATCGTCAGCTGCATTGTTCTGCTCAGTGTGCTACGGATTGTGAAAAACAACCAGGACGGATGATTTTAAGTAATTGCTCTGACAAAGACTGATAACTACAGTAACAACAGTCCGTTATAGTTAAGGAGTAGCCTTGGCATATGGTCTACATTTGATGTAGGAAGGAGAGTCGGGGAGAGGAAGGAAAAAAGCTTTATAATTTTACAGATTGCTTTTTGTTTTACAGTGACTGAGTTTTCTTTTCCTTTATTGATTTGGAAGATATCACCAATAGAAGCCTGAAAAAAAATCTAAATATTGTTACAGAAAAAGAAATTCAAAGAACATATTTAACTGCTATTAAGATAAACCATAAAACGATTAGGATTTATAAGACCAATAATTATTCATTGCCACGGGATTTAATTGTTCTGTGTATTGGGCTTTGTTTTCAACTTTGTGCATTCAGTGATCACCCTTTGTGAAATTCCAGCCATTCACTGATTGCATGAAACTATTGCATTTATTTTGAAAGATGAATCATTCACACTGGTGACTTACCTTCAAACTAGTCTGATATTTCATTCATGAAAAATACTTTAACAAAAATTATTCGATTTATATATCTGTTATAAAAGATTGTATGTCTAATATTCAATGTAATAAAATAGAGATTTATCTGTTTTTGGGTAATGAAAGAATAGTAAAAATAATCACAAACATATTTTACACAAACACAAAATACACATTTGCCTTAAACAAACTTGAAAAGAGAGATCTGTTTACTTTGCCTTTGTAGCTACACATAAAGAAGCAAAGAAACTAATACGTTTCATTTTTAATTTTTTATATCATTCTTATTTTTAATTTTTTTTATAATACTCAAGAAGTGGCACACAAGATTATATGCAGAGCAATGAACTAGAAAGCTGCTTCAAGAATAACTGAAATGATAGTGATTTTTTAAAATAAATGGTAATATGCTCAATAAAATAGTTCAATACCAGATAAATAGGAAAGTCTTTGGAATAAAAATTAGGGTAATAATTTAACACTGTGAAAAGTAAGTATGATAAAGTACTTCTGAAGGACATCAATTACTTATACGTGTGTGAGCTATTGTTGGGCACATAATGGCTGATCCATTTGACAGCAAAGTCGCACTGCTCCCAGTATTTTAACTCATTACTTTGTAAATCTCTTCCGTGATACCTTGAGAAAAAAAGGTGCTATTTTAAACCTACTCTTATTTAATATTAATTAGTGTTAAGCAAAATAATTTTCACCAATTATTACTTAAACAAAGGAAAGTGATGGACTAACTAATATTTTCCAATATGTTTGGGACTAGCTAATGCTCTAGAATTTTCAACAGGGTTATGAATATCACCTTCATTTCCAGAGGAGAAAATGAGACGGGCTGGGAGTGGGCCACGTGTGCTGTGAGGCTTTAGAAGCTATTTCCATGTACTAAGAAGTCTGTGAGTCTAGGGAAGTTTAGAAAAACTGAGGGCCTTTTTTTTTTTTCGGTAATTTGGGTCATGACCTAGCTATGAAAAAACGCAAGTCACTTTGTAATTTGACCTTCCAGCTATTGCAAACCATCCATACTAAATAAAATTGTCTGCTGGGAAAACTGGTGATTATTCAGGAACACTATGGTGATTATTTCTAATAGCACAGCTACTTAGGATTTTTTGTTTCTTAAAATCACTCTTCTCAAATATACTTGTCATTCTCCAAACACACCCATGCTTCAAGAGCTGACTGCTTACACATTTAGTTGAATAAGCAAATTGGTCATAATTAATTCAAATTAAATGTCTTCCTTTACAACTCTTTGAAAATCTTTTAGGTATAATATAGTACTCAGATTTTTTTAAATCAAATGCAAATTCTCTTAATGAAGTATGAACTATACATATTCATACTAAGGATAACACTTTATGAATTTGCTGAACCTAAAACCTGATTATTTTGCCCTGGACATTAAAATCAGTTGGGGGAGTTCAATTTCATAATTTGTTTTTTAAATACCATGAAAATCATTAACATTTTGAAAAGTGTTTCTAATGTTTCCTCAGAATTCATTCTTCACTATTACACCTGGACAAATTCATAAGTGTGCCAGTTGTCTACTCCTTGTAGGCATTTGGCTGCAGAATGCCTGGATTAAATAACATCCAAGGTCTTTTCCAATAACTTTCTTTTACCTAAACTTCCCATTTTTGGATAAGAGTAGAAGAAAAAAAACTAATTTCAGAAAACTTGTAGCACCTTTGGTAACCCCCGAATTTTGATTAATTGTATTTTAATCTCCTCTAAGGACCTTGAACATACATACAAATTTGCAGAATGTAGTTAAGAATTTAAATCATTCTATATTCTGAAATTCGTTTAACTCAGCCTTTTTTTTTTAATTGTTTATTGCATTATAATCCATACCCAAACCTAGAGGCTTTAAACAACAACATTGTGTTATTTCTTATGATTTTGTGGACTCAGAATTCAGGCAGGGCTTAGTTGGTTGGTTCTTCTGCTCCATCTGCCATTGACTGAGGTCACTCAGTCAGCTGGCTTTAGCTGCCACTGAGCTGAGCTGAAGCATCCAAGATGTCTGGCATTTTAGTTCTCCTTCACTGGGCCTTTTCACTCTCCCCATGTGATCTTTCCTCATTCAGTAGTCTTGCTCAAGTTTCTTTATATCATGGTGGCTGAATTCCCCAGTAAGAGGAAGCTGTCAGTCCTCTTAAAGGTTAGGCCCAGAACTGGCACTGTGCCACTTCTGCTACACTATATTGAGCAAACCAAGTCTAGAATCTACCCTAATGGAAAGAGTGCTCTGCTCATATAGGGAAGGAAGGAATTAATGGCAGACATCTTTAGAAATTAGCTCCACACCTCCTAAGAAATCATTGGTCTATTTGTCCAAGTTGAAAAAATATTTCAGCCATACAAAATGTAATTGATTTCCTTAATTTCATTAGTTATCATCATGGAGAATGGTAGACTAAAAGAATATTTGCTTTGTATAGTAAACTTTTGGTCCATCTATACCTGTCTGTATTTCTTAATGATTTGTTTTTATTCTCAACTTTATAAGATGTTTATATCTTTTTAACATAAAGTACAATTAATCTCTGAAGAGTAATTTCTAACAGTGTTTCCCAAGAAAGCTAACTGTAACCAAGCATATAGATTTTAATGTTTTGAAAAGTAAGTTTAACTTTGGGTTTTGGAAAGATTAGTCTCTCTCTCTAGGCAGCTGAAGAGCTAATACTAGCAGCTTTTTCCTTTTGGCCATTTTCAAGATCAGCTTTCAAAACACTTCATCATGTTGTGAAGCACATTATTCTCTAGGCCTGTTCGTCGTATGGGTTGATAAGACCAGAGTCCACTTGTTTTATAAAATCATATGTGGCCTTACTCTGCTCTCGTTATTTCTCAAAAATACAAGTGTTTAAAAGTTATTATTCCAGGTTTACTTCTTTCTAGTGGTGTCTCAGAGCTTTTTATACATGTCAGGTTCAAAATCAATTCTAAATATATTAATAAATAAATGATTTGTTTACAGATTCTCCTCTGAAACAATTTTTGGTGCTTCATCAAAGGAAGGAAGCCATACATCAGAATATTTCCTTGGCACTATACAGATTTGGGTTTAAAATCCCGCTTTTGCCAGTTATAAGATATATGGCCTTTATTAATTTTTAGAATGAAAATACATTCACCCACTATGTAGGGTTGTAGGAAGGATTAAATAGACGGCATGTGTGAAATTCTTAGCTTAGTCTTGAGACATGGCACTCAGTGAGTGGCAGCTTTTAATATCAAATTCTTTCAAGTCAAGAGTTTTGGCAAAAAATCACCCATTTTAGTTGGTTTGCTTGTCAAATATGTGGATGTAAAAAATGATGATTGTTTCAACTTTCCTAAGCCTCAATAAGATAGAAACTTTGATTAATTTTCTTCTTCATTAGAAGAGATATGTTCACAACCACTAGACTCCCAAAATGCTTCCTGATAAAGGGGTGTCAAACATATTTGGAAAATATTATATACACTTAATTCTCTCACAGAGAACCATAATGTATATTAAAGGCTCTAAAATACTTTGTGTAAAATTAAGAAATTATCCTTAAATTATTTAATTCAGTATTTAACAAACTTTAGTAAAATCTAAATGCATAATTGTCAAACTGAATCATGAGATTGAAAATAATAATCAACCCACTATATAGTCTATGCCCTTTGAGGCCTGTTTTGTCGTTGTTGGTTTTTAATTTTTTTCCCCCACAGATGAGGCAGTAACATTTCAATTTGGGGATACCCAGAAATCTCAATCTTACACTAAATACCCAATGAATAATTTACATATTTTAAGAGGTTCAAGACAATTCAGGGTCATTATTAAACATCAGTTCTTATATTCTCCTAGTAAACTTTAATATATTGTGTAAGGTTACGTGCTCTTAAACTAAAAGTTCCTGGACTACTATGCTTTAATAGTTGAGAAACATCTATATATATATATATCTGACCATAAGAGATAAGACATATAAATATCTAGATCTATATATCTATTTATCTCTCTCTCTATATCTTATATATATATCAGGTCAGCTTTCTTAATATGTCTGCTTTACAGTCTCCCTCCTCAACTGCTTCCTGGTATTACTGAAATTTAAAGAAAGACACAAGATATCCAGGAAATCAAGTGATCTATCTTGTTGAATCAATAACCTCAATTTTATACTCAAAATGAATCCTATAAACTCTGCCCAGAGCATAGTTGCCTAACCCATAGAACGAAATGCTAACGTTTTACAACAGTTGTTTTCCTTAATTTCATATTCTCTTTCCCACCACTAATTCATTAAGTCGTAACTTCAAAGGCCCAAATACTTCATATTCTGACATATATCACAATATCTATTACTTAGTAGTTGCTCTGCAGAATTGGACAGATAGATGGATAGATTAGTGGCTGAGTGGATGATAGGTAAATGGAAAGAGGGAAAGAAGAGAAAGAGAGACAAAGAAAGGAAAGAAAAGAAGGAGACAGTGGAGGAGAGATAAAGAGGAGGGAGGAAGGACAAATTTACAGGTTCATAACTGCTCTGACGAATCATTAGAAGTCTACACAAAATTAGTCAAATGTCCACTTAAGTTAAGAACCAAATAACAGACCCAGTGATGCAAACTGACATGCATAAGGACAACGTCTAGAGAATGAAATGTACAAATAAATTGATTATTTATTTGTTTGTTTGCTTCTCTCATTAGAAATAAACTCTTTGCTCGTAGGGTCAGTGTCGTAACATAGTGCCTGGCACAAAGGTAGTACTGTTTATGTCAGTTAAATGAATAACTTCATTAATTATATATCATAAAACATATGGTTTCATCTGAAAAAGATTTGTCAAGCAATCAAAAGAGAAAAGGAAATACTTTGAGTGAACAAACTTCACATAGTTCCTATATTTAGGAATCCCATAAAGCTCTGCTATCTTCATTTTCCTGTCCACATTTTTGTGGATGGAGTAGTCCTTTAAGAGTGAGTCTCAAACATTGTGACATTTTGCTCCTTAGAACAAACTTTTCTTTCAGTATGACAGAAGACATCAGTTTTAAGGAAATATTTGGGTGAAACATTTCATCTGAGGAGTCAATTTAGCTGTGTAGAAATAGCTACTCACAAGTGCATGCATTGATTTATTCTTTTTGGAGACATTTGTCTAACACAGGTTAAGTCAGAATAAGTCAATGAGGGAGCATGTAAATTTGAATGACAAACAGAATACATGTCTCATTATGTGGAGATTTTTCCATAAGAATAACACTTGTTAAAAAAAAAAAACCCCTGTATTCTCGACTTTTACAGAAAGAAAACAATAACTCTCTCACAAACTTCGTGCATTAATTTTGCTGTATTTCCTATGAGATAAAGCAAGACCAAAATTTAAGTATTGAGAGTTCAAGACCATAAAAGGGAAAATAATGAGAGGACATGGCTTTCTTCCTCCTTGGATTTCCTTAAAAAAAAAAAATTTTAGAGCATTGTCTTCTTAAGAGAATAGGATGTTTAATAATACTTTAAAAATACTCTAATTTAGCTAACATAAAGAAATGAAGGGGAAATGGTTGAAAACTTCATGTGCAAAAGGGGGAAGAGGAACCAAACATTCACACACAGTATGCCAGTTACAAGTTAAGTCCTCTTAACTTATTTTACCATTTTTTTTGTTCAAGTAACCTATTTAAAAACACATCCATGCATAGATTGCCCCTATTATTAATAGTAAATGTACATTTCAGCCTGTCAAGTTTTTCTAACCCCACTTTTGCAAGGTTTTTTTTTGTTTTTAAGGAAAAAATAATTTTAAAAGCAAAGGCATTTCCTAGGGCACATGCTGCCAGACACCCAGCATTTATCTTATCTCAGTTGATGACTTTCCTTTTATCCTGAAATGATTTGACAATGACTCTATGATTTCCTGTACAAATTACCCTTTGAAAGTGGCAATGGCGCTTGGCAGCGATCTTCACTTAATTACTGAGTGGATTATTAGCATACGGCTCCCCCCCACCCCGCCCTTCATTTCTTTATATCTTCTAGATTGCGTTGACAGTTCCCTTTCATTGCCTGCTTTAACTCCCTGAATACTAAACATTATGCAGATTGCAGCTGAGAAGTACCCAGGCTACTCCAAACCCCTAGGATGCACCAAAACCTTTTTGATGGAGAGTAATTTACAGGTCAGAAATCAATAGCGTGTCTGGGAAGTGCATTTGCGGTTTTTCTTAATTTAGATTGAGGTGGGGTAGCACGGGGCACTAATCTTCAAAAGTGAATATTCCTCCGCGATCTTTCTGCAAAACAATTAGTTTTGTTCCTTTAATATCTTCTGTCTTGAAATAGACTGAGATCTTGAGATTCTATTTCTCTTATACTTATTATGCTACCTAACTTGGGAGAAGGAGGTTGAAGAGTCTCTGTTTTGAGAAGCGATAAGTTTCACTCCGTGTCTGTCTGTGAAGTCAGGGGGCTGATGAGCTGACCTCCTGGGCATGCGTAAAGTGTTATATATTGTTTGCCACGGTAAGACAAATGCAAATGATAAATTGCAAAGAACTCTTCTCTGCACTTTCAGAAGGAACCTTCTCTTCTGTCTTGGCTCCTATCTTTTGGCACAAATTTGCACATATGTCGGGCATTCTCCATCCAGATCTTTATCCTTTTTTTTTTTTCTCTCCCTGAACTGCATTCTAAAGCACCTTCCGCATTTCCCAGGGTATAGTAGGGACATGAACCACTTCCCATTTCAGCTTTATGGTATAGCTTAGTTTGTTTTTTTTCCTCTCTCTCTCTTTGGGAGGAGAATACAATACATGAGTGATTTCAGGACTTGGTGGAAGTGACACCAAAGCAATAGGAGTCAGTGCGGGTGGGCTAAACAGCTGGGTGCTGACTATGTCATCTCCATTCCGGGACTATCAACCACCAGCTTTATTCTTCTACTGTTACATCTGCTATGAAATTTGGGTTTTCCAGGTGGCAGCCCAACATGCTGTCCAGTGCTATCAGGCCATTTAAATGCTTTGAGCTAATGCTGCATATCCATTTTCTAAACAAGTTAGCAGATACCATATGCAGCAATTAAAGTTTTATTGAGTGGTGCCTGCTTACCATACTGAATTTGGATTGGCTACCATCTGTCTCAAAGCCTGTGGTACCATCCCTGTTGCTTGAGAGAGCATTTGTAAGGATAGAAGATTTTTCTCAAATTCTGAAGAAGCTGTTCTCATTATTTTTTACATGCAAGTCCACAAAAGTGGAATTGGTACAAATGAAAAATACTAGGCAATTAAAAGTTAGGACCGAATGCATGTTTTTGAGTGGTCTAGGTCACTACACCAAGAAAACAGAAGCATGTAGCTTCCACCCTGGCTATTTTTAATATATAGGTCTTGCTGAATATGTTATTTTCAGAGAGATCTTCTACGGGAACCCAATGAACCAAAATTAGGACTAGGCAAAGGACGTGGGAATTGTTTTGCATCTGTAAGAATTAATGCAGTTGTTCTCATTTTCTAGGAAAATTTTACCCGGGATCACAGGGAAAAATTAAAATATAAATTTACGTTTTACTCACTCTACTGACAAATCTCTCTGGAGACAAAGCTGTTTAAGATTAATCAGAGCTGAAGAAAAGGCTTTGAAGAAAGCATTTATTAAAACTTAAGTAATGCTTAAATACTTGAGCTATGATATTTGACAAATACATTGTTAATGTTTGATGTTTTCTCATACATATTTATCTCTGTCCCTTTGACCTTCATAACTGCTGAGGGGGAAAACACATATGACAGTGATATTCAAAACCTCTTCAAAATTTTAAAACAACTGCCTGAGATTTAGTGTGGTCTAAGAGAGTAAGGACGGAGACCAAATCTGTTGACAAACTCTTGGCTATATAGATCTTGGATATGTTGTTTGATATTTCTGTGGGTACTTTTCTCCCCAGGAAAAAATGGATATATCAGAGCCTATTGATTCTGTCCCTTTTGACTAACTTGAGATTTCCGAGCTGAGGCTTTGAATATTTAAAGTAGTTGATAAATGAGAAGAGAAATAGCAATAGTTTTTGTACTGGCTTCATTACATCGTATGGTGACATCGTTCATTATAGCTTCCTCACTATTCAGGTCCTAGTGAGCACTGTCAAATTTCACGAGTGACAAGTTCATAGCATCATAGGCTTAAGCCTTGTCTACTTAGAGGAAATGTGATGTGCTTGAATGAAAACACTGACTGTGATTCAGAAGACCTGTTTGCTCGCCTCAGAACTGCTATTCACTAGCTAGGAAAATCACCAGTCTCTTTGAGTCCTGTTCTGTAAAATAGAGCTCAAATTCCATGTCCACTTCTTTGCATAATTGTGAGATTTAAAAGATCTCTGTAAATAGTTGTTGAAATATAAAATGAAAATAGTTTGCAAATTGCAAAGTGCTGTCACAAATCCTTCCCACTCTTCAACTGAAGGTCAAATGTTGTCTTTCACGAAGGCTTAAATAACAAAAACCTCCATTCCTCCTCTGAACTCAAATAGTAATGTGTCTGTCTAAAGACACTCTTTCCTATTTCTTATAATCTAAGAGAAGATATCCACAACAGCCCTCTAAACCTTTGCTATTTGATGTGTGTGCTCCATGGAACTGAAGCATCAGCATCACATGGGAACTTGTTAGGAATTCAGAATTTCAAGACCTGCTATATCAGAGCCTACATTTAACAAGATCACCAAGCAAGTTGTATGAACATTAAAGTTTGAGACACTCTGTTCTATATAATAATTCTGATTCTCAGGAAATTCCTTTTTTTATAATTAAGGTATTTACTATATGATCTTGTGAGACTTTAAAAATTACTAGCACAACTCTAGCATTTTGAGAATAAAAGAAAGCAAATCCAAACTGAGATTCATGTAAATTGAGATTTGCATAAGATTAAATGTCTGGATAATTCACCCATTTATTCATTCAGCAATTATTGAGTGCCTACTGTGAACTAGACACTGTAGTAGGCGCGGAGGATTCTATTTAGAATAAGACATATGCCCAGTATCAGAGGGCTTGCAGTCTGGTAGGGGCAAACGAAAGTTTTCTCACTCCTATCAGGTGTTCCTTTAGGCATACTATAGAAATCTTCTCTAAGGGTGTCTGATCCTGCCTAATTAATCTTCACCTTTGTCTTACATTTCTTCCAGACTCACATATTTATTTGTCTTCACTGCTGTGACATTGGAAAATCTCTGCTTAATGAATTTGGTGAAATTGTGTCATTCTTTGGTTACTCATATGTAAGAGCTAAAGGGCTTATTGGCCAGCATTGTATCATAGCACTGGCAGACCCATCTTACAGATGTGCTTTTCACTGCTTCTTAAACCCTTGCCCACGCTAACTTAGAATTAATAGTATTATCATACAACAATAATAATGACTAACATATATTGAGCCTCACCATTTGCCAGGCATGATTCCAAGTGTGTCACATGTATTATCTCATTTAATCCTCACAACTCTCCTATGAGGCAAACATCACCCCCTCTTTACAGCTGAGCCGACTAAGGCACTGAAAAATCAAGTAAGAGAGTAATAGAGATGCATTCAAATCCCAGGCAGTCTGATATAGAAGCTTATCATTCTATATAAAATCTTAAGGAAATTGTTGTGCCTTTTGGTATGGAAATAATTTCCAATAGGACAGGTTGTCACTAATTATGTGTTCTGTTCTTTCCATCCTGAAACTGGCAGATCTCCCACCAATGACAATGGAAGTTCTAGACACATTAGTCCCAAGGAGCTCCTTCAAAAGAATTAAACAAACTGATGAAGATCTTAAGCTTAATTAAAATACTTTCTTGCCTGAAAGGTCACTAGAAGCAAAGAGGAACTGCAGTATCAATTATTTATTGACTGCATAATGTTCTTCCTTCATGAACTGTAATTCTCTAATTTTATAACTATAAATATCTTGTAATCATTTTCTTTATTACACAACATTGGATGAATGCCCACGTTGCTCCCTTACATTTTCACTGTAATGGTTTCTTAGAGTGTGTCCTTACCTTTCCTGTTACAGATTCTCATCACTGGCTCTTTTGTCTCTAAATGGTCTAAAAGTGTAGCTAGATCTCAACAGCTGATTAGACTTTTATATAGAGGGTTTGCCATCCAAGTCAAAAGGGTGACTGTAACATCGGTCTAAGAGTTTCTGGCAACCATCTCCTTGCTCGTTACTGCCTCATTTTTACAATTGGACTTGATGTGTTGCATGGACAGAAGCCAAGCCTACAAAACAGTAGATGATCTGACTGTAGTGAGTTACAGATCAAAGTACCTTCTTCTGTTCATTGTCAGTAGGGAGCAATGTATTGGTTGCTTGGTTTGAGCTCTAGTTACTAAACTGCTTGTGTTCTTTGTTTTGGCTCCTTCCTGCTCCGTTTCTCTGATTGTTAGTATCCCTAGAGGAGATAAGCTCAGAAATTGTGTTATATAACTGAGTATGGATGTAATAGCAAAGTTTTATAGTGCCAACAGTACTACTGGAAAATAAAGTCTAGGGATTATTTACACCTTCATTTGTCCTCTTCTTCATGAGGTGAGGCAATCAAATGCTGCATGCTCTACTGTCAAGGTCTCCCCAACATTAGAACATCCAAAGGATGTATTTAGTACACATTGCCCATTTGAAATAGACACATTTCTGGAACCTCACTATAACACTGCTCACTCTACTGAAAAATTCCTCTGAAAGCCTGGACCAGTTCCAAGAGGATTACGTAATTGCATACCAAAATATCTTATAAGATAGTTGTACCATAAGAGGTCTCATGGTTACATGCCCCAAGGTAATGTTTTACATAGAAATTCCAGGCAATTTCTTTCAATGAGCTAAAGATATCAGTCTATAACCAGTAGCCATTTCCCCCTCTTAGCCTCTGCTTACAGGGTTTGTCATGGATTGCAACTTTGCCCTTGACTCTACAAAGAACTTTGTTCAGATCTTTTGTTGTTAGTTTGATTTGCAGCTACAAAGATTCTCAACAGTATACTGCATTGCTTCAAAATTTTCTTTAGAGAGTTTCTGTTCACCCTATATGCAATCTCTTATTGCTTCAACAATAATTTACTAGCAAATGCTCTAAGAAATACCAAAACACTCATGATCAAGATCCTTCGAGTATTTCCATTGACTAAAATATACCATCAGAACTCCTTAGGCTAGTTTTAGAGTTTCTCCAAGAGCTTGCAACCATCTCTTTCTAGTTGTGATTCCAATTTCTTCCTTCCTCCAACTCTCCCCTTCAATCAATTGGAGCTACTTACTCCCTGTAAGTAATAAAATGAAAACAAATGAGACCTGAGTCTGGCAGGATATATTAGAAGCTCACTAACTACCAAGGTTGGGAAATAGTCTGTACCCGTGTCTGAGGACTGGTGGGTAGACCGAGCCCTGGGAACTGGTGATTACACGCTCTGCAGTGCCCCTGCCTGACTCCCTTTGGATGAGATCAGGTGACTAAGTGGCCTATCTTACAGTCCCTAGAACTCAGGGCTTCTGTCAGCATCTCTAGGGAATGGAATACTGGGAGGAACCTCAGAAACCAGGCTTGGGTCTCCTTGACTTATATGCTTCCTTCCCTCCAGCTTGACCTTGATTTTCCTCTAAGAATCTCTTAAACTTCCTCATATAGATTCTCTCTATGAATTCAGATTGAACCTAATAATAAGAAACATACTTTTCCCAGAATACTTATTACTAAATCCTTGATTAGGCATGAATTTGATCCATGTTACTGTGATTTGTGCTCTTGGATATGGCACTGTGTGTATTTCACATCCCCCCCTTCTGTGCCACTCCTTGCAATTCTTCGATATGTTTTCCCTAACCCCCTCTTGAACACTACAGGTCAGTCTCCAACCTAACCCTTCCTCACACTGTTTTCAGTATCCAACTTACCAGGGAGTGAGGTCAAGACACTTACAGCAATAAACAAAGTGTGTGTGCCTCAAACTCAACACACCCACTATCAAAGTACCTGCTTACCCACTCAAGCTCCATATTGATAAGTAAAAAGATTTTCACTCACTTCAAATTAGAAGCTTCTTTCACCCTTATGAATTATATTCAAATCCTATCAATTCATCTGAGAAACTGAAGTAGAACCCTGAGCTCAAAAGAGGAAAGCAGAAAAAATCTAAAAGTCTCTGTGGAAGACATATAATTTTTGGACAATATAATTTATCAGCCAATATGATTATATGAATTATATCCAAGTCCTATCAATTATCTCTCCCAAGTATCTCTTGAATTTGAATTGGTCACTACCTCACCACAACTATTAGCTCACCAGATGAACATAAAATCTCTCCTCTAGAATATTGTAAACATTACCTAACTTGACTTCCTGATTTTACTCTCTTAGAATTCATATGTATCCTTTACCCAGATGACTGTCAGGCATCTCTCTGGATCACTGCAGTAATCATGATTAATTGTTGCCTTTGATATACATTCAGTGTTGCCTAGAAAAGAACAACCAAACTCTAAGGCAGGAGGAGCTAAACTCAACTCACCTCCCTAGCCTTATCCTGTACTACTCCACATGCCTGAAGACTACCGAGATGATCACATCTACATACATTTTCCTCATTCTGTTGCCTCGGCCTAGAACGTCCTCCTCACTTTATCTTCCTGACAAACTTCCCCTCATCCTTCTAAATCAGTTTCAAATGTTAGCTCTTTTATGCAATAACCCCTGATTACATCTGATAATATTATGTCTTCCTTTCCTTTACGTATACTTAAAATGTGTTTTATATGTCTCTATGTTTTTGTGTATAAGGCAAGGGAAGTGACACAATTACAAGATTGTCAGACTTTCTTACCAGTGGCATCTTTAATCAAAGAATACATGGTTAGAGTTTTGGCATTAGGATAGGTCCTTCACAGTCAATACTTAAGACGCATTGCAATGCAAGC
Source organism: Equus asinus (assembly GCF_041296235.1). Taxonomy (NCBI): domain Eukaryota; kingdom Metazoa; phylum Chordata; class Mammalia; order Perissodactyla; family Equidae; genus Equus; species Equus asinus. The sequence goes on along the minus strand of NC_091801.1, from coordinate 39,194,384 downwards.
TGTCTATTTTCCTCAGAATTACGTCTTCCGCAGATAGTCTTCTGCTCAGATGCCAAAGTGTCCTACCTGGGAAGTCTGAGCTGCTTGGAAGAGAAGAAATTTGGAGTATCTCCAGCTGAGCACAAAAAAACCTGTTCATTTGTTATTGATAATCTAAAAGTTATATATCTTCCAGGGAGAATTTTAGACTTTTTTCTGCTTTCTTCTTTTGAGCTTGCAATTCTGCTCCAGCTTCCCAGACAATAATCATTATCAGCCAATAACATTAATTACTGCAGTAATTGAACACCTTCATATATAGCAAGCACTAAATAAGTTCTATAATCGTCATAGCATCCCTATGAGGTAAACAATTTTAACCCTAATTTTTGGATGTAGAACCTGCTGGGGAATTCAGCCAGATAGTGAACTGAAATAGTAAATGATGACTAGTGGATAGTCTGTCTAACTCCAAAGCCTGTGTTCTTAACCGCACCACCAGGCTGCTTCCTTGAATCAACAATTCATTAACTAACAGCGTTATTATTTTTATTATTGTTCTCTATGTGTGAATACATCTTGTCACGTTTGTCTTCATGGTAGAGATCCAGTGACATACCGGGAACTCCTTGTAATTTATATCACATTGACTTGTCATGTTAAACATATAAGACACTCAAGATACTTCCACTAAATCCAGGCAGTATTATTTGAAGCTTCACAGACATTTGAACTGCCTCATTATTTTGTAGCATTTAAGTCAGTTTGAGTTTAAGATCATCTTGTGACCTTGTTGTCTGCTGAGTATATTTGGGAAAATCCAAAAATATACTCATTAATCTTATTTAATCTGGCAGCATGAGGAAGAGGAGCATTTTAATTGTATTTTCACTCTCTTAACATTTCTTCATGGATGATTTTAAACATATTCATAAGTGGAGAGAAGAGCACAATAAATTCCCATGTTCCTATCCCCCAGCTTTGACAACTAACTCTTGTTTCACCTCTAACTTCCCGTTTTCCCCCTCACTGGATTATCTTAAAGCAAATCACAGATATATCAGTTCATTAATACATATTTCAGAATTTATTATTAACGTCCTTAAACGACCACAGTACCATTATCTACACCTAAAAAATTAACAATAATTCCTTATTGATACTAAATATGCAGTCAGTGTTCAAAGTTCCTCAAAATTTGCCTCATATGTGTTATTTTCACAGTTTCTTTGCTCTGATTGGAATTCAGAGAAGGTCCATAATCTTCACTTAATTGATATGTACTCTTAAGTCTCTTTTAATCTGTTTGCCATTTTTTTTTCTTGCAATTTATTTTTTTGAAATCTTTAGCTTTTGTTGTGAAGGTCACCTTCATTCTAGAATTTGATGACTGCATCCCATAGTGTAATTTAGGATATTCCTCTCTTTTGTTTCTTTTTCATTGAGGTAACATTGGTTTTTAAAATTAAATACATTTCAGTGATCATTATATTTTGATTTCTGTGTAGACTACATCATGCTCACCAACCAGAGTCTGATTATCATCCATAACAGTACATATGTGCCCTTTTACCCCTTTTACCCTCCTCTCTTCCCCTCTGGTAACAATCATTCTATTGTCTGTGACTATGTGTTTGTTTGTTGTTTTAAATTTTGTCGGTTTTTTTTAATCTTCCATATATGAGTGAAATCATACAGTATTTGGCTTTCTCTGACTGACATGTTACTCAGCATAATGCCCTCAAAGTCCATCCATCTTGCCACAAATGGCAAGATTTCATCTTTTTGCTAGCTGAGTAGCATTCCATTGAGTATATATACCACATCTTTAACCATTCATCCTTTGATGGACACTTAAGTTGTTTCCAAGTCTTGACTATTGTGAGTAATGCTGTAATGAATGAACATAGGGGTGAAAATATGCTTTTGTGTTAGTGTTATTGTGGTCTTTGGATAAACATCCAGAAGTAGAATAGCTGGATCATATGGTATTTCTATTTTTAATTTTTTGAGGAATCTCTGTACTGTTTTCCATAGTGGCTGCACCAATTTACATTCTCACCAGCAATGTATGAGGGTTCTCTTTTCTCCACATACTCTCCAACACTTGTTATCTCTTATCTTATTAACTATAGCCATTCTGATGAGTGTGAGATGGTACTCATAGTTTTGATTTGCATTTCCATAATAATTAGTGACATTGAACATCTTTTCATCTGCCTTTTGGCCATCTGTATGTCATCTTTGGAAAAATGTCCGTTCAGATCCTCCACTCATTTTTTAATTGGGTAGTATGTTTTTTGTTTTTGAGTTCTATGAGTTCTTTACTTATTTTGGATATTAACCACTTATCAGATATGGGATCTGCAAATATCTTCTCCCACTTGGTAGGTTGTCTTTTCATTTTGTTGATGATTTCATTTGCTTTGCAAAAGCTTTTTAGTTTGATATTATCTCATTTGTTTATTTTTTCTTTTGTTTCCCTTGCCTGAGGAAATATTATACTCAAAAAGATACTGCTAAGGCCAGTGTCAAAGAGTGTAGTGCCAGAGTGACATCAGCATCATGGTGGAATGAGCTCTCCCCTTATACTCTCCCCACTAAGATACAATGAATAGGACATTCATATACCAACAGAAGACATTCACACAACACAAAAGATGTCTGAGAGACCCATGCAGCCATTTGTCTGAAGGTGGAGGTGCTGGACCCCCTGGAGGAAGTGGAAAGAGGTAAGGGGATCTCCTCCTCCTCCCCAATGGTGGCTACCCAGGGCACAGGACTTCACGTGCCTCTGAGAGGAAAGGGGGTGTGGCAGGCCTCCACAGCAACTCCTTTGCTCCCCAAGTTCCCTCACAGTCCATGGGACAGACCAACACAGAGGTAACTAAGCTATCATAGGGGTGTCTTTGTCAAACCACCACCCCAGGAGAGCAGGTAGTTAGGGCAAAGCAAAAATGCCCCTGGGATTATGCAGGCGAAGGAAAGTGTACCTCTCCCCACATGGTGCTCCAGCTCAGTCAATCAGCAAGAGCACCAACACAAATAGAAAAGTAGCAGCTGTGAGTGAGCAAGCTGCAGATGGCAGCGGGCTCAGAATATACAGCTCTTGACCCCCACCAATGGTGGAAGGTGGAAGTTGTAACCAGACACTATCACTATACAGAGGCATAAATCCACACCATCAAAAAGTATGAAAAAATATATTGTCCCCAAACCAGAAGGAAAATGACAAGGACCCAGAAATCAATCCTGAAGGCACAGAAATTTATAATCTGAATGACAGAGCATTCAAAATAGCTATAAAAAAACTCAATGAGTTACAGGAAAATGCAGAAAGACAGTTCAATGTAATCATGAAATCCTTCACAAAAGAGATTGAAACTGTAAAGAAAAACCAATCAGAAATGTTGCAGATGGAAAACACAATGGGTGAGATCAAGAAAAAATCAGGACTCCCTGACTAACAGGGCTAAGATTATGGAGGAGCAAATAAGCAGTCTGGAGGATAGAAATGCTTCAGATGGAGGGAGAGAGAATTAAAACTAAAAGGAAATGAAGAAAATCTCTGAGAAATATCAAGCTCAATTAGGAAATGCAACCAGGATTATAGGTATTCCAGTCAGAGAAGAGAAGGAGAATGGAGCAGAAAGCTTGTTCAAAGAAATAATAGCTGAGAAATCCCCAAACCTGGTGAATAAGCAGGAAATACAAGTGAAAGAAGCCAATAGATCTCCTAACTGTATCAATGTAAAAAGACCTCCAAGCCAAATAGTAGTAAAGCTGGCAAAAGTCAATGACAAAGGAAAAATAACTTACAGAAGAAAATAACTTACAAAGGAACCACTGTCAGGCTCTCAGTGTATTTCTCAGCAGAAACCTTACAGGCTAGGAGAGAGTGGAATTCTATGTTCAAAATTCTGAAAGACAAAAACCTTCAACCAAGAATACTCTATCCAGTGAAAATATCCTTCAGATATGAAGGATAAAGAAAACTTTCCCAGAAAAACAAAAGCTAAGGGAATTCATCGCCACAGGACAGCCCCTACAAGAAATGCTCAGGAAGGCCTTCATACCTGAAAAAAAAAGGAAAAGGGTTACTAAGTCTTGAGCAAGGAGATAAATAGGTAGACAAAATCAGAAAGTTATAGCTCTCTATCAGGACAGGTTAGCAAACACATTGAAGATCAAGGGTAGGAAATCACCAAAAATAAATATAATATCATCATTTAACCACAAACTTACAATACAAGATGGAATAAGTTGTGACAATAATAACTTAGAAAGGGAAGAAAAAAGGGATGGAGTCAGCTTAGTCTAAGGGAATAAGAGTCTATCAGAAAATGGGCTATCTCATCCATGAGATTTTTAATACAAAATTCATGTTATCAATAAACGAATAATCAGAACAGAGACACAAATGATAAAGAGAAAACTAAGAAAACCATCATAGAAAACTACCAACTGAATTTGTATTCCAAAATACACGAGAGAGAAACAAATGAAATGAAGAAAAACCAGAAAATGAGCAAGAAAATGGCAGCATATAACCCTCATATATCAGTGATCACTGTAAGTAAATGGGTTGAATTCTCCAATCAAAAGACACTGTGTGGCAGCATGGATTAAAAAACAAGACCCAACATTGTGCTGCCTCCAGGAAACATGTCTTAGCTCTAAAGACAAACAGTGGCTCAGAGTGAAGGGATGGAAGATGATACTCCAAGCTAATGACAAACAAAAGAAACAGGTGTGGCCATACTTATATCAGACAAAGTAGACTCCATGATAAAACAGGTAATGAGAGACAAAGAGGGGCAGGATATAATGATAAAAGGGACATTCCACCAAGAAGACATAACATTTATAAATATATATGAACCCAACACAGGAGCACCAAAGTACATAGGGCAACTATTAAAAAAACTAAAAGGAGATATTAACAACAACACAACAATAGTATGGGACCTTAACACCCCACTCACATCAATGGATAAATCATCCAACAGAAAATCAACAAGAAAATAGTAAATTTAAATGAAAAACTAGACCAGATGATCTTAATCAATATATATAGAACAATTCAAAAACAGCAGAATACACATTCTTCTCAAGTGTACCTGGAACATTCTCAAGGATAGACCTTATGTTGGGAAACAAGGCAAGCTTCAATAAATTTTAGAAGATTGAAATCATATCAAGAATCTTTTCTAACCATAATGCTATGGCACTAGGAACCAACTACAAGAAATAACCTGGAGAAGTGACAAAGATGTGGAGACTAAACAACATGCTACTAAACAACCAATGGATTGTTGAGGAACTTAAAGGAGAAAGCAAAAAATATCTGGAGACAAATGAAAATGAAAATATACCATACCAATTGATATGTGATGCAGTAAAAGTGCTCCTAAGAGGGAAATTCATAGCAATACAGGCCCACCTTAACAAACAAGAAAAATCTCAAATAAGCAATCTTAACCTATACCTAACATAATTAGAAAAAGAAGAACAAACAAATCCCAAAGTCAGCAGGAGAAGGGAAACAATAAACATTAAAGAAGAAATAAATGAAACTGAAATAAACAAACAAAAACAGGAGAAAGTGTCAATGAAACAAAGAGTTTGATCTTTGAGAAGATAAACAAGATTGACAAGCCCTTACCCAGGCTCACTAAGAAAAAAATAGAGAAGGCTCAAATAAATAAAATTAGAAATGAAAGAGGAAAAATTAAACAGATTTCACAGACATACAAAAGATTAAAAGATTGAAAAACTATATGCCAACAAACTGGACAATCTAGAAGAAATAGATAAATTCTTAGACTCATACAACCTCTCAAAACTGAATCAAGAAGAAATAGAGAATCCGAATAGACCAACCACAAGTAAGAGATTGAAATAGTAAACAAAAATCTCTCAAAAAATAAAACTCCAGGACCAGATGGCTTTTTCAGAGAATTCTATCAATATTCAAAGAAGATTTATTACTATCCTTCTCAAACTAGTCCAAAAAATTGAGGGAGATGGAACACTTCCTAACACATTCTACAAGGCCAACATCACCTTGATACCAAAGCCAGACAAGGATAACACAAAGAAGGAAAATTACAGGCCAATATCCCTGATGAACATAGATGCAAAAATCCTCAACAAAGTATTGGCAAATGGAATATAGCAATCCACTAAAAAGATCATATACCATGATCACGTGGGATTTATACCACAGACACAGGGATGGTTCAACATCTACAATCAATTAATGTGATATAAGACATTAACAAAATGAGAAATAAAAATCACAGGATCATCTGAATAGATGCAAAGAAAGTATTTGACAAGATCAAACATCCACTTATGATAAAAAAAACTCACAATAAAATCAGTATAAAAGAAAAGTACCTCAACATAATAAAGTCCATATATGAGAAACCTACAGCCAATATCATACTCATTGGGGAAAAACTGGAAGCCACCCCTCTGAGAACAGGAACAAAGACAGGGTGCCCACTCTTACTACTCTTATTCAACATAGTAATGGAGGTTTTGGCCAGAGTAATTTGGTAAGAAGAAATGAAAAGAATCCAAATAGGCAATGAACAAGTGAAATTCTACTTAGACAAATAAGACTTTAGAACAACAACTGTAACAAGAGACAAAGAAGGGCACTACATAATGATAAGGGGAACAATCCAACAACAAGATATAACACTTGTAAATATCTATGCACCCAACATAGAAACACCTAAATATATAAAACAATTATTAGCAGAAATAAAAGGAGAAATAGTAACAGAATAATAGTAGGGGACTTTAACTCTCTGCTTACACCAATGGATGGATTATCCAAACAGAAGATCAATAAGGAAACACTGGCCTTAAACGACACATTAAACCAGATGGACTTAGTAGACATGTATAGAACATTCCATCCAAAAATGACGGAATACACATTCTTTTCAAATGCACATGGAACATTCTCCAGGTTTGATCACATATTAGGCCACAAAGAAAGTCTCAACAAATTTAAGAAGATTTAAATAATACCATGCATCTTTTCTGACCACAAAGGTATGAAACTAGAAATCAACTACAGGAAGAAAATCAGAAAAGCCACAAAACTGTGGAGATTAAACAAAATGCTACTGGACAACTTTTGGGTCAATGAAGAAATCAAAGGAGCAATCAAAGATTACCTGGAGACAAATGAAAATGAAAATACAGCATGCCAAAATCTATAGGATATAGCAAAAGTGTTTCTAAGAGGGAAGTTTATAGCAATTCAGGCCTACCTCGACAAACAAGAAAAATCCCAAATAAACAGTCTAATAGTGTACCTAAAAGAACTGAAAAAGAAGAAGAAACAAAGCCTAAAATCAGTGGAAGGAAGGAAATAATAAAAATCAGAGCAGAAAAAAATGAAATAGAGACAAAAAAGAAAAAGAAAAATTAATGAAACCAAGAGGTGGTTCTTTGAAAAGATAAACAAAATTGACAAACCTTTAGCTAGACTCACCAGCAAAAAAAGAGTGAAGGCTCAAATAAATAAAATCAGAAATGAAAGAAGAGAAATTACAATGGACACCTCAGAAATATAAAAGAGTATAAGAGAATACTATGAAAAGCTATATGCCAACAAATTGGATAATCTAGAAGAAATGGATAAATTCTTAGAATCATAAAACCCTCCAAAGATGGACCAAGAAGAAGTAGAGAATTTGAATAGACTAACCACCAGTAAGGAGATTGAAACAGCAATTTAGAAAATTGCAAAGAATAAAAGTCCAAGACCACGTGGCTTCCCTGGTGAATTCTACCAAACATTCAAAGACTTAATACCTATCCTTCTCAAACTGCTCCAAAACATTGAAGAGGAGAGGAGGCTCCCTAACTCATTCTACAAAGTCAACATTATCCTGATACCAAAATCAGACAAGGGCAACAGAAAAAAAGAAAATGACAGGCCACTGTCACTGATGAACATCGATGCAGAGATCCTCAACAAACACTAGCAAATCGAATATAACAATATGTTAAAAAGATCGTACATCATGATCAAGAGGGTTTTATTCCAGGGATTCAGGGATTGTTCAACATCTGCAAATCAATCAATGTGATACACCACAGTAACAAACTGAAGATTAAAAATCACATGATCATCTGAATAGATGCAGAGAAAGCTTTTGACAAGATACAGCATCCATTTATGATAAAAACTCTGAGTAAAATGGGTACAGAAGGAAAATACCTCAACATAATGGTCATATATGGTCAAATATATGGTCATATAGGTCATATATGACAAATCCACAGCAAATCTCATTCTCAACGGAGAAAACCTGAAAGCTATCCCTCTACGAACAGGAACCAGACAGGGATGCCCATTTTCACCACTCTCATTTAACACAGTACTGCCAGAGCAATCAGGCAAGAAAAAGAAATAAGAGGGATCCAAATTGGAAAAGAAGTGAAACTGTCACTCTTTGCAGATGACATGATTTCATATATAGAAAACTCTAAAGAATCCACTAAAACAAAGCTTTTAGAAATAATAAATGAATACAGTCAATTCACAGAATACAAAATCAACATACAAAAATCAGTTGCATCTCTATACACTAACAACAAAGTAGTAGAAAGGGAAATTGAGAATACAATCCCATTTACAATTGCAACAAGAAGAATAAAATATCCATGAATAAACTTAACCAAGGAGGTAAAAGATCTGTACACTGAAAACTATAAAACACTGCTGAAAGAAATTGAAGAAGACACAAAGAAATGGAAAGATATTCTGTGCTCTTGGATTAGAAGAATTAACATAGTTAAAAGGTCTATATTTCTTAAAGCAATTTACAGATTCAATGCAATCCCTATCAAAGTTCCAACAACATTTTTCACAGAAGTACAACAAAGAACCCTAAAATTTATATGGAACAACAAAAGACCCTGAATAGCCAAAGGAATGCTGAGGAAAAAGAACAAAGCTGAAAGTATCACATTGCCTGATTTCAAAATATACTACAAAGCTATAGCACCCAAAACAGCATGGTACTGGCACAGAAACAGACACATAGATCTGTGGAACAGAATTGAGAGCCCAGAAATAAACCCACACATTTCTATATAACAAACTAACAGAAAGAGAACTCAAGAATACAGTCCCATTTACAATCACACCAAAAAAAAAAAAAAATCTAGGAAAAAAATTTAACCAAGGAGGTGAAGACCTATACAATGAAAACTGTAAGATATTATTGAAAGAAATCGATGATGACATAGAGAAATGGAAAAATATTCCATACACATGGATTGGAAGAATAAACATATTTAAAATGTCCATACTACGTAAAGCAATCTACAGATTCAATGCAATCCCAATGAGACTGTTGATGACATTCCTCATGGAAATAGAACAAAGAATCCTAAAATCCGTATGGGGCAACAAAGGACCCCGAATAGCTAAAGCAATCCTGAGAAAAAAGAACAAAGCTGGAGGCATCACAATCCCTGACTTCAAAATATACTACAAAGTTATAGTAATCAAAACAGCATGGTACTGGTACAAAAACAGGTACACAGATGAATAGAACAGAATTGAAGGCCCAGAAATAAAATCACGCATCTACAGACAGCTACTCTTCAGTGAAGGAGCTAAGAACATACAAGGGAGAAAGGAAAGTCTCTTCGATAAATGATGTTGGGAAAAGTGGACGGCCACATACAAAAGAATGAAAGTAGACCATTATCTTTCACCATACACAAAAATAAACTCATAATGGATCAAAGGTTTGAAGGTAAGACCTAAAATCATAAAACTCCTAGAAGAAAATATTGGCAATACACTCTTTGACGTCAGTCTTAGAAGGATCTTTTCAAATACCATGTCTACTAGGACAAAGGAACCAAAGGAAAAAATAAACAAGTGGGACTTCATTAGCTTAAAGAGCTTCTGCAAGGCAAAGGAAACCAAGATCAAAATGAAAAGACAGCCCGCCAACTGGGAGAAAATATTTGCAAATCATATATCTGACAAGGGATTAATCTCCATAATATATAAAGAACTCACACAACTGAACAAAAAAAACCCAAAAATCTGATCAAAAAATGGGCAAAGGATATGAACAGACATTTTCCCCAAAGATATACAGATGGTCAATAGGCACATGAAAAGGTGTTCAACATCAGTGATCATCAGGAAAATGCAAATTAAAACTACACTACTATATCACCTTACACGGGTTAGAATGACTATAATCACCAAGACAAAAAATAAATGTTGGAGAGGATGTGGAGAAAAAGGAACCCTCATATACTGCTTGTGGGACTGCAAATTGGTGCAGCCACTATGGAAAACAGTATGGAGATTTCTGAAAAAATTAAAAATATAAATACCATATGACCCACCTATCCCACTACTGGGTGTCTATCCGAAGAACTTGAAATCATCAATTCAAAGAGACTTATGCACCCCTATGTTCATTGCAGCATTATTTACAATAGCCAAGATGTGGAGGCAACCCAAGTGCCCATCAAGTGATGATTGGATAAAGAGGATGTAGCATATATATACACTGGAATACTACTTGGCCATAAAAAAAGACAAAATCGTTGCATTCAAAACAACATGGATGGACTTTGAGAGTATTATGTTAAGTAAAATAAGTCAGACAGAGGAAGACAAACAGCATACAGTTTCACTCATATGTGGAAGATAAATAAAGACATGGACAAAGAGAACAGTTTAGTGTTTACCAGGGGGAAAGGGGTTGGAGAGTGGGCATAAGGGGTGAAGGGGTGCATTTATATGATGGCTGATGATTAGAAATGTACAACTGAACTTTCCCAGTGTTATAAACTATTATGACCTCAATAAAAAAAAAAAGAGTGTACTGCCTATATTTTCTTTAGGAATTTTATGGTTGCAGGTCTTACATTCAAGTCTTTAATCCATTTTGAGTTAGTTTTTGAGCATGGTAAAGGATAATGGTCTACTTTCTTCTTTTTTGCATGTGACTGTTCAGTTCTCCCAACACTTCTTATTGAAGAGACTTTCCTTTCTCAATTGTGTGTTCTTGGCTCCTTTGTTGAAGATTAGCTGTCCATAGATGTGTGGTTTTATTTCTGGGCTCTCAGTTCTGTTCCATGATCTGTGTGTCTGTTTCTGTGCCAGTACCATGCTGTTTTGGTTACTATGGCTTTGTAGTATGTTTTGAAATCAGGGAGTGTGCCACTTCCAGCTTTGTTCTTTTTGACTCTGTTTTTTGTATTTTCTATGAACTGATACATAAATCTAGGGATTCGATCTGATTCAGTTTCATTTTTTTTAGGAGCAATAATATTTTGCTTCATATTTCATATGGAGAATATTTCCTTGCAGTTATTCTTATCAGTATCTTGAATTGTCCCTTCTTTGTCTGGTGCAAGCCTCGTCATGGCTCGAGTCCTTGTGACACAACCACACTCATCTTTGATAGTGTCCTTGTTTTCTGGTACAAGAAGATGTCTCAGGCTCATCTTACAACTTGCGCTATGAAGCCTTAAAATCAACTATTTGTCCAAGAAGCCCATTTTGAGATGAGAAGTCATATTTATAGGCCCCAGTCTGGGAGCTAGGGATGCTGATTGTTTCTAGATTATAAATTGTTTCCAGGTCTTATTAGTAAATAGAGATTTCTTAAATTTTTGTTATTAAAGTTTTTCTAATTGCATACTTGTTTTATATGTTATATATATAATTGTTTCAGAATAACAATAACCATAAGATTACCAAAAACCATTTAAGTGTTTCTTTTCTCTTTTTTTTTTTTTTTTTTTTGCTCAGAATATACCTCACTAGGGGTAAGAATATATAAGTAAATTACTGAATTTTAAAGTTACTTGAAACAATTTTTTAGGTCTTAATTAAGCCAGCTGCCCAACATACAGTTCATACAGTTCAGCTTATTTGTTTAATCTTGCTTCTAAATTTTAGAGACTCCTTGTTATTTTCATTTTAACTTAACTTTGTCATATGAAACAAAGCTCCAAAATCAAATCAGCCAAAAAAGTTATATTCGGAGAAGTCTAGCTTCTAGTCCTGTCCTCACTCCTCTGTTCCCTTACAGGTAACTATTGGGTTGATTTTATAGCTTATCTTTAGAATTTTAAATTTAACAAAATATATGTATTTATAGATTTTCTGGGGTAAATAACAGAATACTATATAAACTTTTCTTTATCTTGCTTTTTGCACATAACTTATCTTGAAAATCACCCCATAACAGTTTATAAATTCTTTATCTTTTAATAGCTGCACAGTACTCCATTTTGTGAATGTATATGGTCCATTCTATTGATACAAATCATGAGAGGCACCTAAGTTCTTTCCATTGCTGTTGAAAATAGTGCTATAGTCAATAGTCTTATGATTTGTCTTTCTATTATTATCTTTTGGAATATATTTCTAGAAGTTTTATATCTGGGTCAGATGATAAATGCATATGGAAGTTTGGAGATATTACCAAATTTCCACCAATAATATATGAGAGTGCCTTTTTCCCTACAGCCTCACCAATAGGTGATGCTGTCAATTTTGGGATTTTTTTCTAATTGGTATTTCTCTTATTATGAGTAAGGTTAAACGTCTTTTCATATGACTAAGGATTATTTCTATTTCTTTTCTATGTGCTATTTATTCCTATTTCTGGTTCATTTGTCTATAAAGTTTTTATTTTTTCTTCTTTTTTGGAAGCTTTCATTGTATTAGGAATATTAACCTCTGACTGTGATGTTTTATTTTTTTTCACTCTGTCATTTTTCTTTATACATTACTTATGTTTTATTCTTTTATGCCATGTAAATTTTGTTTCTTTCTTTGATTGGCTAATTGATTAATTGATTGATCTTTTACGTAATATGTATCAATCTTTTTCTTTATTGTCTTTGGATTTTGAGTCATGATTAGGAAAGTTTATTCCACTTCCAGATTATGGAAGAAATTCTCATGTTTCCTTTTAGTATTTATATGAGTCAATTGTTTACAATTAGATCTCTTAATTCATGTGGAATTTAGCATAATGGATAGTATGAGAATTAGCTCCACTCTTACTTTTTGTATGGCTATCTAGTTATCTTAATTTCACTTAAATTAGTTGCAAAAAGATGGAATTTTCATTGAGATAGTACTTTATTATATAGTAACTTTCCATATGCAATGTTGCATCTATTTTTGAATTTTGCATGTTATATTAATTTATCTGCCTATATTCATGAGATAATATATATTGCTTTAATTATAGAGGCTTTAAAATATATTTTAATCTGGTAGTATTAGTTCCCCCTCATTTTTCGGGGTTTTCCTAGATGTTCTCACTTTTTATGTTCTTTCAAATAAATTTTATAATCAAATCATCTCTGTCCATAGCAAAACATGATGATATTTTTATAGAGAGTGGATTGAATTTATAAATTAACTTAGAGAGAACTGACATTTTTATTGATACGTCTTTCAATCCAAAACCACAGATATGCCAGTCCATTATTTCAAATCTACTTTTTCGTTTTATAGTTTTCCTCATATAGATCTTGAACATTTCATATTAAGTATTCTATTTTATCATCATCAGATTAGATAGATAGATATAAGTATAGATATAGATATAGATATGGACATAGATACAGATATATGAAATGTTAAGGAATTTAATAGCATTTTCATCTACAACACATTTTCATGTGCCCCATTCCTTTTGCCCACAGCATTACACTACTTTTTATATCACTGACTTTTTCAGAGCATATTAACCCAACCACAAAAGCAATCCTTGTAGAAAGTGAATTATTCAACAGCACAATAACAAATGTAAAGTTCTTAAAGTTCAGTACTTTTTCTAGTTCTTAAATGAAGTGTCAAGATGTATATTTGTAATACTATGAGATACAATGCAAACTATATTCACTTCATTTTCATTGTCTTTTTTTTTCCCCACTTATTCAAATCATCATCCACTATGTTATTAGAAAACCTAAGGAACTGTATCTCAATATACGGATTGGTTTTTTTAAAAAAATTAAAAAATAGAGATTTTGGTAACCTTAAGATAGCACAGATTTGCAACTTTGATCAAATTAACTATGACTTTACTGTTATTTCACCAAATAAATAAAAGTTTCAACTGGAGAACTTGGGAATTTTCTAACAGTTTTTTTAGTCCAGACTAAATTCCTATACCTCCTCTCCTGATATTTTTTGAGTGAAAATAATTTGCAAGGGGGATTCCTGGAAGCAGTCCAGTGCAAACAACCTAGAGAGCTATAATTCTTCATTAAAAATAGGCTAATCTAAGCTTAATTATTCTTTGGCTGATCTTCCTGGCTCCAATCTTATTAATCAGTGCCCACAGATATAGTACAACAAAATAAAGCATTTTCTTCTTCTTAAAAATTTACTTCCAAAACTGTTTTTTCATTTAAAAACATCATGACACCACAATGTGGTAGATTGCTTTGTTGTCCTCAATTGTTTACCATCCTAGCAACAACACTCTTGTCATGACCTCATTCAAGTAGAATGAGCTTTCTCATCCCTTGACTTTGGTCTTCACCACGTGACTTCCTTCAGTCAGTGGCCTGTGGCAAGACGTGACAAAACACCATTTCTGAACCTTGAACTTAAAAAGCCTCATGTTATTGCTTTTGCTCCCTTGCAGCACTGCCATTGACATAAGAAAAATATACTTTGGCTAACTCAGATTCTGACACCCAAGCATGATTCTGACCACCAATTCCAATGTGGTGGGGTGGGGGGTGGAGAGGCAGTGATTTCACCACACCACCAAGCAATTCACTGACACAAGCTGGATGTCCTACAATTCAATTCAATTCTGACACTATCTGCCAGGAGATAGCATCAGATTTCACAGGTTAAGGGCTCAGTCCCACAAGACTGTCCTTGACTTCAGATGCCAATCAGAAGTCCAGGTTGTCACCAGGGCTTCTGACTGATTGGCTCTAGACTGGAGGTTCCAATGACCCCCTTCTTGGGTTCCATTAATTTGCTAGGGCAATTCACAGAACTCAGAGAAACATTTTTACCTACTGGATAACTAGTTTATTATAGAAGAATGTAACTCAAGAATAGCCAGGTGGAAGAGATGCATAGGGCAAGGTATGTGGGGAGGAAATGTGCAGGTCATCCATGCCCTTTTGAGACACTGCACTCTCCCAGCATCTCCATGTGTCCACCAACTGGGAAGCTCTCCAAATCCCATTCTTTTGGGGTTTTATGGTGGCTTCATTATATAGGCATGGTTGATTAAACTATTGGCCATTGGCTATTGATTCAATCTCCAGCTCCTCTTTCCTCCCCTGAGGTCAGGGAGGTGGGACTGAAAGTTCCAACCCTCTAAGCACATGGTTGATTCTCCTAACAGCCAGCCCCCATCCTTAGGTGTTGTCTAAAAGTCACTCCCTTAACATAATAAAAGACACCTTTATCACTCTCATTACTTAGTAGATTCCAAGGGTTTTTGGAGCTCTGTGCCAGAAAGAGGGAGGAAGATCAATATATATTTCTTATTATAGATTACAATATCACTCTAACACATTGAGACAAGGAGGATGAGAGACATATAAAGGAGAGTTGCTCCAGCTGCCCCACAGATCTGCAATAAGTAGAGCTGCCTTAGCTGCTCTAGCCTGAAGAGAGACACATAAATAGGCCCAAACTACATCAGGAGAGCTTCACTTGACCCACAGACTGATGAGGTTATGAAGTGATTGTTATTTAAGTCACTGAATGTTAGAGTTGTATGTTACCTAGCAGTAAATGGCCAACTCAATAATCACCCAAATCTTCAAACCAAATACTGACTTGAGTCTTGGACTTTTTTTTTCTTTTGTCCTCCAAATCCAATGTCATAAGATGTTTGTTCTGCTCCTACAATGTTTCTGCAGTGTCACTTCCTGTCCATTTTCTCTATTACTGCTCTAATTCATGCCTATCATCACATAGCTAAATTATTACAATAACCTTTAAACTGGCGTTTGATTTCTTTCCAGAGTGGTGTTTTGTTTGCCTTGTTCTCCAAATTACAATTTTGGTCATGTCCACTGTTTGCTTGGAAACCTTAGATTAATATCTGCAAAATCACAGCCACTCTTTTCTCACCTTTCTCATAAGGGATTACAGCCATAAGTTTCACTAATGAATCCAAAAAGGGCCTTAGTCTGAGTGTTCCCAACAGCCACTCCCCATTATTACAAACTGTCTCTTTCCTACTCTGGTGCTAGATGACTTGTCATTGTCCAAACGTGTCTCTACCATCAAATTCAGACTCTCACTCCAGACCATCTTTCCAGCCTTACCATCTATTATTCTTTCTCTACCACCACAGAATCCTTCATGTTGGCCTCACCAGCCTAACTTCCCAGTTCCCTAAACAGGCTGTTGCTCTCCATAGTAATGCCCATGAAATTTCCCCTACCCGATAAGCCTTTCAGTCCTCTGGACTCAAGGTCAAGCTGAAATGTTTCCTCCTCTGTGAATATCTCTTTGACATCTTCCACTCCTATACCAAGTTTCCACTCCTCTGGATGTCAGTAGGAGCTTAATCTTGTCAAGTTGACAACGTTACATTTATTTGTATGATAGTATCCCCTGCTGAAGTGTCTCCTACTTTAAAATAGGGAACTTGTACTGCTAACCAGGCCTAGCACAGTACCTGGCACTTAATCGGCACAATAGGGATTGGATAGAAAAAACCACTCTTGTGAAACCATCCAAGTGATACTTGAAAGTCTGCAATGCAATATTTTCCCACTAACTATGATTGTGAAAAGAAGTTTATTTTATTTTTTTTATTAAAAGTCCTTCTCATTTTGCAATTATTCAGAAATCAGAGTCTTGATGAAGCTCCAGGGGTACTATCATGAAGTAGTATAATTTATAAAAGTAAATGAATTTTCAAGGTAGATTTTACACATGTTAATTAATACCATTTAAGAAATACCTGATTTAATGAGAGACTATTGCACATACAAAAGTGTTTTAACAAATTAGAGTAATAGAAAATTGATGCCAAAAATGTGAATGCAATTACCATTTGACCATGCTTATCCAAAAGCCATAGGCATTCAATAGCTTATTCATGTAACAGAATAAAGAAAATAATTTTCAGCTTTTGAATTAATATAATCATTTCTAGCAAATATAGACATTACTATAACAAATCAAATTTATAAAATAAAGGAAAGAAATAGATGTATCATTCAGTGGGTTAAATATAAAATAAAATAAGTGGACTATTGAATGGACATATGAATCTACAGATACTATTTATACCAGAAGTATTAATAAAGTTTGGAAAGAGCAGAAAGTACTACCTGTTCAGTTACCATCACAGTTTATGCTTCAGAAAATAGAACACATGATCTCTCAACATGATTTATGTTCTCCATGTCGTCACTCAACCCTGACGGAATGACCATATACGTTAGCTCAAAGATTCAGGGGCCTGCTTTTCATCTCAAGTGACAGACTTGAAGGTAAAGTAGTGTCTCTTAAATAGAGCTTTTGTCAATTAAACTTGAGGTTCTAGGTTATGATAAGAGTTCACTGAGGGTTTGGAGAATTCAGATAAGGGCAGAACCAAGAGAACAGAAGGTCCAGCTCACATCTTTAAGTATGATTGCTTCTAGAAAGTTAGGAAAAGAGGGAAGTCTTAAATGTGGTCACCTATTGTAGTCACTTCTTTTTTCTGGATCATTCATATTTCTCCTCTCTTGCTTGAAAAGAAAAGTATAACTTTCTACCAACAGGTCTTCAGTCCGTAGAAAAGTTTTTCCAAAGTGGTGTGCACAAAACAATCTACAATGGTAGTAAAATAAAACACTAAAGCTTCCCTTTATGTATATTTTACCTTATCCTCTTTAATTCAAATATTGTATTTTCATATGTTTGTATATTTTATCACAATATTATGCGTATTTTTCCTTTAAAAAACATATATCACAGTATGCTATTATAAAATATTTTCATGTAGAATATGTGATCCCCATTTTTTTTTTTTGCAGGGAAAGATTGGGCCTGAGCTAACATCTGTTGCCAATCTTACTCTTTTTTTGTCCCCCTCCCCAAAGCCCCAGTGCATGGTTATATATGTCTACTTATAAGTCCTTTTAGTTCTTCTATATGAGCCACTGCCACAGCTTGGCAACTGACAGATGAGTGGTGTGGTTTCCGAAACTGGGAAATGAATGTGGGCCACTGAAGCAGTAAAAGAGCTGAACTTTAAACACTAGGCCATCAGCGCTGGCTCTGTGATCCCAAAATTTTGGAAGCAGTACACAGTGTAAGTCACTTGGGTCCAGGAAAAATTATAGGGCCCTCATTTATATTTGTTCTTAATCTATAAACATGAAACCCATTAAGTTCTACTACACTCCATAAGCAACTATCGCTGGAGTCCTCCCTTGATGCCTCTGCTTAGTCTTTTGATTCAGAAGATCAACTGTCCCAACTTCTATACAAGATATCCCTAGGAAGATGAGGGAGACTGCTCTTGCTTCTAAAACATACTGCAACATACTGGAGTCTTGGGATGCACAGATAAGTTGGTTTACAGATCATATTATTCAGTTTTAATTAAACCAATCCTCAGAAAAATGGACAAGTGGCTTCTTCCCAAAAGTACAAGGAAAAACAAAAAATTGATGGTCTTGATATTTTTCTAAGTAAAAGCAAAATTAAGAAGCTGGCAGAGTTAATACTATGTTACCCTTGGCATGAACTTACCATCTGCTCCATAGGAAGGTACAGACACTCACCATCTAAACACATCTGAGGAGAAAAGAGCCATGTATTCCAAATTATTGCCAGAACAATTTAATGTATGGCATAAATCCATATTACTAATGAGGAACCATGCCTAAATTTATATTGCACCTGGAGATATTATCCATCTTTTTTCATTCTCACTGTATTCTTGTCAAATTTATAGATTATATGTTTCAAAATGTACACAACGATATACATGTATAAATAAATAAATGGTTATAATTACATAAATAGTATGCATCAATACTTATTTATTTATTATTTGTAATGGATGTTTAAAAATTCTTAATAGATAAGGATTCATAACTAAAAATTTGGATACTACAACTCCAGAGCACATAAAACTGTGCTATGCTGTTCTTTAAAGAGCTATTATATAAATTAGTTGCCTTCAGAAACCATGTAAATATGTGACTGATAGAACATTCTATAGTATTCTATCACGTGCTCTTTTGATTTGGACTGGAATGGTGCTTACTTACCTTTGCCAGTCAGTTGTTATGTAGGGTTGATTAAATAAGTCCTCCAGCAAGTACAACTCACATGCATTGAAACCTACAAAGAATATGGCAATATTGACAGATATCATATATGACTATAGCTCTTGACCACCAAGAACTGACAGTCGAGTGTTTTTATAACAAGAAAAGCATAATTAAGATAATCTTTAAACACTAAAATTTTCCTAACATTATTTCATACATTAAGGACATTTTTAAGTAAGATAAAAATAGAATTAAATTGAATTGCCAAACTACAATTAATTACTCTTAATTTTTCATACTATAAAAGGCAAAAATTATGAAATCATCTATCTTTTTATTTCACACAAAGTTAATAAAGATTAACAGATAGTGTCAAGATGGCAGCATAACTGGACTCTGAACTCACCTCCATCCACGGACACAATAAATTCACAACTGCACTTGGAATAACTACCCCTGACAGTGAACTGAAAACTGGATAAAAAGAACCCCCGCAACAAGGGGTGGTGCTGACTGAGGGGAAGAGGCAGAAGTTCCTTTCTGGAGGAAAAAACCCACCTTCCAGCTGTGGCACTTCACAGCTGGCCAGAAGCAATCTTAAGGTATGAAGCCTTCCCTGAACGAGTGGGGGATCTGAGCGGGGGAGCATAATGACAATAAGCAGTTTTTGGACTCAGCACAGCTGAAACAAGTGTCATAATATCTGGTTTTCCTGGCTATTAACAACAACAGGGAATACCCCCAGAAAAGCTATCAGATATAAGGGGAAAAAAGCTTGCTCTTAAAGGGCCCATGCACAAATTCACCTGTTTTGGAAAGCAAACTAAAATCACCAGAAAGAAAGATGCACAGCCCTTTGGTGAAAAGAGACTCACATGATAAGTTCTGGGCACATCTCGGTGAGAAGTGAGACTTCCCCAGGTGGGGACCACAGACTGAGACATTGGTGGCAGCCATTATTGTGACCTAGTACAGACCTGCTGACACACATGCTGGCAGATGCCATTGAATTTCTTCCCTTGGCCTGTTAATGCAGGGGCCTGCCCCACCGACTAGAACACCGATTTAAGGCAGCTCAGCCAGCACAGAAAGCCTGTCATAGGGACTGACCCCACCCAACAGCAAGCCCTCAGGCAACTTGTGGACCTGCATGGGCAGGGTGCCTGGAACCCCCATAGCTGGGTGAGTGGGTTCATCTCTGTGGGGCAGGGTGTGTATGAGGGGTGAGCCTGCATTAGTGGAGTGTGTGGGGCCTCTGCTGTGGGGTGAGTGGGTCTGCTTCAGTCTGTCAGGGTATGCACATTGGGCAGGACTGTGTCAACAGGGTATGTGGCCCTGTGAGCAGTGGGGCTTGTCAGCAGACTTGTGCTTCTCTAACAGCCACATAGAAGATTGGCCCCACCTTCCAAAGACTGAAACAATTGGATACTCCCATGCCTTGGGTCAGCCCCACTCAGCTACAACCCTGATAAACCTGAAAACAGCCTTGCAGGCCAGAGGCCCATAGCAATTGAAATCTTCTGAGCCTAGCAACCAGCCACACTGGGGGCATACTCACATAACAGAAGAACAGCAATAGGAATGTGCTATTATACCTTGCAGCCAACTGTGCTGGGGCTTTCCCTGCCTAATAAAGTGACTGAAAGACCCAGAACAGCCACATACAGCTAAGCATTACAGCCAGTGGACCAGGGGGACAGCCTAGCCTCCCTGAGCACCTGCAGTAAGAGCTACCCTGCCACAACAGAAGGATACATGTATGCCACACAGGGGACACACCTGGAACATTTGGAACTGGTGATGAGAGGGACGCACACTACTGAGCCTCATAAGCTGTCTCTTATATAAGGCCACCTCTCCAAGATCAGAAGATGTAGCTGACCCACCTAATACATAGATATAAGCACAGAGAAAGAGGCAAAATGAGGAGACAAAGAATACATTCCAAGTAAGGGAATAGGGCAAAATCCCAGAAAAAGAACTAAACAAAACAGAGATAAACAATCTACATGACAAAGAGTACAAACTAATACTCATAAGGATGCTCACTGATCTTGGGACAAGAATGGATGAACTCAGTGAGAACATCAACAAAGCATTGGAAAATATAAAAAGGAACCAATCAGAAATGAAGAATACAATACTGGAAACGAAAAATTCACTAGAGGAACGCAACAGCAGAGTAGATGATACAGAAGAATGGATCAATGAGCTGGAAAAAAGACTAGAGGAAATCACTTAAGCTGAACAGATAAAAGAAAAAAGAATTGAAAACAATGAGGACAGCCTAAGGGACTACTGGGACAACATCAAGCACAATAGCATCCATATTATAGGTGTCCCGGAAGAAGAGAGAGAAAAGGGGAAGAAAATATATTTGAAGAAATAATAGCTGAAAATTTTCATAACCCAAGGAAGGAAACAGACATCTAGGTACAGGGAGCATAGAGAGCACCAAACAAGATAAACCCAGAGAGGCCCACACCAAGACACATTGTAAGTAAAATGTCAAGAATTACAGATAAAGAGAGAATTGTAAAAGCTGCAAGAGAAAGCCAAAAAGTTACATGCAAAGGAAACCCCATAAGGCTATCAGCTGACTTCTCAGCAGAAACCTTACAGGTCGGAAGGGAGTGACATGACATATGTAAAATGCTGACAGGAAAAAACTACGGCCAAGAATACTCTACCCAGGAAGGTTATAATTCAGAATGGAAGGAGAGATAAAGAATTTTCCCAGACAAGCAAAAACTGAAGGAGTTTATCACAAAGAAATCAGCCTTACAAGAAATGCTATTGTGACTTATATAAGTGGATCAGAGAAGACCACAAATAGGAATAAGAAAATTATCAGAAAAAAAGACAATAAAATCACTGGCAAAGCTAAATATATGTTAAAGGTAGCAGATCAACCACCTATGAAATTAATATAAGGATCAAAAGACAAAAGTACAAAAATTGTCTATTTACATGAGAAGAGGGTAACATATATGCATGCACAAAGAAAGAGGTTAGCTATGATATCAAAAACGTAAAATGTGGGAGGAGGAGAGTAAAAGAGTAGAGTTTTACAAAAAGCTCAAACTAAAGAGACCATCAACTTAATATACATTGCTATATACATCAGTTATTATATATGAACCTTATGGTAATCACAAACCAGAAAAATAATAAATGCACAAAAAATTAAGAGAAAGGAATTCAAACATAATACTAACGAGAGCCATCAAATCACAAGAGAGCAAGAAAAGAAGAAAGGAACAGAGAAGAACTACTAAAACACCCAGAAAAAAAGTAACAAAATGGTAATGAGTACATTCTTATCAATAGGTACTTTAAATGTCGATGAGGTTAATGCTCCAATCAAAAGGCATAGGGTGGCTGATTGGATAAAAAAACAATATGCATATATATGCTCCATACAAGAGACACTTCATACCTAAAGAAACTCATAAACTGAAAATTTAGGGATGGAAAAAGATAATCCATGCAAATGGCAAAGAAAAGAAAGCTGGGGTAGCAATACTTATATCAGACACAAGACTTTAAAACAAAAACTATAACAAGAGACAAAGAAAGGCACTACATAATGAGAAAGGGAACAATCCAACAAGAGGATATAACATTTGTAAATATCTATGCACCCAACATAGGGGCATCTAACTATATAATGCAATTATTAACAGACATCACAGGAGAAATAGACAGTAATACAATAACAGTAGGGGACTTTAACCAGTGGGTAGATCCTCCAAACAGATCACTAAGGAAAAATTGGGCTTCAATGACAATTTGACCAGACGGACTTAGTAGATAAATAAAGAACATTACATCCCAAAACTGAAGAATACACAACTTTTCAAATGCACATAGAACATTCTCCAGGATAGATCACATATTAGGTCACAAAACAAGTCTGAATAAATTTAAGAAGATTGAAATAATACCAAGCATCTTTTCTGATGATAACTGTATAAAACTAGCAATCAACTACAGGAAAAAAATAGGAAAAGCCACATATATGTGGAGATTAAACAAAATGCTGCTGAATGACAATTAGGTCAATGGAGAAATCAAAACATACCCAGAGACAAATGAAAATGAAAATATGACATGTCAAAATTATGGGATACAGCAAAAGCAGTTCTAAGAGGGAAGTTTATAGCAATTCATGCCTACCTTAACAAAGAAGAAAAATTTCAAATAAACAATCTAACACTGCACCTAAAGGAACTGGGAAAAGAAAAGCAAAGCCCAAAATCAGTAGAAGAAAGGGAATGATAAAAATCAGAGAAGAAATAAGTGAAATATAGACTACAAAAGCAATAGAAAACATCAATTAAAATAAGAGCTGATTCTTTGAAAAGATAAACAAAATTGACAAACCTTTAGCTAGACTCACCAAGAAAAAAAGAGAGAAGGCTCAAATAAGTAAAATCAGAATGAAAGTGGAGAAATTGCAACAGACAACTCAGAAATACAAAAGATTATAAGAGAATACTACAAAAAGCTATTTGCCAAACAATTGGGT
Organism: Equus asinus; assembly: GCF_041296235.1. Classification (NCBI taxonomy): domain Eukaryota; kingdom Metazoa; phylum Chordata; class Mammalia; order Perissodactyla; family Equidae; genus Equus; species Equus asinus. Next base: position 39,170,572 of record NC_091801.1, on the reverse strand, counting down.
AATCTACCAGAAATGGATAAATTCCTAGAATCATACAACCTTCCAAAATTGAAGCAAAAAGAAACAGAGAATTTGAATAGACCAATCGCCAGTAAGAATATGTAAAAAGCAATCAAAAACCTCCCCAAAATTAAAAGTCTAGGACCAGACATCTTCCCTGATGAATTCTGCCAAACATTTACAGAAGACTTAATACCTATCATTCTCAAATTCTTCCAAAAAAATTGACGAGGAGGGGAAGCTTCCTAATTCATTCTAAGAAGCTAGCATTACCCTGATACCAAAACCAGAGACTGACAACACAAAAAGAGAAAATTACATGCCAATATCACTGATGAACATCAATGCAAAAATCCTCAACAACATACTAGCAAATCAAATGCAACAGCATTAAAAAGATCATACACCATGATCAAGTGGGATCCATTTCAGGGATGCAAGGATGGTTCAATATCTGCAAATCAATCAATGCAATACACCACATTAACAAAATGAAGAATAAAAGTCACAGGATCATCTCAATAGATGCAGAGAAAGCTTTTGACAAGATATAGCTTCCATTTATGATAAAAACTCTGATTAAAATGGGTACAGAAAGGAAGTATCTCAACATAATAAAGGCCATATATGACAAACCCATAGCTAATATCATTCTCAATGGAGAAACACTGAAAGCTATCCCTCCAAGAACAGGAACCAGACAAGGATGTCCACTTTCACCACTCTTATTTAACATAGCATTGGAAATCTTAACCAGAGCAATCAGGCAAGCAAAAGGAATAAAAGGGAGCCATATTGGAAAAGAAGAAGTGAAACTGTCACTATTTGCACATGACATGATTTTATATATAGAAAACTCTAAAGAATCCACTAAAAAAACTTTTAGAAATAATAAATGAATACGGGAAAGTTGCTAGATATAATATCAACATACAAAAATGTTGCATCTGTATACACTAACAACAAAGTAGTAGAAAGGGAAATTAAGAATACAATCCCATTTACAATTGCAACAAGAAGATAAAATATCCATGAATAAACTTAACCAAGGAAGTAAAAGATCTGTACACTGAAAACTATAAAACACTGCTGAAAGAAATTGAAGAAGACACAAAGAAATGGGAAAGACATTCTGTGCTCTTGGATTAGAAGAATTAACATAGTTAAAAGGTCTATACTTCTTAACGCAATCTACAGATTCAATGCAATCCCTATCAAAGTTCCAACAACATTTTTCACAGAAGTACAACAAAGAACCCTAAAATTTATATGGAACAACAAAAGACCCTGAATAGCCAAAGGAAGCCTGAGGAAAAAAAATAAAGCTGGAGGTATCACACTCCCAGATTTCAAAATATACTACAAAGCCATAGTAACCAAAAGAGCATGGTACTGGCACAAAAACAGACACAAAGATCAATGGAACAGAATTGAGAGCCCAGATATAAACCCATCATCTATGGACAGCTAATTTTTGACAAGGGAGCCAAGAATATACAATGGAGACAGGAAAGTCTCTTTAATAAATGGTGCTGGGAAAACTGGACAGCCACATGCAAAAGAATGAAAACAGACCATTATCTTACACACCACACAAAAATTAACTCAAAATGGATTAAAGACTTGAATGTAAGACCTGAAACCATGAAACTTCTAGAAGAAAACATGGGCAGTACGCTCTTTGACATTGCTCTTAGCAGCATATTTTCAAGTACCATGTCTGACTGGGCAAGGGAAACAATATAAAAAATAAACAAATGGGACTAAATCAAACTAAAACTTATGCACAGCAAAGGAAACAATTAACAAAACAAAAAGACAACCTAACAACTGGGAGAAGATATTTGCAAACCATTTATCAATAAGGAGTTAATATCCAAAATACATCTCAACAAGAAAAAACTTACCACCCAATTAAAAAATAGGCAAAAGATCTGAACAAACATTTCTGCAAAAAAGATACACAGATAGCCACCAGGCACATGAAAAGATGTCCAACATCATTAGCTATCAGGGAGATGCAAATCAAAACTATGATGAGATATCATCTCACTCCAATCAGAATGGCTATAATTAGCAAGACAGGAAACAATAAGTATTGGAGAGGATATGGAGAAAATGGAACTCTCAGACATCTGGTTGGAATGTAAAGTAGTGCAGCCACTATAGAAAACAGTTGGAGATTCTTCAAAAAATTAAGAATGGAACTACTGTACAATCCAGATATTCCACTGCTGGGTATTTATCCAAAGAACATGAAAACACGAATGCGTAAAGACACATGCATCCCTATGTTCATTGCAGCATTTTTCACAATAGCCAAGACTTGGAAGCAACCTAGGTGCCCATCAAGGGATGAATGGATAAGGGAGATGTGCAATATATACACAATGGAATACTACTCAGACATAAGAAACGATGATTCCAGCCTTTTGTGACAACATGGATCGACCTTAAGGGTATTATGCTAAGTGAAATAAGTCAGAGGGAGTAAGTCAAGTACCATATGATCTCATTCATAACTAGAAGATAAAAACAGCAACAAACACATAGAGACAGACTGGATTGGTGGTTACTAGAGGGAAAGAGGGTAGAGAGGAGAGTGAAGGGGTAAAATTAGGCACATGTATATGTAACGGATTGTTATTACTCTTTTGATGGTGAACAGGACATAGTCTTCACAGGAATCGAAATATAATGATGGACAGCAGAAATTTATGTAATGTTATAAACCAATGTTACCACAATAAAATAAAATAAAGATTAACAAGATGTTACACAGAATTTGTGTTTCCTCGAAAACAACTCAAAGACTGTAAGCTCTTACTACCAAATACTTACCTTGTAGAAGATGATACAATGAATTCTATTTTGGAATAAGTGAAAAACAACTGACCCAGAAAAAGAAATGAATTTAAAAACTATGCTATTAAAGAATTTTGCCATCAAACTGAATGTTTTCTTAAATGTTTCCTTTTAGACTGTTTGTGAAGAATTCACTTTATCTAAACAAATTCTAATTTTTATTCTCTTCAGTGGAATAAGTGCTAGTTCAACAAACTAGCTAAAGGACATGATAAAAATCTCAATAATATTTCCCCACAGTGTACACTTTCTAGACAATATTTGGGCTATGAAATCCTTCGTGGCCCACCCAAACACAGTCCCACATGGTTATAAATCATTTCAATTCTGAGTCTAGTGCTTTTTGCTCCTACATGTAGCCACTCTTCTCTAGTAGGAAACTTTTAGTAATGTTTCCAGTGTGTAATTTTATGCTGCGTTATGTGCATATGTAATTCGAGGCATGAAGTACAGTTAGGAAAAATGAAATGATGACATTCTCCTATATCAACAACTTTTTCTTGAAGTACTGGCAATTAGTACCAAAGATTACATCAGCTTCATAGAATTCAGACAGTTAAAGAAAAGCACAATATACAATGAACCACATTACTGAAGGAGCCAGTAATAAGTTAGAGAGAGCAGTTAAGTCTTTATGATTTAAATTTGTGTTCCTTAGTGGAACGTTTCTGACTTTCTTGGCATCCTTCTTTATTTAAAAGCACAAATTTGGTTACTTAACTGCTTATTAGCACCTAATGGAGAATGTAAGAAAAGAAAAGTAAAGGAAGTAAAATTCACATCAGTAAAAGTATCTACTAGCAATTCTCATTAAAAAGCTGGATAAGAAAAGATATTGAAATATGGTGCTAAACTGAGATTTGGGGTTTACCTCATTATTCATGATGACACAGTTCCTATTGTCTGAAATAATAGAAATCAAGCTTTCTCAGTTAGTTACTATGTGATGTGATTATACAAGGAAAAACTATATTAATCACAATATATTCATGTGCTTGCCTCCAAAACCTTTTAAGATGGTAGCATAGCCTAGAGGACAACAGGTGAAGATGAGGGACCAAGTTTGGAGGCCAACACAGGACCCAGAGGAAAATTATCTCTAACACTGAGGAATAACCATGTTTCAAGGGCAGAATCCCAGGCAGGAGGCTTTGTCTATCTCAGACGGTGAGTGTAGAATTTCCAGCGAGTGGAAGTTCCAGCCGCTGGCACCAGCAGTACCAGTTGCTGCCTCTTGATCTCTCATCATGACTCTGCAATCAAGTAGACACAGAACAAGCACACCAAACACTTTTGTCTTAGAGTTCTATGAGGAGTGTGACCCCACATTCTCCATCATCTCCCTTGCTCCATTTTTCCCCATTGCACTTAATGCTATCTGCTTTTTACTTAGTTTTTTCTTTGTTCATCGTCCATATCCCCCTCTAAAATGTAAGCTCCGAGAGAGTAGGAATGCTTGTCTTGATATTCATTACTGTATCCCCTGCTGTCATTACAGGGCTGGCACACAGTAGGTGCTAAATAAATATTTGTGAAATGAATGAATGGGTGCCCCTGCTGCCCACTTCTCTGCCCATGAGCCCAGAGAGTTACCCGGGCCACAGCTACATCACAGGTGTCACCAAATTGCCTTCACCATAGTTATAGTCTGCAGAGATTTAGCGGACAGGAAATAGTGGACGGGGAACTCTTCCCCTTCATACTTCACTAACTCTCCATAAAAGGGTTTTGGAAAACAAAGTAGGAGCAGTTAAAGATTCCTCTAGAAGCCATAAATGCTGCTTATTCTTGATCCAGTCTTAACTGGTCTTAGCATAAAATACTTGACTACAGGGAAAGCAAATGAATCTTAATAAAGGCTTGGTAGTCCAAACCCAATACTGAAGGCTCATGATGGTGTCTTGGCTCCTCACTGCCATCGTTTTCAATGCCAAACATAAAGGGCTGATGTCCATTCCAGGGATGCTGTCTCAAACTGCTCTCCAAGCTAGGAGCACTGTTCCCTACAACTGCAAAGGCTATGGCTGCCCTTGAAAGACACTAACATTGTCACATATCACCATGACTGCTCATCAGTATGGGTACTGTCTCACTTAATTCTCACAACATTCCTAAGTTAAGTGTTATTGTCAGTTTCAGCTGAGGAAACCAATGTTTAGAGAGGCTGGTAGGAGCTGGAAATTAAACCTTGCCTTATCTCTCATTGCTCCTCCTCTTGCATGCTACACTTCAGTCTCAACTACTTACAGCTCCCAGGTGCTAAATGCTGTTATTCTTTCCATTTTACAGAGGGAAATCGAGCTCCGTGAAGCTCAGATATTTTGCCCAGTACAACACAGTGGGGAGGTGGGAGAGTTTGGGTGAGATCCCAAACCCTACACTTTTAACCACTTTACCACACTGCTTCCTAAAGTCTCCTCATACAGAAGCTGGCAAAAAGAATAAATGTATACTAGTATGGCACCTTAAAATTTCAACACTTTCTCACACATTCTCCCATTCCATTTGAACAGCTTCTCCTGCAGTCATTTTGTTGGGCCAGAGATGAAAGTACGTATAAAATGATTATTCAGGGGGTCAGCCCTGTGGCTGAGTGGTTAAGTTCATGCGCTCTGCTTCAGCGGCCCAGGGCTCATTCAGATCCTGAGCATAGACCTGCTCACCACTCATCAGGCCATGCTGTGTGGCATCCCACACAGAAGAACTAGAGTGACCTACAACTAGGTTATACAACTATGTGCTGGGGCTTTGGGGAAGAAAAAAAAAAGAGGAAGATTGGCAACAGATGTTAGCTCAGGGCCAATCTTCCTCACCCAAAAAAAAAAAAAAAGCATACTTAAAAAAAAATGGTTATGGGGCTGGCCCTGTGGCCGAGTGGTTACGTTCGCGCGCTCCGCTGCAGGCGGCCCAGTGTTTCGTCGGTTCGAATCCTGGGCGCGGACATGGCACTGCTCGTCAGACCACGCTGAGGCAGCGTCCCACATGCCACAACCAGAAGAACCCACAACGAAGAATACACAACTATGTACCGGGGGGCTTTGGGGAGAAAAAGGAAAAAATAAAAAAATCTAAAAAAAATAAAAAAAAAAATGGTTATGCAGGAAGCCCTAGATCTAACCTCTCATAGAACAAACAGAAAAAACAGCTGAAGTCATCCTTATTATCTTCCTCCCTCTACGGACTGGCAGAGGCTGGAGACCTTTGTAGAGCAGCTGGAAAACTTCTCCAATCCCTTTTGATTTGTTCTCATCTTTTTAGCAGTTTCACATTCATAATTGATCAATTGGTGTCCTAAGTTCTAGATAAAATATAACTTAATTAGGAAATTCCCTACATTGCATTATACTAGGCTAGATCTAGGCTATATCAAATGTCAATGAAACATCACCCTTACGACTTTTCAGCTGGTATTTTTCATGCGTCCTCATAGCTGCTGTTTTGATTTGGAAATGCTCTCTTCATGTGGAAAGTGCCTGATTTTTCATAGATTCGGTGCTGAAATTGGTGTATTCGAGTTTGTTCTCATAATTACAACCCTAGTAGTCAATTTTCAGAAAGGCACCATTGGAAAGTGTTTATATTGCTGTCAATATTAAATGGCCTGGAGGAAGTCCTAAGAATAGTGACTATTTCCATAATTATAAGTCAGCCCCTACCATGAAGAAGGGTTCAAAATGTGCTAAAAATCTTCTTGGGCTGCTGAAGCCCATCTGCCAAACCACAGAGTACCGAGCAGGTACATTGCTTGGTTCTTCTTCCCCATCGGTACCTCTCCAGAGATATGAAGTTGTGTTATGATTGACAGATATTACTTTAGCAAATGACTTTGGTGTCTATTTCCCATGAGTCTTGGCAAGAAGACAGTCATGCTAGGGAAGACAATGCCAAGCCCACTGTAGAGATCCTTGTGACAGGAATAAAAATGTGTAGTTGGTCCAGGCCTCCATGGGTACTGATTAGGAGTTGGTCCAGGCCTCCATGGGTACTGATTAGGCTGTAACGAGGTCTCTGGAAGCGGTCTCATGGACATTGACTATCTGACAGAAGAGGGCACATGGTCTCAAAGGAGAGCACTCATGTGACAAAGAGCAAGGAGGTAGGCATTTCACTTCTAGGGAATCAGACCTTGATTTAAAATCATGAGGTGTCTGTTGTGATAGTTTTTGCATAGAGGGTGACCATATGGTGCCTGATTGCATTCCCAACCATTGAACACTACACTCAGCCTTATCTACTTGTAATTCCTGGAGCAAACCAGCCTCTCTTTGCTCCCTGATCTTTGCATGTGCTGGCTCCTCTATACGGAATGCTCTTTTCCACCACTCTCCATGTCCCTGAGTCAGGCTAACTCAGCCTACATGTCTTGGCTTTGAGATCCTTTCCCTCAGGAAGCCTTTCTGAAACATGTTAACCCCATGCCAAGATTGGGGAAGGGAAATTACTTACATTCTGTATTCTACTTATTTGTTTGCTGTCTCTCTCCACTAGTGAGCTCTAATTGAGGGGTTGTGTCAGGTTTACCATTACCTCCCCAGAGAGTAACACAATACCTAGCACATAGTAGTAAGTCAACAATACTTAAGGAACAAATAAAGTAAGAGAGAAAACTTAATTGATCATTGCGCGCATCATTCTTTCTTGGAACTCTAAGACTTTTGCTGAAGTAAATAGGAAGAGAAATCAGTTGATGACCTCCATTTGGTTGAAACAGGGATCTATCTTTTGAAGTCAAGCTTAGATTAGGCAGTCTGAGGCCTCCCTGCAGTTAGAAGATCAACACTGACACGAGGAAGCAATTACTCTAGGGGTAAATCACAATGAGAAGACCGACTGGGAAATGCAAGTTGGAGAAAAAAAAATTAGATTTATGGAAAAAGAAATGGCTTCAAACTAATATAAAAAAACTTGGGGCTCATTGTTAAGAATTTTACCAACAACAGAAATGCACTGTAATACATACTTGTAATGATACACACATCATCTAGATATATTTATTCTTGAGTTAACAGAGAGTAACTGAAATATATGTATATTTCATTCCACTATCAAAAAAAATCATTTTGTGGTCATTATAAAAGGTCAAGTGGAAATGATTACATTATGTTTTAATAAGAAAAATTATCCAAACCAAGTATATTCAACAGATAACTTTTTCACAGGCCAGTTTCTCTGCCAAGCTCTATGTGGACATCTCATTCAATCCCATTGGCAACTCTGTGATAGGGGTGTAACTATTACTTTGAAGTTAAATAATTTCCCCTGAGTTATTCAGTTGGTTAGTGGTAGAACCATGATTCAGGTTTAAATGTGTCTGATCCATAGACCATACTCTTAATTACTACATTATACTACCTCTACCAAAACTGGAGTATGGGTCACTATTTAGATAAAATATTTAACATTTAAATAAATAAACCAGGACGCATGTCCTACTAAGTGGCATAAATATTTGTGTGAACCAGCCCCTATACATACAGAACATAACCACTGAATTTGTAGTGTTCAAGGCAATGTTATCTGACCCAGAGTTCTAAGACAAAAAAAAAGTGGCAGAAGTTACCTTCTGGCCAAATTAAAGAGATGATTCATTTTGTTTTGATTGCTGCTTTGGCTGAGAAGCCTGATTCATGAAAGTAAATTGATGCAAATCATACTCATACACATTAAAAACACAAAAAGTTACCTTAGGAGAAATAAAATTCTAATAGTATAGCTGAGATTTTTTTGTTAAAGTCTCTCAGAAAATGTATGTTCAGTTCCCAATTCAATTTAACACTCCTTTTAAGCTATGCCTGTATTGACCATTGTCTGACTAGTTTCTAAAAATATTTAAAATCTAAGGAAACTGCATCTCAATATAAATATATTACATATCTACCCAAGATGATTATTTGGTTTTCCTTAGGATCATTAAGCATGCTAGATGTCACTTGTTTCCTAAATATAACATTGACTTAAAGGAAAACTAGCTACGCATATTCAAACTCACTCCTTCATTCATCAGTTAAATTTAATAACTCTCCTGAGGAATGGCTAATGTTAGATGTCCAGTTACCAGATGTTCTTTCATTTCTTATGACGAGATCTTTTTTGAGTTCTAACTGGTTACCACAGAAGATCCATGATTAACTTCCTATCTTGTGAGCTCACTAGTCTTCTACTTTCCGCTCTTTCCACAGAGCATTAAGATGAGTTAATTTCATGGAACATTATTGAATACAATCAGATAGAAGAATCCTTATGGGGAAAGGATTAATAATAATACCTCCTCCTATTTATAGGTCAAGCCATCAAAGTCAAAATTCATCCTCATCAAAGAATACAAATTGACTACTTAAGTAGCATGTATTGTCTCCTGTAACTCCAAAGCTTATAAACCAAGGCTCCCCAGAGATTATATTCTAAAACCAATAATATATACAGTATTTTAAAAAAAAAAACTTCATAAGCCTATCAGCTACTTTCATACAAGCCTACTAAATTTGGGTCATAAGTGATAGGCAGATAGTGAATAGAATGAATTAATTAACTCTTACAAAGAAAACATTTAAATATGTTTAAAAAATTGGTGCATAAAGTGCCAGAGTCACAGTATGTTTATATAGTTTTCTACAGTTCTATTGTGCCATCAAGAATATCACCTTGGTCCTAGAAGATTTTTATATTTATATCCAACCATTTCTCTTCAATCCAAGGTCAATGTCCAAAAGTGCCCTACGAAGAATCCTTGCCTGTTAGGGTGTTGATGGAATTCTACAGGGCCCGGTCAATTGGTAAAAAAATTTCTCAGGTGCTGACGATCCCCCTAGTTAGAGTTAGCCCTTAGAACTCACCTTCTGGTGGAAACATTGTTTCTTGGCAGTTCCTGAGACACCAGCAGGGGTTCTTCTTCTCCCAAAATACACCAAGAAATCTGCTCCTAATGGTCCCTGTTGCTAAGATTAACTGTGACGTATAGGTCATGGTCCTATAGTCTTTAGTGACTTCCCCGCTGAGATTGGTGATACGCAAAGTGCTGGGCCCCCTCTATGCAGCAAAAGGAATTTATTGGCCTGTGCTCCTCCAACTGTCTGATTTGATATTGAGCCTATACTGCACTTGTAAGCCTCAAACTTCAACAGGTCTGTATATATCACTTTCTGTAATTATAATACAGAAATACCAGTACCATTCATGCATCTTACACATATCACAAAGGTACTATATTTCCTCAAAAATGCACTATCAAAGACTATCCTAAGTAGTTAGAACTTTCGTAGCCATACAAAACTGAACAAGTACTCTAAAAACAAATGTGTATATAGCCATGCATTGGCTTTTGATCTTGCTTCACCTAATTCTCTCTTTTTTTTTTAAACATTTCATTTTTCCTTTTTCTCCCCAAAGCTCCCCGGTACATAGTTGTGTATTTTTTTTAGTTGTGGGTCCTTCTAGTTGTGGCATGCAGGATGCCGCCTCAGCATAGCCTGATGAGCGGTGCCATGTCCACGCCCAGGATCCGAACCAGTGAAACCCTGGGCCACCTAAGCAGAGAGCGTGAAATTAACCACTTGGCCATGGGGCCAGCCCCTCACCTAATTCTCTTAATCAGTAAAATGTCATCTCCACTTGAGAGCAGGAACCTTATATGTCTGACTTGTTCATCACTCTATACACGTTGTTTAACACAGTGCAGGCACTGTGGATACAATCAATGAGTGAGTTTGTAGGCTTTCCAGAGCTTCTACTGCCACTACTACCACCATGACAATGTACCCTGAAGGATGACAATGAAGTTGCTGAGGTCACCGAAGCCCAAGGAAGGGCAACAGGAATGAGTCACAAAAGTCTCCTAACTGTAGATGAATGCAATACTTGCTTTATTTGCTCACTGATTTGGCTGTTCACAAGTGGGAGATTCCCAAAGCAATATTTGAATCTGTAGGTCTCCCACCCTGTACTGCCCACCACCACAGTTCAGAGAGAGTCTAGCAAACTACTCCCCTTGAGCTTTCTTGCAGTGTCATATTGCTTGACCAAGTGCCCACTCTTAAGTCAAATATCTTCTGCAAGACAGCTCTCCAGGGCCCCACCAGCTGTCACAAAATTAATATTTCATTTGTATCTTTCTAATGTTTTACTAGTAGAGGAATGGTAGAAGTTTGTAGGAATAAGGCATTTAGGCATCTGGGCTTTTGTTAAATTTTGTTAAAATCTGGTCAGATTTTGAAATTTATCCACTTTCAGCACATATTCCTATAACAAGTGCCAGTCTGAACATCCAATATTTCTAGCCCAGCCCATGCATATACTGAATAAATGGATGAACAAATGAATGATAAAATCAGAGGGCCAATGTGGCCTGAAACTAGTGAATGATGCCTTCCTATTGCTTTCTCTGTCATCTGTCAATCTATTTTTCCATATTTCTGCCTTGTAAACTCTTTATAACACCTCCATAACTGCCCTACGGAAAACCCAAATTATCTCCCCCAAATTTGTAAATGCTGAGCTTTGGGTATACCATATACCATTTATCTTCCCAGGAAATAGAAGAATCCCCCAGGGCCATATATTAGCATATGCATGATGATGGGGCTAAACTTCCAGGAGATCAGTCCATATATCTGACTGCTCTGTAAGGGATTTACTAAGTGAAAAACAAATCATTCTTGGTGCCTGATTTTTGAAACATTTCCCTTTGGGTTTAGAGAGTGCAGTCACCCCATCACTTGCACTCTGAGACATGAAGTTTTGCAGATGGTTTAGTGTGTGCTTGCTAAGATGGGCTTCCACATTAACTCCTCAGCTCTCAAGACATGCTGTTTGCGAGTCTGTTCTGGGTGATAATCTCATGGCCTAACACTAGCCGAGTAGAATTAGTAGTAGGTGCTTGGCTTAGCACTAAAAGATTCAAAAATATATTAACAGAAGTTCTACTAAAATGGCCCATCTGTAGAGCTTGAATGTACAGGCTTTAAGAAAAAACATAACATCCATAGGAAAAGAGCAGCATTTGCAAAAGAGAAAGTTTCAGGAAGCATCTTCTGCCTAGTAAACTCTTGGACTTTGTATGCTGTTTTAGGTTTAGTCCTTTGGGAATAGCCTCTGAGTTAAAAATTGGAGTGCCAATATTTTATTGAGGAGCGCTCTCAGAACTGGTAAAGGAGTGAGGAAAACAGGATTTGGTAGAGGGAGAACTCAAATGAAAAAGCAGTTGGAACCAAGATCTCAGCCAATCCCCTAAGGACATCTGGAGCTGAATGGGCATTCAGATTTGTCCACACTGAGGCAAGGGGGTCAGGCCCTTTTACCCTTGCATTTCCTGCTCACTGAATACGTGCTGCCCCTAAAGAGAAGGTGTAACATTAGGCAAGGCAGTAACCTTTGCCAGAGGGCAATTGCTGAAGGGAATTCAGCTATAAAGGGACTCGGCTAATTAGGCCACATCTTGATCTCATATGTTGGCATAAGAGCTGTGCCAACATTCCTGGCAGCTGAGGGAATAACGGTCTTGTTCCTGAAGGGAGAATTTGGGCAGCATACCACAGTGTCCACTACATCTGCTGTATCTCGAATTAGAAATATGGAAACATAATGACAAATTGAGAAGTATACCTTTCACTTTTTAAATATCATCATGTTTTCTAAAATATGACGTGAGGAGAACATTACTAGAAGAAAACCGGCATCCCTAAGGATGTCACAGCTATAGATTTGAACTTTTTGAAAAGTCTTTGCCTAAGTAAAGAATCCCAAACTAAACATGAGCTACCAATCTCTCCCTAGGGGAAGAAGACCTATTTTAATCATTGTTTAGATGCTAACAATGATCATCTCTAGTTTCTTCATCTATCTTCAAACTGAGAAAATGATATGCAAAAGAACTCCCCAAGTTCATAAATAGTTTCAACAATTCCTGGTGTTCCTTCAGGAAAGATCAGCCTGTGAACTTGCATTTCATAGATAGAGAAGCAAAATTCCTTAGAGGTTCTTTTATCAATATGGAAGAAAAATGTCTTTGATAAAATTACTCATCAAACCACTGGAAGCCAGAACTAAAACCCAGGACTCATAAAAGTTTGTAGGAATAGGGCACTTATCTAGGATTTTATTAGACTGAGCTAGCCAGTTTTTGAAATTTATGTACTGAATGCACAATATTATATCTGCTCGTACACTGAATTTGTTGGAAATTTCTATTAACGTTTTTATAACGTTTTATGTTTTATATGTAATATGATTTTTCAGGGAGAGATAAGACACTCACTATAAAAAAGGATGCTAATTTACTCCTCAAAATAGATGAAAGTAGAGGATTCTTATCAAAAACATAGCATCAGCTGTGTCCATGCCATTATCCTAACTTGATATTATATTTTAAAAGATATTTACTTCTCTCCAGAAGATTTAAAAGTAAGTCACACTACTTAAACGTTTTTTGAAGATTTTGAGAATTTGTAAAAATTTCTTATGTTACTCCTCTTGAATGTAATGAAAATCCTATTGTGTTCATCATTGGCAACAGTTCTAAAATCAAAGACAGTTCTCTCTCTGGTTGCTAAGAGCTGTAAGGATGATGTGTGTCCACTTACTAACGTCTTTAATAGATGATTACCTAATAAATTTGTAAGTAGGGCTCCTGACTGTTGACCTCTAACCTCAGGCATGTATCCAGTTTCCTAATCATTAGTTTTCAATCCACCAAGAAGCTGTGAGATCCCAGCTAGGTCTTAACCTGTCCAGCCCTATCCATGCTCTCTGTGGCCTATTAACTAGTGAAATGCAGGTTAGGTTACCCAGGAAGGTCAGAAGTTAAACAACTAGGAAATAGCCATGTCTTCATCCTTTCAAAGTTTGTTGATACAAGCTTCAGTAGTCATGAAATAGGTCCAAGGGCAGAAAAGGCAACACCAGCTAGTAATTAAGCCATGTCTTGATTTCTCACTCTGCACAGCTACCTACCCCTTCACCCAGTACTCAAGGGAGCACCATCTCTCTCCTTGACTCCATGCTATGCCCCTTTCAAAACAGTACTACATGATGTCACTGACCAGCTAGATTCATTTGAAAGGCCACCACTTCTCTTTCTGCTCTCCACCATGTGAAGATACAAGAGGAAGACTGCCTGCAAACCATGAAGACTGCCCTCTCCAAGAACCGATTCTGCCAGCACCTTGATCTTGGACTTCTCAACCTCTACTCTGTTAGAAATAAATTGTTGGTTAAGCCACCCAGTCTGTGGTAAATTGTTACAGCAGCCCAAGTAGATTAAAACGAGTACCACGGTTACATCAAAGAAAATCCTGGTTGTTAGAAAATATACAGTGAGATATTAAGGGATAGGGAGGCATGATACACGCAACCTGCTCTCCAAGGATTCAGAAAAATATATATGTATGCATATGTCTCTGTGTGTATAGATAGAGATGGAGAATATGATAAAACAAATGTTATTCTTGCAATTTTTCCAAATGGTGTAATCATACAGAGATGTCTTTCTCCTGCTTAGGATTTTTCAAACATCTTCAGCTTGTAGGAGAAACAAACATTAGTTATACCCACCTTAAATTCCTCCACAGTCACTCTTCAGTAAATAGATTTTTTTTTTTATTAATGTTATGATGGATTACAAGCTTGTGAAATTTCAGTTGTACATTTTTGTTAGTCATGTTGTGGGTACACCACTTCCCCCTCCGTACCCTCCCCCCACCCCCCCTTTTCCCTGGTAACCACCGATCAGATCTCCTTCTCAATATACTAATTTCCACCTATGAGTGGAGTCATATAGAGTTCGTCTTTCTCTGACTGGCTTATTTCGCTTAACATAATGCCCTCGAGGTCCATCCACATTGTTGTGAATGGGCCAATTTCATCTTTTTTTATGGCTGAGTAGTATTCCATTGTGTATATATACCACATCTTCTTTATCCAATCATCAGTTTCTGGGCATGTAGGCTGGTTCCACGTCTTGGCTATTGTAAATAATGCTGCGATGAACATAGGGGTGCAACGGACTCTTGAGATATCTGATATCAGGTTCTTAGGATAGATACCCAGTAATGGGATGGCTGGGTCATAGGGTATTTCTATTTTTAACTTTTTGAGAAATCTCCATACTGTTTTCCATAGTGGCTGTACCAGTTTGCATTCCCACCAACAGTGTATGAGGGTTCCTCTTTCTCCACAACCTCTCCAACATTTGTCGTTCTTGGTTTTGGATGTTTTTGCCAATCTAACAGGGGTAAGGTGATATCTTAGTGTAGTTTTGATTTGCATTTCCCTGATGATTAGCGATGATGAACATCTTTTCATGTGTCTATTGGCCATATTCATATCTTCTTTTGAGAAATGTCTGTTCATGTCCTCTGCCCATTTTTTGATCGGGTTGTTTGTTTTTTTGTTGTTAAGCAGTGTGAGTTCTTTGTATATTATGGAGATTAACCCTTTGTCGGATAAGTGGCTTGTAAATATTTTTTCCCAATTAGTGAGCTGTTTTTTTGTTTCAATTCTGTTTTCCCTTGCCTTGAAGAAGCTCTTTAGTCTGATGAAGTCCCATTTGTTTATTCTTTCTATTGTTTCCCTCAACTGAGGAGTTACAGTGTCCGAAAAGATTCTTTTGAAACTGATGTCAAAGAGTGTACTGCCTATATTCTCTTCCAAAAGACTTATTGTCTCAGGCCTAATCTTTAGGTCTTTGATCCATTTTGAGTTTATTTTGGTGTGTGGTGAAAAAGAATGGTCAATTTTCAATCTTTTGCATGTGGCTGTCCAGTTTTCCCAGCACCATTTGTTGAAGAGACTTTCTTTTCTCCATTGTAGACCCTCTGCTCCTTTGTCGAAGATTAGCTGTCCATAGATGTGTGGTTTTATCTCTGGGCTTTCAATTCTGTTCCATTGATCTGTGGACCTGTTTTTGTACCAGTACCATGCTGTTTTGATCACTGTAGCTTTGTAGTATGTTTTGAAATCGGGGATTGTGATTCCGCCGGCTTTGTTTTTCTTGCTCAGGATTGCTTTAGCAATTCGTGGTCTTTTGTTCCCCCATATGAATTTTAGGATTGTTTGTTCAATTTCTGTGAAGAATGTTCTTGGGATTCTGATTGGGATAGCATTGAATCTGTAGATTGCTTTAGGTAGTATGGACATTTTAACTATGTTTATTCTTCCAATCCATGTGCATGGAATGTCTTTCCATCTCTTTATGTCATCGTCTATTTCTTTCAAGAAAGTCTTGTAGTTTTCATTGTATAGATCCTTCACTTCCTTGGTTAAGTTTATCCCAAGGTATTTTATTCTTTTCGTTGCAATTGTGAATGGGATTGAGTTCTTGAGTTCTTTTTCTGTTAGTTTATTGTTAGTGTATAGAAATGCTACTGATTTATGCACGTTAATTTTATACCCTGCTACTTTGCTGTAGTTGTTGATTATTTCTAATAGTTTTTCTGTGGATTCTTTGGGGTTTTCTATGTATAAGATCATGTCGTCTGCAAACAACGCGAGTTTTACTTCTTCGTTACCTATTTGGATTCCTTTTATTTTTTTTTCCTGCCGAATTGCTCTGGCCAGCACCTCCAGTACTATGTTGAATAGGAGTGGTGAAAGTGGGCACCCTTGTCTTGTTCCTGTCCTCAGAGGGATGGCTTTCAGCTTTTGTCCATTGAGTATGATGTTGGCTGTGGGTCTATCATATATGGCCTTTATTATGTTGAGGTACTTTCCTTCTATACCCATTTTACTGAGGGTTTTTATCATAAATGGGTGTTGGATCTTGTCGAATGCTTTCTCTGCGTCTATTGAGATGATCATGTGGTTTTTGTTTTTCATTTTGTTGATGTAGTGTATCACGTTGATTGACTTGCGGATGTTGAACCATCCCTGTGTCCCTGGTATAAATCCCACTTGATCCTGGTGTATAATCTTTTTGATGTATTGCTGTAATCGGTTTGCCAAAATTTTGTTGAGGATTTTTGCATCTATGTTCATCAGTGATATCGGCCTGTAGTTCTCCTTCTTTGTGTTGTCCTTGTCAGGTTTGGGGATCAGAGTGATGTTGGCTTCATAGAATGTGTTAGGGAGTTCTCCATCTTTCTCAATTTTCTGGAACAGTTTGAGGAGAATAGGTATTAAGTCTTCTTTGAATGTTTGGTAGAATTCTCCAGAGAAGCCGTCTGGTCCTGGACTCTTGTTTTTGGGGAGGTTTTTGATTACCGTTTCTATTTCCTTACTTGTGATTGGCCTATTCAGATTCTCCATTTCTTCCTGATTCAGTTTGGGGAGATTGTAGGAGTCTAGGAATTTGTCCATTTCTTCCAAGTTGTTCAATTTGTTGGCATATAGTTTTTCATAGTATTCTCTTATGATCTCTTGTATTTCATTGGTATCTGTTGTGATTTCTCCTCTGTCATTCCTGATTTTATTAATTTGCAATTTCTCTCTTCTTTTCTTGGTGAGTCTGGCTAGGGGTTTGTCAATTTTGTTAATTCTTTCGAAGAACCAACTCTTTGTTTCATTGATCCTTTCTATTGTCTTTTTTGTTTCAATATCGTTTATTTCTGCTCTTATTTTTATTATTTCCCTCCTTCTACTGACTCTGGGCTTTGTTTGTTCTTCTTTTTCTAGTTCCGTTAGGTGTCGTTTGAGGTTGCTTATGTGAGCTTTTTCTTGTTTAGTGAGGTGAGCCTGTATTGCGATGAATTTCCCTCTTAGGACTGTTTTTGCTGCATCCCAAATGATTTGGTATGTCGTGTTCTCATTTTCATTTGTCTCCAGATAATATTTGATTTCTTCTTTAATTTCTTCAATGATCCATTGTTTGTTGAGAAGCGTGTTGTTTAGTCTCCACATTTTTGCACCTTTCTCTGCTTTTTTCTTGTAGTTGATTTCTAGTTTAATAGCGTTATGATCAGAAAAGATGCTTGATATTATTTCAACTCTCTTGTATTTATTGATGTTTGCTTTGGTTCCCAAAATATGGTCAATCCTTGAGAATGCTCCATGTGCACTTGAGAAGAATGTGTAACCTGCTGTTTTTGGATGAAGTGTTCTATATATATCTATTAAGTCCATCTGGTCTAATTTTTCATTTAATTCTATTATTTCCTTGTTGATTTTCTGTCTGGATGTTCTGTCCATTGGTGTTAATGGTGTGTTGAGGTCCCCTACTATTATTGTATTGTTGTTGATGTCTTCTTTTAGTTCTATTAAGAGTTGCTTTACAAATTTTGGTGCTCCTGTGTTGGGTGCGTATATATTTATAAGTGTTGTGTCTTCTTGGTGGAGAGTCCCTTTTATCATTATTTACTGTCCCTCTTTGTCTTTCTTTATCTGTTTTGCTTTGAAATCTACCTTGTCTGATATTAGTATAGCGACACCTGCTTTCTTTTGTTCATTATTAGCTTGGAGTATTGTTCTCCATCCCTTCACTCTGAGTCTGTGTTTGTCTTTGGGGCTGAGGTGTGTTTCCTGGAGGCAGCATATTGTTGGATCTTGTTCTTTGATCCATCCTGCCACTCTGTGTCTTTTGATTGGGGAGTTCAGTCCATTTACATTTAGAGTGATTATTGAGACGTGGGGGCCTACCACTACCATTTTGTGTCTTGTTTTCCGGTTTTCTTCAATTTCCTTTGTTTCTCGTCCCATGGTTTAATCTGTTCTGATGTAGAGCTGCTACTCTCTGTTGTTGTCCTTCTACTTATCTCCTCTGCTCTTGGTTTTGTAGCCCCTTTCCTTTTTTGGATTTTTCAGGAATGAGGGTTTTCCTGAGGATTTCCTGAAGAGGAGGTTTTGTGGCAATGAACTCCCTTAATTTTTGTTTATCTGGGAAAGTTTTTATTTCTCCATCGTATTTGAAGGATATTTTCGCTGGGTAGAGAATTCTCGGCTGTAGATTTTTGTCCTTCAGATTTTTGAATATATCATTCCACTCTCTTCTAGCCTGTAAAGTTTCTGCTGAGAAATCTGCTGATAGCCTGATGGGGGTTCCTTTGTAGGTTAGTTTCTTTTGCCTGGCTGTCCTTAGTATTTTCTCCTTGTCGTTGACTTTTGCTAGCTTCACTACTATATGCCGTGGAGTTGGTCTTCTTGCATTGATAAAGTTTGGAGATCTATTGGCTTCTGTCACCTGAAGATCCATCTCCCTCACCATATTTGGGAAGTTCTCAGCCATTATTTCTTTGAATAGGTTTTCTGCCCCTTTCTCCTTCTCTTCTCCCTCTGGTATACCTATAATCCTTACGTTGCATCTCCTAATTGTGTCTGATAATTCTCGGAGAGTTTCTTCATATCTTTTAAGTCTTGCTTCTCTCTCCTCCTCTGCCTGCAACAATTCTATATTGCCATCTTCCAAATTGCTAATTCTTTCCTCCATATTATCGGCCCTACTGTTCAGAGCATCTAGATTTTTCTTAATCTCCTCTATTGTGTTCTTCATTTCCAATATTTCTGTTTGGTTCTTCTTTATCGTATCAAACTCTTTTGTGACATAGCTCCTGAACTCGTTGAGTTGTCGGTCAGAATTCTCTCTTAACTCATTGAGAATCTTAATGATGGCTGTTTTGAAGTCATCGTCATTTAGGTTATATATCTCATTTTCTTTGGGATTGTTTTCTGTGTATTTGTTGCTTTCTTTCTGTTCTGGAGATTTAATGTATTTTTTCATATTGCTTGATGTTGTTGATTTGTGCCTCCGCATGGAGGTAGAGTTTAGTTGCTCCTTTCAATTGTTTCAGCTGCTGCGGTGGGGGGAGCAGCTGTTATACTTCACCAACCAGGAACCCTGTCCGTAGTTGCTAACTGGGCCTGGGCCCCTCTTCGTAGCCACAGTGGCCCTTTGGATTCCCTCCTCTGCCGTGGGGGCCGTCACAGGGGGGCTTCAGGCTGCAGGTGCCTACTGTTGCAGCCCACCTAGACGTGCTCTCTCCTTGGGGTCTGCAACGGTGTTATGGGCTTTTCCAGCGGCCAGGGGTGGGATCACTTATATTTGTCGCTCCGTTGCTGTCGGCACCCACCAAATCTCACTTGTCCTCTATGGGTCGCAGGAGAGCTATTGGCATCTTCTACAGTCTGTGGTTAGTACACCTAGCTATGCTGCTTTTGCCCTGGGGTCTTCCAGCCTTGTGGCTGGCGGCTGGGTGCCTTCTACTGGTGCTGTGCAGAGGCTTTCCCTAAGGCTGCTGTGAGCCTGTAGGGTTTCCCCCTAGGCTACTAAGCTGGGTCTCTGGAACTCTCTCCAGCCCCAGTCTTCTCTGAGATCTCCGGCAATCCCTAGCCTCACGGGGTGGGCAACGGCAGCTGGGGGTCGCCCCGCCCTCAGGGCTTCTCTCCGGGCCTCTGCCAGAGCCGTGAATGCTGGGCGTGGCCCCTCTGCTAATGGCAGACAGAGAGTTTTGTCTGATGCCTGGCGGAGCTCCGGCGCTTCCCCTCCGGGTCGCAGAACCGGCCTTTGAAAGTTCCCCCGGCCCCGGTCCTCTCCGAGATCTCCGGCAATCCCTAGTCCCACGGGGCGGGCAATGGCAGCTGGGAGATCTCCGTGCCCTCTGTGTCTCTCTCTGGGACCCTCCGGGCGCCCCGAGCACCAGGCTGGGTCTCCCCGCCAATGGCGGGGAGAGACTCTCCCCGCGGGCTCAGGTGTGCAACTCCAAAGTTTCCCTCTGCGTTTAGGAGTAATTGCAGGGGATTTAGGTAGGGTTCTGGTCACCTGTTTCCACCGTCGCTCCTCTGTTGTGTTCTCGCTCCTGCCCTAGATGTGTGTGGATCCTCTGGGGGCGTCCGTTGGAAGAAAGCCGCTTGCGGGTACTAGGCTTCCCGTCGGGGTCGGAGAGTTTTCACCTATTTCCACATTCTCCCGGAGGAAAGTCCATCCGCCTTCTGATGTATAGTCGCGTGGGTGTCTCAGACGTCCTGAGATGCTGTCTGGATATCCTTTGTCAAGCGATAAGTGTCCAAATAATTGTAGACTCGAAGGGCGAGAGACAAAGAGGACTACTCACGGCGCCATCTTGGCTCTTCTCCCCAGTAAATAGATTTTGATAACTATTCTAACATGTGGAATATCATAAAACAGGATAGATCCTAATGCTTATGAACTGCAAGCAAGAGTGTTTCAAATATACTGCACTTCAACTGTGCAACAGGCCAATTCTTTTAATGACTACAAACCAGTTCTAATACTTTTGATTGTCTGTAGTGTTTTCAAAACTCTTGTGACCCTCTACGAGTTGAACCATCAGAAGTTTTGTTCAGTGGCTTTACATGGAGGAATAGTATTACTATGATGAAAATACAGTGAATAATGAGCCTCCAAATATTTCTAGAAAGGGAAGTTTTGCAAATTACTGGACTGGACAATTGATACAATGTGATAAGGACTGTAGATTAGAAAAAGAAGTATCACAGTGTGTAATAATAATGTACTCACAATGTGTAAGAATAGAACCAAAAACTACTGTCACCAGTTTACTCATAGGAAAAACACATTATTGCTTGGGGAAAAAAAAGAAAGTCCACCACTTCGACGTCAGTTCCAGCCCAGGTATTCCAGCAGGTATTCCAGGAGGGGCACACAACCAAGAGAACTGCAAAGTAGTCCTTTTCCAAGTGAAGGAACTTGGGGAGGGAGGGATTGAAAAGAAAAAAAGTCAAATCTACTTGGTTAATACTATGTAAATGACCCACAAGCCATGTCACTTCAACATCTTCCATTACATACAAAAAAGTGTGCTTGGCGAGGATGTGCTATGTCGAAGGCACTGTGCTAGGTACTAACTGTAAATGAGAAAATACTGTTGGGCTATTAAAAAATGAGTATATGGGCAAAAATGCTGTTGTTGGTAACCAGAGGCCTATGTGATTCCATAAATCTTATTTTAACTTGCTAAATTTTATGTAAACATTTAGTGATAAAGAAAAAGTACCTGAGATAGCTCATGCCCAAATCATGGCTCTTTGCTATAAAACAAAATCTTTCCTTTATTCCTTTATCTGCTCTTTGCAGAAATGAGGCTTTCCATCCAGGAAAGATAATAGGTGGCATCTGTTCTCTTCAGGAATCGTTTAACAAAGATTTTGTTCAAATTAGGAAAAATTTAAATGTCCAGATTTACTGTATTCTAGCATGTAGAAATTATACACCCTAACACAAAATGCAAAGAATGATACGCTAAAGTAAGTTCTATCAACAATAAAGGATGTTTGTTAAATAGTACCTTTAATATAAAAATAAGTACCTTCAAGTGTTTGTGGAGCTGAAGGTCAATAGCCCTAAGACTTCACTTAGGCAACTTGTTTTGGGAAAGTTAGTCCCTCTATTAGCTGCAGGTACAAACATTGCACGTGCAGTTAATTGCAGCCCCTATCAGACCATCATGGGAAGAATTAGACACAATTTTGAGGATGTAAGTGACCTGCCCACAATTAGCCCTGGCTAAAGTGCTTGTACCCACATGAAAGGAGACTGTGCCCAAACCAAACTTTTTTTTTTACCATGTGCTTCTACATTCTCTGTTTTCCCTTCGCAGACATACAGAAATTAGGGGAAATAGTCATGCAGTGGTTAAAATATGTGTGATAAGAAGAACCATACTGAGTGAAAGTGAAGCTGTGTTGACAAAGATACGAATAAGTGCAGCAGCACACATATAAATATAAACCAGGAATGAAACTCTGTCAAAAGAGCACCTTCAAGCAATGAATTCCTTAGTTCTGTGTCCCTTGCCAAGATAGCAATTTATGATAATGGTGCAGGGCAGATTGCTGGGAGCCTGAAATCATTAGGTGAGTGTTCTTCACCTAGGATTGTTCATCCTTTTGAGTGGAGAGGTTCTTAGGGATTTACGCCTACACTAAAGTGACATCCGAATAGCCTCTCTTTCCAGACTCTGACCTCATTGCCCCCCCATCATTCCCCTGGGACACCCCCCCATTTGTGTTTTAAAAGTATAGATATTCTCTACTTAGGCATAAGGAAAGCTAGCTTTTTCAGTCACCTGTTCAAAAATGCCTATAGTTAATCCAA
Source organism: Equus asinus (assembly GCF_041296235.1). Taxonomy (NCBI): domain Eukaryota; kingdom Metazoa; phylum Chordata; class Mammalia; order Perissodactyla; family Equidae; genus Equus; species Equus asinus. Next base: position 39,147,714 of record NC_091801.1, on the reverse strand, counting down.
AAAATGTCCTTAAACCATAGATTAGGCTTGAGAAAAGAGACCTGCCTTTGAAGTTTCATTCTTACTTGATTCTTACAAAATAAAGGACTTGTCTTTGAAAAATTGTAAGTCTTTCAAGCGCAGTCTTCTACAGTTTATTGAATGCTATATAAAAGTATTCTGTTTACTTATTGTTCAACTAGAAGAACACAGCAGAGCCAAGTTCATATTTATCATAGTTAAATACTCCTTTCAATGTATGATAAAGCAAATATTCTCACTTTGCCCTCCTATTGTTTCATCTGCTTGAAAGGTTTATATTTCATCTGTTTATTGTTTAAATTATTAATATATCTTAAAATGGAAATTTCCACATAGAAATATCTTGCTCATGCTCAAAGAGACAAGTCAGTGTAATACATTCTGTTGCAGACTTTTTAACTAAATCATTAATTGGTTTTCAGAACTTCAGAATTTACCGGCTGAAGTTTAAATGTATCCTTAAAACCAAGTGAGAGGAAATATAATAAATGCAGAAACTCTTTATCATCCCTTCAACTACAAGACCACTTCTAAGTTAATGCTGTGCATCATAACTGCCAGTTACATAAGCTCTGTTTATAAATTATTAAACGCTTTCAATATTAACACTAAATCTTGTCCAAATGTAAACATGCACTGAAGTTCAGCCATTTCTATGACTACAAACTAGCAATCCTTCCTTTGTTATGGCCACTGCACAAACATCAGGAGGATGCTGTCAGGAATTTCATATCACCCCGAACTGCAACCTTTGCATGTTACCGTCTGTAACCAAGTGACCTGCTGCAGCTCATTAAAGTTAATGTAATGGATCATTCCCTCCTAACTGTAATCATCAGCAAATTAGACTCCTTTCTAGGCTAGCCAGGCAGCAGAGAAGTACATAACTAAGTAGAATGTAGAAATAACTTTTCTCTTAGCCACGTGCCTTTATTCAACACAAAGGAGAATAACGTAGGAGAGGGGGGCCAGACGCAGAAGCTCTAATGTGTGTTAGGATGAGCCTTATTTACCTCATTGTCACAAGATAATTTCATGCTTTTCCAGAACTAGACCTTCATCCCAAAGCAGAGACAACAGTAGAGAATATGACGGAAGTAATTCAGGCGAGGCTCTTGTTTGACTGATTTTGGAGTTATTGCCTTTTCCCTTCAGCTGACCTCTACTATTTTCAAACGTTAAAGATATTATTATCTAACTACTGTTTGTAATTGTAAACTCTTTGGAAAACCTAATACTGTTGTATTGATTTTTTTCATTTAAAAAATGATGTATAGAAACACAAAAGCAGAAACACATATGAAGAATAAACCACAAATTCTTAGAATTTATCAAAATAATGTATCTAGAATTCTTGTTCTATCTAACGGTTCCCACCTCAAATCCATTTGTTACCAAAAGATCATTAGTATACATTTCATGATTGCACTGTGGTTATCACAGTTCCCTAGCATTTGGAATGTTACTGGAAATTGAAGGTTAAGAGTAATCTCATTAGATCATGAAATTATGTGAAGGATTTTCTAATCTTTAGGGCTAAGCGATCTCTAGAGGAGAACAATTTTAGCCTAAACAGGAAAGGTGTGGACTGTAGTGGCAGGATTTACTAGCTCAGTTAGCAAAATGAGCCCTCTGCCACTCCACCAAGTAAAGGCTGACCAGCGATCTTACGAGTGGGCTCATAAATTCAGTGTGTATCCAGAGAGAGGATGTGGAAGAATTAAGAAACATCCATAATTCCTGTGTTATATAAGTAACACAAAATATGCCTTAAACACAGTGATACAAAAAACGTTTTATAAGAGCTACGGTTCTCAAGACATGGTCCCTGAACCGGCAACATCAGCATCGCCTGAAAACTTGGTAGAAATGTAAATTCTAGCCCACCTTACATCTACTGAATCAGAAACCCTGACGATGAGGCCTGGTATTCTGTGTTTTACCAAGCCCTCCAGGTGATGGTGATGCATGCTAAACTTTTAGAACCACTGTATTAGAAAACAAAAGACAGTGTGAATAGTCTGCACACACTATATTGAAAGAACATTATTTTGGCATCAAAATTTGAGGACATAAGGGGCCAGTGTGGTGGCGCAGTGGTTAAGTGTGCACGTTCCACTTCAGCAGCCTGGGGTTTGCCAGTTCGGATCCTGGGTGCAGACCTAAGCACTGCTTGTCAAGCCATGCTGTGGCAGGCGTCCTACATATAAAGTAGAGGAAGATAAGGTACAGATGTTAGCTCAGGGCCAGTCTTCCTCAGCAAAAAAGAGGAAGATTGGCAGCAGATGTTATCTCAGGGCTAATCTTCTTCTTCTTCAAAAAAATGGGTGGACATAAGTTAGCTACAAATGTATTACCATAAAAATGTATACACATATGTATGGGTGTGTATGTGTAATAAATATGTGTATATGTATATATGTGTGTATACATAGTATAATTATACATACATATACAATTGGACAACTACTTACACTGACATGGTATGCTGTGCTTCCCAGGCACAGTACAAGAATCCCTATGATAAACAGTCATTGTTATGAGAGCAGTGAGTGTGTTTGTCTTACTTACTACCACATCTTCAATATCTATAGAAACTGGTATACAGAGGCTGTTCCAAAAACATTGAACGAATGACTCAATGGTATTTGGGCTATGCTTATCTCTACTTGAAAGCAGAGATTTCTCATATTAGGATGTTTGAGTAACAAACTGAAAAACATTGGTAGGAACTAGAAAAGAATATATCTTAGACAATCAGAAAGTGAGGATATAAAACAGGTAATGACTATCGTCATCATCAGATAGTAGATTGCGTTTTATAGTTAATTGTAAAAGAATTTTCATTAACTACTAAGCAAGTAAATATTTATTCTGTATTTTTTTATTTATAATTTAAATATAGGATGAGCATGTCTAGTCTCACCACTTCTATTCAATATTATACTGGAGTTTCTAGCCAGGGCAATTAGGCAAGAAAAAATAAATAAAATGCATCAGGACTGGAAAGGAGGAAGAAAAACTATTCTTTTTGCTGCTATTGTAAATGGAATTGTCTCATTAATATTATTTTAAGGTTATTCATTGCTAGTGTGTTGAAATACAATTGATTACTGTATATTGATCTTGCAAACTTGCTGAATTTGTTTATTAGTGTTCTTTTTGTGGATTCCTTAAGGATGTCTCTATCTCTATTCACAGATGACATGGTCATCATAGGATTGTAGTGAACAATTCTAAAATAATATTAATAAAACAATTCCATTTACAATGCCAGCAAAAAAGATAAAATACTTAGGAATAAATTTAAACAAATAAGCATAAGACTTATACAATAAAAATTACAAAGCATTGTTACTAAAAATTACAGAAGACCTAAATAAATGAAAAGACATGCTATATTGATAAATCAGAAGATTTAATATTGTTAAGATGGCAATACTCCAGATTCAATGCAACTTCTATCAAAATCCCAGATGGCTTTTTTGCAGAGATAGTTTTCCTTCCTCCTTAAATTAACTCAAGTAGACCTAAATGTAAAAACTAAAACTATGCAAATATTAAAAGAAAGCATAATAGTAAATATTCATGAACTTGCATTAGGGAATGACTTCGTAGCAATAACACCAAAAGCATAAGCAACAAGAGAAAAATAGATAAATTTGATGTCATCAAAATTTAAAAGTTTGTGTTTCAAGTGACACTATCAAGAAAATGAAAAGACAACCCAGAGATTGGTTGAAAATTTTTGCTACTAATATAACTGATGACTGATAACTGCTAACTGGATCTCAGATCCAGAATATATAAAGAACTCTTACAACTCACCAATAAAAAGACAACCCAATTTAAAAATGGGCAAAGTAGTGTTGTTTGAAAGTGGACTTGGATTAGCTGTACATATATATTACAAACTCTTTAGGACAATCATTAAAAAAATTTAAAAAAGAAGTATAACTGATCAGCTAAGAAAGGAGAGAAAATGGAATCATATAAAATGCTCAATTGAAATTTAAAAAGCAGAAAAAGAATGAAAGACAATAATAGGAACAAACACAACAAATAGACAACAGTAATGAATATGATAGCTATTAATCCAACTATAGCAATAATTACTTTGAATGTCAATGGTCTAAATGCATCAATTAAAAGACAGAGGTTGTCAGAATGAATCAAAAAACAAGAACCAACTACATACTGTCTACAAGAAACCCACTGTAACTATAAAGACACATATAGATTAAAAGGAAATGGGTGGAGAAAAATATATCACGCTAACACTTTGAAATCAGGAGTACCTATGTTAATTTCAGACAGGACAGACTTCAAAGCAAGGAAAGTTATCAGGGATAAAGAAGGGCACAATGTACTGATAAATAAGTCAATTCTTGAAGAAGACATAACAATACTTAATGTGTATGCCCCTAACAACAGAGCATCAAACTATGTGAGGCAAAAACTAATAGAATTGCAAAGATAAATAGATGAATCCAGAATCCTAGTTGGAGACTTCAATACCCCTCTATCAGAAAAAGACAGATCCAGCAGGCGGAAAATCAATATGGACATTGTAAACTCAGCAACATTATCAAGCAACTGGATATAATTGACATCTATAGAGGATTTCGCCCAACAACAGCAGAAGATAAATTCTTCTCAAGATCACGTGGAAACATTCAATAAGTGGACCACATTCTTGGACATAAAACACGCTTTAACAAATTTAGAAGAATAGAAATCATATAATGTTTACTCTCAGAGCACAATGGAATTAAACCAGAAGTCAATAAGAGAAGGATAACTGGAAAATCCCAAAACATATGGAGATTAAATGACACACTTGTAAATAACATGAGTCAAAGAAGAAATCTCAAGATAAATTTAAAAATATTTTGAACTAAATAAAAGTGAAAACAAAACATCAAAATTTGTGAGATGAACTGAAAGCAGCACTTAGAGGGAAATTTATAGAATAAATGCATATATTAGAAAAGAAGAAAGACCCAATATGAAGAATCTAAGTTTCCACATTAGGAAACTGGAAAAAGAAGAGCAAATTAAACCTGTAGTAAGCAGAAGAAGAGAAATAATAAGAATTAGAACAGAAATCAATGAAATTGAAAATAGGAAATCAATAGAGAAAATCAATGAAACCAAAAGCTCATTCTTTGAAATGATCACTAAAATCAATAAGCCTCTAGCCAGGCTAACAAGGAAAAGAAGAAAACAAACAGGACACAAATTACTAACATCAGAAATGAGAAAGGAAACATCACTATAGATCTTAGGGAAATTAAATGAATAATAAAACAATACGGTGAAAAATTCTATCCCCAAATTGCTAAATACTACATTTGATAATCTAGATGAAATGCACCAATTCCTTTCAAGACACAATTTTCCAAAACTCACACAAAAAGAAACAATCTGAATAGGCCTATATCTATTAAAGAAATTGAATCAGTAATTAACAACCTTCCAAAACAGAAAGCACCAGGCCCAGATGGGTTCAATGGTAAATTCTACCAAACATTTAAAAAAGAAACTATACCAATAAAGTACAGACTCTTTTAGAGGATAAAAGTAAAGTGGATGCTTCCAAACTCATTCTATGAGGCCAGCATTATCCTAATGCCAAAATCGGACAAGGACATTGCAAGAAAAGAATATCACAGACCCATATCTCTCATGAATATAGATGCAGAAGTCCTCAACAAAATATTAGCAAATTGAACCCAACAATGTACGGTCATGCTCTATATAACAAAGTTTCAGTCAACAACAGACCACATACACGACGATGGTCCCATAAGGTTATAATGGAGCTGAAAAATTCCTATCACCTAATGATGTCATAGTTCAACACATTGTTCACATATTTGTGGTAATGCTGGTATAAACAAACCTACTGCACTGCTAGTCATATAAAAGTATAGCACACACAATTATGTACAGCACATAATACTTGTTAATAAAAGAATGTTACTGGTTTATGTATTTACTGTACCACATTTTTAATCATTGTTTTAGAGTGTACTCTTTCTACTTGTAAAAAAAGTTTTCTGTAAAACAGTATGTTGTGTTACGCCAGCAGCAGCCTCATACAACTCATCTTCACTAAGTTCTCTTGATTGCATCGTTTTCTCTTGTGCTTAATCTCATGTTCTTTGTTCATCACAGCCCCTCAGCAAACAAAATCCACTGCCAATGTTGCCAGTAAGAAGCTGCATAAAGTGATTACCTGGAAACAAAATTAGAAGTAATTAAGGACTGTGAAGGTAGAAAATCAGTGATGGTTATTGCTTGCCAGTCAGGCATGTCCCATTCCACCAGAGCTACAATCTTGAAGAAAAAGAACAAAGTGATGAAAGCTGTTAAAGGATCTGCCTCACTGAAGGCAATAAGACTAACAAAAATTCGAGAAGGGCCTATATCAGACCTGGAAAAGCTTCTAATGACCTAGGTTGAAGACCAGACACAGAAGCACATCTCTCTCAGCACCATGATGATCATAGATGAAGCAGAAAGTTTGTTTGTGATATTGAAAGAAAAAGCTGGACCTGACTACAATGTTGAATTTACTGCTAGCTCCGAGTGGTTTAAACAATTCGAGAATTGTTATTCATCACATAAGATGAAATTGAGTGATAAGTCTGTGAGTGCTAATGTGAAAGCAGCTAAAGAATTTTTGGAAATTCTAGATAAGCTGATTGTGGAGGAAAATTACTTGCCAGAGAAAATATTCAATATGGATGAAACCTTCCTGTTCTGGAAATGGATGCCTGAAAAAACTTTCATCCGCAAGTAGGTCAAATCAATGCCAGGTTTCAAGGCTTTTAATATTGCTCGACTTTTTAAAATCTCTTTGGGCTGTATCTCCGAAGTCCCCTGAAATTAAATTTTTAGCAAAATTGCTTTTATCCATGCCCTGCAGCCTTTCTTCTTATCACTATTAGAGAACATTATTACCCTTTAAGATTCAAGGAAAAGACAAGCATGATTTTGCACTGTCTGCTGGATAACATGATCTACTGAGGCAGATATTTACCACTGTCATGACATTCAGATTCTACGTCTTAAATGCCTTACTGAATTGAAATTGGACAACTAACACTTGCATTGTCCCTTACTTGATCTTCCTAGGCAAGAAAAAAAATATTTTCAAAAAAGTTTTTCTATTCACAAATTGTCGTGAGTAAAAGTAAGTTTTTAGAGACATGCTTTTCTTGTCATGTTTTAAAGTAGTAGCAAATAAACAGTTATTCTTTCTCATCCTATGTGAGAGGACAGCAATTGTGCTGCTCTGTGGTTTAGGGTACTAAATGAAATTTCATGTCCTTAAAAAGATTATAGTTTTGGTTTACAGCTGTAATAGTGTAGCTGGCAAAAACATGAATGCTGAAGGATGAGGGTACTTCATAAAACTGATATTTTACCATTTTGGGTGCATACAATTTTACATCCTCCTTCTTATATTTTAAAGTGATCTTCAAAAACATGAATCATTTAACTATAAAAGTAAAACATAAAGAGTCTCTAAATTTTAAATTTCAAGCTTTGTTGTCTCATATTTAGTAACTGTGGTTTACGACTTTCGTAAATAATAATGTAAAATTTGCAACACTAAGCAAACCTACCAAGAAACAATCCCCTAGTGGGCTTTCATGTCCCAGTTGTCTACCAATTTTTATCATTTGTATAAATTCTAAAGTACTTACACTGGTAGATTCTATTTTTTAAGTTAGGCTTATGATATAAACAGTTTTTCTTATTCTTAGTCTTTAAATTTTTAAATCTTATGGTTACAGTTATGCACTGCATAATAACATTTCAGTCAACGACAGACAGTATATACAACGGTGGTCCCGTAAGATTAGTACCATATAGCCTAGTAGGCTATACCATCTAGGTTTGCGTAGGTACACTCTATGACGTTCCCACAAAACATAATTCCGGGGCTGGTCTGGTGGCACAGCAGTTAAGTGTGCATGTTCTGCTTTGGAGGCCCGGGGTTCACCAGTTCAGATCCCGTGTGCAGACATGGCACTGCTTGGCACGCCATGCTGTGGTAGGCGTGCCACGCATAAAGTAGAGGAAGATGGGCATGGATGTTAGCTCAGGGCCAGTCTTCCTCAGCGAAAAGAGGAGGATTGCCAGCAGTTAAGTTAGCTCAGGGCTAATCTTCCACAAAAAAAAAAAAAAATTGCCTAATGACGCTTTTCTCAGAACTATTCCACCGTGAAGGAATGCATGTCTGTATATAATATTCTAGTAAATTGATATTCCATAATTTACTTGACTGTTATTCTAATCATGACTCAATTTTTTCATTATTTTTTATCTTTAAAGTTTTGTTTCTACAGATATCTCTGAAAAAGGAATGCCTTTAAAAATTTACTTAAAATAAATTCTAAATAGTGGTATAACAAGTTTCCTTTATTCTATAAATCTCAGTGGTCTCTTTGTAAAGGGCCATCTTTTTTCTTCTTAGAATATGCTTTAAAAATGTTCCCTTTTGTCTTTTTTTATCGTTATTTGTGTATTTTTCTTTACTAATTCTTTGCACTTCTTTCCATCCCTTTAGGCTATGGATGTCCCTATAGACCTGTCACCATTCCCTTCTGTCTGCAACTAATTTCTGCCACTAATTTCTCTTTTACTTTGATGGCATGTGAAAGTTCAATTTATTCTGATGCTCACAAGAATAAGGCTGTAAAAATTATAACAGCTTGCATAAACTTCTCAAAACATTGCATCTTCTTTACCAATTGCAACTTTACCGATCTTCAAAAGAGTTGCCATAGATTTTTATTTTCATTCAAAAATTCCACCATTAGGGGCCGGCCCAGTGGCAGAGTGGTTAAGTTCATGTGCTCTGCTTTGGCGGCCCAGGATTTCGCTGGTTCAGATCATGGGTGTGGACACGGCACTGCTCATCAAGCCATGCTGAGGTGGCGTCCCACACAGCAGAACCAGAAGGACCTACAACTAGAATACATAACTATGTACTGGGGGGCTTTGGGGAGAAGAAGAAGAAGAAAAGAAGAAGATTGGCAACACATTGTTAGCTCAGGTCCAACCTTTTAAAAAAAATTAAAAGAAATTCCACCATTATATGAAGTATGTTTTTTATTTTGGAATTTCCTTGGAAGTCAGCTTATTTTTCTTATAATCACAACCAAAATAGTATTATTCAGAATGATCACCCTCTTTTTTTCCCAACAATTAGCTGTGTAATACTATTAATGGTTATCATTATGTATTAAATGTAGCAGTTTAAAGATTATCACAAATTCATTTTTGTTTTTGTTTTTAGTGAGGAAAATTGGCCCTGAGCTAACATCTGTTTCCAATCGTCCTCTTTTTGCTTGAAGATTGTCGCTGAGCTAACATCTGTGATAATCTTTCTCTATTTTGTATGTGGGATGCCACCACAGCATGGCTTGATGAGCAGTGTGTATGTCCGTGCCCAGGATCCAAACCCTTGAACCCCAGGCTGCTGAGTGGAGCACACAAATTTAACCACTATGCTACCAGTCCAGCCCCTGTCACAAATTCTTTGACACTCCTTCCGTCAGAAGTTAGAGTCTGTGTCCCCTTCCCACGAGTATGGGTGAGCTTAGTAACTGCTTTGACCAAGAGAATATAATGGAAGTGACAGACACTATGCCAGGTTCAAGGCAAGCCATAAGAAACTGGTAGATTCCATTTCTTTTTACTTGTAAAACTCTCCTTGAACTTCTGAATTGCTATGTGAAATATTCAACTATTCTGAGCCCAAGATGCTGTGAGAAAGCCCAAATAAGCTACATGTAGAAGCCACATACAGAGAAAGAGAAATGCCCAGCCAACCCCCAGGTGTCTCATCCAGCCCCTAGATTTTGAGTTAACCCATCTGAGGCCTCAGACATTGTGCAGCAGAGACAGTCCATCCTTACTGTGCTCCTGACACAAAGAATCATGAGATGTAATAATACATTTTTATTTTAAGCTAATAAGTTTGGGGTAGTTTGTTACATAGCAATAGATAGCTGAAACTTGAAGTGATAGTTAATTGATTTATCTTATTTTGGGAAAATTGTTATTTCCAGTTTTATACTATTGCTAACGATTCTGAATTAAATATATTTATATATAAAACTACATGAATATCTGCCTATTTCCTCAGTACAAATTCCTATAAATGGATTCCTAGGATAAAGGGTATAAATACCCTTTATATGTATATGTATATAACATTATTTTACTTCAAAACGTTAGGAAAATATTTCTTTACTGATAAAATTCCTATCTATTTTATGTTATCAAGATGGGAAGACAAACTTGAAATTGGCATTAGAAGATTTTTGACATTAGAAGATTGGCAATTGGCATTAGAAGATTTTCTTTCTCTACTTTCTTTTTTTTATATTTTTATTTCGTTTATTTATTTTTATTGAAAAAATATATCAAACACCCAAAGAATGTATATATCTATTACAGTCATGTAATAATAATAAAATGTACACTTACTGCAATGGGTTAAATAGTGGACCCCCCCCCACACACACACACACACAAAGAGATATATCTACTTGGAACTTGTGGATATGACCTTGTTCGGGAAGAGGGTCTTTGCAAATGTAATTAAGTTAAGGATCTTGAGATGAGATCACCTTGGATTAGAGTGGGCCCTAAATTCAATGGCACATGTCTTTAAAGAGACAGAAGAGGAGAACATAGACAAACACACAGTGGAGAAGGCCATATGAAGACAGAGACAGAGATTCAATTGATGTGTATATCAACTGAGGAAGGTTAAGAATTACCAGCAGCCACCAGAGGCTAGGAGAGAAGCATGGAGCAGATTCTCCCTTAGAGCCTCCAGAAGGAAACAACTCTGCTGACACCTTGATTTTGGACCTCTGGCCTCCAGAACTGTGAAGGAATAAAGTTCTGTTGTCTTGAGTCATCCAGTTTGTGGTAATTTGTTATAGCAACTCTAGAAAACTAATACACCTTCATGCTACCCTTTACCTTCAAAAAAGGGTTAAACTGATGACACCAAATGCTGGCAAGGATGTGGAGCAACAGGAATTCTCATTCATTGCTAGTGGGAATGCAAATGATACAGCCAGTTTGAAAGGCAGTTTGGTAGTTTCTTAGAAAATTAATCATACTCTTACCACACAATTGACAATCACGCTCCTTGGTATTTATCCAAAGGAGCTGAAAACATGTCCACACTGAAACCTACACGCAGATGTTTATGGCAGCTTTATTCATAATTGCCAAAACTTAGAAGCAACCAAAATGTCTTCCAGTACGTGAATGGATAAATAAACTGTGGTACATCGAGATGATGAAGGATTATTCATCACTGAAAAGAAATGAACTATCAGGCCATGAGAAGACATGGAGGAATCTTAAAGGCATGTTACAAACTGAAAGAAGTCAACCTGAAAAGGCTACATACTGTATGATTCCAACTATATGATATTCTTGAAGAGGCAAAACTATGGAGACAATAAAATGATCAGTGGTTGCCAGGATTTGGGGGAGGGGAGCAGAGAGGGATGAACAGGCAGAGCACAGAGGATTTTTAGGGTGGTGAAAATACTCTGTATGATACTATAATGGTGGATACATGTCATTCTAGATTTGTTCAAACCCATAGAATGTGAAGTAACAAGAGAGAACTGTAATGTAAACTGTAGACTTAGGGTGATTGGGCTATGTCAATATAGATTTATCAATTGCAACAAATGTACCATTCTGGTGGGGAAGTTGATAATGGGGGAAGCTATCCATTTGTGAGATCAGGGATTACATGGGAAACCTCTGTACCTTCCTTTCAATTTTTTTGTGCACCTAAAACAGCTCTGAAAAGATAAAGTCACTTTAAAAAGTGAAAGTAAAAGAGAGCCATTTTCAGATGAAAAGTAAAAAAGACTAAAACCAGTTTCTTTGAAGTTACCTTTGTATCCTTCCCCAATCACAACACTCTCCTTCCTACCAAAAGTAACAACTGTCCTAAATTTTATGCTAGTCCTTGTCTTGTTTTCCTTTATGATTTTATCATAGATAAATAGGTAAATAATAAATAATTAGATAGCTAGATGACAATAAATATATGTTGTTTGGTTTTGCCTCGTTGAAGTTTATATAGCATGGAACACTGCATACACTGTATATTCTTCTAACTTGCCTTTTTGCTCAATTATATTTATGATATCCTTTCATGTTGATTTAGACAGATGTTCATTTTTGATGATTATCCAATCTATTACCAGTTCTACTGTTGCTGAATATATGGATCATTTCTAGTTTTATTTCTGTTACAAACAATGCTACTAAAATCATGTTTGAATTATGTCTCCAGGTACATATGGCAAGGATTTCTCTAGCTGAGGAAGTAGAACTGGGATCAGATCTACTGTAGTAGAGCGTATGTTCTTTCACATTCTTTGGGTAACACCAGAATATTTCCAAAGTGATTGCAGCAGGTTTCACTCTCATCAGATGGTATGAGTGCTCCTGCTGCTCCATAGCCTGCCAATAATTGTCATTGTCTATGTCTGACTTATAAAATTTTCAACTGGAAAATTTCAACTAACCATCATAGAATCATTTTTGTAAATTGTTTTCTTAAAGGCATTACTGTCTAGAGTCAGATAACATATTTTTTGAGGACCTACTATGTTTTACACTTATATTAGTCTATTTAATCCTCACAACTCCATGAGAAGCTTATTGAGGAATAATTGACATTATAATTGTATATTTAAAGTGTACAACATGATGATTTGATATACATATACAGTGTAGAATGATTACCAAGATCAAGATAATTAACACATCCTATCACCTCACATATTCAACCTAAGTAACGGTTTTCTTTTGGTAAGAATGTTTAAGATCTACACGCAACAACTTTCAAGTATACAATACTGTATTACTAACTATAGTCACCATGCTGTACATTAGATTCTCAGAACTTATTCTTTTCTTTTTTTTACTGTTTTATACCTATATTATTCTATTTAATCCTTACAATACCATGAGAAAGATATTTTAATCACAAATTTACAGTTAGAAAAATGGGCCTTAGAAGCACTATTAATTAACTAGTTTATACAACCATTAATAGCAAGTGTTCTGACACAAAGATTCTGGCTCCTCTTCTTTCCACTATACCTATCTGATTTTTAAAATTTGCAGAGTCATAGCCAATGTCACAAATCAAGTTCATATACCAACCTACTCAAAAAACAAAAAGAAGACTCTAGGAAACAAATTAGAGTGGAAAACTGTCACTCATTTTAGATATACATGATGTACTGTTGACAAAGAAGAAATCCATCCTTAATGCTTCAGCATATCACTAGGAAGGCAACTTGATTGAGTGAACTGAGCCTGGCATTTATCACTGAACCCAGAGAGAGAGCTCCTGAGTTGTGGTATTCTAGGACCTTCTTCCTGACAGCCATTGACAATGTATCCAATTACTTAAGCAGTCTTTTCAGCATCATTTAAGCAGGTCTAGCTTTCCCTGTTCCACTTTAATACAGGAAAAAAAAATTGGATGCTCCAATAATAGCGTCGTAGATGTAGGGTCCTTCTTTTTCTAAATTTCATGATCTCTGGGTGTATCTGCACCTTGACAGTCCATTTTTTAGCACATGATCATGAAAATAAGATGAGAGTTAACAACCCATTTTTAATACATAGTCATAAATATAATAAGTGATGCCTGTTTCACACTTCTTGCCCCTTAAGCTTTCAAGGCAGGTAATAAAAATAAGACAGCTTGTAGAAGATAAAACCTTTCCCCTGAAGCTGGGTCTCTACCCCGCCAGATGCTACTTAACGATGCAATATTGAAGATAATCTAAAGTATCGACAGTAAAAGAAAATTTGCTCTTTGTGCTGCTTAGTAGATCCCCAAACTACCCACTGACAACTGATAGCTCCCTTTGAATAGATTTGATCCAATCTCTGACCATTACTACGCACGTACAAAGGCTAGGTTCAAAGCCTGCACCCACTAACTCTGCTGTCCTCACAAGACCATCACTAGGCAATGCGACTAGAGAACTGCCTTTGCTGAGCCAAAGATTTCCAAACGATGTATCAAAGGAACACTTTATCGGGCAAATGCAATTTTGCTGTTGAGACAATCCTATCCACGGTGTATGCCAACGTAATTCTCTCTGAATATCCTGATGTTTTCACTGATGACTTTTGTCTTCAGCGAAAATAAAAAGAGCTGATCACAAAATTCTATATACAAAGAAAGGTCTTTCTTGTCCACCATATTATCTCATGAAAATCTATTGATTGGTACTTCTACAAAATGACCATTGATATTCTTACTAATGGCCCTAAGGTTTTATGTTTCTGAGACATTTAAGATTTAGTAGTATTGGTGCTATGTGCGTTATTTTGATTGCTATTTTTTATACTGTTAAGACTTACTATAACTAACAGAAGAAACAGGTAAATAATTAAAAGTAGTTGCTTTTGGGGAATGGTACCCGGGGCAGGAGGTAGGGGTGTGGTGAAAAGGTGCTGGTGAAAGGTAGAAAAGAGAATAGCTGTTTTTCATTATAAGCCTTTCAATCCCATTTGATTATTAACCATTTTGCATATATTACTTCTATTTTATTAATTATTAAAATAAAAAGATGTCTCAAAACTTTACAGTTTATAAAACATTTCATTTGATCTTCCTAACAGCCTTGTGAGGCAGACATAGATGTCCTTTCTTTCTTATTCAATAGCTAGTTATTTGACTTGGGCAAGTCATTTAAACTTTCCAAGTATTAGCTCATCTGTGACATGAAGGCTAATTCCACCTGTCCTGTTGATAGCACAAGAATTTATATCCCAACTAGGTCATGTGGAACAATTTGAATATCTATATGCAACAGATCTTTATATAGCTATAGTAATAAGCATTTATTTTAATACCTATTTATAACTTATAAGCAGGCTTTAAGCACAGCTGTTCTGCATCCCATGTAAAAATCCATTGAAAATACGTAAGATTGTTTGTGGTTTTATTGACCTCTCTCAAACATTGATCCTGAACATGAAACTGCTATTATCATTGATAGGACATTTATTATATCTTGAACTTAAAAGGTAATCATCACATTTTAACTGTACACAAAAATAATTGCTTTATTACATATTTTAATAATTATTTTTATATACAATTTTGCAGCTTTGTATCACTTAACTTTATGACAATAATATCATAATAATTTTATTAGCAATTTAAAATTTGAAAACAAAATAAAAATTGATGACTGAATTATATACTTAAACTTCATTAATCATAGTTTCCTTCTTTTTAATTTTTAACCAGACTCTTTATGTTAATAGGATTTGAACCTCTTTCATATGCTTTGGTATATATAATTACGTAGTTCTGCTGTGTTGTTAATTTTGAAGTGCTTAACAAGGATCTCTTATTTCTTATTCTGTGGGAAATTTTAATCTTGTAAGAAATACAGCAACTTTTCAGATCATCCATCCCCATGTAGTTTGCACATAGATTATTGTATTCAAATTGAAAAAATAACGTAAATATTTTTCTACACATGTTCACTGATTGTTTGGAATCCGATCCAAAATTAGAATGTTTTCTTCTTCCCCAAAATGATCCATCTCCCTTTTCTTTAAGTATAATTATTAGAACTATCATAAATAAAAAGGGAAAATGAAAACCTGATTTGAAAAAGTGACAACAAAATGAAAAATTAGAATAACAGAAGAAAAATAATAAAGACAAAGCATTGAGATAGATAATTTTATCCTCAATTCTTATGTGTTAATTTTAGCACATAAAATTATTTGATTGGAAAACTAAGACAAAAATAAATAAAAGAAAATAACAAAATAAAAATAAACATAAATCCTTAAATTTTTCGTGTCTTTTAACAAAAAAAGCTAAAATATTATACCATTAAATAAAACTATTAAGAAAATAATACCCGCAATATCACTATTGTGTTTTCATTTCTCATTTTCATGACTTTATCCAAATGGAGACAGGAAAACATATAAAATAGAACAGCTACTGTGTGATCATTGCCAAAAGTTTACTTGCAACTGATTTTCCTTTAGTTCTAAAATGCTCTCATTTTGGAACTTCCTTTTTGGAATTTCCTTTAAGCCATTTGATTTTTTTAATAATCACTACCAAAATAGTATTACAGAAATTAATCGTTTCCTTTATTCATCATAATGTGCTCTAAATAACTTACTTATTGGCTATATTTTTTTTAGATTATTTTATTTTATTTTTTTATTTTTTGAGGAAGATTTGCCCTGAGCTAACATCTCTGGCCAATCTTCCTCTTTTTTGCTGAGGAAGACTGGCCCTGAGCTAACATCCATGCCCATCCTCCTCTACTTTACATGTGGGACACCTGCCACAGCATGGCTTGACAAGCAGTGCATTAGTCCTTACCCGGGATCTGAACCAGTGATCCCCGGGTTACCAAAGCAGAATGTATGAACTTAACCACTGTGCCATCAAGCTGGCCCCAAGTTGACTATATTTTTAAATTTTCTTTTCAAGTAAACAGCAGCCACAATGAAAAGAAAATTGTTCATTTTTTTTTGAACATCAGAGCATATACCTTAGAAACAAAAAACTGAAATCAGTGCCAATTCAAAACAGTTATTTTTTATCTACTTGTCTTCCAGTAGTCTCAAATTTCTCCAAATTTTCTCATTTTTATTTTAATTCTTTTCTTTCCTTGCTTCCATTAGTTAGTTAGTTTGTTTGTTTGTTTACTTATTTATTTATTTTGGTGAGGAAGATTGGCCCTGAGCTAACATCTGTTGCCAATCTTCTTCTTTTTGCTTGAGGAAGATTGTTTCTGAGCTGACATCTGTGCCAGCCTTCCTCTATTTCATGTGGGATGCCACCACAGTGTGGCTTGATGAGTGGTGTTAGGTCCTCACCAGGGATCCAAACCTGTAAACCCCGGGGTGCCAAAGCAGAGTGTGTGAACTTAACCACTACACCACCAGGCTAGCCCCTCATTTATTTATTTTTAATAACACATGATACATGGACATTTTTGAATGTTTTTATGTTTCTTAAAACTCCAAACACAGGAGTAAGTAGAACAAAACTTTGAAGTACCTTTTCATACGATCATCTCATCCACTTGCCAGAAGTTATTGACACTGCCAATTTATTCCAGACTTTTTCTATCCATGTACATATGTAGGAACTTGACTGATGTTTGACTGTTTCTCAAAAGCACATCTCTCTGGAAAGGAAGACAATAAAAGAAAATTAATGAAAGTTGAACATTTACTCTGTGCTATTACCAATGTAATTCATCATTCTAGAATGTAATTCTTACTTGAAATTTTTTGGAGAAATTGTATATTAAAACAAAAATTTTGTACTATGGAATAGCATGCAAAATGTGCATGTTTTAAAAAGACCGAGTAATGAGACTTTAGAAAAACTTCTTGAGTGAAACATTTTGGTGAATGATCTTAACCGCCTCATCACCCTAGCCTCCTTACCATTGTTCTCTGCATGTAGGGCCTATTCATTAACAAAAAAGCTATCCTTGTGCGAAATGCAATACATATTTTTTACATCTAATCCGCACAATAATAGCATGAGATAAGTATATATCATCATCCCTTTAAAAAGATATAGTTTTCCTCAGAAGGAGTGCACATGTACTGGGACAGGAAGTACTGTTAATATTAATATTAATCCAACAACAAACATTTATTGAGTACCTACTATGTGCAGACACTGTTCTAGGTGAAGGGGATAGAGCAATGAACAAAACATGAAAAGTTACTATTCTGATGGAACTTACATTCTAGTGAGGGGAGGTAAATAAAAATAAATAAATGAATAACCAAACAGGAAGTATTGTTGGTGATATGCACAATGAAGAGAATTTCAGTAAGTTGATGCGACAGAGTGTGAATTTTGAATTAGTTGGCCTCTTAGATGAGGTGACAGGAAGTAGCATTGGGGTGAGCATTCTAGGCAGACAGGAGAGCTGTCACAAGTGTCCTCAGGTGGAGTGAGCTTGGAATGCCGGGGTGAGAAGTGTAACATGAGTTCCCAGAGACTGAAGAGGCTAGATACATAAGGATTTGTAAACAAAGATGAGAAGTATAGAGTTTAAAAGTGTTGGGAAGTCACTGAAAGATTTCAAGGAGAGGTATGGTATGACATGACTCATGTTTTAGAAGAAAATGAATCACAGGAGTTCAAGATAGGTAAGGAGATGGGTTAGAAGTCTACTGTAGTAAGCCAGGCAAAAATAAGTGACTGGACTTGGGTATCCACAACAGAGTCCTGTGGTTCTCCAATCTCACGTTGAGGGTCAAGCACGGAGAAAAATGACAGAAAAGGAGACCTGGAGGTGGGAGGAGAAATATAGGAGACACTGGAAGTTGAGCTGTGAATATTACTATAAATTAGAAGTACTCACTGAGCAGAGCCAGGAAATGTTCTGAGTATTATTCCATACATTCCTCATATCAACCCCATGAAGTGGGTACTGTTATTACCCCCTTGTATAGCTGAGTATACTGAGGCACAGAATGATTAAGTAATTGCTCAGCCTCCCACTGGTAGTACAGGGCAGAGAAGGAATTCACACCTGGGCAGTCTGCCACCAGATCCACATTCCAAAACTCTCCCTGAACCATCTCCAAATGGCAATGGAGGTGGGCCATGGGATGGTGATGGGAGGCCATCTACTCTTCAGAAGATATATGAAGAGCAGAAGAAAGGGTGTTCTTGGGTACAGAATGAGCCAGAGGACACTTGTCCTGAAAACCTTGGAGATAATGGCTGTGCATTTATGTAAAGAGATCTGTTTGACTAAAAACACACGCTGTGGTAAGAAATTAATCTCTGAGAACTGAAAGATGGTGAAAAAAGGAGACTTCCCCTTCTACCCCAGGACCCAGGAAAACCCTGCCAAGCAGTACCTCTGAAGGACTCTTAGGTCAGTTAAAACTATTCTTCATACTGGGTCACCAGTTTCAAATGGTGATGGGTGCCCTGGCCACCCAGATCAGTGGACAGACCAGAAGATTAAGACTGAGGTAGCTAGGTTCCTGCGTTTTAAGAGTGAAACTATATAGTTGAAACCACTGAGCATGACTCAGCATGATTAGTTTCTCCCATTTTCCTCTACTTGGAGGTAGTAGCACCATAGCTGAACATTGTCACTCCACCAGTAAATTTAAAACCCAAGAAGAAAAAAGCTCTTAGCCAACCAAGTCTAGTTACTTTCCTCACTACAGCATATTACCTCTTCAAAGAATGAGCATGTGTCATGATTTGAAGCTATTCAAATAATTTACTCTTAAGTTACTTTAAAAAGAGAAGTTCCTTGGGGCTTGCCCCGTGGCTGAGTGGTTAAGTTCGTGCGCTCCGGTGCAGGCGGCCAGTGTTTCGTTGGTTCGAATCCTGGGCGCAAACATGGCACTGCTCATCAAACCACGCTGAGGCAGTGTCCCACATACCACAACTAGAAGGACCCACAACGAAGAATATACAACTATGTACCGGGGGCCTTTGGGGAGAAAAAGTAGAAAATAAAAATCTTAAAAAATAAATAAAATAAAAAGAGAAGTTCCCAAAAGCACATTGAAGGCAGCATTATTGGAAGAAGAATTTATTTTCCTGTACATCAAAGGAGATAGTAGGGATTTGAATTTATAATTGTCAGCATTTGTCTTAATATCTGACAGTTTCTTTGAATTGTACCACATGCACCTAAGCTCAAAAAGATCATCAGAAACTAATACCAATTGAGGTGTCCTTTACTGACAGCAATCTACTGTGTTGTGGGTTGAATTGTGTCCTTCCCAAAAAGATGTGTTGAAATCTTAACACTTGGTACTCGTAAATGTAACCTTATTTGGAAAGAAGGTCTCTGTGATCTAACTAAGATGTATATTAAGATGAGGTTCTACTGGAGTAGGATGGACCCTTAATCCAATATGACTGGCGTCCTTATAACAAAAGAAGAGACAGAAAGAGACAAACAGAAAGAGCATCATATGAGGACACAGACACACAGAAGGAAGAAGGCCATGTTACCATGGAAGCAGAGATTGAAGTTATGCTGCTGCAAGCCAAGGAATGCCAAAGATCACCCACAACCACCAGCAACTACAAGAGAGAGAATATGTTCTACTAACACCTTGATTTCTTATTTCTGACCCCCCGTGGGAGAATAAATTTCTGTTGTTCTAAACTGTTCAAGTTTATGGTAATTTGTTATGGCATTGTTAGAAAACTAAGGCATAATGCTAAAGAAATTATGAGAGATTTCATAATTCGTCAAACCACATTATGATCCATGTCAAGATGGAAATCACTATCACTTCCATTTTCACTGGTCTTTGAAGACAAAAATGAAATCAGTTTATGGGACTGGCCCCCTGGCACAGTGGTTAAGGTTGTTCACTCAGCTTCGGTGGCCCAGGGTTCGCAGGTTTGGACCCTGGGCATGGACTTATACAATACTCATCAAGCCATGCTGAGGTGGCATCCCACATACAAAAAACAGAGAAAGATTGGCATAGATGTTAGCTTAGGGCCAAACTTGCTCACCAAAAAAAAAAAAAAAAAAATCAGTTTACACTTTCATTCATAGTGTTAGAAATGTATCTTTTTTTCCTTGTTATTTCAATACACACAAACCTCTAAGAATTACTGAATTCATAGTTTAGTATCATGTATCCTGCTCATGCTGTTTGGGAATATGGTTTCCTCTCTAGATCCAGTGAGAAGTTACCCTTAATGTTCTCAAGAAATAAATTATCCTTTAGGTCTTACAGAGTGTTCAAATAAAACAAAGTCAATATGAAAGAATGAAAGCAATTTGTGGTCTCACTTCTCCATGTCCACACTTCTTCCCAGTCCTCCTGCCTTCAACACTGTAATAAGACCCTATCACTCAGAGCCCTGTTTACTAAATAGTGTTCAGAGCATGAACAATCGAGATGCCTTCAAAGGTTTGTATGGAGAAAGAGAGGTTGTTTTGTCCTGGAGAACAGTGGGGAGGTGGAGCGGAGTTTAAGAAACCTATTCATTTAGAAGGGCTCTGAGGAATATTTGGGAAGCTAGACCTTGCATAGGGGAAAGAGTATTGAAAATTCAGACCACATGCAAAAAAAGTGAATCTGTTGCATCTCAATGGCAGAGACCCTTGGGCAACTTTCTGTTTTTGACCAAGCAATTCAGGTTCTTTGAAGAATGTTCATGTAGAGGAAGTGATTAAGGAATAAAGAGAGGCATTCGGAGTGGGGACCACTATACTTTCGCATGACTCAAACACACAGCCCTCAAAGGAAATCTTACCCAGGTGATCTGGGTTAGAGTCAGTGACTTCATGGAATTGGCATTGAATATTCTTGTTACAGCTGTTGAACTGATTTCTGCAAGGGTTTCCCCAGACCAGACATAAACCTAGACAAACAGGAAAAGTGTCAGAAGGAGAAATGACATAGGTTCCTCTTTCTTCTGTGCCCATGAGGGTGTTTGTACACCATCGTCAGAATGTGATGGTGAACTACGTGACAATAGCGTGAACTATGTGACAAACTTTGTAGGTAGCATTGCTCACCATTTTTTTTCCTACCACAACACACACGTATGAACACCACATTGTCATGGTTATAATTGCCAATTTAATAGCCATTATTCCATGCTTTTCTTTCCCACTTAAGATAGTATCTGAAGGCAAGACTATAGAGCAACATTATTATAAATCTACTGTGACTTAGAAATAATTTACATAAAAACTTTAGGGTTTTACCTATTATTTTCTACAAATTTCTATGAGATACCTCACTGCTAAATTTGACAGACACTCTGCTATGATGCTAAGCAGTTATTAACTAGTCTGAGAGCGCTGTTCAGCTGGTTAAGCAACCTCTTTGTTAAAATCTTTAAATATAAAATAAAATATTTATTTAACCCAGAAAGGTACACAGAAACATTTATTTATAATGAAAACACAAAAGGATTCATTGATAATGACTAAAACTATAATATGAAATCAGTTATTTCTGGTCAAATTAAGTGGTTAATATAAGCATAGGTAGAGGCAATAAATTACAAATAATTCTTAGAGAATTCAAAATGTGAAGCAAGGCTTGGAAGATGAGCAGTTGCTCACTTGGCGGACCAGGAAGGGAGAATATTGATAAAAAATGTATTAGTATGCACAAGGATGCGCCATTATTCAGAGGACTACATAGTTCTAAATGACTGGAGCATGGGGGCTTTTTATTGTGGGTGGAAACCTGAACTTAGAGAAGTAGGAAGACAGTGGAGGGTCTAGGATTCCATGCTAAGGAGTTGTACTTTCATTCTGTAGAGAATGGAGAGTGAGTGGGCAGAGTTAGAGGCAGGGAGACCAGTTAGAAAACCATTGACGTGGTTTAGGTGGAAGATGTTCCGACAAAGACTGAATGAATCGTAAAAACGTTAACGACTTAGAATTGACAGAAATGGGTCACCAATTAAAACTGGGGGAAAAGGGAAAGAGAAAATTAAAGATGACTCCAGCTTACTGGATTGGGTAACTTAAAAAACAGTGGTACCTTTCAAAAAGAAGCATTTCTTTGATCTATGAATATTTGTTGAGAACTTAATATGTACCAGCTCATGCACTTAATAAAAGTTAAGAAGAGAGGTAATACATCATAACAACAAAATATAGGCTGTAAATTCAGAAAGACCTGGGTTGAAATCTTAGGTTTGCATGTGACATTTGGCTAGCACTTTACTTTTCTAAGTCTCGCTTTTGTTGTCTGTAAAATGGAACGCGGCAGCCCAGAGGTGCCTCCTCCAGGGAGTGCTGTTCCTGGACAGCCCTTGCTGTGGGCACCTTCAGGATCTGCTTCAACATTCAACTTCAGGCCCTGTGCTCCCTGGGTAGCTCCCCACAAGCATGTGTGCTGCTGGCAGATGGACAGACATGTAGATGAAGGGAATGGAATCAAGTGTCTATAAATAAATCCTTACATGTATGGTCAACTGATTTTTGACAAGGGTGTCAGAATAATTCAATGAAGAAAAGAATAATCTCTTCAACAAATGCTGCTGGGACAACTGGATATCCACATGCGAAAGAATGAGGTTGGACCCCCAACTCCCATTCTATATAAAAATTAACTCAAAATGTATCATAGAACTATTATATAACTAAAAATATACCACTCTTAGAAGAAAATAGGCTTGTGGTATGTCACCTTGGGTTAGGGAATGGTTTCTTAGATAAAACACCAAAAACACAAGTAACAAAAGAAAAAATATATAAATTGGGCCCAAATTTAAAAACTTGTGTATGTCAAAGTATACCATCAAAAAAGTGAAAAGACATTCCACAGAATGGGAGAAAAAATTTGAAAATCATATATGTGACATAGGATATCTATCCAGAATATATAAAGACTCTCACAACTCAACAATAAAAAGACAACCCAATTCCAATACGGGCAAATGATTGAAAAGACATTTCTCCAAAAAAGGACATACGAATAGCCAGTAAGCAGATGAAAATATGTTCAATATTAGTCATTAGGGAAGTATAAACCAAAATCACATTCACTAGGATAATAATAATAATAACAAAAAGATGATAAGAAGTATTGGCAAAGATGTGGAGGCGTTGGAATCCCCATACTTTGCTGGTGGGAATGTGAAACGCCACTTTGGGAAACAGTCTGGCACTTCCTCAAAATGTTAAACAAAGAGTTATTATATTATCTAGCAATTCCACTCTTAACTATATACCCAGGAGAAGTGAAAATATATGTCCACACAAAAACTCGGACAAATGTTCATAGTGGCATTGTTCACAATAGCCAAAAAGTGGAAACGATCTGAATGTCCACTAATTTATGAAAGAATAAACAAAGTTGGTATATCCATACAACAGAATATTATTTGGCAATAAAAATTGAAGTACTGACACACGCTACAACACAGATAAATCCTGAAAACATTATGCTAAGTGAAAGGAGCCAGTCACAAAAGACCATATGTTGTATGATTCCATTTATATGAAATTTCCAGAATAGGTAAATTCACAGAGAGAAAGTAGATTGTGGTTTCCAAGATCTGGAGGAGAGAAGAAGGAAGAATCACTGGAGTGTTGAAAATGTTCTAAAATTAGATTGTGATGATAGTTGTACAATTCTGTCAGTATACTAAAATCTACATAACTGTATACTTTTTTAAAGGTACACAGAATGATGTTTTAATATATGTATGCATTGTAAAATTATTACCACAATCAAGCTGATTGACATATCCATCATCTCATATAGTTACCTTTTTTTTTTTGGTAAGAAAAATTAACATCTACTCTCTTAGCAAATTTCAAGTATACAATGCAGTATCATTAAGTATAGTCACTATGCTGTACGTTAGACCTCCAGAATATGTTTACCTTGCATAATTGAAACTTTGTATCTTTTGACCAAGTTTTCTCTATTCCACACTCCTCAAGCCCCTGATAACACCATTCTATTCTCTGCTTCCATGAATTCCACTTTTTTTGGATTCCACATATAAATGAGATCATGCAGAATTTGTCTTTCTGTGTCTGGCTTATTTCACTTCGCATAATGCCCTCTAGGCTCATCCACGTTGTTGCAAATGGAAGGATTTCCTTCTTTTTAAAAGGTGAATAATGTCCCATTATATAGGCATGCCACATTTTCTTTATCTAGTCATATGTCGACAGACACTTAGGTTGACTCCATATCTTGGCTGTTAAGAGTAATGCTGCAGTGAACATCGGAGTGCAGATATCTCTTCCAGATACTGATTTCATTTCCTCTGGATATATGCTGAGAAGTGAGGTTGCTGGATTATATGGTAGCTCTATTTTTTATTTTTTGAGTAACTTCCATACTGTTTTCTATAATGACTGTACCAACTTACATTCATGCCAAAAGTGTACAAAGGTTCTCTTTTCTTTACATCCTCACCAACACTTGTTGTTTTTTATCTTCTTGATAATAGCCATTTTAAAAGACATGACATGATATCTCATTGTGATTTTAATTTACTTTTCTCTGCTGATTAGTGTGGTGGAGCACCTTCCTATATACCTGTTGGTCATCTGTGTGACTTCTTTTGAGAAATGTCTATTCAGATCCTTTGCCCATTCTTTAATCAAGTTATTTGTTTTCTTGCTATTGAGTTGTTTGAGTTCCTGATATATTTCGGATATTAACTATTTATCAGATATAAGGTTTGAAAATATTTTCTTCCATTCCATAGTTTGCCTCTTCACTCTGTTGATTGTTTCCTTTGCTCTGCAAAAGCTTTTTAGTTTGATGCAATCCATTTCTCTATTTTTACTTTTGTTACCTATGCTTTTGGGGTCATATCCAAAAAACATCGTTGCTCAGACCAATGTCAAGAAGCTTTTTCCCTATGTTATATTCTAGTAGTTTTACAGTTTCAGGTCTAAATGTTTATTAACTGTACACTTTAGATAGGTAGATTGTATGGTATGTGAATTAAATGCCAATTAAGCTGTTTTTTTTTTTAAAAAAATCCATTAAAAAAAAGAATGAGTCAATGACTTGTAAAAGATCATACCATATTTTATTGCAATTGAGAAAAAAATGATTTAAATACTGTGTACTCATTTCCTAGCACTGCCATAACAAAGTACCACAATGTGGATGGCTTAAACCAACAGAAATGTATTGTCTCACAGTTGTGGAGGCTAAAAGTTCAAAATCAAAGTGTCAAGGATTTGTTCCTTCTGAGAGCTCTGAGGGAAAATCTGTTCCATGCCTATCCCTTTGCTTCTGGTGGTTGCCAGTCTGGCATTCTGTGGCTTGTAGACGCATCCCTCTAATCTCCATCTGCATCTTCACATGGCCTTCTCCTTCTCTGTCTTCACATGGCCATCTTCCCTCTTTGTCTCTCTGTCTTCTCTTCTTACAAGGGCACCACTTCTACTGGATTAGGGTCTGCCCTAATCATCTCATCTTAACCTAACTACATCTGCAAAGACTGCATTTCCAAATAAATTCATGTTCACAAATACTGGAGATTAGAACTTCAACACGTATTTTGGGGGGACACAATTCAACCCATAACAGACTGTCAGTTATTTCAATTGATTCTGTTATCTAGTCCCTTATTTTAATAGTTCAGTGTTAGAAACATAGTAGGTAATAAATAAATATTCATTGACTGATTAAACCAATCAATCTATAAAGCTGTCTACTTTAGTTTGAAAGACCTTTAGGGATAGAGTCTATAATCTTACTTGAATTTATGGCCTAATGTTTAATACAAGGAGTACTTCCTTCTAATCGAAGTATTTTCATTTGTATTCTTTGGCAAAATAACTGACTGATGGATTGTTTGCTGAATTGATCCAATCAGTCAATTAAGTGGAACCCTGTTAACTGATCAACTCAGTCAAAATGATCTTGAAGTTAACCATGTTGACTCAGCCTCTTTTAAAACAATTTAAGCTCATGTCCTCTTGCTTTGTCCTCTGTGGAGATGGAGAATGTTCTTCTCATAATAACCATCTATCCTAATATCCAGACCAAACAATCCCAAGTTCTCTAACCTTTCACTCGAGTCTATTCATATATTCTTAAGGGATTTTAGAATTCCTTGAATTCCAAATACATAGGAGATGTTAATTTGATAATTTTCATTTTAAAAGCAACTAAAGCTCTTTATTATCACACAGCCCTATATACCTATGTCACTCTACCCTAGAAAGAAAAATATACGCAAATTTCTAGACTTCTTCAAATATCTGATGCTTGTTGAAAGAATTTTTACTATGGCTCACAAGCCCTTTGCTATTCTTTAATTATACACACACAACTTTCTTGAAATTTCTTTTATGGTTAAAAGGCATACCTTAGGACTACCAAAAGTAAAATATTTGGCTTCAGATTTTTTCTGTTTATTATTATAAATATATACCTGTTTTGAGAATTCCAGAGATAATTGAATACAATACACTTTTTAAATCACTTTAATTCTTATCTTGCCAAAGGAAATTACATCTAATTTTTCTGTTTGCATATGTTGAATTTTGAGGCAATACAAGAAAACATGTTCTGAAATCTACCAAGGATGGTCCTCTAGTTTTCGTGTATTTATATCACTCCCTCGACTTTTGTTGTATCTTTACATTTCATTTTGAGTAGGTTGGACATAAATTTGAGTAGTAGACATAGATTTGGGAGGAACTATTTTACTAAATATATTCAGAATTATAAAATGTTTTATTGATTCTGGTTCATTTATAGAACAGGAAGTGTAAACGGAGCCAATCAGTTAAAAGGCTGTAAATGACTTTTTAGAGCATTCCAAATATATAGGAAAATATCTAAATATATTTCATATTGTTTCTGAGAAACATTTTATTTATTTTGGAGCATTTCGCCATGAGAAACAATTAATGCTTCACTAAATAAAGAGGAAGATTTTCTTATAAGTGACATAGAAAAGGTTTAGAATGATTTTTTTTTTTTTTTTAACTTCCAGTCCTGTGAATTGAGAGTCTTTCCCAGGGCTGGATACACCATGATCCTGTCTCTATCTCCGTCTCCTGGATTCTGTTCCTAGCTCCTATCTGTCCTGCCTTCTACTGTGGTTCTCAACTCAATTCTCTCTTACAGTAACAGTAACAGGCCAATTATAGGCTGATTTCACTAGTGCAACTTTTTGTACTGAATACTGGGGCCGTTCGCCCAGATTGAAAAAGAGAGTCAGGGGAGCTGGCCCCGTGGCCGAGTGGTTAAGTTTGTGTGCTCCACTGCAGGCAGTCCAGTGTTTCATTGGTTCATATCCTGGGCACGGACATGGCACCGCTCACCAAACCACGCTGAGGCAGTGCCACAACTAGAAGGACCCACAACGAAGAATATACAACTATGTACTGGGGGTCTTTGGGGAGAAAAAGGAAAAAAATAAAATCTTAAAAAAAAAAAAAAAGAGAGTCAGGGAGGGACAATATAGTCTGTTGTCTATAGGTTGATGATCTCATAAAGTATGATATACAACACACTGTCTTTTACTAGGAAGTAGATTTAAGATTTATATTTTTTCTCCTAATATAAACAGTAAGTTGACACTCTATGTGCAGTTGTCATTAGTAATGTCCATATAAGTTACCCGGTTCTCTTAACAGTAATAACAACCAACATTAAAAAAGCATTTAGTGGGATTACTGTTGTGGTAATTCAAATGAGAAACAATAAGGGCTTTATGTTGTCTATATTAGATACAAGTATGTTCCATCTCCTGAAATGAGAGTATTTTGAAAGCAGAGATCATGACCCACTTATCCCAATATCTTCAGTGCCTATGAAATGTCTTCCAAAAAGTAGAAGTTAATAAATACTTATGGTTGCTTTTGATTCTGATTTTAATTGTACATATTAAAATATAATTGAGACCCTCTGAGTACTCTCCACTCCCCCGAGGTAATCACTATTATGAATTTAGTATTTATCTTTCCCAAGGTATTTTAATATTTTTTCAATATAATAGATTATATCTCTATATACAAAATGATAAGTATTTTGGCAAGTTATTACTTTATACAAATGGCATATAATATAGTCATGCGCTGCATAGCAACATTTTGGTCAACAATGAACTGCACGTGAGACAGTGGTCCAGTAAGATTAGTACTGGATAGTCTAGCTGTGTAGCAGGCTGTACCATTTAGGTTTGTGTAAGTGCACTCTATGATGCTTACACAACAATGAAATCACCTGATGATGCATTTCTCAGAACATATCCTCATCGTTAAGTGATGCATGACTGTAGTTATTTTACAACATTTTTGTTCAATATTGCATTTTCAAAATATATGCATGTTGGGATACTTTTAGCTCTAGTTAATTGATTTTAACTGCTGCATAGCAACATTATATAGCTACACATAGATGCTGAATTTTGTCAAGTGCTATGTATCCATTGATATAATTATGTTTTTTCTTTTTTAATCTGTGAATATAATATGCTGTATTATTACACTTTTTTTGGTGGTGAATCATCCTTGCATTCCAGGAATACATTCTAAATTCTATCTTATTTGATGTTAATAACCTAAAATAACTTTCTTTTGATTATTATTTTCAGAGTACATACTCATCTATTTCCTTTCTTTCCACTTCTTGACTATCAACTCTTTGATTTGTTCTGGTATTAGTAATACATTTTGAGTCCAGCTTGATACTAGAGTACTCTTAATAAGAGAGCTTAATATGTTTACACTTGTTGTTTTTAATATATTTGGCCAAATCTCTAGCTTTTCTATTATTTTGCTTTCCAATTACCATTTTGTGTTTACTCCTTTTCTCTTTCTTCTATTTATGGATTGATAATGCTTTCTAATTGCTGTTTTATTTTCTTTACTGATTTGGAAACTATTGATTTCTTTTCTCTCAGTGGTTATTTTAAAATTTTGACATAAAAACGTAGTTTAAAAATTTCCTAGCTGGAGAGACAAGCCACAAATTTGGAGAAAATATTTGCAAAACATATATCCAATAAAGGACTTGTCAAAATAAACAGAGAACTTTCCAAATTTAAAACATGGGTAAAAGATCTGAACCTCGCCAAAGAAGATATACAGATGGCAAATAAGCATATGAAAAGATATTCTACATCATATGTCATTAGAGAATTATAAACTAAAATAATACTACAAAACTATTAGAATGGCTCAAATCCAAAAATCTAACGACATCAAATACTGGTAAGGATGTGGAGCAACAGGAACTCTCATTCATACTGGTGGGAATGCAAAACAGTACAGCCGCTTTGGAAGAGAGATTCTTCCAAAGCTAACATAGTCTAACCTTACAATTTAGCAATTGTACTCCTAGATAATTACCTAATACAGTTGAAAATTTAGGTCTACTCAAAAATCTGTTCATGAAAGTTTATACTAGCTTTCTTCATAATCACCCAAAATTAGAGGTGATCAAGATATCTTCAATAGATGATTCAACTGTGGTACACCTATACAGTGGAATATTATCCAGTGACAAAAAGAAATGAACTATCAGCCATGAAAAGACATGGAGGAACTTTAAGTGCATATTGATGAGTGAAAGAAGCCAGTCTGAGAAGGCTACATACTGTATGACTGCAACTATATGAAATTTTGGAACAGACAAAACTATAAAGACAGTAAAAAGATCATTGGTCCCTACGGGTTCCAGGGGAGGGAGGAGAGGGATGAATATCCTTAACACAGATTTTTAGGGTGGTGACACTATTCTGTATGAAACTGTAATGGTGGATGCATATTATTATGCATTTTTCAAAACCTCCAGAACTGTACAACACAAAGAATGAAACTTAATGTAAACTATTGACTACAGTTAAAAATAATGCATCAATATTGGTTCACTTATTATAAAAATAGCAGGACAAGGTCAAATGGCTGAGTCATTCTGTCTTCTTGACTGTTTGGTGGCTCTCTTTCATGGTGGATATTTTTTGTTCCATACTAATCATGATATAACAGATCTTCACGCCAACTTCCATGAGTCCAGCCACGTGCCTCTTCTCTAAGAACTCCTCTTCCTCAGCCCTCCAATCTTTCTTCTCCCAGTCCCCTGACCAAGCAGCCAAGCTATTCAACACTGCCCATGAGTCTGTGTTTATTCTTTATTGGGCTTCTTCATTTTCCACACAAAATAGATTATCAGATGCACCAACCAAAGCTCTTCCCATTGGGAGGATTTCCCCTCACAACTCTCTTTCAGGGCCACTCCTGAGAAGTCCATTTTCAAC
The DNA here is from genome assembly GCF_041296235.1 of Equus asinus. NCBI lineage: Eukaryota > Metazoa > Chordata > Mammalia > Perissodactyla > Equidae > Equus > Equus asinus. The sequence goes on along the minus strand of NC_091801.1, from coordinate 39,116,867 downwards.
TTTAACCTACATAGCAAGCCAACTTACCTGTAAATTATGCACGACCTTTCTCCTTATTCCTCACCTGGTAATAAGAAACTTCCTTTGTAGCCCTAGGTGGTAGATGACATAGGGGCCTGGGCCACTTGCTTTTGAAGCTTTCCTGTAGCTTCTAGACCCAGTCTTGCCTGATCCCACTTCCACATTATTAATGGATTTTATTGGGCCTTCCCAACATTATAACATGATGTTTCTTTTATTTTTTTATTTTTAAAGATTGGCACCTGTGCTAACAACTGTTGCCAATCTTCTTGTTTTTTTTTTTATTAATGTTATGATAGATTACAACCTTGTGAGATTTCAGTTGTACATTTTTGTTAGTCATGTTGTGGGTACACCACTTCCCCCTTTGTGCCCTCCCCCCACCCCCCCTTTTCCCTGGTAACCACCAATCTGATCTCCTTATCAATATACTAACTTCCACCTATGAGTGGAGTCATATAGAGTTCGTCTTTCTCTGACTGGCTTATTTCGCTTAACATAATACCCTCGAGGTCCATCCACATTGTTGTGAATGGGCCAATTTCATCTTTTTTTATGGCTGAGTAGTATTCCATTGTGTATATATACCATATCTTCTTTATCCAATCATCAGTTTCTGGGCATGTAGGTTGGTTCCACGTCTTGGCTATTGTAAATAATGCTGCAATGAACATAGGGGTGCAAGGGACTCTTGGGATTTCTGATTTCAGGTTCTTAGGATAGATACCCAGTAATGGGATGGCTGGGTCATAGGGTATTTCTATTTTTAACTTTTTGAGAAATCTCCATACTGTTTTCCATAGTGGCTGTACCAGTTTGCATTCCCACCAACAGTGTATGAGGGTTCCTTTTTCTCCACAACCTCTCCAACATTTGTCGCTCTTGGTTTTGGATGTTTTTGCCAATCTAACGGGTGTAAGGTGATATCTTAGTGTAGTTTTGATTTGCATTTCCCTGATGATTAGTGATGATGAACATCTTTTCATGTGTCTATTGGCCATATTCATATCTTCTTTTGAGAAATGTCTGTTCATGTCCTCTGCCCATTTTTTGATCGGGTTGTGTGTTTTTTTGTTGTTAAGCAGTGTGAGTTCTTTGTATATTATGGAGATTAACCCTTTGTCGGATAAGTGGCTTGTAAATATTTTTTCCCAATTAGTGAGCTGTTTTTTTGTTTCAATCCTGTTTTTCCTTGCCTTGAAGAAGCTCTTTAGTCTGATGAAGTCCCATTTGTTTATTCTTTCTATTGTTTCCCTCAACTGAGGAGTTATAGTGTCCAAAAAGATTCTTTTGAAACTGATGTCAAAGAGTGTACTGCCTATATTCTCTTCCAAAAGACTTATTGTCTCAGGCCTAATCTTTAGGTCTTTGATCCATTTTGAGTTTATTTTGGTGTGTGGTGAAAAAGAATAGTCAATTTTCAATCTTTTGCATGTGGCTGTCCAGTTTTCCCAGCACCATTTGTTGAAGAGACTTTCTTTTCTCCATTGTAGGCCCTCTGCTCCTTTGTCGAAGATTAGCTGTCCATAGATGTGTGGTTTTATCTCTGGGCTTTCAATTCTGTTCCATTGATCTGTGGACCTGTTTTTGTACCAGTACCATGATGTTTTGATCACTGCAGCTTTGTAGTATGTTTTGAAATCGGGGATTGTGATTCCGCCGGCTTTGTTTTTCTTGCTCAGGATTGCTTTAGCAATTCGCGGTCTTTTGTTGCCCCATGTGAATTTTAGGATTGTTTGTTCAATTTCTGTGAAGAATGTTCTTGGGATTCTGATTGGGATAGCATTGAATCTGTAGATTGCTTTAGGTAGTATGGACATTTTAACTATGTTTATTCTTCCAATCCATGTGCATGGAATGTCTTTCCATCTCTTTATGTCATCGTCAATTTCTTTCAAGAAAGTCTTGTAGTTTTCATTGTATAGATCCTTCACTTCCTTGGTTAAGTTTATCCCAAGGTATTTTATTCTTTTCGTTGCAATTGTGAATGGGATTGAGTTCTTGAGTTCTTTTTCTGTTAGTTCATTGTTAGTGTATAGAAATGCTACTGATTTATGCACGTTAATTTTATACCCTGCTACTTTGCTGTAGTTGTTGATTATTTCTAATAGTTTTTCTATGGATTCTTTGGGGTTTTCTATATATAAGATCATGTCGTCTGCAAACAGTGAGAGTTTTACTTCTTCGTTACCTATTTGGATTCCTTTTATTTCTTTTTCCTGCCGAATTGCTCTGGCCAGCACCTCCAGTACTATGTTGAATAGGAGTGGTGAAAGTGGGCACCCTTGTCTTGTTCCTGTCCTCAGAGGGATGGCTTTCAGTTTTTGTCCATTCAGTATGATGTTGGCTGTGGGTCTGTCATATATGGCCTTTATTATGTTGAGGTACTTTCCTTCTATACCCATTTTATTGAGGGTTTTTATCATAAATGGGTGTTGGATCTTGTCGAATGCTTTCTCAGCATCTATTGAGATGATCATGTGGTTTTTGTTTTTCATTTTGTTGATGTAGTGTATCACGTTGATTGACTTGCGGATGTTGAACCATCCCTGTGTCCCTGGTATAAATCCCGCTTGATCATGGTGTATAATCTTTTTGATGTATTGCTGTATTCGGTTTGCCAAAATTTTGTTGAGGATTTTTGCATCTATGTTCATCAGTGATATCGGCCTGTAGTTCTCCTTCTTTGTGTTGTCCTTGTCAGGTTTGGGGATCAGAGTGATGTTGGCTTCATAGAATGTGTTAGGGAGTTCTCCATCTTTCTCAATTTTCTGGAACAGTTTGAGGAGAATAGGTATTAAGTCTTCTTTGAATGTTTGGTAGAATTCTCCAGAGAAGCCGTCTGGTCCTGGACTCTTATTTTTGGGGAGGTTTTTGATTACCATTTCTATTTCCTTACTTGTGATTGGCCTATTCAGATTCTCCATTTCTTCCTGATTCAGTTTGGGGAGATTGTAGGAGTCTAGGAATTTGTCCATTTCTTCCAAGTTGTTCAATTTGTTGGCATATAGTTTTTCATAGTATTCTCTTATGATCTCTTGAATTTCATTGGTATCTGTTGTGATTTCTCCTCTCTCATTCCTAATTTTATTTATTTGCAATTTCTCTCTTCTTTTCTTGGTGAGTCTGGCTAAAGGTTTGTCAATTTTGTTAATTCTTTCGAAGAACCAACTCTTTGTTTCATTGATCCTTTCTATTGTCTTTTTTGTTTCAATATCGTTTATTTCTGCTCTTATTTTTATTATTTCCCTCCTTCTACTGACTCTGGGCTTTGTTTGTTCTTCTTTTTCTAGTTCTGTTAGGTGTCATTTGAGGTTGTTTATGTGAGCTTTTTCTTGTTTAGTGAGGTGAGCCTGTATTGCGATGAATTTCCCTCTTAGGACTGCTTTTGCTGCATCCCAAATGAGTTGGTATGTCGTGTTCTCATTTTCATTTGTCTCCAGATAATATTTGATTTCTTCTTTAATTTCTTCAATGATCCATTGTTTGTTGAGAAGCGTGTTGTTTAGTCTCCACATTTTTGCACCTTTCTCTGCTTTTTTCTTGTAGCTGATTTCTAGTTTCATAGCATTATGATCAGAAAAGATGCTTGATATTATTTCAACTCTCTTGTATTTATTGATGTTTGCTTTGGTTCCCAAAATATGGTCAATCCTTGAGAATGTTCCATGTGCACTTGAGAAGAATGTGTAACCTGCTGTTTTTGGATGAAGTGTTCTATATATATCTATTAAGTCCATCTGGTCTAATTTTTCATTTAATTCTATTATTTCCTTGTTGATTTTCTGTCTGGATGTTCTGTCCATTGGTGTTAATGGTGTGTTGAGGTCCCCTACTATTATTGTATTGTTGTTGATGTCTTCTTTTAGTTCTATTAAGAGTTGCTTTACAAATTTTGGTGCTCCTGTGTTGGGTGCGTATATATTTATAAGTGTTGTGTCTTCTTGGTGGAGAGTCCCTTTTATCATTATATACTGTCCCTCTTTGTCTTTCTTTATCTGTTTTGCTTTGAAATCTACCTTGTCTGATATTAGTATAGCGACACCTGCTTTCTTTTGTTCATTATTAGCTTGGAGTATTGTTCTCCATCCCTTCACTCTGAGTCTGTGTTTGTCTTTGGGGCTGAGGTGTGTTTCCTGGAGGCAGCATATTGTTGGGTCTTGTTCTTTGATCCATCCTGCCACTCTGTGTCTTTTGATTGGGGAGTTCAATCCATTTACATTTAGAGTGATTATTGAGATGTGGGGGCCTACCACTACCATTTTGTGTCTTGTTTTCCGGTTTTCTTCAATTTCCTTTGTTTCTCGTCCCATGGTTTAATCTGTTCTGATGAAGAGCTGCTACTCTCTGTTGTTGTCCTTCTACTTATCTCCTCTGCTCTTGGTTTTGTAGCCCCTTTCCTTTTTTGGATTTTTCAGGAATGAGGGTTTTCCTGAGGATTTCCTGAAGAGGAGGTTTTGTGGCAATGACCTCCCTTAATTTTTGTTTATCTGGGAAAGTTTTTATTTCTCCATCATATTTGAAGGATATTTTCGCTGGGTAGAGAATTCTCGGCTGTAGATTTTTGTCCTTCAGATTTTTGAATATATCATTCCACTCTCTTCTAGCCTGTAAAGTTTCTGCTGAGAAATCTGCTGATAGCCTGATGGGGGTTCCTTTGTAGGTTAGTTTCTTTTGCCTGGCTGTCCTTAGTATTTTCTCCTTGTCGTTGACTTTTGCTAGCTTCACTACTATATGCCGTGGAGTTGGTCTTCTTGCATTGATAAAGTTTGGAGATCTATTGGCTTCTGTCACCTGAAGATCCATCTCTCTCACCATATTTGGGAAGTTCTCAGCCATTATTTCTTTGAATAGGCTTTCTGCCCCTTTCTCCTTGTCTTCTCCCTCTGGTATACCTATAATCCTTACGTTGCATCTCCTAATTGTGTCTGATAATTCTCGGAGAGTTTCTTCATTTCTTTTTAGTCTTACTTCTCTCTCCTCCTCTGCCTGCAGCATTTCTATATTGCCATCTTCCAAATTGCTAATTCTTTCCTCCATATTATCAGCCCTACTGTTCAGTGCATCTAGATTTTTCTTAATCTCCTCTATTGTGTTCTTCATTTCCAATATTTCTGTTTGGTTCTTCTTTATCGTATCAAACTCTTTTGTGACATAGCTCCTGAACTCGTTGAGTTGTCGGTCAGAATTCTCTCTTAACTCAGTGAGTATTTTAATGATGGCTGTTTTGAAGTCATCATCATTTAGGTTATATATCTCATTTTCTTTGGGATTGTTTTCTGTGTATTTGTTATTTTCTTTCTGTTCTGGAGATTTAATGTATTTTTTCATATTGCTTGATGTTGTTGATTTGTGCCTCCGCATAGAGATAGAGTTTAGTTGCTCCTTTCACTTGTTTCTGCTGCTGTGGGGGGAGCAGCTGTTTATACTGCACCAACCAGGAACCCTATCTGCAGTTGCTAACTGGGCCTGGGCCCCTCCTCGTAGTCACAGTGGTCCTTTGGATTCCCTCCTCTGCCGTGGGGGCCGTCACAGGGGGGCTTCAGGCTGCTGGTGCCTACTGTTGCAGCCCACCTAGACGTGCTCCCTCCTTGGGGTCTGCAATGGTGTTATGGGCTTTTCCAGCTGCCAGGGGTAGGATCACTTATATTTGTCACTCCGTCACTGTCAGCACCCACAAAATCTCACTTGTCCACTATGGGTTGCAGGAGAGCTATTGGCATCTTCTACAGTCTGTGGTTAGTTCACCTAGCTATGCTACTTTTGTCCCAGGGTCTTCCAGCCTTGTGGCTGCTGGATGGGTGCTTTCTACTAGTGCTGTGCAGAGGCTTTCCCTGAGGCTGCTGTGAGCCTGTAGGGTTTCCCCCTAGGCTACGGAGCTGGGTCACTGGAACTCCACCCAGCCCCAGTCCTGTTCCCCAGGAACTTGGGGAGCCCTTTGCCCTGTCTTGGGGGATAGCTGGAGTTCCTGATTTCAGTGGTAGCTGGTCAGCTGCTGCCCTGCCTGATATTCTCCTCTCCGGGACCCTCCTGGTGTTGTGGATGCTGGGCGTAGCCCCTTCGTTAATAGCAGACAGAGAGTTTTGTCTGCTGCCCGGGCAGAACTCTGGAGCTTCCCCTCCGGGGCGTTGAGTGGGCTTCTGGAGCTTCACCCAGCCCCAGTCCTCTCCAAGATCTCCGGCAATCCCTAGCCCCATGGGGCAGGCAATGGCAGCTGGGGGTCACCTCGCCCTCTGGGATTCTCTCCGGGACTTTCCAGGAGCTATGAATGCTGGGAATGGCCCCTCCACTAATGGCAGACAGAGAGTTTTGTCTGCTGCCCGGGTGGAGCTCTGGAGCTTCACCCAGCCCCAGTCCTCTCTGAGATCTCTGGCAATCCCTAGCCCCACGGGGCGGGCAATGGCAGCTGCAGGTCACCTCGCCCTCTGGGATTCTCTCCGGGACTTTCCTGGAGTTGTGAATGCTGGGCGTGGCCCCTCCGCTAATGGCAGACAGAGAGTTTTGTCTGCTGCCCGGGCAGAACTCTGGAGCTTCCCCTCCGGGGCGTGGAGTCGGCCTCTGGAGCTTCACCCAGCCCCAGTCCGCTCCGAGATCTCCGGCAATCCCTAGCCCCACCGTGCAGGCAGTGGCAGCTGGGGGACCTCCGTAACCTCAGCAATTCTCTCTGGGACCCTCCAGGCGCTGTGAACACTAGGTGGGATCTCCCCGCCAATGGCAGGGAGAGACTCTCCCCGCGGGCTCAGGTGTGTAACTCTAGAGTTTCCCTCTGCATTTAGGAGTAATTGTGGGGGGTTTAGGTAGGGTTCTGGTCACCTGTTTCCACTGTCGCTCCTCTGTAGTGTGCTCGCTCCTGCCCTAGATGTGTGTTGATCTTCTGGGGGCGTCCGTTGGAAGAAAGCCGCTTGCGGGTATTAGGCTGTTCGGTCGGGGTCGGAGAGTTTTCACCTATTTCCACATCCTCCCTGAGGAAAGTCCATCCACCTTCCGATGTATAGTTGCGTGGGTCTCTCAGACATCCTGAGATGCTGTCTGGATATCCTTTGTTAAGCGATAAGTGTCCAAATAATTGTAGACTCAAAGGGGGAGAGACAAAGAGGACTACTCATGGCGCCATCTTGGATCCTTCCTCACCAATCTTCTTTTTTTTTTTTTTCCCTGCTTTTTTCTCCCCAAATCTCCCCAGTACATAGTTGTATATTCCAGTTGTAGGTCCTTCTAGTTGTGGCATGTGGGATGCCACCTCATCGTGGCCTGACAAGCTGTGCCATGTCCTCACCCAGGATCCGAACCAGTGAAACCTTTGGCTGCCAAAGCGGAGCTCTCGAACTTAACCACTCAGCCACAGGTCAGGCCCCTCCATGATGTTTCTGACAGAACACAATTCATGAGGGCCAGCTCTGATCATATGTTTATTTTAGTTTCCATGATCAGATGCTTCCTCTCAACCAGGGCCTGGCAGCATACCAGAGGCTATTTTTAAAATGGAGTATAGTTCTTTGCAGGAAATGGCATGGCCTTAATTCAAAATCCTAGGAGTCTAGGTTATGATTTTCCTGTTGGGGCTTGCCTTAAATTCTAGTGTCTTTTCCCACCACATATACCTTTAATACCATTGGACCTGCAAATTTGTATGGTCCAAGTGGCAAGACTGCTTGCCCTGTAGACTAGACCTGCTCCAGAACTCTGTCCTGCTTTGGGCCCCTCTTGGTAAATGGGTCAGAGCAATATTCTCAGGTGTGAAATATGCTTCCTCCAGAATGCAAAGAGACCTACCAAGCACTGTGCTTCCTTCTCACTAATGGCAAATCCATCCAATTCCATAGTCCGCATACTTAACTACTTCCCTTAAATTTCTTAATGCCTAAGATATTACCCTTGCCAGTGCATTCTCTTCCACTGGTATCCAATCCCAGCTCACCAGGTAAAGTTTTAACTCTTTCACAGCTACATCATTCCAGGAGTTATCAGTACTCCACCTATCAGCAGTGATGGAGTCCTCACTGCCAGCTGGTTGGTGGGTGACCCAAATCTAACCTCCTATTTTGGAGCCTGCTTCCTAGGACCACTTCTGGTTCCCAATTGTCCTGGGTTAGGCTCCCCAGAAACTGACTCTGATTCTGAGACAGAGATTTGCATGCTGAGGGTTTTTGAAAAATGCTATAAGCAAAAAGGGAAGCAACATTGGCCAGAGGGAGAAGTTGAACTAAGATGCAGTTGCAACAGAGACCTCAGCAGATCATGAGACATTAAAGAGTTGAGAAGAGTTGTGCAATTTTGAGGCAAAAAAGCAAGACCTTTGTATTCCCATATCAACCAGGTATTGGATGTGGGCTTCCCCCAGAAGGGGGCCTAACCTTGAGTGAGGGGGCAATTCACAGATAGAGACTCAGCTTTGAGACTTGAGCTCAAAGCACCTATGGAAAATTTTCTAAAAAGCATAGAATCATTCATCAGTTCTATTTTTCTCAGATCACAAATCTCTTAGCCTAGCCTAGTAACCCACTGACCACTCCCACTTTTGTTCTAAACATACACAAAAAATATTTATTATATTTGAAATTAGTATATTAGTGAATTTACTAATTTGCTCAAAAGTTTTGCCTGTGTTCCATCCCTTCCTGTTTAGCTTTCTCTTAGTGTCTGATTGTTGCAATCTCTCTTAATCCTGTATGCCTGGAATGTCTTCATTTTGACCTCAGTATTAAATGATAATTCGATGGGGTATAAAATTCTAGGTTGGCAGCTATTTTCCTTTAGCTGGTTATGTTGACGCATCTCCGAATGTTTCTGAGACGTTTGCTCTCAGTCTAATTATTCTTCCCTTGCTTTTGTTGCAGTGCACTCTTTTCCTTCTGTGACTTTTTAGATGTATACAAGAGCCTGTCAGTGTATTCTCCAGGATCTTCAATGCTGTTTCAAATCTGTATTTTTCATCTCTAACTTTGTTGCCTTCTGGGTGAATTATTCATTACTCTTTTCCAATTTACTAATTCCTTTTTGCCTGTGTCTAATCTAGAGTGTATTTCATCTATAGAGTTTTGAATTTCACTTACTGTGTTATTCATTCTCAGGATTTTTAATTAATTCTTTTCCATATCCAGCTCTTTTCTGTTTCACTTCATCCTGGAGTTTATGTCATTATTTCTTTATTATTTATGGATGTTATTCCTTCATTCATCTCCTTGAACTTCCTAAATGTATTTATTTAAAAATATTTATCAGCTTGTTATACTACATTAAATTTTACACACTGAATTAATATACAAAGTTATTTTCTAATATAATATACAAAGTTTATTTTCTTCACTGCTTTCTCAGTATTGGGGTTTTTCCTCCCGTGGTTTTAGGAATTATTGGTTATCCTCAGGATTTCTTTCTCTGTTTATTCCTCCATTCTAGTTTTGTGGTGTTTCTACCCTGTCCCCTGGGCCCCTCATATCAAAGTCATGTCTTTTATTGAAGATTAGCTGTTATATAATAGAGACATCAACAACTTTACAGCTGGGGTCACAAAGTCATCTTGGGGTTTGGTTCCATTTCAGGTCACAAGGCTGCGTTTCCTTCTTTTGTCTCCCACAGCTTTATATATGCCTTATTTTTCCCTCTTTCACAGGAGGGGAGCCTCCTCACCAAGCCCCTGGTTTTAATTAGTGAGCTTGGCTCTTCTCTACCCCTTACAGGGTGCAATTTGCCTCACAAGCATAAAGTACTGAGCTTCATGCCCAGACATGGGGAGGCCTAGCCCTTCATCTGAACCTCCACTGACCACCAAGCATTTCTATTTTGTATCTATTCCACAGAGATGTTTATTTTGTTTTATTTTATTGTTTTAAACACAGCTATATCTTTTTAAGTTTTTGCCTTTAAAATTTTATCTATCATTGTGTACATTTTGAGAAGAGTGCTTCACAGTATAAATTTACAAGACCATCTTATAAAAGTTGATAAACATTCATTTTCAAATATTTGTTGAAGGAATAAGTGAAATGCTCTTTGTATTGTTGAGTCCCTCTGAGCTTATCTTTGTTCTGTTCTCTCAACCTAGAAGGAACTTTGCCTTTTTTCAATCCTAGTCATTATTCAAATAATATCCCTCCTACAAAGATTTCCCTAATGACCACATGCTCTACGCAAAATTAATCATTTTCACTTTTTCTCATTGCATTTATTACAAACCTGTTTTATAGCATATTTCATATCATATAACAATTATCTTTACAACTGTAACCTCAACTAATTGGAAAACCCCATCTTATTTAACTCTGCATTTTTTTTTAAAGATTTTATTTTTTCCTTTTTCTCCCCAAAGCCCCCCGGTACATAGTTGTATATTCTTCATTGTGTGTCCATCTAGTTGTGGCATGTGGGACGCTGCCTCAGCGTGGCTTGATGAGCAGTGTCATGTCCGCGCCCAGGATTCGAACCAACGAAACACTGGGCCGCCTGCAGCAGAGCGCGCAAACTTAACCGCTCGGCCACGGGGCCAGCCCCTTAATTCTGCATTTTTTGCACCTCACATAGTAGACTTCATTTTTATGTTTTCAAATATTTGTAAAATGAATCTGTATGAACCACAGACCAAGAGAATATACTATTTTAATCACTAAACTTTCTCTATTCTAACATGTGCTCTAAAGATGTGAAAATATTTTACATTAATCAAAGCAGTGTTGGGTCCATTTTATTTGTTACATCAAAATGTTGGGAAAAAATTGTGACTTGAATTCTACGATGACTGATATAATCTTTAGAGATGATAGTAATGTACCATGAAAAAAATTTTTCCTTGTGTTACTTTAGCAACTGTAGCCCAGCCTCTTGAAGGAAAAGGACTATGTCTAAATGTCCTTTTATCTCTAATCCCTGGAATGGCAACTGGCACAAAGTAAACCCCCAATAAATGTTATTGAACTAAAATGCAAAAATTTTCCCTGCCTGTTATGAATAAAGTGTCTCATTGTTATTTGTACAATGTTTATAGAACAATATAATAACAGCTATTCTTATGTGTCAAGCACTATATTAACTATTTAAATTCAGTATCATGTTTAATTTTTTAAACAATTGAGAAGGATATTTAATAATGAAATATATGAAATAATTACATTTCACAGATAAAAAATGCCTAGTTCAGGGAAGTTAAATAACTTGTCCAAAGCTACCTAGTGAGTTCCAGCAATACTAAGATCTGAACACAGTTGAGTCTAACTTCCAACTTCTGGTCTTTACTCTCCACATTATATCTCTAAACTATGTATGCCTTCTTAAATTCTTACTCATTTGCCTATATTCTCCTGTTTCTCCTCAATAACCTCTTTGTGAGCTACTATGCTAACTATTTGGGCATAAAACTGAACTATAAATACAGGTGAAGAAAACAAAAGGCAAACTGCTCGCCAATTTAGGAAGCTGGCAGTTCTGTGGTTTTCATTTTTTCATATATGGATGAATAGTCATTTAAAGTTCCCATCTAAGTAGGAGCAGACAGGTACTTCCATATGGGTCCCTGGGAGATAAAGCACGAGGAACAGAAAATGTGAAGGGGGAGGAAATGATCTCTAGATGTAGAATCTGCATCAGAAAGAGCTGCACCCCCTCACAGCTGCAAAATCGTGTCCATGGAGAAGTTTTTTGAAGACACAAGTCATTTAGGGTGGAGACACCAAATCACTCATCTGAGAGAGAGTGAGAGCGAGAGAGAACTTATTCACCGTTGGCGGAGAACAGCCAATAAGCTAGAATAGGCCGTCTCTAGGAATTAGGACAATACAGAGAGTCACATGCTAAGCAGAAAAAACTTCTTTATATTATTCCATTAAGGACATAAGAGGATTATGTCTTCACTAGTTAACTTGTTATCTCAGTTATGGACTCTCCAATTGAGGGATTTTAATTTTTACAAATAAAGTATGGTTTCACAGAATGGTCCACCAGGGTGAGACATGAAGCCACCCTTCTGCACATTGGTTCTATTGTGGAATTTAACAAAAGCCTTGGTCTCCAGTGAAAGGTTAGCCCTTATTCCAATAAGCTCTAGACTGTCTGGGCAGCAAACATTTCAAATCAGCATAATTATATCACATGGCAATAAACACTTTCAGTTTAAGTGCGCATAATCTGTCTCTTTGTCTGATTTTCTTTGTGCATTAGTTTTTCTCCATGGTGAGCATAAAATAACAGGATTTGTGATGATTCCCTAGAGATTACCCTCTTTCCTCTCTCTTTTAAAAATGTTCAAGATGCTTTGCTTATCTAAGAAAAAAAAAAGTTGAATTTTAGAGAAAAGCCTTGTCTTTAGCCATTTGGTTTAGAAAAAATTTAGGCAGTTTACAAATGTTAAAAGTTCTTACTGCAGAAAACCAGATTTTCCAGTTTTTTCTGCATATCTTTTAATTCTCTGTTCTATGGCCATGGCTGAAGTTGGTCTGAGTCAAGTTTGGTTGTCTGGCTTTGACTAGTATTCAAGTAGGGTGGGGAGTGTGTAAGGCTCTGATCCCTGCAACACATGGTAATTTTTTCATTCTTTCTCAGCCTCCACCTGTTCCATGGTCCAATGGAGGACTGCAAATCCTATCAAGGGAGGGCAACTTACTAAGCCTGCCTCCCTGGCTTCAGTCCATCACATGCACACTTGGGTTGCGAGCACCCAGCCAGCTGCAGCCCAATGATCATGTTATCAGATGACGGATGGCTTCATATCAGGTGTTTAAACTGACGAGCTTCCCCATCTCGTAAATAATTCAGGAAGTTTGGCCTTGCTTGATGGATGGGGAAAGTGACAATGCCAATCAGAGTGACCCCTGCAGCCTCCCTGCTGCTGCCCAACAGTTAGAGTTGCATCTATCCCACTGGTTCACTTTTTCAATTCTATTGTCACTCAGCTGAGGTTAGACCTACTGTCACTAAATTGTCACTGAATTATATCACTAATCCAAATATTTTCCTTGCAAGAACCTTCATAAAATGGATACCAGGCTTCCAACAGACTCTTGATCAGAATTAGAAGGCAAGACACAGGATTCAGTCCAATAATTTTAGAGGTTTTTTCACATTGCTTTTCACAGCCTGTTTTGAAATAAAGGTGGTTATTTTGGAGGGAACTGCATATTTTACCCAAAATCAAACCAGGATCCACTATAGTGAGAAATTCGAGAGAGTTCAATGCATTTTGTATGGATCTGAAGGATATAAATCCCACTGTAATATTAGTCGTCAAGTACCAGTTAGTGTCTGATTGTGAACATTTGAAGGAAGTTCTCAAAATAGATTTCCTAAACTATCTTTATGAGATGGTTTGTGATTTGATAATCTTGTTTTTAAAAATTAAAGTTTTTAGGGCCGACCTGTGGCCAAGTGGTTGAGTTCGCGTGCTCTGCTTGGGCGGCCCAGGGATTCACCGGTTCGGATCTTGGGCACGGACGCGGCACAGCCCATCAAATCATGTTGAGGTGGCATCCCACGTGCCACAACTAGAAGGACCCACAACTAAAAATATAGAACTACGTACCTGGGGGCTTTGAGGAGAAAAAGGAAAAATAAAATCTTAAAAAAAAATTAAAGTTTTTAAGAACCTGCAATACGTGTTAACCATTGCCCACTTTTGCTCAGTATTATGGTGTCTGTGGGGAATATGCATGCTTAAGGCTGGATTTACAGGGCACAAGACAAAACGGAAATTTCAATCAGTGGAATTGATGTCCCATCACCTCCTTGATGCTGTATTGTGAAGACACTGTCTATTTATAGATAGTATATCATATCAATTACTCATCATAGCATATATCAAATAATGGAGATGAAGCAAAATGCATCAATACTTCAAAAACAATTTTCTATGCAACAATTATTTTCATCAACAATTCCAAATGACTGTGAAAGATTCATGAGCCAAGCGCCAATTCTTTTATTTTTAATTTAAAAATATGTTGTCGTCCAGGTCTTTGATGAAAGTACTGCTTTGTCCACCCCTGTTATAAAGCACATTATTTTTTGGAACCATGAAAAGTGAATAAACAAAACAAAGGGAAAGTTTAATGGGAATGACAGAACAGCAAGTACATTTATGATTTAGGGTCATTTCAGTTTTCATCCAGGAAAATTGTCAACCAACAGGAATAAAAAATAAAACTCTATGTACTATCTAGTATAACCTCTTTAAATTGGCAACTTGTAGCTGTTTGATAATTCACTCTTAAGCAAACCTCAACCGCTTGCTACCTGCTGTATTCATTAGCTTGTCCAGCTTCCTATTCCCTGTAAAGTATGTGGAAATATGACTGTTAGAAAAATGTGGTGTTTCTGCGTATATTTGTGACTCAATACATATATATATGTTTGCCACATATTTTTATGCAATTGTTTTAGAAAGATGAGCAAACTTCTTTCTTTTCGGCCTGGAAGATACTTATTAATGTTTTCTGGATGTTTTGCAATGGACCCATTTTAGATAAATAATGTATTATAAGCTCTGTCATATGCAGTAGAATTTTTTTATTCATCTATTGAGCATAACATGCAAAGCTCAATATAGAAACTACCAAATTTTAAAAGCAACAGCTCTCTCTGTATGTGGCACATTTGCAAATATGAGTATTTCAGGGTGCAAATTCAAATAGTTTGATGCACCATATCACACTTTCTCAATGAAAGGGAAACTTTCCTTGTGCTTACTATAAACACTTCATTTACACGTTTATTTGAGACTTTGTTAAATTAGATTATGTAAACACAGGCTGGATAGCAAGTCAGATTTAATACACATGAGTTTTAGAACTGACTTGCATGCTGAACATAAAAAATATAAAGGACTTCACCAAGATTTATTGATTCATGTCAAGGCATCATTACTTTTCAAAGTGTGAAAAATGATCATATATTTATGACCTGCCGACTGTAGCTGTTTTGTGAATTAGTAAAAGCTCTCGAGAGGAGCAGCCTAATTGCATTATCATAGAATCAGAGATGGTTGTCAATTTCCCCCATTTAGCTTTTCTCCTTTAGTTGTGTTAAAATGAAGGTGCCATACGTTGGTTGAATTCACTAAATACCCTGATGAAGGAGGTATTTTCCCAGTAGGCTCGCTACCAGTATAAACAGTGAATTAGGAATGATAGACCATCAATCATATCTCCTTCAAAGAGATCTCTGCCCTGAGATTATTCATTATATATTATGGCCACTTAAAAAGTTTTCACACCGTATTCACTGATGAAATGACTTAAATTGTCCATAATCTTCAATATCTGCTTTGGAAGCAAGACTAGTGAAGTAAGTTACTTTCTTCTTTAACACAATTTTCAGTGTCTCTTTCATTTCAATTGTATTATTTCTTTTAAAAAAAAGTATGATACTATTCATGTTATATTGGTTACTGTTCTTTAATAATATCATAATTATAAGATTGGATTCTATTGTTTGGTAGTCATATCTTCTTTATATGACCACAAGTTAAAGGTAGTTCTCTGGGAAATCCACATCAACTGAATGCAAATCCAGCCTTAAATAAATGCTCACTCACCTCTTTTATTTTTGGCATCTGCAAGTTTAAGATGACCTGGTTATTTGTGCAGTGATATTTATGCAGAGGGTCAGAGCTTGCCCTTAGGCGCCCATGTGTGGTTCCCCTGGAGTTTTGTCCCTTTAATGCAAGTTATGCATACGCATCCAAGGGCAAGATTCGTCCCAAAGGGATTTATCATGCCTCAATGTGCAAACACAATTGTCATTAAAATTAATAGGAACTGTACACATGCATCTAGGGAAGAAATAGACTCCTAGAGTCAGATCACCTCATTCTGTTTCATGCCAAGGATGCCAGGGTCTGCCCTGAAGGTGGGCATGCAGTCAAAGGTTGGAGAGTTCAGATGAGCAATCAGAACTTCCAACGCTCACCTACACTATGTGTGAGGCTTTGCAAATTCTGTTTTTCTTTGCAAGAGATTGTACAGTGAGCCTAGCTAGACTCTTGTTTGCTAAGCTGTTCTCCAGCACTACAATACTTTCCATGATTTCCTCTCTAGGGAGTTCAGGAAAACTGGGCATTGCTTAGACTTGATTGCTGGATTGAAGATTCTGGATCATTTGCCATGTATCAGACTCAATGGACCATAGTATTTGTCTATCCTTTCCTTTTGTAATGCTTCAAAAATCCCTCTTATTTGACTAGGTAAGTAGTATTTACTCCTAGTGTGTTTAAGGGCCTGAGAAAGCACCTCTTAATTCTGAGGAAATGCAGCCTTAGTGCATACATTGCTAAACTGGTGTAATTCAACCAAAGAACCATTTTAGATTAACCGAATCTATGCAGCATGAAGAAAAGAAGGGTAAACATAACATTCAATTAATTTGATAATTCCTCTTGAAGCCACATAAATCAGCCCATAAAAAAAGTATAACCTCACCTCTCTGAAAAAAATGTGTCTTATAGGATTAATTTTAAAAACTGAATAATTCTCAAAACTCTAATATTAACACTCTGAAGCATATCTGAACAAGAATTTCCAACTCTTCTCACTTAGAAAAGCCAGCATGGTATCGGAGAAATACTATTGCTTTTACTGATTTAGTTGAATCAATGTAAAGAATATATTTAAAGTTAAAAATTTTTTTAATCTCCTTAGGAAGCATACTATGAAAACCATTTTTTTAATTGCAGTTACATTGGTTTATAACACTATATAAGTTTCCGACATACATGATTATATTTCGATTTCTGTGTAGATTACATCATGTTCACCACCCAAAGACTAATTATAATCCACCAACATACATGTGTACCTAACGACCCCTTTCACCCTCCTCCTTTCCCCCATCCCCTCTGGTAGCCACCAATCCAATCAGTGTCATTATGTGATTCTTTGTTGTTGTTTTTATCTTCTATTTATTAGTGAGATCATAGGGTATTTGATTTTCTCCCTCTGACTTATTTCACTTAGCATAATACCCTTATGATCCATCCATGTTGTCACAAACAGCAAAATTTCATCATTTTTTATGGCTGAGTAGTATTCCATTGTGTATATATACCACATCTTCTTTATCTATTTATCCCTCGATGGGGACCTAGGTTGCTTCCAAGTCTTGGCTATTGTGAAAAATGCTGCAATGAACACAGGGGTGCATGTATCTTTCGTGTTTTCAAGTTCTTTGGATAAATACCCAGTGGTGGAATAGCTGGATCGTATGGTAGATCTATTCTTAATTCATGAGGAATCATGAATCAAAATTCAGATCTTTTGCCCATTTTTAAACTGGGTTGTTAGTTTTCTCATTGTTAAGATGTATGAGTTCTTTACATATTTTGGGTATTAACCCCTTATCAGATAGATGGTTTGGGAATATCTTCTCCTAATTGTTAGGTTGTTTTTTCACTTTGCTGATGGTTTCCTTTATTGTGCAGAAGTTTTTAGTTTGATGTAGCCCCATTTGTTTATTTTGTCTGTTGTTTTCCTTGTCCAGTCAAACATGGCACTTGAAAATATACTGCTAAGACTGATGTCAAAGAGCATACTGCCTATGTTTTCTTCTAGAAGTTTCATGGTTTTGGGTCTTACATTCAAGTCTTTAATCCGTTTTGAGTTAGTTTTTGTTTAGGGTGTAAGATAATGGCCTACTTTCATTCTTTCGTGTGTGGTTGTCCAGTTTTCCCAACACCACGTATTAAAGAGACTTTCCTTTCTCCACATACATTCTTGGCTCTCTTGTCAAAAATTACCTATCTGTAGATATCTGGGTTTAGTTCTGATCCATTGATCTGTGTGTCTGTTTTTGTGCCAGTACCATGCTGTTTTTGTTACTATAGGTTTGTAGTATATTTTGAAATCAGGGAATGTGATACCTCCAGCTGTATTGTTTTTTCTCAGGATTCTGTTGGCTATTCAGAGTCTTTTGTTGTTCCATGTAAATTTCAGGATTTTTTGTTCTATTTCTGTGAAAAATGTTGTTGGAACTTTGATAAGGATTGCATTGAATCTATAGATCGCTTCAGGAAGTATGGACATTTTAACTATGTTAATTCGTCTAATCCAAGAGCACAGAATATCTTTGCATTTCTTTGTGTCTTCTTCAATTTCTTTCAGCAGTGCTTTACAGTTTTCAGTGTACAGGTCTTTCACCTCTTTGGTTAAGTTTATTCCTAGGTGTTTTATTCTTTTTGTTACAACTCTAAAAGGGATTACATTCTTAATTCCTCTTTCTGTTACTTTGTTCTTAGTGTATAGAAATGCAAGTGATTTTTCTATGTTGATTTTATATCCTGAAACTTTACTTTATTCATTTATTATTTCTAAAAGTTTTTTAGTGGGTTCTTTAGGGTTTTCTATATATAAAATCATGTCATCTGCAAATAGTGATAGTTTCCATTTTTCCTTTTCAATTTGAATCCCTTTTATTTTTTCTTCTTGCCTGATTGCTCTGGCAAGGACTGCCAATACTATGTTAAATAAGAGTGGTGAAAGTGGGCATCCTAGTCTAGTTCTTATTCTTAGAGGGATAGCTTTCAGTTTTCCTCCATTTAGAATGATATTAGCTGTGGGTGTGTCACATATGGCTTTTATATGTTTAGGTACTTTCCTTCTATACTCATTTTATTCAGGGTTTTCATCATAAATGAATGCTGTATCTTGTCAAATGTTTTCTGTGCATCTACTGAGATGATCATGTGATTTTTGGTCTCCATTTTGTTAATGTGGTATATCACGTTGATTGATTTGCAGATGTTGAACCATCCCTGCATCCCTGGAAAAAGTCCCACTTGATCATGGTGTATGATCTTTTTAATGTATTGTTGTATTCAATTTGCTAGTATTTTGTTGAGGATTTTTGCATTGATGTTCGTCAGTGATATTGGCCTGTAATTTTCTTTTTTGTGTGCTGCCCTTGCCTGGTTTGGGTATCAGGATAATGTTAACTTTGTAGAATGCATTAGGAAGTTTCCTCTCCTCTTCAGTTTTTTGGAAGAATTTGAGAAGGATAGGTATTAGGTCTTCTTTGAATGTTTGGTAGAATTCACCAGGAAAGCTGTCCGGTCCTGGACTTTTATTTTTTGGAAAGTTTTCGAATGCTGTTTAGATCTCCTTACTGGTGATTGGTCTATTCAAATTCTCTTTTTCTTCTTGATTCGTTTTTGGAAGGTTATATGATTCTAAGAATTTATCCATTTCTTCTAGATTAGCCAATTTGTTGGCATATAGATTTTCGTAGTGTTCTCTTATAATCTTTTGTATTTCTCAGGTGTCCTTTGAAATTTCTCCTCTTTCATTCTGATTTTACTTATTTGAGCCTTTCTTCTGTTTTCATTGGTGAGTCTAGACAAAACTTTCTCAAATTTGTTTATCTTTTGAAAGAATCAGCTCTTGGTTTCACTGATTTTTTTCCTAATTTTTTTTTAGTCTCTTTCATTCATTTGTACTCTGATTTTTATTATTTCCTTCCTTCTACTGATTTTGCACTTTGTTCTTCTTTTTCCAGTTTCTTTAGGTGTACAGTTAGATTGTTTATTTGAGATCTTTTTTCTTTGTTGAGGTAGGCTTGTATTGCTATAAACTTCCCTCTTAAAACAGCTTTTGCTGTATCCCATAAATTTTGACATATCATATTTTTATCTTTATTTGTCTCCTGGTATTTTTTTATTTCTCCTTTGATTTCTTCATTGATTGAATTCTTGACGAATAGCATTTTGTTTAATCTCCACATTTTTGTGGCTTTTCTGATTTTCTTCCTGGAGTTGATTTCTAGTTTCACACCTTTGTTGTCAGAAAAGATGCTTGGTATTATTTCAATCTTCTTAAATTTATTCAGACTGATTTTGTGGCCTAATATGTGATCTCTTCTGAAGAATTTTGCATGCGCATTTGAAAAGAATGTATCTTCTGTGGTTTTAGATGGAATGTTCTATGTGTATCTACTAAGATCATCTGTTCTAATGTGTCATTTGAGGCTAATATTTCCTTATTGATCCTCTGTTTGGAGGATCTACCCAATGGTTAAAGTCCCCTACTATTATTCTGTTACTGTCTATTTCTCCTTTTGTGTCTGTTAATAATTGCTTTATATATTTAGATGCTCCTATGTTGGGTCCATAGATATTTATAAGTATTGTATCCTCTTGTTGGATTGTTCCCTTTGTCATTATGTGGTGTCATTCTTTGTCCCTTGTTACAGTTTTTGTTTTAAAGTCTATTTTGTCTAAGTATTGCTACCCCAACTTTCTTTTTACTGCCATGTGCATGGAGTATCTTTTTCCATCCCTTCACTTTCAGTTTGTGAGTGTCTTTAGGTCTGAATTGCGTGTCTTGTATGCAGCATATATGTGGGTCTTGTTTTTTTATCTAGTTGCCTACCCTATGCCTTTTGATTGGAGCATTTAGTCCATTGAAATTTAAGCTAGCTATTGATAAGAATGTACTTATTGCCATTTTGTTACTTTTTTTCTGGGTATTTTAGTACTTCTTCTCTGTTCCTTTCTTCTCTTGCTCTCTTCCCTTGCGGTTTGATGGCTTTCTTTAGTATTATGTTTGAGTTCCTTCCTCTTAATTTTTTGCGTATTTGTTACAGGTTTCTGGCTTATGATTACTACGAGGTTCATATATAGTAACCTAAGTATATAGCAATCTATGTTAGCTTAACGGGCTTTTTAGTTTGACCTCTTGCTAAAAGCTCTACTCTTTTACTCCCCTCCTCCCACATTTTACGTTTTTGGTGTCATAGGTAAGCTCTTTTTTCTACACAAACCAATTTTGACATCACCAAATAAAGCATAAGTCTGTATTAATGAAGAATATGTGTATACAATGAACAGATTTCTCTAGAAGATATAATAGGTGCCCGTTGTTACATCTCCTTCAAAAGAAAATTGCAGAAAAGTAAGGCACTCAAGTGACTACATTAACAAGTAACTTAACCTCACTAATTTTTATTTGCAATCAAATTGGCCAAGTAGTTCACTGAATCATAATATATTTCCAATCAAAACTAGTAAACCAAGTGTCGAGTCTCAGTCGTATGATTGGCACAGATGCATCCTGAACCTTTCTACATCTGAGTAATGACTCTAAGCATAAGAAAAGGACCCAGGAGGTGAATACAGGCAAAGTGAGGCTAATTATTCAATAATTAAATTTCCTATTCCAAAGTAGATTTCAGGTCACCAACTTGAATGCTCCTTTCTCTTGGCAGTGACACCTGTATTTCCTGATTCTATCTCTTACTGGATGCAATTCCTTCTACCATTCTGTAACCTTTGGTGTCTCCCAAGGTTCCATCATCAGCCTTTCTGTTCATTGCAGGCTCTCGTCTTTGGTTATATGGCATTCATGTCTAGGCTTCAGCTACCATTTTGGTGCCAGAGATTCCCAAATTGTTATATCACATCTTAGCCACTTTTCTAGATCCTACTTAATTGACTACCTCAATATGTACAAAAAAGAGCTTTCCTTTTCCTTGGGAGTTATTCATACCTACCTCAACAATTTAGATTAATAAGGACTTACAAAGGAAACAAAAAATCTTTGAAAATGCTTTTATTTTCTCTCATACCACATTTTCCAGATTATAGACTGTAAAAATAACTTGATATATGGTGATAGAGCACATCATTATGAAAGAACTAGATAAATTATAAATGTTCTATAAACACAGGCATAATTACTTATTTTGAACGAATATGCATCTGCTTAAAATGATTTATTTCAAATTACTTGGGCAAGCTCTTCAAATTAAACTATCACCCACAAAAATGTGTTTTTCACTGCTACATATGCCCTAGCTAAGGAAATGGAGAATTTCTTTGAAATTTGCTAACATCATATGGCCTTTCAGATAGTGATTTCTGTATATGTCTGAAATTGTTTCCCTTCATAGTACATATGAAAGCAAACTACTTGCTTAACCCTATTTATTTCAGTATGTGTATAAACACTCTTTTAGTCTCTTGCTGGTAGAAAAATCAGCAAACATGAATGCAATCATATCTAAAATACATAACTATCAAATTTGTTAAGTTTAATTTCACACCAATAGAATTGTAAGATTCAAATGGACAAGGACTACCTATGGGTTTACTTTTCTTTTTTATCTTATATTTTAAATTCATAAAAGTAACATATGAATACATACCAACCAGAAAGAAATTCAAACAATATAATAATACAAAGAATAACAATGAAAGTCCCTCTTCACTACCCAACCCAATCTCATAGAGGTAAATAAAATAGTATTCATCTGCCTGTTTTGTTATAGCTGTAAATCCAGCATCTTAAAACAATCAATAGCACATTTAAGTGTTCACTAAATATTTGCTAAGTTAATTGATATCCTACCAATTATTTTGTATACATCTGAATATATATTCAACATTAATATGAATATAATATTCCTGCTATCCTGTGATTTGTCGTTGTTACAATTCTATCTATCTCACTATTTTTAACAATTACACCATTTTTCATAGTATGGAAGAATCATAATTTATTTAATTGTTCTCCTTTATATTGTGCCCAACTTTTTACTACTGGAGCCAATGCTCAATGTTTATGTACACACAAGAATATTTTTGCAGAATAGATTTCTAGAGATAGAACTGCTGGACCAAGAGTATATAAGCTTTTAAAGTTCTTCCAAAATATACTCTTACTAATAGCACATAAAACTATAAATTATACAAAACTTTGAAAATATTTAACTCTATGACAGATAAAAAACTATACCTATAAAATTGTTGCTTTAATTTACATTTTCTTGGTTTCCACTGAGCTTGAGCAACTTCTTATAGGTGTATTATGCATGTTATACAATGTCTATTATACCTTATTTGTTCCTATATAAATTCTCAGTTAACCAATTTTGGTTATCTTTTTCTTATTGTTCGTAAGTGTTATTTATATATTATGGATACTAACCTTTGCCTGTTTTACATGTTGGAAAAACGTTTTCTCCTGGTCAGTTACTCACCTTTTATAAGAGATTTTAAATTATGTTTACTTACATCTATGAATATTTTTCTTTTTGTCTCTGGGATTTTGTACCTTTCTCTGCACAGTTCATAAAAATGTTGCTGTTAGAGGCTTTCATTGTTTTTTTAACAATTAGCTTTTTGTTTCCTTTTACTCAATTTGTTCAGCATTCTTTATTCTGATAACGTGGATCATATATTACACATGTTCAATGATCTTGTGTTCTAGAAATACATTCTACTTGATCATAATGTGTAATTCTTTTAATATACTGCTGCCTTTTATTTATTTTATTTAATATTTTTCTATCTATAATAAGAAGTGCTATTGGCCATTAATTGTGCAATTCTTTTTTTTTTTTCCTACTTCTCCCAAAGCCTGCCGGTACATAGTTGTATATTTTTTTTAGTTGTGGGTCCTTCTAGCTGTAAATTGTGCTATTCTTATCCAGACTTTATATTGGGATCATGTAACGCACATGGTCTGTACTAGCCAGTTTTCCATATTTTTCTATGCTCATGTAAGTGTTTAGAATTTAAATAATATAACACATCCTTGATGTGATGGCTAAGTAGAACTTATGAAGACCTGTTATTTACTTAAGTATTAAATATTTGATTAATTTTTAATTTCTTCTTTAATTATTCATCCAGTAATATTATCTGCTAGCTCTTATTGATCATGGTCATATGTATTTTCCTAGGAAAATGTTCATTTCATCTTGTTTTTCAAATGCATTAATTCAAATGTGTACATGCTATTATCTCATTATTTTTTTAAATACATCTTTAGTTATGTCCCTTTTTTCATCCTAATGTCTGTTGTTTTTTCTCTCTCACTCACATTCATGATCTTATAAGAAAGTTACAAAAAGTTCCTTTATTGTATTGATCTTAAAAAAAATGGGATTTTGTTGACCAAATCTAATTTTTATTTTGTTTATTTCATTAATTTCTGTTTCTATATTCATTCATTTCTGTCTTTACTTGTTAGATATATTTTGTTGGATTTTATCTAGCTTCTTTAAAGATTTTATTTTTTTCCTTTTTCTCCCCAAAGACCCCCGGTACATAGTTATATATTCTCCATTGTGGGTCCTTCCAGCTGTGGCATGTGAGACGCTGCCCCAGTGTGGTTTGATGAGCAGTGCCATGTCCACACCCAGGACTCCCACCAAGGAAACACTGGGCCGCCTGCAGCAGAGCGGGGGAACTTAACCACTCGACCACGGAGCCAGACCCTTATCTAGCTTCTTGAGTGAAATGTCTAACTCATTTATTTTCAGCCTATTTTATTTTTAATAAATTCATTTAAGGTGGGTTTTTTTCCAGGTAATCCTTAGGGTACAGCTTATAGTTTTTGATATGGAACTATCATTATCTTTCATTTCGAAATAGTCCAAAATTTCCACTTTTGTTTTTTTCTTTAATTCAAAACTCAGGTATATAAAATAACAAGCAGAAGTAAAGGAAAACTGGAAAATTGGAGGCAGAAGTAGAGAAGGAGAAGGAAATGTCAGAGTGATGTTAGTACTTCTACCATGATGAGAACTGTCTTTAGGTGAAAAGTCCAGATAATTTTTGACTCAATATAAGAAAGAACTTTGTAAGATTCCAAAGTTGTTTAAAAAATAAAATGAACTGCCTTTTAAGAAAATGAGTTCTCCATTACTGGAGATGGTCAAGCACAAGAATGGGTAATTATGTGACAAGGACATTGCAAAGAAGATTCAAACTTTTAAGACTTTTGTCGCTCTGTTTGCATTCTATCATATAATTTAGTCTATTATAGAGTGTAACAAATGGTCTCACAAAACTATTTTTAATTCAAGAAAAACCCCACTGTAATAAACTCCATAGGAAATCAAGAATGCTTTATTGAAATACAATTGTGTTAAAATTAATAGTTTGCTTAAAACCATATTCCTAATCTGCAGCAGTTGTAGAATAGACAGAGATGAGCCAAATTTTCTCTATAGTTTTTTTTAATTTAATAGCAAAGTCTTTATTTAAAAGAAATCAAACTCAGACGTACAAACACAAAAAACAGCTAAAATTCATGGGGATTTTTGGTTGTTTTATAGTTTTGGGGTTTTTAATAATTATTGTATTGAGGTCATAATGGTATATAACATTGTGCAATTTCAGGTGTAAGTTATTATTTATCAGTTTCTGTTTAGACTGCACTGTGCTCACCACCAATAGTCTGGTTTTTATCCATCACCATACATATGTGTCACTTTACGCTTTTGCCCATTCCCCAACCTCCTTCCCCTCTGGTAACCACTAATCTGTTCTCTTTGTCCATGTATTTGTTTATCTTCCACATATGAGTGAAATCATATGGTGTTTGCCTTTCTCTGTCTGGCTTGTTTCTCTTAACCTGATACCCTCAAGCTCTGTCCATGTTGCTGCAAATGGGATGATTTTCTCTTCTTTATGGAAGAATAGTATTTTATTGTGTGTGTGTGTGTATGTGTGTGTGTGTATGTGTGTATATATATATATATATATATATATATATAGTTACCAGATCTTTCTTATCCTTTCATCAATTGATGGGCACTTGGGTTGCTTACATGTCTTGGCTATTGTGCGTAATGCTGAAATGAACACAGTGGTGCATAAATCTCTTTGGATTGTTGATTTCAAGTTCTTTGAAATCATACTCAGTAGTGGGACAGCTGGATCATATGGTATGTCTATTTTTAACTTTTTGAAAATTTCTAAACTGTTTTCCATTGTGGCTGCACCAGTTTGCACTCTTGCCAGCAGTGTATGAGGTTTCACTTTCTGCACATTTTTTCTGAGATTTGGGTTTTTTCTTGATAATTATAGCCATTCTAACTGGTGTAAGGTGCTAGCTCATTGTAGTTTTGATTTGCTTTTTCCCTAATAATTAGCCATGTGGTTTTTTTTTAAGTCAAAAAAAAAATAAGAAAAAAGGAGAAGCATCATAAACCTTTTTCTTCCCCTAGTTTCTAGGTCTTTAGCATAGAGTTTTCCCTTACAAGATAGTTTCCGATTTAGGGTTAATGGCTGGGATGTTTGAGATGCTTATGGAGTCTGAAAGTGTAGATGTTGCTTGAAAACACAATAAGTGAGTTGTAATCTACTCAGCGATAACTCAGATAAGAATTGTCCATTTTTGCCTTTACTTCTTTTCCCAGACCTTCACTTAAGCCAGAGTAATTTGCTACTCATCCTTTATGTGTCTCTCTAGCTTCTACTCTCAGCAATTGAATTGGCCACTTAGGGGACAGACTTCCCTGAATCCAAATAGAGTGCGTATAAAAGATTTGCTGTACAAGATACTAACTACCGTTGTTTCAAAACACAGTTCCTTTTCTTATTTGTGCTAGTATCTTCTATCTTTTTAAATCCTTACCCTCTGACTTACCATGCCTTCCTGTGCTAGACTCCTGCCAGAACCCTGATCTCAGGCTCTGAACCTAGGGAGCCTGTACAGACTTCAACTTTTACCTCTTATTCCCAGGCTCTCCTTGGCTCACCAGGTTCCTGCCCTTTCTCCATCAACCAGCACACTTATAATTCCTACTTAATACAATAAACATACTTTATTGTGCTAGACGGTGTTATGGACTGAATGTGTGTGTCCCCCCAACGTTTATATATTGAATCTCTAACCCCCTATGTGATGGTTTTGGAGATGAGGCCTTTGGTAATTCAGGTTAAATTAGGTCATGAGATTGAGGCCTTCATGATGGAATTAGTGGCCTTATAAGAAGAGAAAGAGAGGGATCACTTTTTCTGTCTCTCCCCTGACTCCAACTTGCACATATTAAGGAAAGTCCATATGAGAACGTAGTGAGAAGATGGCCATCTTCAAGCCGGGAAGAGTCCTCACAAGGAACCAAATTGGTTGGCACCTTGATCTTGGATTTCTCAGCCTCCAGAACTATGAGAAATAGATTTCTGTTTTTTAAGTCACCCAGACTATGATGTTTTGTTTGTAACAGCCCAAACAACTGAGATAGCAGGTGTGCCAATTATAAAGACTATCCTCATGTAGATACTATATTGAAGCATTTTGTTTGGCCATTTGTTTACCTCTATTTTAAATGAAGATCTGGATGCATACTAACTCTACGACAGCAAAGTTAATTGATTAGTCAATGATGTAATGAACATATTTCTAAAGAAAATGATTGGAAACACTGCTTCTACCCTGCATGCATTCACAGAATCCAGAACCTCAAGTGGCATTGCTTTCATCTGAGGGCAAAATAAGATGCTTGATTTCATCATGATTGTCTGTGGGTTGACCAATCTATTATGAAGATCTATAATTCCAGTATGAATAAAGGGACAAAATTGAAAGGCAAGTGTAAAAAATCCCAATGGGAACACTGTGTCCCTGGTTCTTGATTGATATGTAGATTTCCATGTTTATCACTCTGGAATCTAAGAGAACTCAGAATACAGGAATCTCTTTTCACACATCTTCATAGCCCCAGCACTCAGCACAGTGTCAGACACATAACAGACACTCAAAATATGTTTGTTGAATGAAGGCACTTATGTTTTCTTTGATACTTTGAATATTTTTATATTACATGGCCACCTTTTCTAGGATTCTGTAAATTTCTTCATCTATTCATTCAAAAAAATACTTATTTAGCACCTACTCTGTTGCCAGACCCTGTTCTAGGCACTGAGGATGTAGTGACCAAAATAAAATCTTTGCTGTCAAAGAGCTTACATTTAACAGGAGAAATAAGCAACCATCAAATAAACACTAGAAAGTATCATATAGTGTCAAACGTTAATAAACACTATGAAACTACTTGAAGCTGCTAAAAGGGATAAAGAATGACGAATAGATGCTATTTCAGATAAGAAAGTGATGTTTGAGGAGGGATCTAAGTGAAGTGAGAGAGGGGATCCTCTGAATAGCTGAGTAAAGAGCATTCCAGCAAAAAGAACAACAAATGCAAAAGCTTTGCGATCTGAGTGAGTATGATGTGTTTGAGGAGTAGCAGCTGAGACAAAATGAAAGAGAAGAGTGGGAGAAATTTGGTCAGAATGATAGATACCAGATCACGTAGGACCTTCCAGATCATTGTTAGGACTTGGATTTTATTCAAAGGAAGCCATGTGAAGAATTTTGAATCTGGGAGTGATGTGGTTTACACTTTTAAAAAATCACTCTGGTTACTCTTATTCAACATAGTACCAGATGTTTTGTCCAGAGCAATTCCACAGGAAAAAGAAATAAAAGGAATCCAAATGGGCAACAAAGAAGTGAAACTCTCGCTGTTTGCAGATGACATGATCTTATATATAGAAAACCCCAAAGAATCCATTGGAAAACTATTAGAAATAATCAACAACTACAGCAAAGTTGCAGGGTATAAAATCAGCACACATAAATCAGTAGCATTTCTATACTCTAACAACAAGCTAACAGAAAAAGAACTCAAGAATTCAATCCCATTCACAATCACAATGAAAAGAATAAAATAGCTTGGGGTAAATTTAACCAAGGAAGTGAAAGACCTATACAACGAAAACTACAAGACTTTCCTGAAAGAAATTGATGACGACATAAAGAGATGGAAAGACATTCCATGCACATGGATTGGAAGAATAAACATAGTTAAAATGTCCATACTACCTAAAGCAATCTACAGATTCAAAGCTATCCCAATCAGAATCCCAATGACATTCTTTACAGAAATAGGACAAAGAATCCTAAAACTCATATGGGGCAACAAAAGACCCCGAATTGCTATAGCAATCCTGAGAAAAAAGAACAAAGCTGTAGGCATCACAATCCCTGACTTCAAAACATACTACAAAGCTACAGTAATCAAAACAGTATGGTACTGGTACAAAAACAGGTGCACAGGTCAATGGAACAGAATTGAAAGCCCAGAAATAAAACCACATATCTATGGACAGCTAATCTTCGACAAAGGAGCTGGGGGCCTACAATGGAGAAAAGAAAGTCTCTTCAACAAATGGTGCTGGGAAAACTAGACAGTCACATGTAAAAGAATGAAAATTGACCATTCTTTTTCACCATTCACAAAAATAAACTCAAAATGGATCAAAGACCTAGAGATTAGACCTGAAACAATAAG
The DNA here is from genome assembly GCF_041296235.1 of Equus asinus. Classification (NCBI taxonomy): domain Eukaryota; kingdom Metazoa; phylum Chordata; class Mammalia; order Perissodactyla; family Equidae; genus Equus; species Equus asinus. The sequence goes on along the minus strand of NC_091801.1, from coordinate 39,087,791 downwards.
TCTTCTAGAAGAAAGTATAGGCAGTACACTCTTTGACATCAGTATCAAAAGGATCTTTTCGGGCACCATATCTCTTCAGATGAGGGAAACAATAGAACGAATAAACAAATGAGACTTCATCAGACTGAAGAGCTTCTTCAAAGCAAAGGAAAATAGGATTGAAACAAAAAAACAACCCACTGGTTGGGAAGAAATATTTACAAGTTATATACCTGACAAAGGGTTAATCTCCATAATATACAAAGGACTCACACAGCTCAACAACAAAAAATCAAACATCCCGATCAAAAAATGGGCAGGGGACATGAACAGACATTTCTCCAAAGAAGATATACAGATGGCCAAAGACACATCAAAAGATGCTCATCATCACTAATCATCAGGGAAATGCAATCGAAACTACACTAAGATATCACCTTACACCTATTAGAATGGCAAAAATAACCAAAACAAAAAGTGACAAATGTTGGAGAGGTTGTGGAGAAAAAGGAACCCTCATACACTGTTGGTGGGAATGCAAACTGGTGCAGCCACCATGCAAAACACTACAGAGATTTCTGAAAAAATTAAAAATAGAAATACCATATCACCCACTCATCCCACTACTGGGTATCTATCCAAAGAACTTGAAATCAGCAATTCCAAAAGTCCCATGCACCCCTATGTTCATTGCAGCATTATTTACAATAGCCAAGGTGCAGAAGCAACCTAAGTGTGCATCAGCTGATGATTGAATAAAGAAGATATGGTATATATATACAATGGAATACTACTCAGCCACAAAATAGGATAAAATTGTCCCATTCACAACAACGTGGATGGACCTTGAGGTTATTATGTTAAGTGAAATAAGCCAGATAGAGAAAGACAAACTGTATGACTCCACTCATAGGTGGAAGTTAAACATATAGACACAGAGAACTGATTGGTGGTTACCAGGGGAATGGGGGGGAGTAGGGGGAGGGCACAAAGGGTGAAGTGGTGCATCTACAACATGACTGACAATAATGTACAACTGAAATTCCACAGGGTTGTAAACTGTCATAATCTTAATAAAAAGTTAAAAAACAAATCACTCTGGTTGCTATGAGAATAGACTGGGTGAGTGGAGGTGGGTAGTGGGTGGAGAGAAGAGGAGTAAGACCAGTTGGAAAGCTACTGCAGTAATTTCTAAGAGACAATATTGGCTTGGACCAAGGAGCTTGGAAAAGGTGGTGATCAAAAATTAGATTCAGGGGCCTGCCTGGTGGCACAGCAGATAAGTGCATACATTCCACTTTGGCGTCCCAGGGTCCGCCGGTTGGGATCCCGGGTGCGACATGGCACCGCTTATCAAGCCATGCTGTGGCAGGTGTCCCACATATAAAGTAGAGGAAGATGGGCACGGATGTTAGCTCAGGGCCAGTCTTCCTCAGCAAAAAGAGGAGGATTGGCAGATGTTAAGTCAAGGCTGAGCTTCCTCAAAAAAAAAAAAATTACACTCAAAAAATATTTTGCAGACACACCCAACAGTATTTGCTAGGGTAAGGATATGTGAAAAAATAAGAGGAGCAAAGGATGACAGCAGGGTTTGTGACGAACTGAAATGGGGAACATGGCAGAGGAGCAGACTTCTAAGGGAAAACTGTGAGTTCAGTTTTGGACCATCTAAGTGAAAAAGTTAGGTAGGCACTTGGATAAATGGACCTGGTATACAAGCGTGATGTCTAACAGGGGTCATCTGTTTATAGTATCTTAATGGTAGCCCAAAAGTTAGGTCAAGAAAGAGTTTCAGGATTTATTTGTGCCAAAGGCCAAGAAGTTCAGGTAAAATGCAGACTGAGAATTGACCACTGAATTTGGTAATGTCAGAACTCATTAGCGATCCAGGCAAGACCTGTTTAATTGGAGTGATATGGACAAAACTGTAATGAGAGCAAGCTCAAGAGAATGAGACGGAAGAAAATAGGGAGAAAAAGTACAAACAACTTTTTCACTTGTCCCTTGATAAATATGGAGCAAAGAAATTTATCTCTATGGGGCGGCCTGTGACTGAGTGGTTAAGTTTTCACGGCCCACTTCAACAGCTGGGATTTGCCAGGAGCAGACCTGCGCACTGCTCATCAAGCCATGCTGTGGCAGCATCCCAAATAGAGGAGCTACAATAACTTGCAACTAGGATATACAGCCATGTACTGGGCTTTGGGGAGGAAAAAAAAAGAGGAAGATTGGCAACAGATGTTAGCTCAGGGTCAATCTTCCTCACAAAAGGAAAAGAAAGAAAGAAATGCATCCCTATTGTAACATTTTTTGCTACTATTTCTTTACTGTATGACTGCTTTAAGTCTGACTTCCATCTCTTTATTCACCTTTTTTAAATTTATTTTTTATTGTGGTAACATTAGTTTATAAACTTTATTTAAAAAACCAAATTGTAATACTCAGTAGGTACCCAATGAAAAAATAACCAAGTCACATGGGCCACCAGGTGACAATGCACTTTATTTTTAGGAAAAATACTGAAGAAGAAAACTCTGGAGTACCAGACTTATAAAATGAAATATAAATGCTGACAGCAGTAATAGAGTTCTTATCATAGCTGACCTTTGGTAAATGCAATATAGTGATGAGCAAATTGCTTAAAGGTGACATATCTTCAAGGAAGATGTTGTGTCAGTGATGAGGCAATGACTAGAAAAGAAAGCTTTTCATGATTTATTTTCTCTCTTCTGCTATTTTGAAGAGTATTAAGAATGCTCCATGAGGGGGGAAATGAGAACGAGACAATAAAAAGTGTATATCAAGTTAAGACAATGTCTCAAATACACAACTAATTTTTTTAGAGCATTCTAAATGCCTAGCGCTGAATAAAACATCGACCAAGTCAACATGGTGCGTGGTTATGGAGCAAGTTGACAGTCCATACAACAAATCATTAAGCTAGCAAATTGATGTCATTTTAAGTTCTATGAAAGGGGAAGTACAAGGTGCTCTAACAGCATAATTTTATGAGACACTTAATAATCAAGGAAGCTACACAAAGCTTCCAGCAAAAATGGTATTTAAGTGGAATCTGAAACGATGAGTAGGAGTTGGAAAGATATCAATCATACCTCCGACACGATTCAGTTGCCCATCAGTATCTAGCACCTTCAGAGCCACTAGATTGTTTTTTAATTCTCACCTCTAGTGAAGGATGTTTGTAAAATGTAGTGAGAAAAAAACAAAACAAAGATTTAATGATAACTATATGCTACTTGAATAGATGCACTGATGCTTAAGAAAATGGAAAATGAATTATTTTAATGTTACTGTGAAAGCAGAAACGAAAGTGTGAGACTGCTAATTTAACCATGGGTAACTTTGCTTTTGTCAGTTTATTCTGCTGCTAGTTTTTTGTCTTCACTGAATACTTTTTTTTTTGTCACTCAGGTAATATAGTCACCTTTTTTTGTGTGATTAATTTTTTAACTGTTCTTATCCTATTAATTGGATGTCTGTGAATCGTATATCTCTCTCTCAACTCCTGGAAAAAAATGAATAAATGCTAGTTTTATAAGGATATGGATGCTTTCTTGATTTTGATTATCAATTGTTATTTAAAAATACCATTTTTTCAATATACTAGTGCTTGGGGTACAGACTCATATATTTTATTCTATTGAGATGACTTCAAAGTTGTAATGAAAAACTGTGCTATCATTTACTGCCACAGTAAATGTTTGGTATAAAGTCATATTATTTACTCCTATTTCTTTAGCATGAGGTTTTGTATACTGAAGCCAAGTTTACAAAGTTAATAAGTGACATAGTTGAGATTTGAACCCAAGTCTAAATCTTCTAAATCTAAATCAAGTTCTCATTCCAAAACTACAAAGACCGAGCCTAATACAGACAGTAGTGCCAGCACTTGGGAGTCCAGTTTCTAGAGTCAGACTGCTTTGGTTCAATTCCTGGCCAGACTACTTAACACTATGTAAATTTGAACTCTTTGCCTAACCTCCCTATGCCTCATATATAAAAAAGGGGAAAAGAGTAGTATTTAATTCTTTATTTCTATGAGAACTAAATAAAAAAAGTGAATATATGTAAAGTACATAAATAGTGCCAGGAAATACTAATATCACAATAAATTTTGGTTATTAGTATAATTCTGATGGGTATATATATATATAGTATATAATTGCTTTGATTCATCTGATAGCATCCTGTATTGATCATAAGCAATCATTTTCATACAACACACATTTACACTGACTTTATAATGAAAAAACTAAAATCTTAAGAGCACAAATCTGTTCATCATTATTGCCCTGTGAAGTTCAACTTAGCCCTTTCATCATCCTATCAGACACAGATTGCCATAGATACACAAATTTCTACATTAAGTACTGATCTTCAAAATATTATTAGATACAAATTTAGTTATATATATTTTATAATAAAACATAGTAAAAAAGTTTGACAGAAATGGCATTGGCTCTCACATATATATAATTACATTATAAAGTTTATTTTATATAATTTATTTTTATTTTTTTATTTCACATATATGTATTAGATGCACCTAAATGGAAATTATCAACCTTCAAATAAAATCTGACAATGTGCCTAGGTGACTGTAGAACATCAAACATCCATATGCACACCAAAAACCTCAATCAAATATCTGTAGAGGTGGTCAACATGATATTTGAAAATATCTCTATGGTAGTTCTAGGTTCACAATTTGTGTCCAAACACATGATATTTATAGGCACAGAGTACACTTTATAAAATTCATCTATGTGTTCTTATTTTCAATTGTTCAGCTGGGCCTGGCCCTGTGGGGGCCACAAAGATGGATATGAGAGTCACTGTCCTCACGGAGCTTCCAGTATTGCAGGGGAACAAAGAGGATCATAAATACCTATAACAAGGGTATGGCTAGAATGAAGCATAGAAGGTATCAAAAATATGCGTCCTATGCATTCTTTCTCACAATGCTACAAAAGAATGGCAGCATCCCAAAGAGGGAGTAACAAAAAAGAAGAGGACATGGGATAGAGGGAGTCAGGTACACACAGGAGGAGGGAGGTGAGAGGAATCCCTAGGGTGATGGTGACAAGAAGTCCCAGAATATCAAGTCTATGCTAGACGTAGAAACCATCAGCCATCTGAAGCAGTCAAAGGTCTCCAAAGTCATTCTCACCAGAAATGAAATGGACAGAATACCTGAAGTGCCCAAACCATGCGGTTAGACAGCTGGGTGAGAATTTGTGGTTAGATTCATAAGTATACAAAAAATAAAGCTAACAAACCAACAAAAAAGACAATTAAAAACTCAAGGGAAAACAAAACATATACAAGAAAGGAAAAATACATATAGTTTACCCAATGGTCAGTTGTGAATAGCATTTATATGATCACAAAATTAAAATTAAAATTTGCATTTAATGAGGGAAAAATATTAAATGCAAATAAAAATTTGCATTTAATGAGAGAATGGGAAGAAAGCTATGTGTGGCAAGGATTAGGAGAGAAAACTGATATATCCTCAATTTCTATAGTAGGAAGTCAATAAATAAGCAGTAAACCAAAAAAATCAAGAAGTAGTAAAATAAACTGAAAGAATAAAATAAGATGCTGAGCAGTACATGCACTATAATATTTGCGTAAACTTTAAATAACCCTATAAAAACAAAACCACTCAATTGTTGTATATATCAGACACAGTTATATATGTGTTTGTAAAAACATATAAAGTTAATTGGAAGGAAAAGCATCCAATCATATGAATGCTCCCTTCTGTTGAGGGCAAAGAGGGAAGTAAAAGGTGTGGATGTTGTTGAAAGAGGGCTTGGCTTTGTGTATAATTTCTTATTTCTTTTTTTGGAGGGAGTAGTTAATATTTCATCATAAGTTTGACTGGTTATATCACTAAGAAGGAGACTTTAGTAAGTATTCTAACAATTATATCCACAAGTTCAAATATATGAAGAAAATTTAAAATATGGCTAGTTTTTTATGTTTTAATTATTTTATTGAGGTCATATTGGTTCATAACATTCTGTAATTTGGGGCGTACGTTATTATTCATCAGTTTCTCTATCAACTGCACCTTGCTCACTCCCAATATCTGGTTTTTATCTATCACCATACCATATGAGCCACTTTACCCCTTTCACCCTCTGTGGTAACCACTAATCTGTTATCTTTATCCACGTGTTTGTTTATCTTCCACATATGTGTAAAATCATATGGTATTTGTCTTTCACTGTTTTGCTTATTTCACTTAACATAATACCCCCAAATTCCGTCCATGTTGTTGCAAATGGGACAATTTTGTCTTTTTATAGGCTGAGTAGTATTTCAGTGTATATATATACACCATATCTTCTTGATCCATTCATCAGTTGATGGGCACTTGGGTTGCTTCCAAATCTTGGCTGTTATGAACAACGCTGCAATGAACATATTGGTGCATAAATCTCCTTGTATTGTTGATTTCATGTTCTTTGGATGAATATCGAGTAGTGGGAGAGCTGGATCAAAAGGTATTTCTTTTTTTGCTTGAGGAAGATTGTCCCTGAGCTAAGATCTGTGCCAATCTTCCTCTGTTTAGTATGTTGGACACCACCACAGCATGACCTGATGAACATCATATAGGTCTACACCGGGGATCCAAAACTGCAAACCCCAGGCTGCTGAAGTGAAGCACACAAACTTAACTGTGACACCACTGTGACAGCCCCATGGTATTTCTATTTTTAATTTTTTGAGAAATCCCCATACTGTTTTCTGTAGTGGCTGTACCTGTTTATATTCCCACCAGCAGTGTATGAAAGTTCCCTTTTCTCCACATCCTTTCCAACATATGCTATTTCTTGTCTTGTTAATTACAGCCATTCTGACCAATGTAAAGTGATATCTCATTGTAGTTTTTTGGTTTTGTTTTTGTTTTTTTGGTGAGGAAGATTGTCGCTGAGCTAACATCTGTGCCAATCTTCCTCTATTTGGGATGTGGGACACTGCCACATCGTGGCCTGACAAGCTGTATGTAGGTCAATACCTGAGATGAAAACCCGTGAACCTTGGGCTGCCAAAGCGGAGCAAGCAAATTTAACCATTACACCACCAGCCAGCCCCAATCTCATTGTAGTTTTGATTTGCATTTCCCTATAGTTAGTGATGTTGAACATATTTTCACATGCCTGTTGGCCATCTGTAAATCTTCTTTGGAAAAACGTCTGTTCACATCCTCTGCCCATTTTTTATCAGGTTTTTTGGTTTTCTGTTGTTCAGTTGTATGAATTTTTATATATTTTAGAAATTAACCCTCTGTCAGATATATGATTTGCAAATATTTTCTCCCAGTGGGTGGGTTGTCTTTTCTTTTTGTTCGTGGTTTCCTTTGGCTTGCAGAAGCTCTTTAGTCTGATGAAGTCACATTTGTTTATTTTTTCCTTTTTTTCCCTTACCTGAGTAGACACGGTATTCAAAAAGATGCTGCTAAGACCAATTTCGAAGTGTGTACTGCCAATATTTTGTTCTAAGAGTTTTATGGTTTCAGGTCTTATACTCAAGTCTTTAATCCATTTTGACTTAATTTTTGTGTATGGTGTAAGATAATGGTGTAATTTCATTCTTTTGCACTTGGCTGTCCAGTTTCCCAACACTATTTATTGAAGACACTTTCCTCTCTCCATTGTATGTTCTTGACTCCTTTGTCAAAGATTAGCTATCCACAGATGTATGATTTTATTTCTGGGTTTCAGTTTTATTCCATTGGTCTGTGTGTTTGTTTTTGTGACAGTATCATGCTGTTTTGATTACTATACCTTTGTAGTATATTTTGAAGTCAGTAATTGTGATGTCCCCAGCTTTGGTCTTTTTTCTCAGGATTGCTTTGGCTACTGGAGATCTTTTGCTGTTCCTTATAAATTTTAGGATTCTTTGTTCTATCTCCATGAAGAATGTCACTGGGATTCTGACTGAGATTGTATTGAATCTGTAGATTGCTTTAGGTAATATGGACATTGTAACTACGTTTATTCTTCTAATCCATGAGCATGGAATATCTTTCCATTTCTATATTTGCTCTTTGATTTCTCTCAATAATGTCTTCAGTTTTCAGTGTATAGATCTTTTGTAAGACTGGCAAGACAGGGCCAGCCCAGTGATGCAAAAGTTAAGTTCACAAGTTCCACTTCGGCAGCCTGGGGTTCACCAGTTCCGATCCTGGGTGCAGATGTGGTACTGCTTAGCAAGCCATGCTGTGGCAGGCTTCCCACATATAAAGTAGAAGAAGATGCACATGGATGTTAGCTCAGGGCCAGTCTTCCTCAGCAAAAAGAAGAGGATTGGCAGGAGATGTTAGCTCAGGGCTAATCTTCCTCAAAAAAATAAGTTTAAGAGTGGCGAGAGTGGGCACCTTTGTCTGGTTGCTGTTCTCAGAGGGATGGTGTTCAGTTTGGCTGTAGGTTTGTCATATATGGCCTTTATTATGTTGAGGTAATTTCCTTCTATACCCATTTTATTGAGAGATTTCATCACACATGAATATTGGATCTTGTCAAGTGCTTTCTCTGCATCTATTGAGATGATCATGTGATTTCTATTCCTTAATATGTTAACATGGTGTACCACATGGATTTATTTGCAGATGTTGAACCATCCCTGCGTCCCTGGTATAAATCCCACTTGATCATGGTGTATGATCCTTTAATGTATTGCTATATTCAATTCGCCAATATTTTGTTGAGGATTTTTGCATCTATGTTCACCAGTGATATTGCCCTATAATTCTCCTTTATTGTGTTTTCCCTGTTTGGTTTTGGTGTCAGGGTAATGTTGGCCTCCTAGAATGAGTTAGGAAGCATTCCATCTTCTTCAATTTGGGGGGATAGTTTGAGAAGGATAAGTATTAAATCTTCCTTGAATGTTTGGCAGAATTCTCCAGAAAAGCCATCTGGGCCTGGAGTTTTGTTTCTTGGGAAGTTTTTGATTACCGCTTAAATCTCTTTACTTGTTATTGATCTATTCAGATTCTCTATTTCTTCTTGATTCAACTTTGGGAGATTTTATGATCCTAAGAATTTATCCACTTCTGCTAGGTTATGTAGTATGTTGACATATAGTTTTTCATAGTATTCTCTTATAATCCTTTGTATTTCTAGGTATCAGTTGTAATTTCTCTTCTTTCATTTTTAATTTTATTTATTTGAGCCTTCTCTCTTTTTTCCTTAGTGAGTCTGGCTAAGGGTTGGTCAATTTTGTCTATCTTCTCAAAGAACCAGCTATCAGTTTCTTTGATCGTTTCTATTGTTTTTTAAGTCTCTATTTCATTTATTCCTGCTCTAATTTTTCTTATTTCCCTCCTTCTGCCGACTTTCGGCTTTGTTTGTTCTTTTTCTAGCTCTGCAAGACGTAGTTTAAGATCACTTATTTGAGATTTTTCTTCTCTGTTGAGGCAGACCTGTATTGCTATAAACTTCCCTGTTATTACTGCTTTTGTTGCATCCCATAAGAGTTGGTATGTTGTGTTTTCATTTTCATTTGTCTCCACGTATTTTTTTGATTTCTTCATTGATCCAATGTTTGTTCAGTGACATGTTGTTTAGTCTCCAAATATTTGTCACCTTCCTAGTTTTTTTCTTGTAGTCGATTTCTAGTTTCATAGCATTGTGTTCAGAAAAGATGGCTTGATATGATTTCAATCTTCTTAAATTTATTGAGGCTTGCCTTGTTTCCCAGCTTGTGGTCTATCTTTGAGAATGTTCCATGTGCACTTGAGAAGAATGTGCACTTGAGAATTCAGCTGTTTTTGGATGGAATGTTCTATATATATCTATTAAGTCCATATGGTCTAATGTTTCATTTAAGGCCACTGTGCCCTCATTAACTTTCTCTCTCAATGATCTGTCCATTGATGTAAGTCGGGTGTTGAGGTCTCCTACTATTATTGTGTTGCTGTCAATTTCTCCCTTTAGATCTGTTAATAGTTGCTTTATATACTTTGGTGCTCTTGTGTTAGGTGCATATATATTTATAAGTGTTATATCCTCTTGACAGAATGTTCTTTTTATCATTATATACTGCTCCTCATTGTCTCTCATTATCTTTTTTATCTTGAAGTCTGCTCTGTCTGATATAAGTATGGCAACACCTGCTTTCTTTTGTTTGCCATTTGCTTGGAACATCGTCTTCTATCCCTTCACTCTGAGCCTATATTTGTCTTTGGAAGCAAGATGTGTTTCATGGAAGCAGAACATTGTTGGGTCATGTTTTTTAAGCCATCCAGTCACTGTGTCTTTTGGTCTGGGAATTCAATCCATTTACATTTAGAGTGATTATTGATATATGAGGGCCTAATACTGCCATTTTATCTCTTCTTTTCCAGTTGTTCTGTATTTCCATTGTTTCTTTTCCCTTGTGTTTCTGACTATCATTTCAGTTTGGTGGTTTTCTGTGATGATTTTCTTGGTTTTCTCTTTATTTATGATTTGTGGCTCTGCTCTGATTTTTTGTTTACTGGTTACCATGAGGTTTGTATAAATAATCTCATAGAGGAGATAGTCCATTTTCTGATAGCTTCTTATCTCCATTAGCCTAAGCAAGTTCCATTCCCTCCCTCTTCCCTTTCTGAGTTATTGTTGTCACAAATTATTCTTTTCTGTGTTGTGAGTTTGTGACTAAACTGAAGTGGGTTTTTTTTTCACACTGAGCAACATCTGTTGCCAATCTTCCTCTTTTTTTTCTTTCCTCTCCCAGGCCCTGGTACATAGCTTACATTCTAGTTGTAAATCCTTCTAGTTCTTCTATGTGAGGCACCGCCACACCTTGGCTACTGACAGATGAGTGATGTGGTTCTGTGTCCAAGAATCGAACCTTGGCCACCAAGGCATGGCGTGCCGAACTTTAACCACTAGGCCATCAAGACTGGCTCTAAATTGAAGCATTTATAGTTATTTTTGATGCTTTCTTCTCCTTTACCCTTTATGTTAGAATTAAGCATTTGCTAAACTATTCTGATAGATAGCTGAAATTTTCTGATTTTGTCTACTTTTCTCCTAGCTCAAAGCTTTGTAAACCTTTGCCCTTTCTGTTTCAGGTAGAAGGGCTGTCTTCATCATTTCTTGTAATGTAGGCTTTGTCGTGATGAACTCCCTTAGTTTTTCTTTATCTGGGAAAGCTTTTATTTCTCCATCAAATCTGAAGGATGATTTCACTGGATAGAGTATTCTTGTCTGACAGTTTTTGTCTTTCAGTATTTTGAATATGTCATTCCATTCTCTCCTAGCCTGTAACATTTCTGCTGAGAAATCGGCTGAAAGCCTGATAGGAGTTTCTTTGTAGGTTATTTTCTTCTGCCCTTAATATTTTTTTCTTTGCCCTTGACTTTTTTTTTTCTTAAAGGACACCATGAGGGATGCTTTTTTTTTTTTTAAAAGATTTTATTTTATCCTTTTTCTCCCCAAAGCCACCTGGTACATAGTTGTATATTCTTTGTTGTGGGTCCTTCTAGTTGTGGTATGTGGGACGCTGCCTCAGCGTGGTTTGATGAGTAGTGCCATGTCCACGCCCAGGATTCGAACCAACGAAACACTGGGCCGCCTGCAGTGGAGCGCGAGAACTTAACCACTCGGCCATGGAGCCAGCGCCCTGTCCTTGACTTTTGACAGTTTTAATAGTATATGCCTTGGAGAAGGTCTTTTCGCATTGATGTGATGAGGAGTTCCATTGGTTTTGTGTATTTGTATCCAGTTCCTTCCCCAAATTTGAGAAGTTCTCAGCTATTATCTCCTTGAACAAGCTCTCGGCTTCTTTCTCCCTCACTTCTTCCTCTGGAATACCTATAATCCTTATGTTGCTTTTCTTAATTCAGTTAGATATTTCTCAAAGAATTTCTTGATTTTTAAAAAATCTTAGTTCTCTCTCCTCCTCCACCTGAAGCATTTCTATATTTCTATCTTCTAATTCACCAATTCTGTCCTTCATATGTTCTGCTCTATTTTTTATGTTTTCTACATTATTTTTGATGTCATTAACTGTGTTGTTCATATCTAGAGTTTCTGTATAATTTTTTTTAAGGACTTCAATCTCTTTGGTGAAGTATTCCTTCTGTTCATTAATTTTATTCCTGAGAGCATTGAACTGTCTTTCTGAATTTTCTTGTAACTCATTGAGTTATTTTATGACAACTATTTTGAATTCTCTGATATTTAGATTGTAATGTTCTGTGACTTCAGGTGTGATTCCTGGAGACTTGTCACTTTCCTCTGTTCCATAGTGTTACTATATTTCTTCATGACGTTTGATGAATTGATCCTCTGCTGGTCTATTTGTGGTAGTATCGGGTCACAGATTCCACCTGCCACTGCTAGAGGGGAGCAGGAGCTGTGTTTCTGATTCCACCCCATGTGCTGGTAGTTATACCAGTCAGGCCACTCTGCGTTCATGGAGGTGGGCTGCACTTGCTCAGTGGGTCATGCTTGCATGGGTGGGGCAGCCGTCCTTGGCAGGCTGGTCCAGCTGAGTTGCTGCTCTATGCACAGGGGTGATTTGCACAGGCTTGTGCTGTGCTTTTAGGTATGTCCAGCCAAGCTGCTGCACTTGGTGGGTGGGGCACCTCCATGGAGGCTGAGCCACTGTCACTCAGTACGGAGTGTTTACATGGGTGGGGCTGCCACAGCATGCTGGGTGCTCCCATGGTCCTGGCTACCACTCTGAAAGTGTTTGCGCATGGACCAGGCTACCTCCACCTCCACTCACAGTTACTCCAACCATTGTGTGAGGTTCTGCAACTTGGATCACTGCGGCCAGGGAGGGAGAGTGATGCACTCACCTAGTTGCACTGTTTCCCAGGGATCCAGTCCACCTACCTTCAGATGTATAGCTGTATGGATCTTTCAGGCCTCCTGTTGTGTTATGTAGGGAATCTTCTGTTGGTTAACAAATGTCCATTTAGTTGTAACTTAGAAGGGAGATGCAAAGGGAATAACTCACTCCACCATAATGCTGACATCCTCTCCTATAATTTCTTATTTCTTAAAAAAAAAAAAAAAAAGGAAGAGGCTGACCTGATGGCATAGTGGTTAAGTTTATGTTCTCTTCTTCAGAAGCCCAGGGTTCACAGGTTTGGATCCCAGGTGCAGACCTGGCACCACTCATCAAGCCATGCTGTGGTAGCATTCCACATAAAATAGAAGAAGACTGGCACAGATGTTAGTTCAATGACAATCTTCCTCAAAAAAAAAAAATACTAGAAACTACTATGGTTCATAGCTATTGATTCTGGATGGTGAGCATTTGAGTGTTTTGTTTTTCTTTGACTTTTATTTCTCAAAGTAAAAATTATAATTTTTTAAAATAAGAGCTATATAACCAGAACTTATAACTGGAATTTTGCTGAATGAGAAACAAGCAAAAGGTCTTTGATACATGTGGACTTAGACAAAAACTATGCAACAGTAGAGGAGGTACAAATGAACAAGCCAGGCTGGGTTCTCCAATTGAGTCTACACAAAAGTCAGTTGTGTTGTAAAGCTCTTTTCTGTCCCAAGGTCTTTGCATATGTTGAAATTCATGCCTGTCACTGCCACCCGTGACTCCATCCCACCTCTGAATACACACAGTCACACTTCACCCAGCTCTCACTCATCCTTCAGATCCCAGCTGAAATACTGCTTCTTGGAAAAGTGTCCCTGACCACTCCCATTCAACACCATCAAGTTAGTAACTGCAATTCATCTAGATTTATTTGTTCACTGCCTTTCTCTCTCACTTGAGTCTTCACCCCACCAGAGAGGTTTTCCAGTTGCTCAAATGAAACACTTGAATTCACACTTGACTTCTCTCTTTCACTCACCTCCCATATACAATTTTCAGCAAATTCTATTGACTCCACCCAGAAAATATATCCAGAATCTGCCTCCTTCACACCACTTTTAGCACTACCAAAGCAGTCCAAGCCACCAGCTCTGTCTCCTTGATTCCACTCCTGCCTTTTACTGTTCATCCTCTACCAAGCAGCCAGAAGGATCTTTTGGAAACGAAAGTCAGAAATATCACTCCTCCACTTCCCATCTCTCAAAGAATGGAAAGTAGAGTGTTTACCTTGGCACTCTACTTACCAGGCCCAGTGGGAACTGGCCCTACTATCTTTGAGTTCTCATCTCCTCACCCTGCCCTTTACTCACCCTTCTTTTTCACCAACCTCTACTGTCCAGCATGCCAGCCCTGTCCTGGCATTTAGGCATGTCACTTGGCCTCCTCACTGCCTGAAGACTCTCTTCTTGCAGATTCTCACAGTGCTCACTCTCTCATTTCATTCTTCTTTCTGCCCAAGCGTTATGTTTTCAGACTGCATCCTCACAGTCCCTTCATCCTGCTTTATTTCTCTTCAAAGTCCTATCACTCCATGGCATATGTTATAATTGGTTGTTAATTGGTCAGTTGTTGGTCTTTGTTAACTGGGGTGCATCTACTCCATGGAGGCAAAGACTTTTTTGTAGTATACACTGAGTAAACATTTGTTGAAATACCTTTTTAATTGAATGAAGAAAAATATCTTGTCTGTTTTAGTAGAAATTAGACCCATCAGAAGAGTGCTTGGAACATGGCAGATCTTCAGTAAACATTTTTGAATGAATGAAGGCAATGTCAAAGTAGAACATGAGCAAGAGAGCTTTTCTGTCCATTAAGATTAGCTGCCAATGCTGGTCAGTTAATTTGATAGTGAAAAATATGGGAAGATTGTGAGAAAGACACAGAGGGAATGAAGTTTACAGAGGAGCATTAGAGAACAAATATCAAGGAATGAAGTTATATATATTTCAAAAAAAAAGTGTGCAGAAAATTTAGGAAGGGGACTAACATTTATTGTACTCACTGTGTTCCAGGAACAGCAGTAGACCCATAAAAACATATATTATTCCTAATTCTCATAGCTCTTTGTGAGATAGATGTGATGGACCCCATTTTACACAGAAAGAAGGGGACTGAAACAATCTAACTAATTAAAGTAAGGTCATAAGTATAACAAATGGAGTCTATCTGAACAGCAGACTGTTCAAAATCAGCCTTGAAGACTGCTCTCTGTGAGCAAGCTTTATTCTTATTAAAAGTATTTTTATCCCCCACAATATTTTTGCACTAGATAAGTATGCACTATCTTTTTGTTGAACAAATGAAAGATCCCTTCAGAGAAAGTGTTTTAAAGGTAGATAAAAACCCAATAGGAAAAAAAAATTAGGTTGATAGTAATTTTTAGTTTTTATTCTTTCAAAATCAAAATATACTTGGTAGGAAAATAAGAAAATAGTACTTGCCAAAAGATTAATTGAGGATGTGGTCTAATCATCTTCCAGAGCATTAAGCCAACCTAAACAGAAAGGTATTTGCAGCTTTGACGAGTTGTTCTTATGCATACAGAATTACAAATGGCCTAATTTTTCCTATATCTCCATAATTAACAGAATAATTATTGATCAGCACAAAGCACACAGTCTCTGGAGACATGATTTGTGTGAGCACTTAGCTTTTTGAAAGCTTAAATCACTGTAGTCAGTATTAAAAAATGAATTGATAGTAAATGTGGTATAATTAATCCACCTATTCTATTTGCACACGAACATCTTTTCATGCTAAATATCTCATTCATTTAGGCGAGAATATAAATGTATTACAATGACAGAATAAAAAATAAATTAGAACTTTCATTTTCCCTGTGATACTCCTTGTTTTTAATTTACTCAGACTTCTCATATATTGTAAAAGTTTAAAATATTTCTGAACTCTTATCTGCAAATTACGGATGCAAAGAACAGTCTAGGTAGAGCATTCAGGTAATACTCTGAATCACCTAGAGCATATGTGCACAAATGCTGGACTGTTTGCCCTCTTGCTTCTCTAGCCTTCTCTACTCTGCTCTATATTCCTGGACCATCACCTGTAGGCTGCATATCCCAGGTCCCATGCCAGCGGGTTCCCTGTTAGGCTTGGACAATGGGAGGTACTGGTGGGAGTGTGGAAGAAAGAAAGAAACTAGGATGTATCTCCCCATCCTACTCTGCCCAGGTGGCCTCAGGTCTGTAGTAGCATTTGTCACTCCTTTTGTCTCCACAACTACCTGTACACAGACCTGCCAGTTGACCTTGGCCCTCGAGCTCTGATAATACCATCTCCCTTTGTTCTCCAGCCCAGGGGTAATAGTGACTTCTTGCTGTTATTAATCTCTGGGCTGCCTCACTCTTGCCTACTGTCTTCACAGCTCTTCCATTTCCTGTGTAATCAATTTCTGCATTAAATTTCCTCTGTTCTGAATACTTAAAGCAGTTAATGTTTCTCTGATTAGACCCAGCTGATATAATACACTTACCCCTTGAGGGGAGGGACTTAGTTTGCCTTATTTACTGCTGTATACTAGTACCTGAGAGAGTACCATGGACATATTAAGTCATCAATGAAAATATGCTGGTTGAATAAATCAAAAATATCTCCTTTAGTCTAGTAGTTCTCAAGCATCAGAACTCTTGGGATTGCTTTTTATAACACAGATTACTACTTCCTTACATCCCCACTTCCCCAAGCATCTGATTTAATAGGTCTAGGATGAGGCCCCAAAATTTGCATTTCTAACGTGTTTCCAGGTGATGCTGATGCTGCTAGTCCAGGGACCACACTTTGAGAACCACTGCTTTGTTCTATGATCTGTCCTGCATACAATCCAACCTGAATATATACACTAGAATAAATGTATATATCAACGAGTACTAACATTTCACATTTAAAATGCTTAAAGGCGATGTGGCATCCATCTTCAATTACTGTAACCACACTAAATATTTGCTATGAAAGCAAGGAAATTCTAATACCTTTCTAAGCTTTTACCAGGAATGGTTATTATTAGTCAATTAAATCCTTTTTTAAAATCATATTTTAATTTTTTTATTTCCTTCTCTTTTTTTAGGTCAAATTCTGAAGAAAGAGTAGTCAATCTTCATAAAATAGATTTTCAAATTGAGGACTCTTGTTCTCAATACTCATTAGCATTCAATACTCACTGGCTGAATGGGAAAAAAAAGTGAATGAATTAATTACTGAATCATTACAAACTAGCTTGGTTTTTGTCATATCTCATTTTTAAGAGAATTTTGTTCTTGTCAATTTTCGTAGCTCACATATTTCCCTCTGCCCACAACACTCCCACTTATTTTCAGGAAACTCTTCGTCTCTAGCAAGGATGGAATAAGTTGACAAGGCTTTAACTAACAGGCATTGTGATGACAGGAAGCTATTAGACTGGGCTAGATCTCCAAGGGCTTGTGAAGGAGCACAATTGTATCACTCCCTAGACTTGATTAAGATAAAATCTAGAAGTAATCTTTAATTTCTTTCCCTCATTCTCTACAATCCATTAGCAAGTTTTATGAGCTCTATCTTAAGAGTTTGTCTCAAATATGGTTATTCCTCACTACATACACTGGTCCACCCTAGCTCAAGCCACTATCTTCTTTGACCTAGACTACAGTGATGGTATCCCTGCTCCCACTTTTGTCCTTTGCAGTTTTTCTCCAGATGGCAGCCAAGGTGATCTTAAAAATAAAACAAAAATCAGATCATGCCACTTAGAACCTTCCAATGGCTTACTTTTACTTTTAAAACAAAATCAAGATCCTTACCCTAAATGATCATTCATCTGCCTCCTCACAGACCCCTACTCTCCTTCATCTGTGTTCAAGTTCCTAGAACCTGCCAAGAGCATTCCACCTCAGTGCCTTTGCTCTGCTTGGTTTCTCTGCCTAAAGTAATCTCTCTCAATTTTTTTTTTTTTGCTTATGTTTTTCACGTCATTCAAATTTTTGTTCTTCTCCAGCACCTTACCTAAAATAACGTTCCCTTCCTTCCTCCGAGTCACTTTGTCTTTTTCAAAAATACACCTGTCTGAAATTATATATTTATTTATTGGTGTACTTGTTTATGGTTTGTGTCCACAGTAGAATGGAAACTCCACAAGGACATGGTCTTTGTCTGTCTTATCTATTGCTCTATCCCAGCGTTTTGAGTAGTGATTAGCAAAGGGCAAGTTCCCTACAAACATCTGTTAAATGAATGCAATATCAAGCACAAACCATACTTAAATTCAGCTTGAAAGTAGAAGAAATTTGCCTTACCAGCTGCCCTTTTATGCCCTCAATCCCTTCTCAGTGTATTCCTGCACACCCCTACACACACACACGCCTACACACTCCTGTCTCCACCATGAAAGAATGCATTCTATCATGCATTCACAGTGTCATAGAAATGACTGAAAACAACTTCAAAGAGTTACAGCTTTCAAGCTTATTCATACTTTATCAATGATCTTAAACTAACAAAGTTAAATTCTTAAAATTTAGCCCTTAGTCATTACAATATTATTTGTAATTACAAAATATTGGAAACAATATAAACGCGTGAACTATCATTCATATACACCATGGAGCATCATGCAGCTATTTAAAAAAAGAAAAAATGAGGAAGACCTACATGAACCGACCTGGACTGATTTCTAGGATATATTGTTTAAAAAAATAAATATTACAAAAGAGTATATATAGAGCATGCTAGCTTTTGTTTAAGGAAGAAGGGAGAATTAAAATAATACCCATGCATCTGTTTATTTTTACAAATAAAAACAAGAAGAATAAATCAGAAACAAATGAAACTGCTCTTTTACAAAGGGTGGTTGGGAATGGGGTGAAAGGGTTAGCAGCAGGAACGGCAGTTCTCTGGGTGTCCTTTTTGTAAGTTTTGACTTTTGGAACCATTTAATGTTTTATGTATTCAAAATTTAAAATTAAATCAACATGGATGGGGGGATGTCAAAGTGTATAAAGCAGAAAGTGTATAAAAAAGGAGCCTAACTATATTTCAAATAAATAATATAACCACTTTGAAGGAGTTTTTAAAAAGAACTAAACCAAGTAGCTTTTGGACACAGTACTTTAATTATAAAAATCAAAACGAGCTTTACTCTTGAACTCTACCTAGGTGGCTTGTTTCTTGTTTTCATACCAATATATGTGTAGTTATTCTGAAACTATTTTTAACATGTTTTGTAAGATTGACCAAATGAGTGAGTATGTTAATATTCTTAGGAGATAGTGTTCTCAAGAAAGATAAAAACATGTAATGGTGGAAAACAAGGAAGAACCCTGTGCTGTTAATTTGGAGTTAGAATTATCATTAACTCATGATTTTACACACACACTCATACACACATATAGGTATAAGCTGTTCCAAAATCTTGGTGCTATATGTATATACGTGTATGTATATATACACACACATATTTATGATTCACCTCCAATTCCTTTTTTTCCCATTTCTGTCTGCTGAAAAGACCTAAAGAAATGATACCTTAGTAGCAATGAGAACACCCAAGATCCATACCCTGGTTTATAAATACCATTCTGCACTAAAAGGAATCAGGGACCTTTTGAAAAATGGCTGATTCCAAGACTGGGGCAAAAAAGTAAAGATGAGTCTTAAAAAATCTTGTTATACCAAAACGTCAGGAAGTGCTCCTGAGAAAGATGGGGCATGTCAAAGGAACATAAGAGTCAATTTTAAGGGGCTCCCACCAACCAAATCTGGGACAATTTTAGATCAAAATAAATGACAAAAATAGATTGTAACCCATCAAGTAAAACTGGGGAAAAAAAGAATATCTTTTCTCTGAGGAGATTCTAACTAAAGCATTTAAGTGTAAAGGGTCATGAAGTGGGCAAGTACCTCAAATGGTTCTGGTAAAAAAAAAAAAAAAAAAAGATAGATGACAAATAGATAGATAGCTAGATGGAAAGAAACAGAGATAGATGATAGATAGATACATACATAGATAGTCAAATGTAACAAAATGTTAACAACTTCTGAATCTGAGTGAAGGGAGTACAAAAGCTTCTTTTATTACTATTCTTGCTACTCTGAGAATAAATTTATTTCAAATGAAATTAATTATTTCAAAATAAATAGTTTTTAAAAAATTAGCACTTGAGGCACTATATGGTGAGGTAGAACTCTGATGGACATGATCTGGTTATTGGCAGAGTGGAATGTATATTGATAAAATTTTAATTAATTCTTTTATGCATTCATTCTATATTCTATTGCAGAGAGACAGAAAATACACTGAAAATAAATAAATAAATATAAAAATGACAAATTTATTAGTTTTAACGGAGAAAAATAATGAAAGGATTAGAGATAGGGAGCTAAGGGTGATTATATTTTAAATAGAGTAGTCAGAGGAAGTCTCATTCCTAAGGTCTTACGTAGAGATCTGAAGAACTTGAGGAAGGAGGGGAGGTGCTTCTGCAAGAGGATAGCATTCCAGGAAGAGAGAAATCAGCGGTATTCTGGTAAATGTTTAACAATAGGGTCTCCTTGAGATGAGGAGATCTGATTTTTAGAGTCTGCCAATTTCCTTGGTGTAAATACTCCCACCTTGGCTGATTTCCAGCCAGCATTGTTTTAACAACTGACTAGCACAGTTTCCGACAATT
This sequence comes from Equus asinus, assembly GCF_041296235.1. Lineage (NCBI taxonomy): Eukaryota > Metazoa > Chordata > Mammalia > Perissodactyla > Equidae > Equus > Equus asinus. The sequence continues at coordinate 39,067,284 of NC_091801.1, read as the reverse complement.
CAAGAGTTGATTTTCACAAGTCAGTAGGGCGCTCACCCCAAAACACCACTGAGAGAATAGAAGGTGCCTTGTTTGAAGCCAATGAAGGTGGAGCAGGAGTGAGCCAAGTGCAATGTATAGGAAGTGAGTCTAGAAAAGAAAGAGACTCAATTGTGTAGGGCCCCAGTAGGCCTGGTAAGGATTTTTATTCAACGTGAGCTGAGAAGCCATTGGATGAGTTTGATCAGAGAAGTGACACGGTCTGACATTTACTTTGACAACATCGCTGGAAAACGATGGTAGGCAAGGAGAGGTATAAACAGGAAAACAGGAAGTTATTACAGTAACAGAGCAGAAAGATGATGGTGCCTAGTACCAGGCTCCTAGCAGTGAAGGTAGTGAGGAGTACAGTAAGTTAGGATGCATTCTGAAGTTAGAGCTCATAGAATCTGCTGACGGATTGAATGGAGGTATAATGGAAGGGGTGGGGTCAAAGATGATTGCAAGGTTCTTGAACTGATTTGCCAAAAGCATGGAGTTGCCATTTATAGAGAAAAGGAAAACTGCGGAGGTACAAGTTTGAGAGAGTTTGCTTTAACACACCTTGAAGTTGAGCTCCAAATGGAGAAATCTAGTAAACGACGTGAGAACAGATACAGAGCAGCAGTTGGTTAGAAGGAGGGAGCCCTAAGTCAGAGGCCATTCTCACTGGAGCTGGAGCTGCACCAAACTGATGTCATTGACTTCTCTATTCTCCTTCTTCTTCTATGGAGTTCTGCAAATTTCAGCAGAGTATTTATAAATGGACACTAATGCAACCAACTTGTTCTAAGCACACATACAAAAATCAAAATTTTAAAATGGATATTCCCCCCTGAACAAACTAATTTTCTGAGGAAATCAGAAAGAAAACATTTGAGCTGTGTACATTTTCTGCCATCCAAAATTGAGTATGGAGGGTATAGATACCAGCTAGAAATAATAGAAATAAACTACCACCACAACTAGAAAATTCTTTATCTTTCAATAATGGTACCCTGGGGGTGGCCCCATGGCCAAATGGTTAAGTTCGGGTGCTCCACTTCAGCGGGCCAGGGTTTCACTGGTTCAGATCCTGGGCGTGGATGTGGCACCGCTCATCAAGCCATGCTGAGGCGGAGTCCCACATGCCACAACTAGAAGGACCCACAGCTAAAATATACAACTATGTACGAAGGGGCATTAGGGAGAAAAAGGAAAAGTAAAATCTTTAAAAAAATAAAAATAAAAATAGTGGTACCCTAAACATTGTTTTGAAAATCTTATCATAAATAGCATTGTGTTTTCATTCATTTTTTTGAAAATCAGTGAATATGGTGAAAGTACAAGTGGCAAAACATGAGCACGTTAGGGTCAAGTGCACAGACATTTTATAATGAAATTGCTTAATACATGTTTTAGAGCAGAATTTTTTTTCCCACTGCTGGAAGTTAAAAAAAAAAAAAGACTCCTACTTTCCCAGCCAAAACGACTTGAGAGATGATCAGCTGTGACTAGAGAGGAAAGAATGCCAAATTTCCAGTGTACACATGCACATTTCTTTTGCTCATAATTAATAGCCCCTGTGCTGGTTAAGTTTTTGGAAAGCTGCTAGAAGCCTACCCAGGTAATGCCTTCTGACAATGTTTTAAAGATCAGTTATGTCATATGGCTGCCTTTTAGAAAAAAAGTCATAATGCATAGCTGTGCCATATGGCATCTCTGAAGAATCAGCCCGATTGGACAGACGTTCATTGGATAAGGTCCCACAGCACTTGGAAAAGAATGCAGTCCTGTTGCCAAAATGTGGCCTTTGTTAATCTCCTAACTATTATTGTGCAGAAACCAATTCATCTGTATTAATTACAAACAAATTTTAATTACTTCAGTAAAAGCCCATTATACTGATATCTGATGCCAAACAAGCTGTATTAACTCTTTGTAAGTCTCCAAAGCAAACACTAGGTGTTGGAACATAGGTCTTTGATGTGAGGCGGGAATTTCTCCAGCGGAGTGTAAAAGCACAGTTCTCCCATTTAGTTTTCCAGTTCTTTTAAGAGATCCCATGATGCTTTTACTTTTCACAAGCAATACCAAAAGGCAGATGATGCATGTAAATTGTTAAAGGCAGATTATTCTTAATGAGAGTTTTTAACTGCATTTTGTATTCTTTCCCTTGAGATTTAAAAGTTAAAAAAAAAAAAAAAAGCAATCCTCATTGTAAAGCAATGATTTGCAATGACGCAAAACAATCTGACAAAATGTGGCTTGATTCTGGTGAAACATACATCTACCAGTCATTTGTGAGAGCGCTCTGGACAATTCGAGACCAAATGTACACTGTGCATCAAAGTATAATATTCTTAAAAAACAAGAAAAATAAAATCACTAGTTTGTTTTATGGCAGCAGCTTGGCCAAGAAAGCTGGCTGGTCCTTCCTGCACAGAAACGATCTGGTTTGCAGAGAACACATGGTGGTTACAGTGTGCGCAGCCGTTGGGGTTGGACAGGATCCAGCTACATGGCTCATCTGTGTGCAGCAGCATTGGAATCATCTTTGAATTCGGTTTCACTAATGCTTAGTTTTATTTTATTAGGTTAATCATCAAAAGTTTATCTTCCTCCTGGAAATCATTCTTTTTGGTATTCACATCACTCCTTGGACCTAAAAAGTTAAACAGTTTTAAACAAATAGAACCACATCCTGCCTTCTTCTTCCATTAGACTTTGAAGTTTCTCATGTAAAGCTCACATTATTTTCCCCCTCTTTTTATACAACAGAATAATTTATTTTTATAATCAAAATGGGTAAATTCTAGAAAGCACTCTCATCTGTAAATTTTCTTTGGTGGACACATGGCTAATAGCTTGAAACTATGTCATAAACATAATATGGATGTAGAGCTTGCTGGGGATGTAGAAATGGATAAACATTTAAGTGAAACCAATTATCTCAAGATTTGGGATGTTTTTGTGCCTATGAATTAGATATATTACGTAAGTGAGGGTTTGTCAAGATTTTTCTTCTACTCAAAAGGTCATAATTATAAATCTGTCATATCCCTGTGAAATTTATATTTCATCTATGGTTTAAAGTCACAGAATTTGGGATTTTGAATCTGAGAAGCACCATAGAAGTTCTTCAGGCTATTTCCCTCACATTACAGATGAGGAAACTAAGTCATAAAGTAAAATGACTTGTCCTAGATAATGGCCAAGCAGGAACATATTTTTCGTCTCCCTATCAAATATTATTCCCATTATACTACACTGTTGCATTTCAGCCATTATTGATCAACAGAGAATAGATGTGACTTGAGTAATAAAAACAAGGTAAAATCACGACCATAAACTGCAGAGATTCCATAGATATAAATTAATTACATATTTTTTTCATCCACTACAGAGATTGATTTCATTCATTTGGCAACATTAGGCACACCTGGCTGCATAATACCTGACTGGGAGGGACGGATGAAGTTTGTGAGAGAAGGAAGGAGGGCAACGTACTATGTGCCCTGAGGGGGAGGAATCTCCAATAAATTAATCCTTAGGCAAAGGGACTTTGTTTTTCCTCAAGTTTGAATAAAAAAGGTTTTTTTCAAGCTAAAATATTTACTTATAAGTTATCAGCCCTACTCCATTGTTGTCAAAATCATTAAAATAGGATGTTCTTGGATACAGGTGAATAAATAAAGGAAAATCAAATTCCAGAGAACATGTGGGCTCTGACTGCAGATCTTGTCCCATGTCATGGCACCCACTAAGTCCTGGCTGGAGGATAAGCAGGACCTGACACCTGATGACTTTGTCAGCCCCCCATCAATAACTGGGGTAGCTTATCCAGGGAACTTCATTTACTCGAAGCAAATATCCTAGAACCCCACCTCCTCGGCTCGGATAACCAAAAACTAGGCTCACTTCTAGAAATCATAAAAATAATTATGAAGAACATTCATTTCTAAATAGTACCTTTTTCTTACCTAAGTCTCAAAGGAATTTATAAACATCATCTCTCCTTATCTTTATCTCTGCCTAATAAAGAACTGAAATGACAAAAGTAAAATGAGGACCATGGTATTCTAAATACCAAAGCAATGAAATTACATTAATACTGAACACATAGCCTGTGAGTTTCTGTACCTGAGATGGCTTGCCAAATTACTCAAAATGTCACATGCTGTCTCTTTGAAAGGTTTTCCTCTTTTTCTAATCAACCTCAGGGAGGAGTTCTGTCTGTTTTGTGGGACACAGTATTTGAAGAACAATGACCAGAGGTAAGGATGAGGGTGAGGATGAGGTGGGCAGGGTAGGGTGGGGGCAGGGTGGTGCATTGAAGAAGTATTATTTTTATTTTTATATATATATATACATCTATCTCTAAGATGCTCTATGTCTTTCTCTTTCTTTCCTTTCCAGCTTGGATCTGAGTTGATCTACTTAGGAAGCACTTTTGACTCCAGGAAACCAAGAGGAGCCTTTGTATCCTCCAAAGAATAGTAGGAAAGAAAGTCAGCAATATTCTGTGGCACTGAGAAGTTAAACAACTTCCTTTTTGCTTTGTAGAACTGACTTTGGTTTCACTTAAGGAAAGAGAGAGAAATGATCTAACTCATGGGGAAGAAGACCCCCAAGGAACTAGCAATAAAGTCTCCCAGGACCTAATCATGGCTATAAGCAGCTATAGATACAGAGGATATGTCAACTTTGCCACTATTAACATTTTGGGTTAAATAATTCTTTGTTATGGGGGACTGTCCTGTGCATTGTAGGATGTTTAGCAGTATCCCTTGCCTCTACCCACTAGATGCCAGTAACATACCCCCTCACAGTTGTAACAACTAAAAATGTCTCCAGACATTGCCAAACATCCTTTGAAAGGCTAAATCATCCCCATTTGAAAACCACTGGTCTAGAGATATAACCTAGAAAAGGGGTATACCTAATAGCAGGAAGGCAGACAGCTCCTCTGGCTTGACCCTCCCCATTACTTTCAAGGATGGTTCTCTCACTCCACTTTGCTTCACAATAAAGAGTCAGTGGGTAGTCACCATCATTTCTCGCAGTTGGCCTGACCAGTTGATGTGCATTTTTTTAAATTACTGACCCATCCACTGGGGCTCTTTCATAGAAGAGGACGTTGCCTATGGGGGAGGGGAGGGTAGAGGAAGGAAAAGGGACAAGAACATCTTAAAAGATTATCCTATGCTAATAATAAAATGGCCCATGTTCTAAATGAAAAATCAAGGACACAATCTGGGCATTGCAGAGGTAGCTGGAAACAACTAAAAGATGATGTGCAAGATCATGGCAAACTGCCTCTCACCTGGAAGGTAAACAGAAGACACGCAGGAGCAAAGATTAAAGACAGAACATATGCCCAAAACAAACCCCTCAAATTTTGTTCCTCAAAGGACAATCTCTTTCCCATCTCCTAGGAAAGTATTCATTTTAATCAATTGACATCTGAATTATGCAAAACCCATGTTGATAGAAAAATGTGACTTATGCCTTGAGAATAAATCCAGTCTCATTTCAAACATTCAACACAATATCCCCTTCCCCCACCAGCTATATTCCTCCTCTTGGGTCTGTTGCACATGGTGTCTTACAATTGGGCCTTAGAAAGTTGAGAGTTACAGCCAAAAGCAGCAAGAAAATGCCATGAAACTGGCAGTGTTCACTGCAGAAGGAGCCAGAGCATCTGCTTTCGCACAGGGCTATGAAACAGAGCCACAGGGGGAAGAAAGGCTATTAGGCCACGAGCAGCTAAGGTGGAAAAACCACAGGAACCCAGATTAAAAGTCTGAAAAGACTTGGAACCGTCAGTAAAGGATCAGTGGGAAAGGGTAGTTACTCCAGGGTTGGCATATGGAACTACTTGAGGGGTGCAGGTAGTCAACCCAATAAAATCCTACACAGAGTCTGGGGTAAGAATGACTAGAAATGGGTAAAACAGGCATCCTGAAGCACCTGCCAAGCAACATGGCAAGATTGAAAAGAGGTGGCCACAGTTAGCAGAGTAGACAGATCTGTTAGAGATGTGGAGACTGTATGAAGTGGATTTGCATAGACTGCCATGGATGCCAGTTTATATACGATACAGAACTTTCTCTTCACATCAAACCATTTTCTGAAATGCCCTCAGGGTCCTCCAATAGATCATTTTCAGAGGTCTGCTCTGCCTCTGTTTCCTCTGGATTAGCTCCTCTTTGTACCCCACGTATTCCCCCCAACCATAAAGTACTTTCAATACAACACCCCACTAGTTCTAAAAGCAAACTGCCTTGTTCTGCAATGGTTTTCACAGGCCACATTCCCATTTCTCTTTTCTTAGGTGTTAATGAAAGGAGAGCTTCCCAAATCCAGTAAATGCAAAAGAAATGGAGGAATCATTGGTTCCACTTGCTTCCTGCCTGTTGCTGGTCAGGTCACCTTTATTGATCTATAACTGGAGTACAGACTAGCTAATGTTCTCTAAATTTTGATTTCTGGTGACTCTCATTCTTCTTGCCCCAATGGCTGATTCTCTGATGATATAAAAATTGATGGAGTAGAATAAAATCTACAGTTCCTAATCTGTAGGACTACACGTGTTCCTTCTGCCCTCATCATCACTTACAATGCCTTGCTTATGTGAACTCGATTTCCCAATTCAACAAAATGCAATTAATAGTTATTTTCTTTCAAAATTGTGTCTCAGATTCCCATGACCCCTCTGTCCTGCCCTGTTTTTTGGGGGGACTTCCTATTTCTAAATGAATGTAAAAAGATGGCAGTGGTAGTAGAAACCAGTATGGCAATCCTCTCAAAGGTAGTGATCATACAGTAGACGATAGTTGCTCTATAGTCTAGCTGTACACACTATGGACCTTTGGGACTGAGACAAACGTAGGGTAGGGTAAGTAATGCCTTCCCAGTTGTGTTTAGGTTGTTTCTGTTTCAAGCAAAAAAATCTAACTATGAGTTAGAAGTTGAAGGGAGAGTAAGTCCCCTCACCTAGCTAGCCCCTGTTCCGCCCCACCCCCACCCATGGTGATACACATTTTCATTGCTTTCTACCAGTTAGAAAAGGCTAGATTGAAGCTGCTATTCAGCTACTGTTTTAAAGTAGAAGTCTCTGGGATATATATTTTAAATATGTTGCCTTCTTTGATAAATTTAACATCTTGAAGTAGGCTTGATTATCTTTGTTACTGTTTTAGGGCCCCCAGGATCCATATCCCTTTCTTTTGCCAACAGCATTCTGATTTCCTTTGGTGACTAGCTGTCTCCCATTAAGCGTGGCCTCAGGTTGGGCATAAGCCCAATTCAAAGTGCTCTGCCTTAGCCCTAGAAAAGAGATAGAACATGCAACCCAAGCTATACCTATCATTCTCCACGGCTTGCATCTTGAGTGGGTTAATGTAAGAATGAAACCAGCTCAATACAAGGTTGACATATTGTAGAAAAGACACCATGTTGTAACTTTGAATGACCTCTGACTAACTCACCCAGCTGGATTTGCACCCTCCAGGAGATCCACCTGTTTGTAGATTTTATGACCTCTGCTAGGGCATATACCTTCCAGCTGCAATTCATTCTTTTACGTTCCTTAGGAATGTGATGACCCCTGCCCCCCTAAACAGAGAGTCTGTGCTGATAGCCATCATCAGTGAAAACTGAAAGATCTGGTGTGGTGACTCCCAGTCTGCAACACCAGAGGGTCAACATTCCTAACCCCCTCCCCTATAACCCACTGGCCTATATAACTACTTCAAGATTCTGTGCCCCCTTAAGATGGTTGTTTTGGACATTAGTTGGCCATCTTCCCTCTTGCTAGCAAGCTGTAATAAAATGCCCTTTGTCTGCCGCCATCTTGTCTCTTGATGATTGGCTTTTGTCTTGTGGTGAGCTGATCGTGCCCTTTGTGCGGTAACAAGAATCGACAAAAATATTTGGAACTTGTTCATTACTGCAGCAGCACCCTGCTGAGACTCTTAATTGAGTCCTCCTCTCTGCCCCTGATTTGACACCTGTTATTTTTTGAGACTGGTTCTTCAACCCTCCCTTCAATTCTTTGAGACACATGATTACCTTCCAAAAAATAAATTTCTCAAGATGGAAGCAGGATCCAGGCCCAATCTATTTCTTTCCAATATATTACATTGGTCCCCCTTCTATATTAAGGTAGAAATTGGTCACCAGAACGACTTAGTTTATTTGTAAGTAGCTGAATTGTTTAGAAAATCTGGTCATAATCTAACTAGTATTTGTGGAGTTTGTTTCCAAAATTCTTAAATATCCAAGCAACCTGTCAACTCTCTGATTGCTAATTCTCTTAACTGCCCGGAGGTGAACTGTTTCTCCCTGCTTTGGTCTTCTTGTCTCCTATTCTGACAGGTGGAGAAGAAAGTAACAAAGTATTATTTTGTCTCAAACCAAATAATATCATTGGTAGAACTAAATAATTGAGAAACAGCAAGCACCCATTTCAGTGAAGCTAAAAGAGAATATATTTTACTATAATTCACTAAAGAGAAAAAAATACATATCTATTTTTAATTTCTCTAGTAATGCTTGAATTGTGGGAAAAGAAGGGATGAATGCTATCTAACTCTTTTTCAAGGGAATTTGAACCTTCCCTTTAACTTAAGTGGATATTAAGTGGATATGTGTGATTATGAATAAATCAGTCATTTCTTCTTCACAAAAATTGGTGCAGAAGTCATGCCATTTCCTTTCTAAATTTTAAGCATTTATTAAAGAGAGTCATAAATGTAAGACATTTTTTAAATTCAGAAAGTGAGAAGTTCTTCCAGGCTACCTAAATTAAACAGAGCTCATATTTCATAAGCTACACTGTCTCAGCACTTCCTTGTCTCTGGTCATGAACAGCAAAGACTAAAATCAAGGGTAAAATCTCAACTGAACAGATATTAAAGTGAGAAAATGTATTTTGGGCTTGTTATTTCTATTCAGTATTTCATTTGGCAATTTATTTAGCAAATGTTTGTTTTTTTGCCTAAAAACCAACAATCATTAGTTGTCTTGAAAGGCAAATTCCACAAAGAGTAACTGTTTTGTGGCATATTATATAATTGTTTTTGTGTTTAGGTTTTAATATTATTTTCCTCTATCCCTTTCTGAGAAATAATGTGTCACCATATGTAGTAACTTAGGGATGATGATCTCACTACTAATAAAACTAATAATGTACATTTTACTTTTGCATATATTATCACATTTCATCTTGATGATGATAACTATAAAGAGTAGGCAAAGTGAGTGGAAGTTATCCTCACTTGATACATGAAAAACTGAGGTTTAAAATTTAAATGACTTGTTCCAGGTCACACAAGTAATGGAAGAGCCAGACTTCAATCTCACCCTGACTATGACTCCAAGATTCTTTCAACTACATCAAGGGTCAGCGAGTGTTTTCTGTAAAGGTCCGGATAATAAATATTTTAGACATCGATGTTCTGTTACAACTGCTCAACTCTGCTCTATGGCAGGAGAGTGGACATGGATCTTATGTAAAATAATGAGCATGGCTATGTTCCAATAAAACTTTATTTACAAAAACATGTGCAGCTATGGTTGACCAACTCCTGAACTATATCCTAACTGCATTTAAATCTAGTTTTAACTAACATTCACTAATTGCTTATCACATATGAAGCATTGGGTTGAGTACTTTTTATCCTAAGTGAAATGTCTCTGCTCTCTCGAATGACCAGGCAGAGGAGTAGAGTCAGGAAGCAGAGAAAATAATGGGGGTGCCTCATTGGACTAGCTGCTCTTCAGGCTTTCTGGGGAACCGCTGTTGTAACTGGACTGGAAGGAAAGCCTATAGGTCAAATCAGTGGTTCGTGAACCTTTTTGGATCACAGACTCCTGTGAAAATCTAATGATGATCATAGCCTCTCTCCCCAGAAAAACGCACTAAACTTATACACCCCAAATATTGTACACAAATTCTAAGAGTTCATAGACTTTAAGCCAATTCAAGGATATTCTAGATGTCTAAGGACCATGGTTTAAGAGTTCCAAGTGAAAAATTGTAGTTTTTGTTGTCGTCGTTGTTACTGTTGTTGTTGAGTTGTGGTTCTACTTCAGTAAATAGTTTTCATGAATAAATAAATTATTTGATTTTATTCTATTTTAATCATCTATTCCCATGGTATTGGGGGAGAGGGTTAATCTTTGTTAACAAATGTGTAGGCTATAGAGCTTGATAACTTTGTATCCAAAGTTCCTCACACTTTGAGTGGTTTTTCTTCCTGTCTGTGATTGTGGCTAAAAATAACTCTCTGTGGCCATGTGCACACACCCCACATTGTAGGTCTGGAAAGGATTTCCTTTGGCTGAGACCATTAATTATAGATAATAATAATGGATGTGATAGTGATAAAAATAATAACGTGGTTGTTAAGTGCAAGGACTCTTGAGTCAGACTGAATTCAAATCTCAGCTCCCTCACTTACTACCCATGTGAATTTGGTCAAGTCAGGGAAACACGGTGACCCCCGGTTCCTCATCTGTTAAAGGAGGATGATAGTTTCTAGCTTGTATTTAGTGCTTACCACGTACCAGGTTCTGTGCTAAGCACTTTTAAAATTATCTCCCAGAATCATAACAACTACCTTATAGGGGTTATCTGCATTGTACAGATGAGGAAACTAAGGCACAGAGGATTAAATTCCTGCCCAAAGTCACAAAACTACAATCAATAGAGCCAGTCTTTAAAGCTAGGTGGTCTAGAACGAAGTCTCTGCTCTTAATCACTATACTTCAGTAACTCTCTGACTTTATATTTTGTTCTAAAGATTAATTAGATAATATGCCTAAGTGTCTATCACAGTACCTGATACATATTAAGATGACTGTTTCCATAAAGATATTTGCAGTCTGTGTCTCCTCAGTCTGCGTGCAGCTCTGTTCAGTAGAATCACCTAACTCAGGTTGCTGAGTTTCAGATTAGCCTGGCAGCTGGTGATGTTTTCCAGGAGACAGGCCTTATCTGTATCATTTAAAGACTAAAACAATCAGTGGCATTTTTGCCATAAAAGCATGATTTCGAAGGATCCAAAACAACAACAGCAAGAAACATACATAATAGCTAAAGGAGGCTCCCAAGGGCAGGTCCCATTTCCGGTCACTGCAGTGATGACTCACACTGGATAGAATTGTTTCTACAATTTGCTGCTTGCCAAAAAGCAGCTAGCCCTGTGATGAGAAGTGGGCACAAGAGGCATTTTAGCAGACCTGTGTTAACCATGAAGCCTGTTCGTTTTCCTACCCAGTGAGTCATTATGCTCCGCTTTTAAGGTGGGCAGAAAGCCTATGGCATAGCACTAACACTATGGTAATTAAAATAAATGAGCATATTCGCCCCTGATTATTGGTTTAAAGGTAGCCTAGTGTGGTTTTTGTTCCTTTGATTTGTTTTAGAGTAATTCTCCATTTCAAATATTAGCTTTACTAATACTTGACAAGTTATAGCTGACCAAACAAAACTGAAAAAAATCAAAAACAAAAAACTGAAGGGGCTAGCCCTGTGGCGTCGCAGTTAAGTTCAGCGTGCTGCACTTCAGCAGCCCAGGTTTGTGGGTTTGGATCCTGGCTGCCAACATATACCACTCATCAGCCATGCTGTGGCAGGAACCCACAAATAAAGTGGAGGAAGATTGGCACAGATGTTAGCTCAGGGCTGATCTTCCTGAAGCAAAAAGAAAAAAGAGGGGAAGATTGGCAACAGATGTTAGCTCAGGACTAATCTTCCTCAGCAAAAAACAAAACAAAACAAAACAACCCGTGAGGCCAAAATATTGCTGTAAGTGTATAAAAAAAAATCAGATTTTTCCTCTTCAATATTCCACAAAGGTGTAACTCCTAATCCAGCCTCGTTATCTCATAATTCATCAAAATATGTTGTAAATCTAAAATGCCATGATAACTGGCTTTAAGTGTTAACTGTGATTCAGCCACTCACACATTACTGCTGCTTTTCAGATTCCATGAGGCACAGACATAGGGCAAAAAGTTTGGGTGGATTGTAGAGAGGTAGACCAAAAAAATGAAAAATTATATATTGCCAAAGGAGTTTCTTGGAAAGTGATTCTAAGCCATGTAAGGCTGAATGAATGAAGTAACTCCCATGTATTTATTGGAATGGTTATTTGTTTAACATCTTTCTTTCCTTCTAGTCCAGGAGTTGGTAAACCATGGCCCATGGGCCAAATCAGGCCGACCACCTGCTTTTGTATGGTCTGCAAAATAAGAATGGTCTTTACATAAATAAATGGTTGAATAAGTTAAAATAAAGGATAATATTTTGTGACACATGGAAATTATACAAAATTCAAATTATAGAGTCCATAAAGAAGGCTCTATTAGAACACAGCTATACTCACTCATTGATGTGTTGTGTATGGCTGCCTTCTGCTACCATAGCAGAGTTGGGTAGCTGCAACAGAGACTGTAGGGGCTTCAAAATCGAAAATATTTACTGTCGGGCTCTTTATGGAAAAAGTTTGCCAACCTCTATTCTAGACTTTAAATTCCATGAGAATATGAGTCTGTCTTGTTTAACACTATATCCACAGATCCTAGCAAAATGTAACAAAGAAGCTGCTCAATAAAATTAAGTGAATGAATGAATGAATGACGACCAATAAATAGCATTGGTTCCCAATCTTGGGGTATAACCAAAATTAAGTTTGAGAATCCTCTGATAGAGTACAATCCTTAGGTTTCTAGTCTAATTCTCAGTAGAGTAAGAGGACCAGGAGACTTTGTTTTGGAGGGGATAAAAGAAAGAGAAAACAACTTGTTAAGTCATAGCCAAAGCTGTAGTAATGGTAATGCCTCTTCCAACCCAAAATAACAGTACCAATTTCACCATTGGAGTTGCTCTGAAATGGTACCCAACACTGTCACCATTCTTGCTTCCTGGGTGAATTTCCAAGTCAAATGGGAAAGAAGTGTGTGTCTGTGTGTGTGTAACAGAGAGATGGCGTGGGGAGTATGATGGGAAGACATGTGTGGGTAAGTGTTTTAGGGAATTTTTTAGAATTTTTATGTTACATTCAGGGCTTCATGGTTTCCTAAATTTGTGAGAGGGGGAGGATAAAAACAAGTGATTTTCAAAATCGTGTTTGGAAGAATGTCTTCTTCAGGACTCTTGAAGTCAGACTGTTATAAAGTGAATGAAAATGTAAGTGTGAAAATATCCTAGGTACAAAATTAATAAGAATGGTTTTCATTCAGCAGCCTATGATGCTGTTTCCCATGGATTGAGCTCTGATTCCTACTTGTTATTCAGTTGGGAATAGTGGTTCCATGAATGTTTTGCAGTTCTTCTGTTGTGGAGAAATTGTGCCTAAAGGTGACACAGTAGAAACTGATTCTTCCTCCTGAAACTGAACTCCTCCCTTACATTTTAACTCTAGCCATGTCGTTAGCTTCTCTGCAGAAATCAATGCTTAGATCTTTTCTACTTCAGAAAGCTTGTGGAAGAAACTGTAGTTCTTTCACTCTTCTTTATCACAAGATGTATTTCATTACACCAATCAGATTTTCTGTTAATTTAAGCAATTTAAAGTTATCCTAAAGTTCACCAAAGGATATATTAATCAAAGACTGATTTTTTAAATAAATATAAATAAGTTAACTTTTTTACTCATTTAATCCACATTAAGTGTTAGGTATTTCTGTTTATATGTAGTTAATGTATACATCTTTTTAAATAATTCATTAGCCTGCACACTGAACCAATGAGTCTATTTCAAACTGTGAAAGAAAACCCATCAATGGGATCTTGTGAAAGATGATATGATGTATCATGACAACTTGAACTTAGAGTATTTGCATAGTGATAATTAAACAATGTAGGCTTTTACTATGAAGTATTTTTAAGATTATGAAACACAAAAGCAAAAGGCATTCTTCATGTTTTGAAGTAAATGAAATACATTTTGGTAACATGAAAATAATCTATGAGTCTGGCAAACTGAGCCTCACTTGTCCTTATAAAAGATGAATTGTAGTTCAGAGAAGATAAGCAACTTGCCCAAAGTCACAAGCAGTTACAGGGTCAAGCTAGGGTCAGACATCTGTCTCTCTGATGCCAAAGCTTACTATATCACTCTATCAGTCTGCCTCTGGTTAATATTGTTTGTTTATCTCAAGTCAACTGTAAATAGATGCTCTCCTTTGGTTGAATTTTAATAGGCATTAAGATGCAGGTCACAAAAATTACCTGAAATGGTTTTGGAAATATACATGGAAAAATTTACATGAGGGACAAATTTTGGAGGAAAACATAAAAGTAGAGATAAGAGCTCAGGCTTGGAGTAAGGAAGAGGTGGAGTCATTTCAAACCATGCCACTTGTTATATTAGCAATAATAATAATCTAACAAGAGTAAAGACATGTCAAACTAAAATTTTGGAGAAGATGAAAATTTAGAAAAGCAAATCTGATATTTGAGGCTGCTTTTTCCCTGTGGGCATTTGTCAATTAAGGAAAGTCATCAGTTAAAAGTCCAAGGTGAACTTTTAACTCATGAAACTAGTTGGAGTCTAGGGCCCACCAAGGTTATGAACACATCACTCACTTTGGGCTGAAAGACCATCCTCAGCATGAGGGTAAAACAGAAGCAAACTGGCCTTCTCACTGCCTATAGCCAGGTTTAAAGAGATGAAAAAATGCTAAGTCCTTAAACCAGGTTAAGGTGATCTCAGATTGATAGTGCCTTTATGTGTCTGACAGGAATAAATGAAAATCCTTTCTGGAGGAAGATAAGATCATCTCGGTCCAAAATTTTTTATACCAATAATTTTTTAAATATAACATTCATCGTGTAATCAAAGATAACCAGGAGCTGGCCCAGTGGTGCAGCTGTTAAGTTTGCACGTTCTGTTTTGGCAGCACAGGGTTCCTGGTTTGGATCCTGGGTGCGGACATGGCACCACTTGGCAAGACATGCTGTGGCAGGCATCCCACATATAAAGTGGAGGAAGATAAGCACAGATGTTAGCTCAGGGCCAGTCTTCCTCAGCAAAAAGAGGAGGATTGGCAGCAGATGTTATCTCAGGGCTAATCTTCCTCAAAAAAAAAAAAAAGATAACCAATCTCATGAGAAAATAAAATAATGGAAGCAAGAATCAATAGAGGGGTTGGCCCGGTGGCACAGCAGTTAAGTTCGCACGTTCTGCTTCAGTGGCCCAGGGTTTGCCGGTTCGGATACTGGGTGTGGACATGGCACCACTGGGTAAGCCATGCTTTGGCAGCCATTCCACGTATAAAGTAGAGGAAGATGGGCCTGGATGTTAGCTCAGGGCCAGTCTTCCTCAGCAAAAAGGGGAGGATTGGTGGCAAATGTTAGCTCAGGGCTAATCTTCCTCAAAAAAAAATAAATGAATAAGTAAAATTTAAATTTAAAAAACAAAAGATCATTCTTAAAAAAAAAAAAGGGCCAGCCCAGTGGCATAACAGTTAAGTGCACATGTTCTGTTTTGGCAGCCTGGGGTTTGATGGTTTGGATCCTAGGTGTGGACATGCCACCACTTGGCAAGCCATGCTGTGGTAGGCATCCCACATATAAAGTGGAGGAACATAGGCATGGATGTTAGCTCAGGGCTAGTCTTCCTCAGCAAAAAGAAGAGGATTGGCAGCAGATGTTAGCTCAGGGGTAATCTTCTTCAAAAGTAAAAGAATTAATAGAAACAATAAGCAACAGAAAGAGACCTAAAGTAACTCCTGATATTGACTGTATCAAAACTGTTTATTATGAAATAAAGGTTACCCTGGAAAATTTGGCATATGGCTTGAAACTTTAGTATAATATCAAATTTTTTAAAGAATTAAAAAGAAAATAACTCAATAAATGGGACTTACAGCAGATAAAAAGTAACTTGAAGAAAGAATCGGTGAAATGGAAGATAAATTAGAAGACATTACTGAGAATAAAGCATGGAAAGTCAAAGAAAGGATAATACAGAAGAAGGAATGTAGAGAGAAAATGCTGTAAAAGGCCTAACATATCTTACTTGGAGTCCCTACAGAGAATGCGGTAAAACATTTAATGCATGTTTGATTGGAGTCCCAAAAAGAAGTTGGTACCAAACTTCTGAATCTCAAATTTGTCTGCCCAATGCACAATAAGCCAATCACTGAGACACTAGTGCTTGGAGACGGAGAAAATTTTGTTCCAATTGGCCAAAAACAAGAAGGTAAGAGGATAGTTTCTCTCAAATCCACCCTAACAAAAGAAGAAAGCAGGGGGTCTTTACAGAGTTAAGGGGCTTGGGAGGAAGAGTTTTGGAGGGACAAAGGGAAAATCTGTGTTTCTTTCACGTCAGATAAGCCTTGGGTAATGAGACCAGCTGGGGGTTGGTTATCTGATGATCTAACTTCCTTGAAGGCATTCCTTTTGATCTGCAAAACAAGTTCATATATCCTTGTGACCCTTGAGACACCCCTCAAGTTAAACAAGAATATGGCAAATTAACAAGATTAACTTCTTTTCATCTGTGTCTATGTTGGGAATAAGGTCAAAGGGTAATCATGTTCTCATGGAATATTTACAGTAAACCTCAGGTACCTGGCTTCAAAATAAGAAAAGGCAAATGGAAAAGAAACAATAATTTAAAAAGTAATGGCTAAGAATTTTCCAAGACGAATGGAAGAAATCAAACCACAGATTAAAGCAGTCCAATAAATCCCAAGATTTATTTCCAATCCCAAGAAAAATAGGAAGAAACCCACACTTCAACACACATAAAAACAAGGAAAAAAAGAGAGTTTAAAAAAGTGAAGAAAGGAAAAAAAGAAAAATTGAAAGCAACATAAGAAGGAAGATAGGAAGGCAAGAATGACAAAGAGAATAATCTTAAAAGCAGCCAGAGAAAGGACAGATTATAGTCAAAGGAGACAGCTTGAGAGTTGATTTCTAACAGTAATGAAGGATGTCAGAGAATGAGAAATGTATTCATAGGAATAAGAGAACATAAGTGCCAATCTAGAATTCTATATTCTTCAATGACAGAGGTCAAAACCAAAAATAAATATGTGGGACTACATGAAATTAAAAAGCTTTTGCATAGCAAAAGAAATAGCAAAATGAAAAGGAAACCTACTGAATAGGAGAAAATATTTGCAAATCATGTATCTGCTAAGGATTAATACCCAAAATATATAAAGAACCAATACAACCCAAAAGAAAAAAAAAAAAAACCACAGACACAAAACACCAAACAATCTGATTAAAAAATAGGCAGAGGAACTGAATAGAGAATTTTTCCAAAGAAGACATACAGGTGGCCAATAGGTACATGAAAAGATGCTCAACATCACTAATCATCAGGGAAATGCAAATCAAAACCACAATGAGATATCACCTCATATCAGAATGGCTATCATACAAAAGACAAGAGAAAAGAAAAAAACTGAAAAAAAGAGAAAAGTGTTGGTAAGGGTGTGGCAAAATGGGAACCTTTGTGCACTCTTGGAGGGAATGTAAATTGGTGCAGCCATTATGGAAAACAGTATGGTGATTCCTCAACAAATTAAAAATAGAACCATCATATAATCCAGCAATCCTGCTTCTGGGTATATATCCAAAGAAATTGAAATCAGGATCTCATAGAGATATCTGCACTCCTATTGCAACATTACTCATAATAACCAACATATGGAAACAACCTAAGTGTCTGTCAATGGATGAATGGATAAAGAAGATATAGTATATACAGGCAATGAAATATTATTTGCCATGAGAAAGGTGGAAATAGTGCTATTTGTAGCAACTTTGATGGAGCTTAAGGGCATTATGCTAAGTGAAATAAGTCAGACAGAAAAAGACAAATACTGTATGATTTCACTTATATGTGGAACCTAAAAAAACAAACTCAGAGAAACAGACCAGAGAGGTGGTTACCAGGGGTGAGGAGTGAAGGAAATGGGGAGATGCTGGTCAAATCTGATAACTTCCACTTATCCAATTAAAAAGTTTGGGGATCCAATGTACAATATGGCGATTATAGCTAATAATACTGTATCATATACTTGAATGTTGCTAATAGAATAAATCTTAAATGTTCTTACCACAAAAAAGAAGTGGTACTATGTGATGGGATGGAGGTGGTAGCTAATACTATGGTGGTAATCATTTTGCAATTTATAAATGTATCAAATCAGTGCATCATACACCTTAAACTTACACAATATTATGCGTCAATTATATCCTAGTAAAGCTTGGGAAAAAAAGAACAGAGGTCAAATAAGTAAATTTTCCAACCAAAACAAAAGAAAATAAAAACCTAGGTATATTTTGCCACCAGTAGACCTATTATAAAAAAAAAAAAATTCTAAAGGATGTTCTTTAGGCAGAAGGAAAATTATGCTACACAGAAGGTTGCAGTTACAGAAATGAATGAAAAATCAATGAAAATGGTAAATACATGGATAAATCTAAATGAATATTGACTACATAAAACAAAAATAATGTCATGGGTTTATATGTATAAATGTGTTCATGTATATGTGTGTGTATATATATGTATAGAGAGAGAGACAGAAGATTAAAATTTAAAAGCAATAGCATACAATAATTAAAGAACTTTTCTAAGCTATGTGTTCTGTTTAGAGGAGGTAAGTCAAGGATGATGTGTAATTTCCAGAGAAACCACTTATAAGATGACAAAATGAGTATATAAATTACCAACTAATAGAGAGAAAAATTAGAAAACCAATAGACATAACTTGAGTGTTATTAATCAGAATAGTTTAACTGCTGTAACAAACCACCTCAAAATCTCAGTAGTTTAACATTCACTAGCTCAACACTGATGATACAGTCCAATGGGATTGATGGAGTTAGGAGTGGGAATTTTGGGTGATGCTCATTATATTCATTAATGGAGCCAGAATGTTTCCATTTAATAGCTCTGCTATCTTCAACTTGTGGCCTCCAAAGTCACTACAGAAACCCAAAAATGGATGATGGAGCATGGGAGATTTTTATGGATCAGCTCTGGGAGTGACATACATCACTGATACTTGCATTTCATTAGCCAGAACTCAGTCACAGAGCCCAACCTATCCACAAGAAGCCTGGGAAATTTAGTTTAGTTGTGTGTCTGGGAAGAATGTGAAACCATTATGGTAAACACATGATATTGTTTTTGCTGCCAGAAAACAGACAAGGCAATGGGAGGATAGTGTTTAAGAAAAAGTAGTAATCTGAAATTAAATACTTTAAGCCAGTTTTGAAAACATAATCACCACTTTCTAAAATTGTGATTTTTAGAAAGTGATGTCAGCATCATGGTGGAGTGAGTTGTCCCCTTTGTCTCTCCCCTCAAAGTTACAACTAAATGAACATTCATTAACCAACAAAGGATTCTCTACAAAGCACAATAGGATGTCTGAGAGATCCATGCAGCCATACATCTGAAGGTGGGAGCACTGCATCTCCAGGAAGAACTAGGTGAATGGACCACTCCCACTCCCCTGCAGCAGTGATCTAGGTCACAGGTCCTCACACAGCAGCCAGAGCAACAGTAAGAGGAGGCAGGGGCAGCCTGGTCTGTGTGCAAATATTTTCAGAGTGGTAGCGTATCCCATGGGAGCATCTACCATGCCATGGTGGACCTACATGTGGGAATGCTCCCCAATAAATGGTGTGGCTCAGGCTCAATGAAGGAGCCCCCGCCAAGTAGAGTAGCTCAGATGAGCTGTCTACAAGTGCAGAGCCAGTGCTCATGAAAGAAAATCCCTTCCCCTCCCACCTAGCACACAAGCTCAGTTGAGCCTGCACCAAGTGCCGTGGTCCCTCATCAAAGTGACCTACCACTGGAGCACAAAAACTCCATCTGAATGTGCATGTGTGACCTGTCAAGTGGCTGCAGCCAGCACACAAATGCAGAGGAGCCACACTGATACAAGTTTGAGCAGACGGGGCAGAATCAGAAAACAAAGCTCCTGATGCTGCCCAGCAGTGGCAGATAGATTCTGCAACCTGATTCTACCATAAATGCACCAGCAGAGAATCAATTCATCAAACGCCATGAAGAACTACAGTAAGACTTCAGAGCAGAAGGAAAATGACAAGTCTCCGAAAACCAATCCTGAAGTCACAGATATTTACAATCTAAATGAGAGAGAATTCAAAATACTTATTATAAAGAAATTTGATGTGTTATGAGAAAACTCAGAAATACAGTTCAATGAGCTCAGGATTAAAATTAATGAACAGAAGGAATACTTCACCAAACAGATTGAAACTCTAAAAAGAAAAACACCAGACATTCTGGATATCAAAAAGATAATTAATGAGAAAAAATAACCTACAATCCATAAAAAACACAGCAGACCTTATGGAGGACAGAATTAGTGATTTAGAGGATATAAATACAGAAATGCTTCAGGTGGAGGAAGAGAGAAAATTAAGATTTTTAAAAAATGAAGAAATTGAGAAAAATCTAACTGAATTAGGAAACACAACATAGGGATTACAGGTTTTCAAAAGGAAGAAGTGAGGGAGAAAGGAGCAGAGAGCTTCTTCAAAGAAATAATACCTGAGATTTTCCCAAACCTGGGGAAGGGACTGGACTTACAAGTACATGAGGCCATAGAACTCCTAATACATCAATGTAAAAAGATCTTCTCCAACAAACATACTAGCTAACTGTCAAAAGTCAATGACAAACAAAAAATATTAAGGGCAGCAAGGCAGAAGAAAATAACTTACAAAGGAACACCCATCAGGCTTTCGGGGATTTCTCAGCAGAAACATTACAGGCTAGGAGAGAATGGAATGATATATTCAAAATACTGAAAGACAAAAACATTCAACGAAGCATACTCTATCCAGCAAAACTATTCTTCAAATACTATGGAGAAATAAATGCTTTCCCAGATAAAGAAAAGCTGAGGGAGTTCATCGCCACCAGGCCTGCCTTACAAGAAACATTGAAAGGAGCCCTCCCACCTGAAACTAAAAAGCAAAGCTTTACAAAACCTTCAGCAAGGAGGTGAAAAGAAAGAATCAGAAAATTGCAGCTCTCTATCAGAATAGGTTAGTAAACACTTAATTGTAACATAAAAGATAAGGAAAAGTATCAAGAATAACTATAAACACTTCAATTTAGTCACAAACTCACAACACAGAAAAGAACAATTTGTGATAACAATAACTCAGAAGAGGAAGAGGAAAGGGATGGAACCTACTTAAGTTAATGGCGATAAGAGGCTATCAGAAAACAGACTATCTCATCTATGAGATCATTTACACAAACCTCATGGTAAACACTAAATAAAAAATCAGAGCAAAGACACAAATCATAAAGAGAAAACTGAGAAACCATCACAGAAAAACACCAAACAGAAATGGTGGTCAGAAATTCAAGGGAAAAGAAACAATGGAAATATAGAACTGGAAAACAAGAGATAAAATGGCAGTATTAGGCCCTCATATATTAATAATCACTCTAAATGTAAATGGATTGAATTCTGCCAATCAAAAGACATAGAGTGGGAGCAGGCCTAGTGGCATACTGGTTAGGTTCACACACTCTGCTTCAGCGGCCTGGGGTTTGCAGATTTGGATCACGGGCATGGACTTTCTCACTGCTTAAAAGCCATGCTATGACAACATCCCACATACAAAATAGAGGAAGACGGGCACAGATGTTAGCTCAGGGACACTCTTCCCAAAGCAAAAAGAGGAAGATTGGCTATAGATGTTAACTTAGGGACAATCTTCCTTACCAAAAAAAAAAAAAAAAAAAGACACACAGTAACAGGATGGATTAAAAAACAAGACTCAGGGGCTGGCCTGGTGGCATAGCAGTTAAGTTGATGTGCTCTGATTCAGCAGCCTAGGGTTAACAGGTCCAGATCACAGGTAAGGACCTAGCACTGCTTGTCATGCCATGCTATGGTGGCATCCCACATAAAATAGAGGAAGATTGGCACAGATGTTAGCTCAGGGCCAATCTTCCTCACACAAACACACACACACAAACCAAGAGTCAACAATATGCTACCTCCAGGAAACACCTCTCAGCAATAAAGACAAACATAGGCCCAGAGTGAAGGGATGGAAGATGAGACTCCAAGCAAATGGCAAGCAAAAGAAAGCAGGTGTTGCCATACTTATAGGAGACAAAGAAGACTTCAAAATAAAAAAGATAATGTGAGACAAAGAGGACCAGTATATAATGATAAAAGAGACATTCCACAAAGATGATATAACACTTATGAGTATATATACACATAACACATGAGCACCAAAGCATATAAAGCAACTATAAATAGACCTAAAGGTAGGAATTGACAGCAACACAATAATAGTAGGAGACCTCAACACCCTACTTATATCAATGGATAAGTCATCTAGACAGAAAGTCAAAAAGGAAACAGTGGCCTTAAATGAAATGCTAGACCATATGAACTTAATAAAAATATATATAGAACATTCCATCCAAAAATAGTAGAATACACATTCTTCTCAAGTGCATGTGGAACATTCTCAACGATAGACCATATGTTTGGAAACAAGACAAGCCTCAATAAATTTAAGAAGACTGAAATCATATCAAGCATCTGTTCTGAACACAATGCTATGAAACTAGAAATCAACTACAAGAAAAATGGTAGGAAAGTGACCAATATGTGAAGACTAAACAACATGCTACTGAATAACCATTGCATCAATGGAGAAATAAAAAATACCTGGAGATAAATGAAAATGAAGATACAACATACCAACTCTTATGGGACGCAGCAAAAGTGGTACTAGGAAGGACACATATAGCACCACTGGCCTACCTCAACAAACAAGAAAAATCTCAAGTAATCTGAAACTACATGTAACAGAGCTAGAAAGAGAAGAACAAATAAACCCCAAAGTCAGCAGAAGAAGGGAAAATGTAAAAATTATAGCATAAATAAATGAAATAGAGATTAAAAAAATGAGAGAAAGGATCAAGGAAACTAAGAACTGGTTCTTTGAGAAGATAAACAAAATTGACAAACTCTTAGCTAGACTCACCAAGAACAAAAGAGAGAAGGTTCAAATATGTAAAATTAAAAATGAGTAGCCATCCTAGTGGCACAGCGGTTAAGTGCACACGTTCTGCTTTGGTAGCCTGGGGTTTGCCAGTTCGGATTCCAGGTGCAGCCACGCCACCACTTGGCAAGACATGCTGTGGTAGGCAGCCCACACATAAAGTAGAGGAAGATGGGCATGGATGTTAGCTCAGGGTCAGTCTTTCTCAGCAAAAAAAGAGGAGGATTGGTGGCAGATGTTAGCTCAGGGCTAATCTTCCTCAAAAAAAAAAAAAAAATGAAAGAGGGGAAATTATAATGGATACTACAGAAATACAAAGGATTACAAGATAATGCTTTGAAAAACTATATGCCAACACATTGGACAATCCAGAAGAAACAGATAAATTCTTAGACTCATACAACCTCCCAAAACTGAATCAAGAAGAAATAGAGAATCTGACTAGACCAATCACAAGTAAAGAGATTGAAAGAGTAATCAAAAACCTTCTAGAAAACAAAACTCCAGGTCAAGATGGCTTCTCTGGAGAATTCTACCAAACATACAAAGAAGCTTTAATACTTCTCCTTCTCAAAACTATTCCAAAAAACTGAGGAAGATGGAATGCTTCTTAACTCATTCTAGAAGGGCAACATTACCCTGATACCAAAACCAGACAAGGACAACACAGAAAAGGAAAATTACAGGCCAATATCACTGATGAACACAGATACAAAAATCCTCAACAAAATATTGGCAAATTGAATACAGCAATACATTAAAAAGATCATATACCATGATCAAGTGGGATTTATACCAGGGATGCAGGGATGGTTCAACATCTGCAAATCAATCAATGTGATACACCACATTAACAAACTGAAGAATAGCAACCACATGATCATCTCATAGATGCAGAGAAAGAATTTGACAAGATCCAATATCCATGTGTGATAAAAACTTTCAATATAATGGGTATAGAAGGAAACTACCTCAACATAATAAAGCCCATTTATGACAAATCCACAGCTAACCCACGTATAATCATTCTCAACAGAGAAAAACTGAAAGTTATCCCTCTAAGAACAGGAACCAGACAAGGATGCCCACTTCCACCACTATTATTTAACATAGTTCTGGAAGTTTTGGCCAGAGAAATTAGGCAAGAAAAAGAAACAAAACGTATCCAAATTGGAAAGGAAGAAGTAAACCTCTTGCTGTTTGTGGATGACATGATTCTGGATATAGGAAACCCTTCATAATCTAACAGGAAGCTGTTAGAAGTAAGCAACAAGTACAGCAAAGTGGCAGGGTACAAAATCAATTTACAAAAATCAGTTGCATTTCTATACACTAATAACAAACAGAAACAGAAATGAAGAATACAATCCCGTTTATGATCACAACAAAAAGAATAAAATATCTAGGAATAAACTTGACCAAGAAGGCAAAAGACTATACACTGAAAACTATAAGACATTATTTTAAGAAATCAAAGACATAAAGAAATGGAAAGATATGCCATGCTCATGGATTGGAAGAATAAACATAGTTAAAATGTCCATATTACCTAAATCAATCTATGGATTCAGTGCAATCCCAATCAGGATCCCCATGACATTCTTCGTGAAAATAGAACAAAGAATCCTAAAATTTTTATAGAACAACAAAAGACCCTGATTAGCCAAAGCAATCCTGAGAAAAAAAGAACGAAGTTGGAGGCATCACAACGCCTGATTTCAAAATATACTACAAAGCTGTAGTAATCAAAACAACATGGTACTGGCACAAAAACAGACACAAAGATCAATGGAACAGAACTGAAAGCCCAGAAATAAAGCCACACATCTATGGACAGCTAATTTTCAACAAGGGAGCCAAGAATGTACAATGGAGAAACAAAAGTCTCTTCAATAAATGTTGTAGGGAAAACTGGGCAAGCCACATGCAAAAGAATGAAACCATACACCACACACATAAGTATCCTACACCGTACACAAAAATTAACTCAAAATGGATTAAAGACTTGAATGTAAGACATAAAACCATGCAACTTCCAGAAGAAAACATAGGCAGTATGCTC
This sequence comes from Equus asinus, assembly GCF_041296235.1. NCBI lineage: Eukaryota > Metazoa > Chordata > Mammalia > Perissodactyla > Equidae > Equus > Equus asinus. The sequence continues at coordinate 39,042,163 of NC_091801.1, read as the reverse complement.
TACAACATCGGTCTTAGCAGCATCTTTTCAAATACCATGACTGCTCACACAAGGGAAACAAAAGAAAAAATAAACAAATGGGACTACATCAGACTAAAAAGCTTCTGCACAGCAAAGGAAACCATGAACAAAATGAAAAGACAACCCACCAACTGGGAGAAAATATTTGCAAATCATATATCCGACAAGGGATTAATTTCCAGAATATTTAAAAGCTCATACAATTCAATAACAAAAAAACAAACAACCCAATAAAAAATGGGCAGAGGATATGAACAGACATTTCTCCAAAGAAGATTTACAGATGCCCAACAGGCACATGAAAAGATGTTCAACATCACTAACTATTAGAGAAATTCAAATTAAAACTACAATGAGATACCCATTAGAATGGCTATAATTTATAAGACGAGAGATAAGTGTTGGAGAGGATGTGGAGATAGTGGAACCCTCATACACTACTGGTGGGAATGCAAACTGGTGCAGCCACTACAGAAAACATAATGGAGAATTCTCAAAAAATTAAAATTAGAGGGGCCAGCCCAGTAGCATAGCAGTTAAGTTCTTGCACTTCACTTCAGCATCCCAGGGTTTACGGGTTTGAATCCCGGCGCGGACCTACACACTGCTTACCAAGCCATGCTGTGGCAGGCATCCCACATATAAAGTAGAGGAAGATGAGCACAGATGTTAGCTCAGGGCCAATCTTCCCCAAAAGAAAAATTAAAATTAGAAATACCATATGATCCAGCTATCCCACTACTGAGTATTTATCCAAAGAACATGAAATCAACAATACAAAGATATCTATGTACCCCTATGTTCATTGCAGCACTATTCACAATAGCCAAAATGTGGAAGCAACCCAAGTGCCCATCAACCGATGAATGGATAAAGGAGATGAGGTATATATATATATATATAATGGTATACTACACAGCCATAAAAAAAAAGACAAGATTGTCCCATTTGCAACAATGTGGAATGATTGTGAGGGTATATGTTAAATGAAATAAGCCAGAGGAAGACAAACACCTTATGATTTTACTCATATGTGGAAGATAAACACACAGGGATAAAGAGAACAGATTCGTGGTTACCAGATGGGAAATGGTTTGGAGGGCGGGCGAAAGGGGTAAAGCGGTACATATGTATGGTGATGGTTAAAAACTAGACTATTGGTGGTAAGCACAATGCAGTCTATACAGAAACTGATATATAATAATGTACAACTGAAATTACAGAATGTTATAAACCAATATGACCTCAATAAAAAATTAAAAATAAATAAAGTTGTTTTTACAATTCTTCCTGGAAACATATAGGACAAAAGTGAAACTTTGATCATACTGGTTTTATATGGTTACTTTGTGGTCAGATAAAAACACAGGTAACTGGATAGCCACATGCAAAAGAATGAAAGCAGACCATTACCTTACACCATGCACAAAAATCAACTCAAAATCGATTACAGACTTGAATGTAAGACCTGAAACCATGAAACTTCTAGAAGAAAACATAGGCATCACGCTATTTGACATCAGTCTTAGCAGCATATTTTCAAGTACCATGTCTGACCGGGCAAGGGAAACAAAAGAAAAAATGAACAAATGGGACTACATCAAACTAAAAAGCTTCTGCACAGCAAAGTAAACCATCAACAAGACGAAAAGACAGCCTAACAACTGGGAGAAGATATTTGCAAACCACATATCAGATAAGGGCTAATATCCAAAATATACAAAGAACTCATACAGCTCAACAACAAAAAAACCAACAACCCAATTAAAAAATGGGCAACAGATCTGAACAGAGATTTCTCCAAAGAAGATATACCGATGGCCAACAGGCATATGAAAAGATGCTCAACCTCATTAGCTATCAGGGAAACGCAAATCAAAACTACAATGAGATATCACCTCACTCCAGTCAGAATGGCTATAATTAACAAGACAGGAAACAAGCGTTGGAGAGGATGTGGAGAGAAGGGAGCCCTCGTACACTACTGGTGGGAGTGCAAACTGGTGCAGCCACTATGGAAAGCAGTATGGAGTATCCTCAGAAAATTAAGAATAGATCTACCATACGATCCAGCTATCCCACTGCTGGGTATTTATCCAAAGAACTTGAAAACGCAAAGGCATAAAGATACCTGCACCCCTATGTTCATTGCGGCATTATACACAATAGCCAAGACTTGGAAGTAACCTAGGCGCCCATCAAGGGACGAATGGATAAAGAAGACTTGGTATTTATACACGATGGACTCATCAAGCCATGCTGTGGCAGACGTCCCACATATAAAGTAGAGGAAGATGGACACGGATGTTAGCTCAGGGCCAGTCTTCCTCAGCAAAAAGAGGAGGATTGGCAGATGTTAGGTCAGGGCTGATCTTCCTCAAAAGAAAAAACAAGAAAGAAAAGAAATGATGAAATCCGGCCGTTTGTGACAACATGTGTGGACCTTGAGGGTATTATGCTGAGTGAAATAAGTCAGAGTGAGAAAGTCAAATACTGTATGATCTCACTCATAAGTTGACGATAAAAACAATGACAAACAAACACATAGCAACAGAGACTGGATCGGTGGTTACCACAGGCGAAGGCAAAAGGGGTGATTAGGCTCATATATGAGGGGATGGACTATAATTAGTTTTTGGGTGGTGAACGTGATGTAATCTACACAGAATTCGAAATATATTATGATGTACATCGGAAAGCTATATAATGTTATAATACAATGTTACTGCAATTAAAAAAGCAAACAAAAAAACACACACATAAATAAGGAAAAGTGTAATTATCTGAACACCAGGATCTAGCACCCCACTATTTAACCTTGAAGAAATCCCTTTATTTTTTCCTGAACCTGTTTTTTCATCTGTAAAAAGACCAAGGTAATACTTGTTCTTGCTACTTTTCAACACTATCTGGCTTAGATGAGAGATGTAAAGTGGAAGCACTTTAAGATTCGATAGTGCTATTCAAATGTACATTATTATGATATTCTTAATTTAATTCAAAGACATGAGCTTTTTAATTGTCCTACATAGATGCATTACAGGACACAGATTTGGATAAGATTTTAGAGATTATCTGGAGCAAATGTATCACTTTACAAATACAAAAACTAAGATCTAGAGAGATGAGCAGAGTGACCTAAATCACATCATTGGCCAATGACAGAGCCAAATCTTGAAGACCAGTGTTCACGTTTCAGAGGTTCCCAGGAGAAATGCTATGCTTGTGACTTAAGACTCATTGACAAAGGTGTTAAAAACAAAAGTTTCAATACTCAATTCCTTTAGATTTTGATTTAATAAATCTGAAAGTGGGCCAGTGAATCTATTTTTTTAAATAAATCAATCGCCATCATAGCATAAATTCGTGGCTCAAAAGGGAGTTGAATTGTGGGTTATTTTAGCCATGTTGAAAAGTGAGAATATAGCTATTACTCTTAAATCTTTCTCCTTTAAGACAACTCCTTGTACTTCTGAGAGGAACAGAAGGCCAGCCCTCTACCCATCTTTCACTGAACAGCTTAATGACAGTCAGCACATATTTAGCCAACTGTCAGATTATGTGTGAAACTGTAATTAGACAGTTAATCTTTTAAAAAATATATATTATATTTCTAAGTTCTAATACGTACATTTTGAAGACACTAAATGCTAGGTAACATCTCTAAATATATTTGAGTCTCCTAATTTTTTCCCCTAGAAAGAGCAATTTAGATAGAATAGTAATATAGCAGAAAACCAAAATATTTGTTGCTTTAGGGAAAATAAATAACATTGTAGTGATTGAGAAGTATAAAAATAGAAAAACCAATTGTATTAAAAATATAAACATATATAGGATAGACGTACCTTGTTTATAACTGTTAGCAGTCAGACCCTATCCAGGGGCCTAAAGCATTCCATTTGTGAGTGAATGAGCCTGCCCCAGGGGAAAGTAATGGGCTCTAGACTCTTTATGTACTTGTCTCAGCAGTTAGAGAGAACAAAGGGGGATGATTAAGGAAGTTAGAAAGGCTTTCTCTAGAGGGGAAGTCGGTGTTCTGAAGGGTGGGTTCCCTTGTACTGAGGGGAAGGCTTAAGAGTTGAAGCATCTTCACCTTGGGTGGGGTGTGTATGGCCCCACCCAGAGGTGTGGTGACCTTGAACCCCTAGAGACAATACTCACATTTGCATTACTCTGCTACTTTTTCCTGAATACCTGGGCAGAGATGATTTGGGCCTTTTTACCTTCCTTTTTTTGGGGGGGCGGGGAGGAGTGGAAGTAATTTTAAAAACTCTTCACTCAGGGGTCCTCTTCCTTAAGAAGGCCATGAGAAAAAGGAGATATTGTCTCCTTGGCTGGAATAATCTTGACTTTCTTTTTCTGGTCAGGTTAGCAGCCGCTAGCTAGCATTTGTTTTACTAGCATTCTGCCAACTCCCCTTTAAGGAAGTGGAGACAGTCTCCGTGGGTCCAGGTGTTGAGATTCCCGACCCCATAGAGAGAGCTCAGATTTCAGGGACTGCTATGGCCCTTTGCCATTTGATGCCAGACAGGCTTGCTCTTAGAACTAGATCTCAGTGAAACTGAGTTGGAGACTCCTTTTATTTTTTTTCTACTCTTGGGTTTGCCCAGAGAAGTCTAGGGAAAGAGAAACAAGATTTTCACTGGTATTTACGACCCCTGACCCCAGAGACTTGAACTGTGACTTCTAGAGGGGTAGGGGAAGCCACAGCAAGACCCTTGAGACTGGACCAGACTTACCTTAACCCAGACCACCAGGGTTCAAATTCTGCTTCCGTCATTTACGAGCTACGAGGCCTTACACAAGTTACTCCAGCCTTACACAAGTTACCCCAGCTCTGGGCTCAGTTTCCTGGGAACATAAGAGTACCTCTCTTGCACTGTTGTTTTAGGAGTGAATAAAGTAATATCTGGAAAGTGCCACTTAGAACAGAGCCTGGTACCTACTATGAACTATGGTGGGAGGGGACATTCACACCTTTGTAAATTTCTTGTCCCTTCAGGAAGGTAATGGTATTAAGTTGTGGATTTCAAGAAGCTCTTATCACTTAGGTGAGAATGACCTCAGACTTCTGTACAACCCAGGGGATGAGGAAAAAGACCCCCCTTAACTGGATTTCCCATCAACCTGTTGGGATAGGGTCTAGGAATCAGCTATAATTTGATTTAAAGAAAATGAAGGTGTGAAAAAAAATTCATACTCTGTGTATATATAGGCACATGCACATATTTAGGTATTTTTAAGTATATACAAGTGCATGTACATGTAATTACATACATTTTTGCCTGTGTGTTTGTGCATGTGGGGATATATATAAATTTTTTTTTATACAAGAAAATTATTCTATTCAAATCTATTTGGCCGTAAATCTATTATACAGCTCTCAATTTTACCTCCTATAACAGTCAATTAGGAGTACTATTTCACCAACTGTTAGCACAATGATGTGCATGTTGCATGTGCCATTACATTTTGCAGCAAATGACTTACAAAGTGAAAATTGTAATTAAAATGCACCTTATAAACCATGTATCTTTTTCTACCTATATGTCACTTCTCAACTCTCACCACTTTTATCTTTTACATTTCCCATTTTAAAGCCAATAATAATAATAATAACAGCATAGCTGTGGCTAATGGAAAGAAAAGAACCAGCTCTTGATGTAGTGTAAGCTGCCACAGGGCAAAGTATTAAGCTGTAGGAAGAGGAGAGATGGCAAATGAAAAGAATGCTGTTATTTCCTATTCTATTCCTGAGAAACGAAGCCAAAGTGCAAAGTATTTAGGTTTCTCTTTCCAAAGAAGCAGCAGCAAATTATTTTAAAAATCTACCACCTTTCATACCAAGGCTGGATACCTGTTCATAACTACTTTGGGGAGATATGGAATGAATGCTAAATAGACATCCTGAGATATAAGTACTTCCTGTGGGGAAAGGGAAACTTAAAGAAAGTTAAGTGACTCAAGGCCACCGGCTTAGAAGAAGCAGAAAAGGAATTCAATTCCATGTCTCATAAACTGCAAAGCTGAAGATCTTTCTTTATTCTGTACCATCTTTATTGAGGGAATACCGAACACCAGGATAAAAACTGGAAAACCTCACCACACACCAAAATAAACTCAAAATGGATCAAAGACCTAAAGATTAGGCCTGAAACAATAAGTCTTCTGGAAGAGAATATAGGCAGTACACTCTTTGACATCAGTTTCAAAAGAATCTTTTCGGACACTATAACTCCTCAGTTGAGGGAAACAATAGAAAGAATAAACAAATGGGACTTCATCAGACTAAAGAGCTTCTTTAAGGCAAGGAAAAACAGGATTGAAACAAAAAAACAGCTCACTAATTGGGAAAAAATATTTACAAGCCACTTATCCGACAAAGGGTTAATCTCCATAATATACAAAGAACTCACACGGCTTAACAACAAAAAAACAAACAACCCGATCAAAAAATGGGCAGAGGACATGAACAGACATTTCTCAAAAGAAGATATGAATATGGCCAATAGACACATGAAAAGATGTTCACCATCGCTAATCATCAGGGAAATGCAAATCAAAACTACACTAAGATATCACCTTACACCCGTTAGATTGGCAAAAACATCCAAAACCAAGAGCGACAAATGTTGGAGAGGTTGTGGAGAAAAAGGAACCCTCATACACTGTTGGTGGGAATGCAAACTGGTACAGCCACTATGGAAAACAGTATGGAGATTTCTCAAAAAGTTAAAAATAGAAATGCCCTATGACCCAGCCATCCCATTACTGGGTATCTATCCTAAGAACCTGAAATCAGAAATCCCAAGAGTCCCTTGCACCCCTATGTTCATCGCAGCATTATTTACAATAGCCAAGACGTGGAACCAACCTAGATGCCCAGAAACTGATGATTGGATAAAGAAGATATGGTATATATACACAATGGAATACTACTCAGCCATAAAAAAAACAAAATTGGCCCATTCGCAGCAACATGGATGGACTTCGAGGGTATTATGTTAAGCGAAATAAGCCAGTCAGAGAAAGACGAACTCTATATGACTCCACACATAGGTGGAAGTTAGTATATGGATAAGGAGATCAGATCGGTGGTTACCAGGGAAAAGGGGGGGTGGGGGGAGGGCACAAAGGGGGAAGTGGTGTACCCACAACATGACTAACAAAAATGTACAACTGAAATCTCATAAGGTTGTAATCTATCATAATATTAATAAAAAAAAAACAAAATAAAAAACTGTAAAACCTTCCAGGAATGGTCAAAATTCCTATGGTGCTCATTTCATCATTAAATGTCAATGTTAATTTACATTTTCCCCCTTGCTCAGATCGGGCAAGTATCTACAGTCAGTTTAAAACGACCATATTGTTTTAAAAGCCCCTTAATGTTATTTTGCTGTATTAGAGAGGACTCCAGTGTACTTTGTGAGGGGCTTCCTTCTGAGAACAGTTGTCCACAGCACCTTACCCCCCTGACCACAGCTGATTGCACCAGAAATGGGCTCCTGACCCCAGTCTCCAGGCAACAAAATGATTTGATTCCAAAGTATGGATGGTAGTTGACTGATTCCATCAGTCTCTCTGTTTCTCTGTCTGTCCGTCTGTGCACCTTAGTGTGTGTTAGATAACAGGAGAACAGGAGTTGAAAGACACAGACACTACAGTAAGCAGAAGCCGTGAGTTATTAGAAATCACAGAAAAGTCAAAGCAATGAGTGAACAGAATCTATGAAGATGGGAGAACCAAGAAATTGGTTGGTAGTGGAAGGAGCAGTTGCATAGGGCTGGAGAGCACAGGGTCCTGATAAGGTCAGGACATTCAGGCAGGGAGCCAACAGGGCCTCAGAGTAGGCCACTGAGGAAGAACACGGAAGATAATTGGGTCACTGAGGGTATGTTCTCCCCTGTGAAGCCAGCCAGGGCATACATGAGAATTTTCTGCCTTCTGCAAGTCCCCTTATATCTTTACAGTGTGCTCCTGTGAACTCATTGAAATAACCTGAGTGTATTTCTATTCTTTGTACCTTGGTCAAACTTAATACATTGACTTACAATTTTATATAAACACTTACAAGCTCTAATTGACAATGTACTGTCACTTATGAGGCACATCTAAATCAGCTTCTATCTTCAAATAATTGGCAAAAGAGGGTTTCAAAAACTAGAAATTTAAAACTACATTAACATAGACAAAAAGGCTTTAATTGGGTAACTATCAAAATCCACTATCTAAATGAATTTTCCACTCTATTAAAATAACAATGATCTGAACTTCAAAGCAAACTCAGCCAAGTTGTTTACCCTGCCACTCTAAGAACTTCTGTAAGATTTCTAGATCCTTTGTTAGACTTATGTTACTGAGCTTAATTTGACTTGCTTCCTTTTAAAAGTCTTGATTCACAGAGAACAGGAATGCTTTGAATCTGCTTCCTAACACAATACCTGTGTGAAGAAATGTCTAAACCTGACTGTGTACAAATACATGGATCACACAAATGAATGTGAAGATGTTGAGGTTGGAGGAAATTGGAATACCAAAAGCTCTAAGGGAATTGTGGAATATTTATGAAAATACGTGGTGCATTTTGAAATGCAGATGTCTCTGGAACTGGAAATGTAATCACAGGAATGAAAACTGTCTTTAATAAATCTTCTTAATTAAAATCTATTGTTCAGAAAAAATATAAATCCTCCTCCAATATTAGAAACAGTCACAGGGGGTGGGTTCATTCAGATTGCGGCAAAGAATTATTATGAAGAGCTCCTGGTTACAACACTTTGTTTTGTTGTTGTTTTTATTGTTGTTTTTTTAAAGCTAAATAAGTGGCATTCTGGTAGGCTGAACATAAATTGTCTGTCATAAATGTATTCAATGAGGTGAAAATAAAAGTAGCTTGTAGCATAAAAATATATCCAAGTACTGATAAGAACAGAGATTATGTTAGACTCACTGTCAAATTACAGGAATTTTTTTGGTTTTGTTTTTTCAGTTGTAAAGGCTTTGAGTGGATGCTGCTTGGCTTGAAAGACTCAAAACCAATTACAAGAAATAAACTTGGCCTAGCTTTCCTCTCAATGTTCAAATCTCCCCTATGAAACCCAAACAGAATGCTTAAAAATGAAAATGTATACATGATTGCATTTATGAAAAATATATAAAATTCTCTCTTATTAGTCTTCAACTGTCATTAAACTTTAAAAGCACTAGGCCTTTCAGTGCACCATGGTATAATTGTCATAACGTGTCAATAGGATGAAGGGAGCTAAATTCATAAGTGCGTGAGCTGAGGCCACCAAGGCCGAGCCCTGCCTGAACGGCAGAGTCCATGATACATAGCCGCTGACTGAAGACCCTCCGTTCACCACTACAAGAAAGTGGCGGTTTGGAACAGCCCTGTGGCTATGCACAAGGAAGCTGGAATAAACTGCACACCTTGAATTATAGTACCTTTTCTCAGTTACACATTACACTTGGCAAATATAGTCCCAGCTGAGGGATGGCTATCACTGACCCCTTAGGGGAGAGTTGCAAGTGACCTAACCCTCCTGCAGTAATCACCCATTCATGGTTCAACGTTTGAAGAAGTTCAGTCTTGTTTAGATAAACAGTTTCATGACACCTTATTTTATTACTATCTGATAATGGGCCTCCATTGTTGAGTGCAGGTGCCTGAACAGCAGGTGGGGACGTTAGGAACCTATTCATATATAAGCGTGCTTTTCTCCTGTTACGGATTCAGAGTCCCAAATGATGTTCTGGGTATTCTGCGAACACATGAATGCTGTGGGGTTTTTTGCAAACTGTGAAAGTGGTGTTCTATGTGAATAAGGAAGATGGTAAGGTATGATGTTCTTAGTGCTTATAGTAATCTACAAAGCCTTGATCCTGACCGTATGGGCCAGCATCATTCCATTATCTGAAAGCTTGTTAGAAGTGCAGAGTCTCAGGCTCCAGCCCAGACCCACTGACCCAGATTCTGCAATTTAACACAATCCCCCAGATGCTTAGGATGCACATTAAAGTTCAACATGCATTGCTCTGAAGGAAAATATATTTGCTCTTCTCTATTAGAAAGAATATATAGTTTCCAGGAGATGTATTAAGACTGCAAGCAATTCTATGTACATACATATCTTTGTTGAAAAAAAAATTAAATAAGGAACATTTATTCAAAAGTAAAAACTTGAAAATTTAGAGCAAATGTCAGTCTAGAAGTGATCCTTTTTTTTCCAGAAAACATGACACGTTGAAATTTCTTATCTTGTAAAAATTTTTTCACCTCAAGGAAATTGGACCAAATTGAAAGGCAAACTGGGTGGTCAACATCACAGATCCTGTGGTTTTACAGGTGCCTAACCTAAAGAGTACATTGATCAAATGATTTCCTCAAAGGCACAGATGAAGTCTGGGGGGAATTTAGGAAAGGGAATCCCATTGGTCCCAGGCAATGGAGACATCCTTTCTAGTGTCTTCCACAGAGACACTGGAGTCTCTCAGTTGGTGGCCAGCCCTACTGAGAAAAAAGTAAGAATTGTGAAAACAACTTCATGCTAAACATGATTAATAGCAGTCTAAATTTGCCACAGATTTGTTGGCGAAAACTTTACTCTCTTCCTACTGTTGTGCTGTGACCCAGTTGGCTGCTGTTTTTCTCCCCAGAGGTGAAAGCACTACAGTGATGTAGTGATTCCTACATGAAAACAGTCTTATGAGGTGATGTGGGATCCATCAGAGTGGAGTGTTTTATGGAGTGAATTGATATATATATATTTTTTTCTCTGAGGAAGATTAGCCCTGAGCTAACATCTGTGCCAGTCTTCTTCTGCTTTATGTGTGGGTCACCGCCACATGGCTGACAAGCGGTGTAGGTCCATGCCTGAGATCCGAACCCACAAACCTGGGCCACCAGAGCAGAGTGTGCCAAACTTAACCACTGTGCCACCGGGCTGGCCCCTAAACTGATATTTTTAAAGGATTACAGAAAATAAGATGATTAAAACACTGTAACACATGCATCTTTTAAAGGGTAGATTTAATGTGGACATAGGTACACTGATCCCGCATAACTAAGGCATAAATTTCCAAATAAAAATGATTCTTTACTAAGTATAAACACCATTTAAACAATCTGGATTATGTAAACTATCAATGACATATTAATTAACTGAGAGAATGAGAACATGCCCCCCCAAAATTAAACAGCTTGTGAACTTTTACTGCATATTGATAATGTGAACTGAAGAATACATAGTTCAACTACTATAAAAGATTAAAAGGAAAGTATTACTTATCTCTAAGATCCCCTTAGCTTCAAGTTCTTTTCTATAGTATTTTAAAAAATTTCTAGCTTATTATAGTAAGGAAACTGAAATTTCAGAAGCATTTGTGGTTTACTGTAGATTCTAAAAGAGTTCTACAAACAGCTAAAACAAAAATACAAAGAATGTATATTTTTCACATCAACTTCACCATTATTTCAAGAAGTATCGAAATACACATATAAAACAACACAGAGGAGCCTTTTCTTTGGTTGCTCACATTTTCTTCATTTAAAACATTGCCAGTGTTAAAATCTTAGGTTTCTTAACTCAGTAAAAAAGAAGTCAAGATGATGGTCTTTTGATTTGTGCAGATGAGACAAGATATCTAAGTGACGGAGGTCTTGGATCTTATTCATTCATCTTCAACAAATATTTATTGAGCATCTAATATGTGCCAAGCAGTGTTCAGCAAAGACTCCTGTCTTTGTGCAGTTACAACACAGTAGCATGCACCCAACAGAATTATATAGACAGAGTAATTACCAATAAAAAAATACATCAAAAAAGGAAAAATAACTTCTCTAGGCATGTTCAATAAAAAGTGGGGACTATAGCATTTTGGCAGGGAAGGAATATTATATGATTTTATTCTGATAATGGTATTTTAAAAATCAACTTTCAAAAGTGGAGGTGGGAAATATTCAATTTAAATTAGAAACATGCGAATAATATTTTTATTTGGCATTATTTTTCATGGATTAGGTATAAAATGTTACATGAGATAATTACTAGATTACAGATAGTTGTACGTATAAAAACACATATATGTATGGCATGTATGCATGTGTGTGTTTCATATTACGCAATAAATGCATTTCTTCAGAGTTTAATGTGTCAAAATCTGACAAATACAAACATTTAAATATTTAAAGAGTAAAACATTACTTAAAGAAACAATACTATGAATTATTTTGTAAAACTTTCCAAACTTAGAAAAAATTTCCATTTGCAAATTAAATAAGTAATTGAAATTTTGAAACTTTGGCTTTTTGGGTGCAGACTGGTTTTACAGAAAAACACACATGACTATGTGAACACACAGGGATCATGAATTAAAATCAAACTCATTGTCTGCAAACTTGCATCTAAATCATACCAAATCAATCAGCTTATTTGAAGCGATGATGAGAGCCATTTTTAACTTAGCTTATAAATTTTCTACTAAAAAAAATCTGTTTATTATCTTAGGATGAAAGGCTCCTAAGAGGTGATGTATTTCTACAGTACACTGAATGTGTACTAAGTACATGTGGCTTAAGTAGTACAGAATAAAATAAAAAGATCTCTGAAATTTACTCTTGTATCTGTTGTCTGTGTCCCAAAATGAAATCTTAAGCAAGTTAAATAACCAAATTGAAAAGATGTGGAAAAAGATTTGGAAAACTTGTCCATGCAAAGCTCAAAAAGTAAACTACATAAAATTACACAGCAAAAAGGAGAGAAATTGCAAATAGCCGGTGAGCTCTAAATTTCTGAAAATGTAATTATTGCTTGCCGTTTTTTATGTTTATCATACTCTATTTTTTCACAAATGCAAAAACAAATAATTTTTGTTAGAAATAACTAACATGGTAATTAAGATTTTTCATCAAGCTAGGAAAACAGGAGAACTTTTTTAAGGTATAGAAAATCACAACTTGGGACTCATTTAAACTTTAAGATCTATAATGAAGTGCTTGTTAACATTTTGAGTAAGAATGTCTTTTCATGAGGAGTGAATCCCACATCGCTGAAGAAGGTAATAACCACTCCTCTGAAATTTGTACTGAAAACTCTCTGCTTTTTTCTCCTTTAGAATTAAGGGAAAACAAAAAGCATTCTTAGGTAACATTACTGAAAAAATAAACCTGTTAATTGAAAGAACTCGGTACTTTTACAATAATGAAAATTTAATGACGTGAGAAAAATCTTCTAAGGTGTGAGAAAAAGAAAATCACTAGTGAGGGTTTTTATACAGTTTAACACATTATTGCATATTTTATTTTTCAATTTAATGGTTTCATGAGGGTGGGTAGGTGCCTAGTTTTCTAAACAATCTCCTTTTGTAAAAAAAAAATTTTTTTTAAGATTTTTTTTTAGCTCAGCAAGCTGATTAGTCTTGAAGGTACAGAAAGCTGATCACTCTTGTGAGTGGCAGACAGGAAGACTTAGTATTCATCCCTGTCTCCTTGGACTGGTTTTAAAAAATGTATCAACTAATAGTTTATTGTGTTATGAAATGTTATGTCATGTGTATCCCCCACCCCGGGGTTAGGGTAACCAAATATTCTGTGGACTTCTACTGTTTTCAGGTAATTCACACCCTCCCATCACACATACCAATGAGTTCTACCCTTTTCTCTTACTATGTTTTATTTTCCTAGATTTTGTAATTCAAGAATCACCTCATGCTTGATTTGGTCCCTATAGCTACTATTTGCTCCAAATAAAGGAGTTAGAAGATAATACAAGGATAAATCCTACACGAAAATATATTCTACATTTTACAGAACAAAGGCCTTTATAGGGTGTGGAAAGTGGGATTAAGGAATAAACTGAGTCATTCTACACCAGCTAAAAGACGTATGTTCTTCAGCTGCTATCAGAATTTTAAAAGATCTCAGATTTAGTGATCTATTCCATCTGATATAAAGCCAAATTGAGTAGAAAATGTTTTTTTAAAGAAGTATAATTAGAACAATAATTATTATTTTCCCAGAAGTATTACTGGTAAAAGGGAAGATCTTACCAGATTTGTAGAATCTTACAGAATATGATTTAAATATATGCCTTGGTGTTGTGAACATAGCTTGAAAGTGTAAAACTCTGTTTTGATTTCCTGCAAGTTACTTTTCATTGATTTTGAAGTTTAACGTTTCTATTAGAATTTCACACCCACGTTGGCACAATTTACAGGAAGAAGAAAATTGTGACATAATATGTATATTAATCTCCCCCCTATTTTCTACATCCTAAAACCTGTTGATTTACTTTGATTTTAAATTTTAAAATATGATTTTAGAAGTAACAATATTTCACAAGAATCATTCCTGATTCAGACGTCCTTTTACTCATTCGAAATAAGGATGTATGCATAGTTCCAGAATCCAAATTATTGGTTTTCAATTTGGGGGACAGAAGAAATAATACAAATAGAATAACAAAATATCAAAACGTTTTTGATTCTTTAACGCAAATATAAGTAAGCCTTGACATGATATCCTACACAAAGGAGTTGTAGTGTATATAAAATTTTATATATTGAGATTATTTATACTGTTAAAATTTGCAAGGATAACAAAAAATAGAGTTGTAATGCAGAAATTACTATCGAATGTATAACTTGATGATGAGATTCAAATTAAGAGTATCATAATATCAAATACCAATACTTAACATTATAATTCATTAATCCATTGTAATTCGTTAGTCAAATGTCCCAAGGAGAGGGCAGAATGTACGAGTGTTTTCTGGAAACTAATTGCTAAAACTTAGTAGAGTCTGAAAAGACTTGAGAATTGGAAGCTCCAGCTGGGTTTAAAAGGATGGGGGAAGGGATGTTTCTCTCTATTAAATATTTGAAGCACCACTTTCAAAACAAAATCCACGAATGTCTCATCAGTTCCCGTTGCATCAGGCTGACTCTGACTCTATCTTAAGCATTTTTTCCTTTGTAAAGATGAGATTTAGAAACATGCACATAAGACATTTTGCGTTGATTTAGACCAGTTGTGAAAAGACATGGTTCAGAGTAGGATTTCAAATTGTTGCACTAAATATAATAACATTTGCAGTCGTGGCACCGCGCCACAATAATTTTAAAAGATTTCATTTTACTTATGATTGTAAGCCATTATCTGATCATATTTGACTTCCATATTAATATTTTCGTTATTATTCAAGCCCTTTTTTGCTCTGTACAAATTGTCAGTCCTGTGCACTGGGAGATTATTTATTTACTCTGGAAATATCTGGAATTCTTTCACCCTATCTTTTCCTCCGGGGCTCCCTCCCACACCTCCAAAGTATTGATATTAACGTCTAGAGAAGGGGGGCACATCCAACAAAAACGTGGGACTGAAAGAGGCCTTTCTTGATGGTATACTACGGGAGAAAAAGAAAAAGAGAAAAAAAAGAAAATGATAATTGTTTTCTCTAAGGCTATTATCTAATGCGAAAGCAAATAGTCAGTTTGGAAATCAGCTAACAGAAGGGGATTAGGGAGGAGATCTGAGAGTGGCTTGATTTCTAGAAGAGCTGTCTCTGCAGCCAGTGATGAGATACAGGCAGGGCAGCCAGGAGCGCTCCAGATGGCCGGGAAAAGTGGTCCTCTTGGGTTACTGCAGGGCACTCGGGCCGCCGGAGAGCAGACGGCCGGGGAAGGCATCATTAGGGAGCCAGCCCCACGTCCAGCCTGCACCGGAGAGGGCGAGGCCGGGAGGGAGGCCGCCCACTCGCCCGAGCGCAGCGGGCCTGCCCATTGTTAACATATACTTGACCTAGTGACCCCTGTACGACACAGATGTCTCCCACCTCCACCTCCCCCCGCCCCGCCGCGGGCCCTCCCCCCTGCACCTGGTAGCGGCCGCGCCACCGCCTCCCTCCCGAGCGGCTGCGGCCCCCGGGGCGCGGGCGCGCGCCGGAGCCGGCCTGGTGCGGGCGCTCTCGGCGCACAGCGCGGCGCTCCTGCTCCCCGGCGGCCGCCCGGCCGCCCTGCAGATAAATGCGTCGCCTTCCTCGAGAGTGAGCGAGGGCGGGCGAGGCAGACGCAGACGCCGCCTGTGACAGTGGCAATTCCCTGCGCCCCACATCACATTTGTCTGCCACAGCAGCAACAAGAGAAAAGCGAAAGGAGGGAGGGAGGCGGGAGGAGGGGAGCGGAGCTCCGCAACTCTTGGTTTCTGCGTGGAGGCTGCGTGTGGCTGGCGTCCCTGACCCCGGGCTTTTTGCATCGCAGTTGGCTCTGTGTAGCGCCCGGCGGCCGCAGGCTCTCCGCGGCCTCGTGGCGAGCGCGCGTGGGCGAGTGGCCCGGGACGGTCTGGCCTCAAGAGGGAAGCTGCGCCGCGCCCTCGCCCCCTCGCCCCCTCGCCCCGCGGGCCGGCGGAGAAGACGGGAAGTTTGATTTGCAACTCCGAGCTTGTGGCGGATGGTGGGACTCTCTGGCCCTGTGCAGTGTAAGTGCCCGCGGGAGGGCTGGGCCGGCGGGGGAGCGGGCGGCAGGGACGGGCCCCTGGCTATTGCTATTAATTATTATTCTGGTGACCGTCATCTTCATTTGGATTATTCTGCGGAGAGGCTCCAGGCTGTATTTGTCGCTCGATTAGGGTAGAACCACACACCAGGGCAAAGAGGAACATTACGGGTGACTCCAGTCTGCGATGACACTGAACTTCTTGGGTCAACCGAAATTGCAATTTTTACTTTTAGATTTCCCGCACTGTCTTTTTGCAGTAATTTTTCTTTCCTCTCCATGATCACAATATGTTAGCAGGAAGACGATGCGTGTATTTCCCCCTCCCAGCAAAACAAGTGGTCCAGGTGCCCACTGTGCGTCTGGCAGGTGGCCCTAAACCCGCATCGTGGGGTTTTTAAACTGGAAGGGAGAGGCTTGTTTCGATGGTGGAAAACTTAGCTCTAGGAGCAATGGGGGCGGAATCTTAACTTTGGGACCCGGCTGAGACTAGGGTCGGGGTCCTCTTAGCGGCACCCAGGCGCTCTGCGCCCGCCCGCGACCTATCCGTCACTCCTGGGGCGTTTGGGGTGCTTGAGTGAGAAGCCCCTGGACGGGCGGGCGACGGTCACCGGAGCGCCTGTCGGCGTCTCCCGATCGGAGCGTCTCTCGCCCGGGACTGTCCTGAGCCTTTCCACCGGGGGTCGGTGGGCAGCGTCCCTCCTGCCCCGACCTCCGCGCGCCCGGGGCCCCGCCGCCCCGGCCCTCGGGTGTTCCCTCGCAATCTCGACTCGGCGCCGCCTCTCCTGAGCGGGGAGCAGAGCCTGGTGCGCGCAGTTCCCGCCCGCCGGAGCCCAGACGGCTCTGGAGAATTGCGTCTGGGGAGTTCCTTTCGTTTTCCAGAAGCCGGTCTGGTGAAGCCCCCGGCCCGGTGGAGAAGTGCCCTGGGCCCTGCCGCCCAGAGCTCTGGCTGCAAACCTGAAAGGACTGAGTTGGCGGTGGGCGCACGCAGACCCTTCTCCCGGAGCGGCTCTTGCGCTGGCCAGGGTGCCTTAAGCAAGTGCGGTGAAGTTGGCACAAGGCGCTGAAATCTTTTGAAACTTTTTTTTTCCTTGGTAAGGGCGGTCAACCCTTGGAAAAGTTTGAGTACTATGATTCCGGGAAGTAGGATGTGAACCAAGACGGTTACTAAAAATAGTCGTGCCCGCCCCCTCCAGGCCTTTCAGTTTGGAGGATTTTGGCTGGGGAGCCTTGCAGCCCTTGGTCTCCTTATTCCTCGCAAAGCATAGTGGAGAAATCTTTTGAGTATAGCTTTTCTTCAAGATTCGGCGCCTCGAATCCCAACGTGCCCCAGCCTGGCTGCTGCTTTCTGGGAGAACCTGCAGAATGTCGCTGTTAAGGAATAGCTAGTGTTCCCGGTAGAGGAGGTTCTGCAGACCAGTCACCGAGGCCAGGGCGACAGAGTGAAGACCAGGAGAGCTGGAGAGGCCACTCCAGACTAACTTCACGTGCTTAACGTAACTCTGAGCCCCCTTGAATTTTTAACTTAGCTTCCCTTAATTAATCTGCCCAGGGCCTTTATATAAATTGCTGTCCACAGCTGCTGCAAATTGATTTATCCCCTGATAAAGGTCGGGTTGCTGACCAAAGCATTTTCTTTTTACCTTCTGTGTGAACTGAAATCTGTTTTACAGGGTTTTTTCCCCTCCTAGTCTCCTATTAAACATCTGTATCATTTTTAAGTGCACTCAGTGGCTTTTTATTATCATACCCCTCCCTTTGCATAGAATAGGAGTGGAACTGGGTCTGTGCCCAGTGAGTCCACACTCACCAGAATACAAATTGACCAGCCTCTCTGTGATAAATGGTTTGTTAGTGTTGGGGGCCACCTTTGAGTTTATTGCAGCATTTTTCCTTGACCATGTGAGTATTCTGTTGTGCCCAGTTTCTCCTGTCACACAGTTCCTTAGAATGGGTCAACAAACACCATTGTTTCTTAGAACATCATAGCCCCAACCTGGGTGTTTATGTCAGCTGTGATGTGTACAAATAGAAGCGAATTCCTGCTTCTGTGCATTTTTTCCCCCTTGTTTATCCTTAAAGTCTTAATATTATGGGGGCTTTCAGATAGCGTAAACAGGCTGATTTCTTTTTCTTTTTACTGATTGTTGTTGCTTAAGGGAGGTCTGACCGTCTCACTCAGTGTTAATGAAGGAGTCTTAGTTTAACCCAGGCTTTTTTTTGCAGCCAGGGTGGATGTTGAGTAAGTCCAAGTCTCTCATTGGTTTACTGGTACTGTATTTAGCATTTGATATTTCTTTGGTTTATTCTTTCAAAAGACAAAATTCCATCCAAATAACCAAGGCATCAGGCTCATTCTGAGTGCATAAAAACTGACTTTATCTAAGATTATACTAAGAGAAGAACTATATATTAAAAATCTTTAAGCGTTTAATAATTTTATTGTAAACCATTTAGACAGCAGTCACTTTATTTGGAAAACTAAATGCTGAGCGGGAGAATTTGAGTATGTAGTTTGTCCAGTGTCCAGCTCATACCTAATAAAAGCAGTGAAGAAAACAGTCTTTTTCTTTCGTGTTTGGACAACTCAAGGCAGACCAGAAGTCTTTGAAATGTTTTCTGTTGTAGGTTTAGTCTCTGACACCCTAATGCCTGCTAATAATTTGATTTTAAAATGATCCTTAAAGGACCTTCCTAATAAGAAGCATTCTACTTGCAATACAATGCAAACTGCACTATTAAATGTCAAGTTGCTGGAAATGGTAGGACAGTATGTGTTGCATCTACAGGACTGCAGCTTTTTAATATTTTTACAATTTTTCCTTTCTGAAAAAATTAAAATATTGCTCTTGATGCGAGGATTCCATGATGCACTTTCCCATGGAGGATATTAATCTAACTATTTGCAGATAAAAGCACACTTCATAAATTGCAAAGAACTACACAAATGTAAGGTGCCATTATCGTTTATTGTAAAATAGAAGCTTAGCCAAAAAAATTTTTTTTAACATTGAAAAGGGATCTCAAGAAAGAAATGCTTCCAATAGGAATGCTGGTCACTGGTTGTCAGTTTAGGACATTCTTCACTGTCAAATCCTGTTTCTCACTTCTTTGATATGAACATCAGCTGACAGGCACTGAATGCAAAGCCTTCTTCATTGAGGTTTTATGCAGGCAACATAGCCCGTTGTACCAAAGCAGTCTGAAAAATTGGCACCTGCAGGATTTGCATGTGAAAAAAACCGAGCCAGTTGCATTTTATTGGAGTCTATTACTGTAAGTTATGTAAGTTCAGTGAGAAAAACTTTTTATTTGTTGCCGTTTGGGCATTTAAAAGTTCTCTCTTTTACGGACACCTTGTTCATCGTGTAGTGATGCACAGACTGTCAATAGCAGAAGCAGGCAGAAGAGATCTCTGATTTCATAGTAATTTATTATAGAATAGAGTTATTTTTAACCATGTGCTTACACAGTGCACTTACATTCATTCTTAATTTTTAAAATGTGCCTTAAAATGATGAACTCGTACAACTTTCAGAATAATCTATCAGAAGCTAAACAAATACATAAAATTAGGTTAAGATAAATATCCTTTGAAAACAATCTAGGATTTTAAGAGTTATATACTTCAATAGCAAGTTAACATCTGTAGGAAAGAAATTAAATCTTTTATACTTCTAAACTTCAGCAAAAATGTTTTCCCCCATTTACTTGTTAAATCATTTGTTACCTAAATACCTTTTAAATATATCCTGTGTGACCCTATTTAAGCAAAATAACTTACAAATGTTAAATCAACTAAAACACCTTTGTGAACCTCAGAGTATTATCCATCAATGAGAACATTTTATCCAGAATGTTGTTATCTAAAGAGACACCTTCCAACTTCACTTTTTTACAGCGATTAATTTAAGAGTTCCTAAATACTGTTTAAAGAACAGTGAACATTTTATTAAAGCAAACATCAGTTCAGTTTAATGGAGGTAATTGTAAGTGATAAGACAGAGCAGGTTATCTGTGTTGTTTAAACAGAAGGAGCTACTTTGCACCATTTCCAGTAGCCATCTGTAGAAGAGAAGGGTTTGCACCTGTCTGTCCACACTAATTATAGATTAGGGCCAAAGAAATGAAATTCGAGGAGGTTTTCAGCTAATGAAATCCATACTGATTTTATTGTAAATGTGTTTTGTGTAAAGAGGGTGATGGTTGAGTTATGAGTGAATAAATCGCTATGTAGCTGCTAGGCACTTGGGTTGGAAGCACAATTCTGCATTAACCTTTGATATATTAAAAAAAAGACAAACAACTTAGACATGGATGCTAGCCTTTGTTTGGCATCTATAGCTACAATTTGGTGAGCAGCAGTGAGCTTCAGTGTGCAATTTAAAAATGCGCTGTAAAGCAGCTTAAATGTTAAGAATATTGTAATATTTTGAAATGCAGATGAAGTGGAAGGTAGGTTTTGTTTTAACTTATGTATATAAAACATTAGAAAATTAGAAAGCGTTTTTCTTTGCATTTCAGTTGCACATACATGAGAAATTAAAGCAAAATGGGTGAGGAATGCATTCTGCAATAAAAGGTCACATGAATGTCTACCACATCTGTTTATAGTAATTATGAACATAATTAACATAAGAATTACAAATGAAATAATGACAAGCTGAGCAGTGAGATATTATGCCATAATGGTCATATGTTGGAATTCTCACATTATAGCACACTAGAATTCACATACTCAAAGAAAGAAAGAAAATGCTAGATTTTTATCTGAATTAATTCTTCAAAACTTATCTGCCTGGGGCAGATGGACTTCTTGCTTTTATAGGAAGGTAACCTGTTATTAAGACAAGAACTAGTTGAAATTAAGATTTTTAGTCTCCAGCCTAGACTTTAAGACAGCTGTGATTATAGAAACCACTTTCTGTTATACACTTATTTTGTGATTGTACTTCTTGATTATTATGTTGCCTTTTTTTTTTTAAATGATAGCTTTGTAGCAAAGTGTTTGCTTTGGAAGAGAGTCATGGATTCTTCCCATCTGAGAATTGGTTGATCTTTTCTATAACTGTGAGCCAAAAGTCAATGAACAAACAAGGTAGTAATAGAAATACTGTGCCTTTACAAAATAAGAACATTGGCAGATTAGCTTTGCACGGTTTTTTTTATGCCTTCAGTGTTGGATGCTTTTTAAAGAAAAATGTAAGCCTTTTCTGTGTTTGAAAGTAGTAGTGTATTTGGTTGTTTTTTAAATAGCATTTAATTGTGGGCATTTTTAAATTGTATTTTTTTCTTCCTGGAGTTGCACTGAATTTATAGGCATTTGCATATAGTCTGTGTCCATATGGATCTAACTGAAGTATAATAAAAGGGAAGGTATGTGTGGTTGCATCTGGTTACTCTGAAGGTAGTTTCCTATAACACCTAGAGAAAAGTGAAAAGTGACCTTTTATGAGAGCTAAAACGATACTTCAGAAATCTGTTATTAAATTTAAAACATGTAAGAATGACTGATTTTCACCCATTTAGGGCTCACTTGATTTTGTAACGTACCCTGCCAAATGGTTTACTTCCTACCCTTGCACCTTTCTGTAACTATAGAACCTGGTCAGTTTTTGAAGATTTATGGGAAAATATTACCTTGTTCTTGTCTCAGTGATACTACAAGGTTTACTACATTATTGGATTACTCGAGGATGGTGGCAGACCCCTTTTTATCTGACATTCATTGCATGACAAGATTTTTCACACATTCCCTTCCCGCACCTATACCCAGCTTTTTTCACTTTGCTTTACCTATGAAATTTCCCTTAATTTTTTTCTTGGGGTGGGAGCATGGGCAGGTGGTGGTAGGAGTATCTGCTGTATAAAAAACCATCTTTTGGCTAAGTGTTTTGGAGGGGAGTGATTGATTAAACAATGCCTCTCCTCATTTTCTGAAGGGCTTCTTCAAATTTGTCTCCTCTAGGAGGCCGTTGCCAGCTCTCTTGCTCTTCCATGATTTTCTCTACTCACTAGCCTTACTCCCCTCCTCCCTACCATATTGTCCCTTTATATTGAAACCCCATGCATAAACTATTTTATAACTGGAAGTTTCACTGCAGCTGGGGCTGCAATGTATGTCATGAACAATTATGCAGCTTCTTGGCTACTCCATTCTCAACTCACTCTTCATACTGCAGTGAGAGCTTCTTAACCAAGCTTCAGTGCCTTGAAATACAGCACAACTGAATGCTCCCCCTCCCCCCAAGAAAATAACCTTCTTTGCTGCATTCTCTGCATTCCATTAAGGACCTGATCAGACGTTCAGATTGTCTGATGGGTGCGTTTAAAAGTGAAAAGGGGTCCCCATGGGACTACTCAGGTGTATCTCCCTCCTGACTCTGATGGGGTGGAGGATGAACTCTGGTCTGACGGACAAGCATTAGCTCCTGCTTGTTCTCTGATTGATTCTCAGGCCCTGAGTGGGTGAAGAGCTGTGAGGCAGCAGCTCAAGCTAAGATTGATTGCCTCAATTTCAAATTCCCGCCTCCAAAATAGGCTCTCAGATGTACACATAAGGAACCCCCTCCTCCAACATAATTTCTGGAGGTGGAGCAGGTGTTTGAGTCACCTGTAGCTACCAATCACGAGTGGTTCTTATCACAGTGATGCTGGCTGCACAAGTCTTCTTCAGGGATGCATTAAAGCCCAGTGATGGGAGATATTTTATATCTGCCTGTGTCTAGCTCTGTATGTGTGATTTTGGGTGGGGGTGGAATTTAGATACTGGGGTCAGCAAAGAAAGGAACAAGAACTTCCACTTGAGGTTGGTCTGGAAGGCTGTGTAACTGCTGTGAGGACTCAACTGGGTTTGTTTTGCAAATTGTGGCTGTTAGGATGGAGGTGAGAGTGAATGTCTCATTGTTATGCTTTGCCAAAGAAGAGCTCTTGATCCTGCCCCCACCCCGCCACCCCCGACCTTGACAGGACCTCCAGAATGTTCACAGTCTAGCCTTGGAGCAGGGAAATACAGTTTACTAGTCTAGATTACTCGTTTTTCTTGGAGTACGGGCAGATTTGGGAATGCAGGCGATCCCCAGCCCTACCTCACCCTCAGCCAGCCTTGGGGTACCTCGTTGCCAGTTGCCACCCCCATCCTAGGGCCTGAGCCCCCACCCCCTCCATCCGTTTTCGGTTTCTTCCCTCCAGCCTCTGTCTCTTCCCTCTCTCTCTTCCTCCCTCTGCCCCACTTTTCCTCCCTCTCCCGCTCTGTCTCACACGCACCCTCTGTTTATTTTCCTGCCTCCATCTGGGCCCTGCTGATATTGTAATCACCCTGATGCACGTTGGCTTCTCTCCTCTCCCTCCTGCGCTCACACACTCACTCACACACAATGTGCCATCCTGACAAGCCTTTTACTTCTGATAAGCTCCGATGTGTGTTTAATGAATACAAAGCCTCGGTCTGGGTGCCGCCTCTGCTGCGGCCGCCTCTCCTGCGCTCCTTTGCCAGAAGGTAATCTCCGTGAACAGGGAGGGGAGGCGAGCAGGCAGGAAGGAGGGGGAGGGAACAGAGGGAGAGCGTGAGGAGGCTGCTTTTCTCTTTCCCTCTCTCCCTTTCCAAATGATTCAGAAGTCGATAAGACCAGGAGAAGTGAAGATGTAACATGTTATCTGTCGCTCCTCTTAGCTGGCGGAGAGAATTTACATTTAAAGATTAGCAGAGGGAGAAAGCGAAATCTACCTTTTGTTGTGTGGGGTGAGGAGGAGGCATCAGTCCTGGCCTGGCCGCTATCTCCCATCACCTCTGCTATCCAGACAGGACTTACCGAGGTGAGATTACTGGAGGGCCTTATCTTTAATTGGGTTTAGTTTTGCCAGTCTGAATAGGTTTAAAGAGACTCAATAAAGGGGGAACAATAGATTATTTATTGACTGGACGCTGAAGCCTTTAAATGAAGAGGGAGAGAAAAAGCTGCTTAAAAACTTCATTGGTTCATTTTTGTTTTTATTTTAAGGTAAGACCGTCTCTCTTCTGGTGCAAGGATGGGCTATAAAACTTAGGCAAAATTTGAATGACTTACATGTCTTATTGCCTCTTATGAGCATCCCCTGCCCTTCTTAGCACCATCACATTTCTTTTAACAGGAGTTTCATTACCCCTGTGTTGAGGATTGATAAACTGAGCAAAAAGGGTAGAGGCTTTTGGAATTGATCATTCATGTTTGATTTTGTGTGACTTGTTTTGAATGGGTGATGAATTGATGCTAATGGTGGTACTTGAATGACTGAGAAGAACAAACGAAGCCTACTTTTAATATGGAATTAGTTGATTTTATAGTGTGGTTTCAACTGGGTCTAGAGAAAAAACATCACTCCCCAGGCTGTTAGGTGGATTTGTATTTTGGATTTGAGCCATGGAATTTTTTCCTTGGAGTTGGTTTAAAAAAAGAATAAAAAAATGTTTTATTGACTCATGAGTGTATTTCAAAAAATAGCGTCAACTTTGGAAGGTTCTTAAGAGGGATATAAGTGGAAAAAATGATTATTTTGCCTCCTACATATTGTCAAGATAGGTATTTTCATAGGTAAATATGATCCAGTAACTAAAAGCCTAATTAAAATTTGTTTAAAACCAGGGGGGCATGTTTCCTTGTTGACAGAGGCAGATCGATGGGGTAAGACAATAGAGTCCCATTATTTCACTTCCATTGACTGAACATATTGACATTTCAGGTTTACTGTTGCCTCAGTGAGCATGATGAAACACTGAAATTCACAGATCAACTGGCCAGAGTGACACATACATTACTGTATGTCATTTCTGCCTCAGGTTACCTTATTACCCAGACAGAATGGGAATGGACAGCCTGGAATCCTTCAGAAGGGGTAGAGCTCTTTTGGCTAAGAACTGACAGGTAGCATGTCTTAGGAGCATCTTTAATTTTACCCGGAATTGGATGTGAGAAATATGTGGAGCACTTTTCTTAAAAAATCTGAGAAGCAGCCAGCTACCAATCGTGTATATTTACATGTAAGAATACCCATTTTCAAGATTTACCTTTACTTTCTCCGGAGGTATTTATAGTGAGTGGTTGCTTATCAGCTTGTGCTTGGGTGACATCCGTTCTTCCCCAGTCTAGGGTACTCAACATCCAAGCACCTGCTAAATGTGTATCTAATAAAAGAATGTGTAAGGCCCCTTCCAAAACAGGGCCTGACTTTGAATTTTTGTTTCTTGTTTTCTTTTGGTGGGTGGAATATGAAAATGGGATGTATGTATTTTTGTACATGCATAGACATAATATGTAAAGATAAATATATGTGCATTCCAAGCAGAAGCAGAGAAAATACTAAGTATTTATTATCTTCTTGGTGTCCTCCGCCCTTTTACACATTTTGCATAATAAAGCTAAGTGTTAGGCAGACAATGAGTCAAAGAAATTTGAATCATACAAAAAGTGAAGATGGAGAAAATCAGAAGGGACTTAGCATATTTTTAAAAGTTTAATGAAAATATGCAATTATTATGAATATGTCTGGCACATAGCAATTGGTGCCATAAAGTAGGCAACTGATGCCCTTTACAGTGTTTAGAACAAAACTAGTCCTTTATACCATTTTCATGAAAATGTTAAGTTTCTATTTGATCAGCAGGTGCTGTTGAGATGAAAGCCATGTGTAAATTTTCAGAAGGCCAAAAGTGTCAATTCAGAAGAGGAAAGTGATAAGAGAAAATGCAATCAGTTTTCCTGTTTTCAATTTGTGCAGGATTTGAAGAGCTGTTTTGTTAAACTGCTACATCTGCTCCAATATGAATATTGAACTACTTCCACTAAAAATAACAACCTATAATTTGGAAGCTACTGCAGTCTTTTGTTAATGTGAGTGGGTTATTTAAAAACAAAAAAACAAAAAACAAAAAAAGACAATTTTCTGTTCTGACAATCTCTTGCCTAATGTGCATTTTCATTTGTTGGCACTTTTATCCTCAGCAGATAAATGGTATTATGCAATTAGGACCTCATCTTGTTTGACTATGAAAGAGGTTTCCATAGGTGAAAATCCTGGTAATATAAAAAGGGTTCGCACAGAACAAAATTTGTTTTAAAATAACCTGTTTAAATACAGTTATTTAAAATAAGATAGTTATTCCTTACCTTCTCTAATACTACAATTTTTAACTTACTGCAGACTATAGTAAAATTAACACTATTCCATTGCATACTGAGCATTTTGTGATTTATTTCACCTTTAATATACCTGCAAATGTAAGTTTAAACTAATCAGGGATATTTTACCTAACAGGCTTTCAGAATAATTTTTTTCATGCTTAAATAAAATGATTAAATTATGCTTGAGTGCCTGCATACAAAAGCTTTAGCTTCTATAGTGCTGCTAATCAAATAAGTTTTATGGACAGGGAAAGCACCACATTAGAGAAAAATTGGATGCATTTTACTGGTGACATTTCTAGGAAAGACACGTTCTTTTTAAATCATCCAGTATTAATTAAGAAGAAAACTCTAACACACCTTAAATAATCATAATAGAAATAATACATCATCCCTATAATAAGAAAATGAATGGCAATACTATCTGTGTAAAACTGGGCATAGAGAATTAAGGTAGAAGAAAGACTGATGAAATTTGGATCAGGTTCAGTATTGGCTCTGTCCACAATTGTGGTTGGGTTGACTTGTGGCTATAGCGATTTGTCCAGGGTGAGACGTGATCACTGCTTAGGATCAATTAGAGGCTGTGTAGTTTGTGGCTTCACACTTGAATTGTCAGATATAGTCTTCACAGATAAACCCAGATAAATCTCCAGAATGGTTTAAGGGGAAGGCAGACATTGTGACACATTAGCGTATTGGATATTAACAATGCAGTGTTTCTTCTGACACTCAACACAAAAGAAGAGGTTAGTTTGAATAACAGTGTTGAGTGTGTGTACTTGTGATTACATGTATGTAACCAACCAAAGAATAATGCTTTTAAGGAGTGTAGTTTCCAATTTGAAGCCAAACTGTGGCATGCTGTGCTGGCTTGTCTTTAGAGACCTGGGCAGCCATGTAGGTATATTCCTTAGTCCAGCACCAAGCACTTGGCCACTCTCAAGAAATGATGCTGAATCACATATCAGCATAAGAAAGTTTATTTTACAGACACAATCTCCTCACGTGTATGTGATATTCTAATGAGTTGTTTTTGTGCTGAAGCCACATTCGTTGTTGAAGCCTCAGTGCCTTTGTGTGGCATCAGCAGGGGAGAGCTTCTTACTACTCTTTTCAAAATGTTCATACTTTATGAAGTGATGTCCAGGCTTTTACATCAGAACCACGGATAAAGTAATGCCCCACAGTTGAGGTTTTAAGATATGAGATCCTCCTCTTCGAAAAGGTTTAAAATCATCGATGCTGCTTAGAACCACTAACATTTTCACCGACGCTAAGAGACCTACTTTTTAAAATCCCCTGCTTGGATGACTCTAATTGAGATTACTTGTATAATGTAATTTATGAAGGAATGAGGCAGGCTTTTGTTTTTGTAGCTTTCGTTTTGGTCAAGATTTCTAAGGCAAATCAGTATTTGGGTGAATAAGGCTTTTGGAATATGGACTTTGCTGAATTCGGAGGGGCAGAGGTGTGAAGTTTTCCTGTGTTCAGCAATCTGAGCACCTCTCAGTGCTTTAGGGAATGGGATTGACTTAGACTGATTAATCTTTTAACGCTTGGGGCATAGGCTACTTCTGAGTGTACTCAGGGCTTTCAAGGGCTGCCACCTAGTTGTTTGTGTTGGGAGAGAGGAGAGGAACTGACAAATATTAGAGGCCTACTATGAACCTGGAGTTAACTTTCAGATACATTGTCATCACTGATTTTAAGTAAATGATTAACCAGCATTTCACTTTCCTCATTTCAAAGAGCTCCAGCCCGACACTCCAAGACTCCTCCTTGACCTTTTGACCCAATATGGAAAACTGAGGTTTCTTTGTGCTCCCAAAATTAATTATCTACTTTGTTCCCTAGTTCTAATAATTAGAGCCTTATTTTCTGAATACCTGGCTTAATATTCTTCTCAGCTGCTGTGATCTATGCATCCACTGTTTCTTTACTTATGCCCTTGCTCCCAACCTAGGAATCAGAGTTGGCTACTAGCTTACTATCCTTGGATATGCCCAAGTGTATATGCCAGTCTGTGTGCCTCAGTACCTCCTAATCTGAGCTTCTTCATTACTAAATCCTGTTCCCTCATCAGAATACCACCTTTCTGGGGCTGAGTGATTAAGTTCACACACTCTGCTTTGGCAGCTCAGAGTTTCGCCAGTTTGGATCCTGGGTGCAGACCTAACACAGCTCATCAAGCCATGCTGAGCGTCCCACACAGCAGAACTAGAAGGACCTACAACTTGAATATACAACTATGTACTAGGGGGCTTTGGGGAGAAGAAAAACGATTGGCAATAGATGTTAGCTCAGGACTAATCTTTAGGGGAAAAAAAAAAAGAATGCCACCTTCCTACAGTACACTGAAGCCATGAGGAATCAGTCTGTTCCCTTTATTGATCTCACCCAGCACTCTGGAGCTGTCTTCTGTTCAGTGTCCCT
Source organism: Equus asinus (assembly GCF_041296235.1). NCBI lineage: Eukaryota > Metazoa > Chordata > Mammalia > Perissodactyla > Equidae > Equus > Equus asinus. Next base: position 39,013,052 of record NC_091801.1, on the reverse strand, counting down.
AGCTCCTGAGGCTTGTCCCATCCCAGTCGGTCACTCCATATCTTGATCTCAGTGTCTCCCAGTTGGTCAAGTCCAATTTCCCGGTCACTTATTAAGAGGAGAGGGATTCTGCACCCTCTTGAGTTGGTAACTGTAGTTATGTAGTGTAAAGCACTCTCTGTATTATAAAAAGAAGGCCCTGGGGGATCAGCTCCGTGGCCGAGTGGTTAAGTTCGTGTGCTCTGTTTCCGCGGCCCAGGGTTTCGCGGGTTCAGATCCTGGGCACAGACGTGGCACTGCTCGTCAGGCCATGCTGAGGTGGCGTCCCACATAGCACAACCAGAAGGACCTACAACTAGAATATACAACTATGTACTGGGGGAGTTGGGGAGAAGAAAAAAAAAGATTGGCAACAGCTCTTAGCTCAGGTGCCAATCTTTGGGGGGAAAAAAAAAGGCCCTGGTGTGTGTTCCTGTCCCTGACTAGTACGTAAACTGGGGTTCCCTTTCCAGTTCAGTCGCTGGGTGGCTTGGAATGCATTCCCACCCTCAGGTGAATTCTTTGGGGGTAAAATGAAGGATATACTCAGTGATTTTTAGTCTTCTCAATTCTCACATATATGAGTCTATATATAATACTGGAGTTAGGCTTTCAGGAATTTCCCATGGTTAGGAGGGTGAAAAAAAACTTCATATTTTTAATTCTGAATTGCGGGGCACTACTAATTTCTATATAGCTGGGAAATGGAATCGGTGTAGAACAGAATCATCTTCCCGCTGTTCTCCATTGTAAAGAAGTGGCATTGGGAAGAGGGAGCCATCCTAGACCTTAGATGATTGTCTAAAATTTTAGTTGTTACTCTGCCTTTTTCAGAGGCGAATGATGGAGAGGAGAATCTGTTTCTCCAGTGACAAGAAATGAAAGATGTTAGATTTTGCTTACAGAGAATAGCCTTTATGCTTTGCTGTCATAGTTGCTGGACAAGATGAACTTGTTGCCCGGGGCAGAAGTGAGGTCTCGAGGCTAAGGCCTGGTGGTGATTGGTCGTGCTTACCAGGCGTTCTCCTTACTCCACAGTCTCAACGTTTGGACCTAAGTCACTTGGGAAATTTAGAAAATGACCTCTTTAAACCATTTTTTGGAGAGAGCCTGCTAAGTAACAGTTTATTTAAATGAACAGGGCACATTATCCTTTGGCTAGGAATCAGATCTTAAGTAAGAAAGAATGAAAAATTCTCTTAGTGTATTGTCTGAATAAACAGTCTATTACTTCTAAAAAGAGTAAAAACCTAATTATTATCAATAACACTTTGATTTTGTCTTCTTTTAGTTTATAAAAAATATAGACATTATTAGAAGTTTGATCCTAATTTGTGAATTGTTAATAATGAACCCAGGCTGGATTTCTTTGGAACTTAGGAGCGATTGCATTCTTATACTTCTGATTTGATCAAGATGAGCACTTTGTCATCAACCAGGATGGCAGTGGAAACTTCTACAGTTTACTAGGAATATCTGTGATTGGCAGGACTTGGAAGTTATGTTATTTTCATCTGTCATTAGAAATGGAAGCCACTGGAATCAGTGTTGCTTTATAGGTGGTAGAAAGTTTTTGCATAGGCATTCAAAGTTCAGTGGGAGGTCACATGCAAGTTCTTCACCACAAAGGAGAATGTCTTAAAATTATGTATGCATTAAGCTCTTAGTTGGTACCTGACTTGACTGGATTGAATATTACATCAGAGAAATAACTGAGAAAATATTACCATGAGAGGTAATGGCAGTTTGTCTAAAGCTCAAGAGCTAGGTGGACACTAATATGAGAGGAAAAGTTGCCAGAGCAGTGATGAAGTAGATGTGGCCAGGTCTATTAGGGCACTAGTAGAGAAAACTAGCTGTGAGATGCTATTATAAAGAGTATTTGGGACGTCCTTTCTGTTGAGCTTTGTGGGGAGTGCACCTGGTGACAGATCAGAGAGGTATTAGGAACGTGGATAGATAATGGTACCTGTAAATGATGGCATAGGGTTGTGCCAGGGAACTAGCACAGTGGCATCACAGAATTCATTTCAAATGCACATCTCATTTGGCAAGTGGAATGTCAGAAATTAGGAAGTCATCCCCCAGTGGACATTGTAAGCATGGTGCAAGTTGTGCTTTAAATACAAAGTCTTAGGAAGTTGGTTGTTCTATTTAGTTAAAACTAGATGTACTATACTTCTTTCCGTAACCTAAGATATAGGAAGATGTGAGCTGTAAAACAGGTCATGAAAGACTGCTAGTTTATTTTCTGAATCTATGCATATGTTATGTACACAGTGATGAGCAAACACAGCTGGGAAGAACAGCAGATGATATTGGGATTGGAACTGTGGTGTTTATCAGACTGACATAGTAATCCTTCTTTCCTGTGAAAGTGTTCTTTTTAAGTGACTGTTAGGATTCTGTAACTTTTATCATGTGTCAGACAAGTATTCTTTACTCTCCAACCCCTTTGCCCACCTGTCACACATTTTCATTTTCATTGATAGCTAGATTTGTTTAGAAATGAGATCCATATTTGAACTCTGACGGAATACAAATGTGGACAGTGAATTCACAGCCTTTTGTTTAAATAAGGGTAGGTAGGTCAGCTCAGGTCTACATGGAAAGTAAATGTGATCAGTCTCCATTGACTGGTCCAAGTCAAGCTTTGAGTTGGCTGGAGGGAGCAGGTGTAACATATCAGAGGAAAATATAAATGAAGAGCAATAAAATGAGCAACGCATTAAATGTAATTTGACTATTTTTAAAGAAAGGCATATGGTCTTTGGGTAGCCCTGGTAATGATACCTTTTTAGAGCATCTGAAAGAAAATTAAAACTTTTACTTTTGGTTGTAAATCTGAAGTAAATTAATAAATACTTAATGAATGCCTTCTATGTGTAAAGCAGTGTATTAGATGGAGACACACAGCAGGTAGTAGGCTCAGTTCCCACTCAATGATAAACCTACTCAGGCCAAATTAAATAGCTGTGAAAGATGGTGAGGCTTGATTACTTACCAGTTAAATGGTACAGGAGAAAAGATTTTGGAGGTGAGAGTGAGTTGGAGTTGAAGCTTGTCTTGAGACAGGTAGGATTTATCAAGGCAAAGTTATCGTAATGGGGTTGTAGGCAGTTATAAAGTAGGAATGGGGAGTGCAGAAACCTGGATGTGGAAAAGACCTTTGGATGAGTGGTGGGGTAGGGTGGAGCGAGAATAAATTAATGTGGCAGCCGACCCTTGGATGATTATTGGGAGATAAGCAAAAGATTATGAATGTCTTGAATATGAAGCTTTTTTTTTTTTTTAAGATTGGCACCTGAGCTAACATCTATTACCAATCTATTTATTTATTTATTTTTCTGCTTTTTCTCCCCAAATCCCCCCAGTACATAGTTGCATATGTTTTTTAGTTGTGAGATCTTCCAGTTGTGGCATGTGGGACGCCACCTCAGCATGGCCCAATGAGTGGTGCCGTGTGCACGCCCAGGATCTGAACCAGCGAAACCCTGGGCCGCCAAAGCAGAGCGGGAGAACTTAACCACTTGGCCATGGGGCCGGCCCCTCAAACATTTTGATTTAAGCTTTTTCTTCTAAGTGAGAAGTTTTAAAAACTGTGTCCTGTGGGCTCTTCAGGGCTGGGAGGTGACATGGAGGGTTGGGAAGCAGCACATAGGGTGCCCAGATTTGGTTCAGGCCCTTTCATTCATCCTCTTAGCACTATAAAACCAGAACAGTTCTGCTTTTACAACAGATGGCTTTAAATATCAGATTTCTAGTTGGACTTCTGTAGAACAAAGGATGCCATGGTAAAATAGATCTTAATAAAACCAAAGTTAAAACAAAAAAAACGTGCCAGGCAAGAGGAAACCATGGATCCAATTAAAGTCGTCTTTCTGAAGAGTTGGTCTGATTGCAGTGGGTCAGATGGACTGTAATGGGGGAAAAACTGAAGGCTGGGGCAGGTCGGAACCTTGTTGAGCAGTTTAGATATTAGGTACTGCAGAAGGATGACCAGAATTGGTTTTGTGGGACAAGAAGGTGGAGGCAGAGGTAAGAGGTATTGCAAAGGAAAAATAATTAGAACTTGGATATATAGGGGTGGATTTAGAGAAGGGAAAGAGTTGACCACCCAGATTAGGGGTGCAGTGCCCTTAGCTTGTGAGAATTTGAGAATCACCTCGGACGTTAAAGAGGTAGCTCCCCTACCCTCATAGTCTTACAGGGGCTCATGTGACTCAGAGTCACAGCCTCCAGAAAGGAGCCTCACAACCCATTTGTGTATCCCTGGCCCAGGGATTCTTGTGGTCCAGCTACTTTTGGGAACTGGTGAGAGGGCTGTCAAATGGTAGGTCTTCCTTAAAGAGTGGTAGTTGCATGGAGGATTTATTACTGATCTCTCTAGGACTTGGCTTCCTTATGTGCCTTGACCCCTTGTGTGAATTTCAAACTGTTCTGAGTTTCCCTTCTTTTTGCCGATACTTCAGGCCACGTGGAAGAATACAGAGTGGTCAGCTGGGCTGGGTCTGGACCCTTAACTTTCCAACAGAACAGCCTAACTGTTTCACAGATTCAAACACTGGACTTTTGTTTGCAGGATAATTTATAAAACTTCTTTCACTTCTAACGTCATGTAGAGGAGAGAAGGCAAGGCCCAGAGAGTAAGGAGTCAAGGAGTTCATGAAAGAGCGGAGGCAGTGCTTCCAAAGCAGTGCATCCCAGGCTGGGGGCTTAGTACTCTTTGGGGGAGGGGAGCAGAGAGTTATTTCCGGGGACCTTTGAACCCCACATTCGTTCATTCAGTACCTCAAGCATTGCGATATTTTCCAAATATACCTTAAATTAACAAAAATGTATTAAAATTCTACTGAGTTTAATAGAAACTTGTCTTTACAAATTTTACAATCAGCAGATAGTAAAGGAAATACTGTCATTTGCAGGACCATTTTTTTTTTGTTTTGAAATGGAGACTTCATATTGGAAAAGTAAAGGAATTCCTTTTATATGTTAAAGGGCAGTATTGAATCCTTAGGATTAAATTGCTTGCTGTTAATTATCTCTCCTATTAACAGAGATTAGTTATTGGAAGAAACAAAACGTACCTGTATGAGGACTTTTAGGATATGGTTCATCAGGTTATATTATTTCAAGATCTTTCACTTTGTTTTATCCAGTATCATTTAATTTGAAAACATGCTGGCAATTCTTTTTACTCTTTGAACTTTAACTGAATTTGGAGTTGGCAGTTTTGTTGTAAAATCCGTCAGAATTGAATTTTTTAAGACCTTTGTTTCCTCTGTTGTCACTTGTGCTTGATGAAAATTAATCATGGGCAGTCAAAAAAAGAACCTCAGCATAAAAAAATCAATCTAGAATTTTTAAAAGAATGAGACCCAATTTATATGTGTTGATATGGAATCATTCTTGAGCGAGATTGTTAAATGAAAAAAGCATAGAGCAGAACAGTGTATACTGTATGCTACATTTGTACAAAAAATGCATAAAATTCTATTTGTGAAAATTGTATCTATAAGTGTTGACAATAGTGGTTACCTTAGGGGAAGAAAGTGGGGCCCAGGCATTGATGGTTGGAAGACTTTTTGCTGTGTGTCCCTTGGTACTCTGAGTTTGCAAATCTCGTTCCTGTTTCACTCATTGTAAAGTTAGAGACTGCAGCATGAGCCTGGGATTGACTGGTTCTGGAATTCTGTCCTTCTGGGGGAAAGAGGTGCTCCTTTCTTTGGCAGAAGGCAGTCAGTGGAGTGGGGAAGAGTCCCAACTCCCAAGTGCTTTACCACTTGTTGAATCTCCTTTTGCACCCCCTCTTCATCTGGAAATAATTCTCATCTGGATGATAGTGGCATGACCTCATAAGCTTGTCATGAGAATTACAGGAAGTAATATGTGTGAAGCATAACCTTCAGTAAAGCCTTGCTTATTCTTAGCGTCTCACTTAAGGACCCTGAAACTGTTCACTCTCTTCTAGAAGCTTCTCTTCTAGAAGAATCCTCTCCTTTCTCTGGCTGTTCCTTCTCAGTCACCTCCATCAACAAGTACTTAATGGAGAGTCTGGGCCTGTTTGATGCCTGGGCACATAGAGATGTTCAAGACAGACAACACCCCTGATTTGCTAGACCTTTCTCACCCCAGCCTTAATTCTAAGACCTATTTCTTCAGGGAATGCACTGTGTCCTCTCCTAAGTTTCTAATGAAACGTTATTCTCTGAAGCCTTCATGACCTCTCTTCCTCAAAGATAGAATTATCACATCCAGTTTTTTGCTGCCATCTATGTGATTCAGACTTTTCTGCTGGTTTATAGGCTCCTTGAAGGTAGGAGTCTGGAACAGTTAGGGTACTTTTTGGTATGTTATAAATATTTGTTGGAAGCTCAGGCCTTGAACTCAAGTTATTTACTTAATACTGTCCTGAAATATCTTTGCTAAGACCAAAGTGAAATCTTTGCTTCCAACAACATGTTATTTCTTTCCTAATCTCTTTCCACCTTTGTCCCCTTTCATTGTGTCCTCTTATCATGGAATGTACAATTTATTGCACAAATATGTACACCATATTTTGGCTTGTAAGTTTCACCAACTAAAAAAACACCCCCATTCAGGTCAGCTCTAGGCAAACTGTGAAGTGGTCGAGTCACTTGCATATTCATAAATGTATATCTCAACCTGTTTCATTTTTTTTTACCCTGAAGTTTGCTGATGTGCTTTTGGTAAAGGATGAGGTCCCTGAAATTGTAAGGAAAATATTGTGTGTGTGGACATATCTATGAGCTGGAACTGTCCCTTTGATCAGGGACCAGCAAGGCTAAAAGAATTTTAGTGGCTTCCAGCTTCCCTTCTCCCAGATGCCCCCAGATTATCTCTTAGGTATAGGAAAGGGCTCACTTCCCTCCTTTGGTTGCCTGGTTCTGTTTTCTGGGCAGTTCCCCAGGCTGAGTACTTCCTCTCCAGTACTCCTCTCCCCCTCTCCATCTCCACCCAGTCTTGTCTTTTATGACATTGTGTGGGATTCCAACTGCTCTGCTGCCTGATGAATTAGCCTTAAAACTAGGGATGGTTCTGGATAGTATGACAGGTCCATCTCACCCTAAGATTCTGTAACTCAGAATGCAGAAAAGGGTGAAGAGTCTCACTGTTATTCCTTCCAGGTCACTTTTCCATTTGAAGAGCTGATTTCAGAAGGCCAGTCTTCAGTTCCTTAATGCAGGTGACTGAATAATTTCAGACAGATATGTGTGGAGAGGAGGTATACTGGAGGTCTTTACGGAGTGAAGTTTGCATATTGTGTGTAATACTCACCTGGGAGTGAGCTCATTTGTAAATCGCTCCTAGAGGTTTCTTCTCTTGCCTGAGGTCACGCTGCACGAGTGTCGGGGGCAAGGTCTGAACTTAGATTTCCTCACTCTCAGCCTTTTCTGTTCCAGGGCTCACTACTGCTCTCCTGGAAGTCTTCAAATCCCACCACCTAGGAATTTTCCCCATGAACAGGGCCAGCCACACAGACTGCAGCTGGGAATTATATTAACTGGAAAATTATCAAGACTTCTCACTGCACTTAGAAAAGTTACTGGTTATAGTATAAAAAAATACTACAGTTTTACAAGTTTCTAAGGTAGGGGGAGGGTGGGAAGAAAGGTCAGCTGATAAGGAGCAGCAGCACGGAATGCAGTGGGTTTCTAAGTGGTCAATGTAGGTAGGCTACTGTCATCTTAGAATATTTTATTTTGTTGAAAATTAAATTATATTTGTAACAGAGGAGATATTTAACAGCTTCTTATTATTTTAAATTGCCCAGTTTATTAACTTATTGGTCATCCTGTGTGTACTGACTAAAAGTAAATCATGGATTGATCACCTGCCTTCTGGTTGATTTATTCTTTAAAGTAATGTTTGAAGGATTTTAAAACACTTTATCACAGTAAGAGGAAGGGACTTGGAGAAAGACTAGATAGTATTCAGTTATCATTTATTCCTTTGTTCACTCATCCTATATTGAATCAACACCTTCTGTGAGCCAGGCACTGGGCTGGGCACTAGGTATGAACACTGTTAAGTAAATATGGCCCCTTCCCTCGTGGCCCTTGCAACAGAATGAGTATAGTCCATTGAGGTAGGGTTGGAAGGCATAAAGAGAGTAAGGTGGGATCTCTTTCCAGAAGAGGAAACTCAATTGGGAGATAAATCTATGCACAAAAACTACTAGAGTACATTTACACCTTAAAGATTGTATGGGCTTTGGCTATGGTTCTTTGTTTTTTTTTTTTTGGTGAGAAGATTGGCCCTTAGCTAACATCTGTTGCCAATCCTCCTCTTTTTTCACTTGAGGAAGACTGGCCCTGAGCTAACATCTGTGGCAGTCCTCCTCTATTTTGTATGTGGGTCACTGCCACAGCATGGCTTAATGAGTGGTGTTGGTCTGCATCCAGGATCCAAACCTGTGAACCCCTGGCCGGCCACTGAAGCAGAGTGTGCTGAACTTAACCACTACACCACTGGGCCGGCCTCTAGCCTGTAGTTTTTAATTGTGGTATCCTCCTGCTCAGTGTGGGAGGAAGGGCTGGCCTCATAGCCCCTGGGTGATTCCCATACTGGCCTATGTATGTACAATACTGGTGGGAATGGGCTCAGATGAATAATACCTGGCAAGTACACGTTGCCCAGCCTGATAAAGATCATAAATGCTCTTACAGTTTAAAGAAGAGATAATGCCCATGGGCCCCAGGAGTGGTCATGGAAAGGTTTGTCAAAGCCACATGTGCCAAGTACAGTTCTAAGTATGGAGGCTAGAGTAATGAGCAAAGCAGACAAGACCCCTGCTCTCATAAGACTTAACAGTTTACAGGTGGGAAGAAGGGAGGCATAATGAAGATGTTACTAAGATTATTCCACGTAGTGTTAAATGCAAAGGAAGACAATTAAAACTAATGTTAGAGAGAATGATGGGAACACTGGTGGGTGGTAGTGATGCTGGTTGTGAGACATTCTTTTGGTGGTCGGGAAAATCATCTCTCAGGAGGTTACACTTGAATGAAGCCTGAGTGTTGAGAAGGAGCTGGTCATCCAATAGTGTGTGGAAAGGGTTGATGGACAAAGCCATAAAGGTGAAATGATGCAGTCTACATGGGTTTATCCAGTGAAGAGCTGCACCCTGTAAGGGCGTGAGTGGAGAAAAGGCTAAAAGATGTAGGTTAGTGTCAAGTCGTGGAGGGTCTTGAATATCAGAGTAGGGCAAGAATAAGGACTGTGTGTTTCTCTGCATGTATCAGGGCATGAGTAGTTGGAAGAGAGAAGGAGAATCTGCATGAATGTATGTCACAGGAGCATAGGGAAGCTTGTATAACTGGGACATTGAAGTTTAGTTCATGTGACCTATGAGCAGGGACAGTCAAATAACATAATGTCTCAACTACTTTCTGTTGGAAGTTGAGTGTAGTCCTAAAGTGAGGCATACGTGGTGCTTGGCTGACTACTTCAAATCAGAGAGTATAGGAGACCTGTTCCACAAGTGAGATGGTGGAGGCCCTGACAAGGTAAGCTATGATCCAGGGACAGGGACCACACTTATTAAGGTGGTGTTTTCTAAGTCAGGTATGATGTAACAGGTTCCTTTTGTGGTAATTCCCCTTGGAATAAAAAACTGTGTTTTTATTAGTGTAAAAGAGCAGTCTTTATGCTATAAAATGTTTTTTATGAAAGGAATGAGAAAAGTTAGGATTTGATTCAATCCAGGTTGATAGATAAAAAAGAGGTATGTTTAAAGGCTCATTTTTGGAATAACTATATATCATTTGCAAAAGGAAGAATTGCCCCAGATGTTGACATAATTCTCTAGAGAAATGTGTTTAGGCAGTGAAGGGATCCCTGGCAGTGACTGAGAAACATAGTAATGGGAACTACACTTGATCTCTTTTGAGGTTGATTCTGATGTGTGTAGTCTTTACATCCTATTAAATTTTTGAAAGATAAACTGATAAAAGAATGATTTGCCAAGGCCAGCAACTCTTCCTTTTAAAACCTTGGCTCAGTGTACACACTGAAGGGTTGGGGGAGTAAGATAAAAGCATTATAAATATGAGGTTAACTGAATTCAAATAGAAGGTTCTCTCAAGTTATTGCATTCCTTGGAAAATAAATACATTGCGCATATGGTTAAGATTGATCAAAAAAATATTCTGTATGCCAGTGATTACATTCCCATCTGTGATTAAGGTTTTCTGTCTGCATCTGGTTTTCACATTATATTTCTGTAACAAGAATCCTTTATATAGCAGAGTTCACTTTCTGTATTTTCTATTAGCTACAGCTTGAACTACTGCACGGATTGCAGATTTACCCATGTGGTTTTCATTACTTCATACCATTGAGAAAAAGTAATATTTGTTTGGGAATGTCTGTTTCCCACAGTTTCCATGGTAATACAACATGTTGAGCCTTTTTAATAACACTCTGGTAGAACTACAAATTGTTTGAGGCATTCTGCTCTTGGTGGAGTTTAGCTTTCAAACTTTTCTCAGTATATGTTCCCCTCATAATGAGGTTGTACAAATTTGGGGGCTGAGGATCTGAACAAAGCAGTTATTAAAGATAGAGAAATTTTACTATCATTTGCATGTGCTGCAGACTTTAGTGTGGAATAGGTATCACAAATATCTGGATGTATATTTCATAGTGCTCATTACCATTACTCATTTTATTATTATTTTATGTTGGAAGACTGTTGAATGTGTTGGATATATGAAGCACAAACATAATACTCCAAAGTCAATATTTTGAAAAATCCAAACATTAGCTCCTTTTTTTTTCTGAGTTATCCTATTGATTGTGATAAAATGTTTCATATATAAAATAGTTGAGTGGGGAACATCCTCAGGGGTGACTTTAAGTTTACCTTGTGCATTATTTGAATGTGTATTTGTGTGCCATCTTAACACTTAAGAATCTATAAACGTGGACATTTAAAATATTTTGTAACACTATCTTCCTGCCAACTATTCTCCATTCACTTCAAAATACTCTGATTAAAAGAGACACAAGTGAAGTTAAAAAGTGAAGCAGTATATTCTATATTGGGGGATCATTTATAATTGAAAAATTTGTCTTTTGAAGGAAATTTATCCAATAGTTTATAGCTATTTTATGGTCCTCAAAACTGAGATCCCCTACACCATTTTTGTTAATAAACTCAGACATCAGTCTGGTATTTAAGAGTTAAGAGAAGGAAGAAATAGATTCCAGGGGATTTGTATGTGCTTTGCCTCCTTCATTTGTTCCATGGAGGTTATTAACTGTAGCCCACACAGGCATGATCCACTTTTAACAGTCTCTTGAATGTCTTTTGTTGATGGTTGCTGAAGCACAAAATATTATAAAATAGCGTGATTGAATCTAAGAAAAGTATCCATTTTCTCCTTTTTCCCACTAATGTTTATCTTCTATTTATAAAATATTTTAACCTTGGTATAGACACATTGGAAACACAGAATTGTGTAGAAAATTACCCATATTTCCATCTTCCAGAAATAATCATTTAATATCTAGATGTCCTCACTTCCAATCTCCCCTCCTTGCACTCTACCCCATCCCCCGTGTTTGAGTATTTATATGTGTGTGTACATGTATCTATGTATCTTGGTCATTTTCTTACTGAAATTTTTGCTTTATCATTTGTTAATAAAATTGTTAGGTTTCATAGTAAACTAAATGTTTTCCGGTTCTGGCTGATTGTCTTTAATGATCATTGCTGAACTTCAAGGCAATTTCCAACTAAGAAATACCTAGTACTGTATTTTTTCCTAAACACTGCTTATTTAATTTTACCATAAAGAACAAAAACCAACGACTGCATGATAGTAGAGTTATAATGTGGCACATAAAGGGCATTAAATTTTTTAATAGAATATGCTTGTTTATATACATCAGAGTATATTCACCAATTTTAATTTCTAGGGAGTAGTTTGGTCTCTTAAAGAAATAATAGCAACAGCCTTAGTAATAATTTTTGAGGCTGCTTTTATAAATCTTTATTCCTTGGCATTTACTGAGTTTCTACCTTATGTGCGTATAATTGTGCTAGGGTTATATTTCATATTATAAGATAAATGGTGATACTTTTTCTGTACATAGTGGTGGTAGTAGTAATAATAGGTGAGTAATAGGCACTCAATAAATGTTTGAGAAGGGATGGCTGAATGAATTCTAAAGCTGCAAATCTGGCAGGGAAAATGAGAATATTTGGATTGCTTTAGAGGAAAAAAGAAAGTAATAGAAGTTTGTTGATTTGGTAAACTGATTCATCAATAATTACTAATAAGTTACTAATATTTTAAGACTTCTTGATTACATAGATTATTTGTCACTCGTATCAGTTGTTTTAGACTCTTTTATCTAATAATGGCAATGTTTAAATTTCAATATAGACCCCACTTTGTTTTAAAACGGGATTTAACTTGCATGTAAAATTCCATAAAATAAACACATATAATGTCTCAAAAATGTTTTCTAAAGAAACCATAATATCTGACAGATTATTTAAATTTTTATCAAAATAAGTAAATCTAACACATTCTTTTAAGGTATTGATGCCCATATGTTTTTAAACCAATGTAAGGAAAGAGGAGTTGCTGGGTTCAGAGTGTATGCAACTTTGAGTTAGAAGATTAGAGAATTAAGAGTGCCTTAGAGCACGTCGTTATAGGAACTGAGAAAATGGGATTGTTTTGAATTCTTCTAAAATTTAGCAGAGCTTGTGTCTGTTTCTGAAAACAAAACAAAACTGGTCTTGTGTTATCGTATAAGTAGATGGGTATGATACTTCAGACTGGTTGTGATATGTGCGTTTTTTTTCCCTTTGTTGTTGTCAATAGAAAAGATTGATCTCTGGGCTGGTGAACATAATATCTGTCCCAGTCAGAAAAGGAGAGAGGAAATTAGCAGAGCGATTGGTGGAGAATGATATCTGTCAAAAGAAACACTTGGAGAGCACTGAGTTTAGTAATAGGTGACTGCCGGAAAAAAGGGAACTTTGAATATTGTCAAGGTAAGGACCAGATAAATATTTTGATTTTGTAATTTACTTAAAAAAAAAATCAATCTATGATTTTTTCCTCAGTAAATTATAATTGTAAAGATTTTCTCTTTTCCTTATTTCTTCTAGTGCTTGTTGATAAAGAATTCGTATTATATATTTTACAAATTTGACTTTGAAATCCTTGAGTGGGGATCAATCAGCCTGGCTGTGGAAACCCTTGCTTAATAGCTTTGGGTCTGAAGATATCAAATGATCGAGTACCAAGTTTTTTTCACCCTCTTGTTGCAGTGTTTCTTGCCATGTTCCATAATATATCTGTTATAACCTGAGTAATACTTGGAGTAAAAGAGTAAAAGCTATGCTGTGATTTCTGTGTTTATTCTAACTAGAGATGGTGTTTTCTGAAACAGTTTGTTGACAGAAGAGGAAAGAAGTGCTTTTCAATTTATTATTTCTTCTGATTGATTGGGATTTTTTTTCTTTTAATTTTAGGCAAATGTCACTTCCTAAGCGGAATTCATGTCTATAGGCACATTAAAAAAAAAAGAGTAATATCTAACTATAGGAAAACAGCAAATATAGACTAAGTATATTGCCGTTTGGCAAGAGACCTCTTAAAGTCTGCAACATTTAAACATTAAGGAGAGCCCTGCATTATGGGTTCCAAAGTTGATGCCTCCTGTAGCCAGCTCTGTTTCAGGTTTAGTGGACTTGTGCAGAAGCACAGATGAATAAGGAAAAACTGCTAAAAAAGAGAAATTGAGAGTTAACAGAAAAGTATGATACTGCCTGGCACTCTAGTGATTGGGAAGGGATTTTTGAAGTTCTGCTTGCCTACCTAACTGCGTGGAAAGAGGGCTAGTGCAATATTTACCATCCATGGGCATTGTTCTGGAAGTATCGCTGCTGGTGCCCACGGTAAAATTTCTACTCTTGCAACCTTTACGAATACTTACTGGCTTGTTCTTAAAATTACCAGAGAGGTGTTGGCAAATGAGGGTGTTTTTGTTTTTGAAAGGCCAGAGAAAATGAAATAATTCCCTGGATAATTATAGACTCCTCTGAGGTAGCCTAAATCATGATTTAGCTTCTGTCTTTTTCTTCCTTTTATTCACCCTTATGATGATGATGATGTCGTTCTACAGTAATTAGTGAGAGAAATTCAAAAGAGGAGGCAAGGAATTGTTTTATTAAGTAGGCGAGACATCTTTCACCTCTGCTTTGGTCTTCTTACCTCATGTATTATTGCTACTGAAAAATAATTTTTTGAGAATTTAAAGCTTAGTTGAGTGGATTTCTAAAGTCCAGGCTAGAAAGAAAGGTGTCAACATCTTATCTTGAAGGAAACAAACTAATAATAATAACAACAGTAACCACCATCCCTGCTTTAGAATTGTTTTTTCGTCATCTTCCATCTGAAGAAAGTGCTTGTTTTAAAAGAAGATATAACTCTTTGCTTTCTACCCTGTGTATCTCTATGGGAGTTCTTAATAATACGATAAAAATATCTAAGGTGCAGATTACAAATTGAAAAGGGTATTGGATTTAAAAACTTGAGCATATATTGCAGATACATAGAGTCATCGTCTTTGCCCACCCCTATTCCATTACAGTCATATTCTTTTCTGGTCTGTGTGATAGGTAGCTGTGGCCTGGTGGCAGTGAACCATTGCAGCATGGGAGATCCATATTGAAAGCGAAATTTCATGACAAGAACACACATTTCAAAACAACTTAATGTGTCTTGGTGATAATATGCAGATACCAGTCCCCAGCATCATTTATCAGAAAACACCATGTTGAGTTTCTGCTCTCTTTCCTATATGTGTGTGTGTAGAGACACACACACAATAAATTTGTGTTGGCCTATTTTGTAGCTGTTGTATTTTGTTTATTTTTTATGTGGCATTGAAAAATTTATTCCTTGTTTTTCTTCCTTTTGTAATGGTAATGGGTATATAGAAATATTGGATTCAGACTCAAGTTGACCCAAGTAGAGAAGAGCAGAAATCACATATTTTAAGTTTGGAAACACCTGGAATGCATTGGGTTCCTTGGGTTGTGAGTTGGAAGCAGAAAAAGCAAAGAACTGTATGAAATTGAACAGTCAGGGCTGTGAGTGAGAATGGCCTAAGGTGGAGTCACAGATTCTGGTCTGTGTAGGGAGTTTGAAGCCAGGTGGTGTCACAGGAGACAGACCTGCTTCTCCCTCAGGAGACCAGGGGGGAAATGATGCCAAGGGGACAGCCACCAGCTTAGGTGGAAGCTGGTAAAGGCAGAATGCTGCTATCATTCCCCCCAGTGTTATAAAGCGTACCTCTAGTTTGCACAATGCTTGGTCCTCGAGAATGCAGTTTAAAACTGTTCTCCTGTCATTTGTGCCCTTGTGAGGAGTGGGTGGATTTGAGACAGGTAGAGGTGGTGTCCGGCCTGAGGAGCTTGCTCTCGCAAGCCATTAGGAAAATACTAAGAAGGGTCCAATATTTGTCAGATTAAAAAAAAAAAGATCCATTGGCTGTCTAAAAGATGGAAGGGGAATATAGCATGGGAGACAGTAACGACAGAGGAAACTTTTGTTGCAAAGTGGTGTATATTTATGTTCATATCATGGGATGGGGTGTTTATGTAGTTCCAATTTATAGATACTATGTGCATTTCATTAGCCACATTTGTATTTTTAAAAAGGGTTTTTAAATAGTTAATATAGATGATGCTGTGCATCTTTAAGTATTGGTATCTTTACTAGGAAAAGAGGAAAGTTTTTTTGTTAAGCAAAATTGCTGATTTTTGAGAATGTCTGCATTTATTTTTAGTTTTTCTTAGTCACGTTCAAGGGGTCTGATAGCATTAATGCCTTTACCCCACATGGAGCCTTGAGCGTATTGTAGCACTGCGCACTGATCCCAGGTCAGTGTGATGCGTGAAATCAATTTATTTGAATCTCTTTGCCTCTATAGGAATTTGGCAGCATGCCAGTTGTTTTCATTTAATGTTCTTTGTGTTGAACACAGACAAGCAGGCATGCTTTTGTATTCCTCTCTCTTTTGGTCTCTGTCTCTTTCAGCCAATATTTTACTCGATAGATTTTGAGATGAAGGAAGAATATATTATTTATATGATTCTAATCATTGCTTAATATATATAAATGTGCCACTTTCTTATCTTTTCAGGGATATGTTTTATATTCCTGAGTTTTAATGGTACACAAGAAGTATTTTAGAGTTTTGTTTAAATCACATTTTCAATGAAACATTATAAACCAGACCATAGGTGGTATTTGCTTAGCATAATGCCAGTTATCAAAACTGAAAATAACTATTAATTACAGAACACATGTTTAATTTGTGAACTGGATTATCAAAGTCATTTATTTTTTGGGGAGCCTTTCTGAATTTGAAGATACATGCTTTAATCGAGCACACACTGAAGAAAAAATTATTATTTGGATATTATTTTCTCTCAATAACCCATCTTAATCAAGACACCAATGTCTTACATAGATTTGTTATATATGAATTTATATGAAGTTCCTGCCGTCAGGTTAGTGTTTTGCTTTTTAAAACTTTGAGGGCAATGACAGAGAACCGCACAGAGATTTTTATTACAGATCAACTCAGACCTTTCAGTAGATGTTTTTGTAGGGAGCATTTGTTTCTGGGTCAGCTTTAGGAAGAGGTGGAGAAGGAAATGAGAGAGAGTGAGAGAGAATGTTCTGTTGATGCTCAGGGCAGTTCCTGCGGAAGTTGATATGCAGAACTATGGATCTGCAGCTTCGGGGTCAGGCTCGTACCCAGCAGCCCTGCTTCCTTGTTTAATTACCTGAAGAGCAAAACAGTCAGCCTGAGAGTGTGTGAAAACCCAGTATCTCTCTCAGCCTCCTGTGCTCTGACATCCTGCAAGGCCAGCTCTGTCTGTCTGCCAGCGTCAGGCCGTCTCCCGCCCTGGGTTCCTTTCTTTATGGAGGCATTGTGTGGAAGAGGGTTTGGTCAGGAACGTCAGGTTCCTGCCAGTGCTCTCTCCTTTTGGAGTATATTGACAGATTTGCCTGATTTTTTTTTTTAATGGATTTAAAAATTTGGCTCTTTCATTTTACAGTCTGGCCTTGCTATGAATAATATCTCTATCAACAGCAACAGACATTAACTAGCGGAGGATAGGGCTTAGTTGATGTAACATATAGTATCCTACGTGTGTTGCCTTTGTGGGTCAGGCTCACTAGTAGTGCAATGTGAAACTGGTAAATCAGAGGTTGTTTGGATGACATGGTTTTAGAATTTTAGTCTGTTCATGAAAATGGAATAGTCCATCTTTAAACTTTTAAGGTTGGGATTTTTCCTTTCCCTGGAATTTGAATGTGGACTTGGACATTTCCTGTGGGAAGAGCCACACCCTTTACTGAAGCTGGGGGTGGTAAGAAATAATATTTGGACAGCAATGTGTGGCCAATTTGAAGGTAGTATAGGATAAATATTCTGAGGAATGCTTGGAGATGGAGCCATTTGGGAGATCTACAGAGTAGAACAAGATGTTATCTTACCAAGAGGAATTCTAGCAGGTTCTTTGTCCACAGTGCTGGCTGATGAAATGTCTGCATCATGGGTTGGGGAGCAGAGGTGGTGGTGGTGGTGTTTCCTGCAAAGGGAGGGGGAAGTATGACTACATGTGAGGTGATTTGGTTTTTCCAACTACTTCATTAGGATTCTGTTGTGCAGACTTAAGGGCATTTACCTTTTTGTGCGTCCCATTAATGTTAATAGGAGTTATAGGCATGTAAAGAGGGCAGTATGTACCTCTGCATTGTGAAAGAGCATAGCTCCAGGGGATTGATTCTGTTCTTTGCAAAGAATAAAGGAATTGGACTTCTCAGGGAGGAATTTGATAGTAATTATTTTGAAAACTTCTTTTTCATATTATATTTATGGAAGTAATAGTAATATTACTGAATACCACTCCAGTGAAAAGTATATAATCATTTAAATGATTGGACTAGCCTTGTGCGTCTTGTGGTGGAGCCGGCATCACCATGATCTATTATGCACTAGCATAAGTAACTATGCCATAAGTTTTGTGTGTATCCTCAGGCATGTGCATGTTTATTTATGTATCAGACTGCTACATTTCTTTCATAGTATTTCTCTTTTCAACATCAGGATAAATATGAAAAAAGAAAACATATAAATATATTTTAAGCTACGGTCAACATTCCTAACTGGTGTCTCCTTCACTGATAAATTCTGGGTACCCCCCCTTTCAAGCTCCAACTTTTTGGTAGTTCTATCCAACTGGAGTTTTCTTAAATGCAAGTAACATTAGCACCATTTGTAGTATTAAGCTTTGGCAACAGAGAGCGTATAATGTGAGAAGAACTTGGAGGACTGTGAAAGATGAGAGGTGTGGCTTGCAGGTGGCATCAGGAATTAAAGAACAAAATGTGAACAAGAACATGGGGTTGGCACCTTGTGCTGGGTAAGTGTGGAGTGAAGTGGACAGAAAAAATAGATCTGTGCCAGAAGAGATTGGGGGGAAATGAATTACTCTAGAAAAGAGAAGGGAAAAACCATATTTTATTAGTAACTATGGACTTGTGTCAGGAATGAAAACAAGACATTTTGATATAACATAAAAGTGTCACAGTATTTCAAAATTTTAATAAAATTTTGGTATATACAATTAAGAATAATTTTAATAAAAAGTCAGGTGAGAATTGACATTTTCATACAGAGTAAGGGAATTGAGCTGATATTTATAGGTTTTAACCACTGTTGAGTGTATTTCAGAATACACCATATTTACATTCTATTCTCTGCCTGATCTTGTGTGGGGGAGGGGCATGCATAATGAAACCCAGTAGGGTAGGAGTAAAACATTAATTTAAAAATTTACATTGATAAAAAAGCAAATATGCTGTGTTGTGTATTATTTGAACAAATAAAGCAGTTTTGGAATGAAAATTTGTAATGGAATCTATGGGCTAAAAATCATTTTTGAGTGAGTTTGAATTTGTTTACAAATGTGGCAAATTAGTATGTGTGCATAGATTTTGATAATTTGCAATGTGGAGAAATAGAAGTAGAGAGTGGTTAGAGATGAAAGTCCCGTGAAAGAAAGAATATGATGAAAAAATTCTGGGATTTTTTTTTTAATTGCTGTGTATTTGCTCCACCTGGTGGATCTTGTTGAAAGTGTTTTAATCCACATTAATGAAAAGAATATCCTTTACACAATTTATAGGAAGATGAGTTTTTTATTTTTGTTACTGTGTAAAATAGTTGAATTTGTATCGAGGTCAAACGTTTATATGTCTTTTGTTCAGTTCTTTCATTGCATTGGAAGTAATATTTATTGGCTTTCTGGTTCAAAATGTAATACATGCTCATTTTGGAAGATTTGGAAAATAGAGAAAAATAAAAAAAGGAAAATAAACATGGTTTATAATTTCACTATACAGAACCATTGTATTATTTTTAAGAGTTGGTGTTATCAGAAGAGAACCAATTTGCGTTTACAGTTTTTTAAAGATAACGTGGCATGTTAATATTATGCTGAAGTATGATGATGATGATGATTGTTATAATTATTTTTGGGACAAATGCTGCCCTTAGAATTCTCAGGTCAGGCTCAAAAAATCAGGAAGAACTGCTTTTATTAAGCCTCATGTCTATAGAAGGCAAAGGTAATAGAGATTAAAGGTTCCTCATGGGTTCCTGGGGGGGCTGAGATCTGGTGTTCATTGGGCTTACACAGATTGCTTTCTTTGGAAATCTTAAGGATTCAGTTGTGCTTTGATCATCTTATTGTTTTCCTTAGTTTATTCTTTCTTTCTCCTTTAGACTCTAACAGCTCTGTAACAGAAGGTGAAGTTTTGAAAATAGTGTCTCCATATGCAAGGGATTTGGAGACCTTTTTATTGTCTTTAAAATTGTCATTCATAGTCCTCATTAGCATTTATTGTTGCAAGCGTACAAGCAGAAAATGTGAAATTGGTATGTCATGAATAGCCCCACAGAGCTCTCGAGCCCTCTGATTTTGCCAGCAGTGTGGTGCGGGCTGGGCTTTGAGGGAAAGCTGTCCAGATGGCTGCCTGCACAGAGCGGAGCTGCAGGTTTTTGTCTCTGGTGCTGAGAGGAGGGAAAGTTCATTGGAGCATACGCCATCACCCTTGCGTTTTAACAAAACTAACTCGCCTTTAGTCAGAATGGCGAGGTGGTGACATTGAAACAAAGGTTTTCCATATAGTGTTACAGTCCTTGTCAAATGGATAAGGGATGGGTAGTTAGGTTGTTTTCTGTATTATCTGAATGATTTTTGTAGTTATAAAAAATATGAGGAAACTATAAATGGTAACTTATTTGCAGATTTTACATTCAAGTGCATACTTTTTAAGATTGATTGTCTTTATGGGAAAATGCTTTTATTTGAAAAGACAGAGTTAATACAGCTAATGTTCAGCCTTGTGGATTCCTAAGGAAGTGTTTTACTTTAAAATTTTTAAAATAATTTCTTGTTGCTGGTGCCTATGGAGTAATCTACCCTTTCTGATATTAGTTAGGTTTGAAGTTTGTATTTAAATAATATAACATCCAATCACTGCAAGTGTTAAATCTGTTATAGCATTTCAGAATTTTTTTTGAATATTAGATATGGAAAGTCAAAAGTTGGTGGAAAAGAACTACTGATATTGTGATACTTTAATCACATTTAAAGGCATTGGCGCTGTCAGAAACAATTCATCATAATTACGAGTATAGGTTTTGTTTATTTTTAGCAAGTCATATTTTATCTTAAACAAATTTCATTTTGCACTATACACGTACATGTGCCCTAAATACTTAAATGTACTAATACTCATCTTTTCGTTCATATGTAGAGAACATTATTCGTCAGCCAGAGTTAAAAATCAGGGACCTGAGTCCTTTAGTTTGATGTGTCCTAGGTGAAGGGAGTTGTGACTTTTAGCTCTCAGCCTGCTACTTTCCCAGGTAGGTTAGGATTTCTCTACTCCATGGGACCCCGTTGCGTGGTGCTTTGTTGTCTACTGGCAAATGATCCAAGCAGTGAAGCTTTTCTGCTGCTGTGTTGTCTGGTATAAGCACCTATTAAGACAAGCTTCCTCTCTGAAGCATGCTTTCTTTTACTTGATTCCATCTTATTGCTAGCACTTAGGCCTTCTTCAACAGCCCCAAATAACCGTTTGACCCCATGATGTTTATACACTCTTCAAATTCTTAAGGTGGCGATGTCTCCTCTTCTGTCATTTAAAGTTCTTGTGAGCCCTTCCGTGGGCTGGCTGAAAGTTGAGGAGATGCAAATGCTTGCCAGTCATTTCTCCCAAAGGAAATATTTGAGGGAAAAAGTGTGAATGTGTCTAGTTATTTACAACAGACATTTATATAAGAAGAGTTAAAATGACAGATAACCTCTTAACTTTATGGATTACTTCAGTGAACTTTTTAACTTAATTTATTTTCCTATCCCACTCACTTCTTTGTGGTTGGCTGTATCTTACATTGTAGCCTAGCTAAAACATAAACCATTTGTTTTTTCTTGCAGACAAAGTATAATTGGATTTATCTTTGTCAGGAGACAGTCAATTTTGGCCTTTATTTAATACAGTTTCAGATGTCTTTCGGAGGCAGAAACAAATTAATGTACATTTTTATTAGGCGTTGTATCTATTTAATTGACTGTCAAAGTGATGAGAAGTTAGGAAATCATCCAAAAGAGAGGTCCATCTCCCTTGGCCCAACAGCTTACCCTTTAGGTAGGTTTGCCCTGTCAGTGGGATGCCTTTAGAAACACTAATAGCTTCCAGCTGGGTGGAAAATCAAAACCTTTGGGGTTTGACAAAACTAGCAGATTTGAATTTGAAAGCAGAGCTAATGCCTCCATTTTATTTTTTACCACTCGCCCATAAAACATTATTTTCCAATATGTCAGCCTCATTTGGTGGCCAGTGGTCTGAAATTGAAAGTGGAACAAGCAAGCGGAGAAATCTGGACATTAGTGAGTCCGCCCTTTCAAGCTGGTGTGCCACTTTGTGGAAGGGTCTCCCCTAAGAGCAGGGGAGTCTGGATGACCATTCATCAATGCTCATAGGCTGATCATTGAGTGCCTTCTCATTCAGTTTATCAAGTCTTGCAAATAAAAAGTCAGAATAAGCATTATTCAGTGTTGTTAAAGGCAACTAGGAGTAAAATGCTTCATTTGAACCCATTTTGCCCTTGTTTTTTCATTTTGTTAATGCAGCCCTGCTTAAATGAGTGCCTTTATTGGGTCAGTTAGAATATCTGAAACTATTAATTCTCTTGTATTGAATAGCTGGTGGCAGCCCAGAGCAGATGGGGTAGGAAAGTATTTGGTTGGGTGTATTGCTTTCAATTAGGATCAATGAGGTTTCACCTCCTTTGAATTAACTCACTTAATACCCACTGTGTGAAGTCACAGTGTATCACAACAGTAGAAGCAGAGAGGAAAGTGGAGAATACCTGTGGTAAAGCTTTAACTCAAATTCTCCCTTCACTAGCGTGGAGAGCTTTTGTTAACTGCAGACAGTTTCAGTAGACTGCTAGTCCCTATTGGTAAGTCAGGTTTGAACAAAAGAAAAATCTGTACTTTAGAGCTAGTCTGACTTGTAAACAAGTGAAAAAAACTTGGAGTAATACAAGACCATAATGTCTTTCCAGTGAATGATCTAAATTTATTGTCAAAAACCAATTTGTGTATTTTTGTGGGGAGCCTGGCATTTGGTTGTTGACTAAATTTATCAATTTGGAAAGTGATTAGACGACTTTTGAAAATTGCCTTAAAAATGCTCTGTGTTCTTAATTAAAAGATATGAATTAGCTGACATGGCTCTCCTGAGGAAGTTACTTAATTGGACAGCAGTGTATTCTTTGTTATTGTTTTGAATATATTTTTATTTTATGAAACATGTTTCCTAATGGTGATTCAGGACAGTGTTTGGTACTGGAGAAAACTTTCGCAATACATATTCTTTTTTCCCCATTCACCTACATAAATGCATTCATCATGTTATTGATTGTCTATTTTTATTATACAATTTGGTTGTTAGAGATCTTGGCTCCTTATGCGCTTTCTTTTTTTTTTTTTCTTCATTAAAGGGAAAGTTACTTCTGTCTAAGTAACTGTATAGAACTACGTATCCAGGTTTCCCTGTTCAGGGAGAACTGCCAAATGGGGTTTCTGCTTTGCTCTCCTCCATGGATTAAAGAATAAGAGGAGGAAGCTGGTTCCTTGAGAGAATGCTGAACTAGTCTCAGATGCACACTGTAGGCCCTTTCTGCAATCAGACTTGTAGGTGAGAATCCCCAGGGATCCGGTTTTGTTGACGTGGATCAATTTAAAGTGGCAATTACTCTAGTCAGATAAAAGCTTAAAAAGCTTTTTTACACATAGAAAAGATACATAATCACATGGCATATGGAAGTTCCATTTTCTGAGCTGTAGTTTAGGGACTTGTGGTGTACTGATATTAAGACCTAGTTTTAAAACCAGATATCATCCAGTTTTCTTAAAGTGTATTGCATTTTTTGTCATGATTTTCTGTTTCAGAAGTGATTCACTGTGCCTATTGATGAAAGGTTGGACTTCCCACTGTGAAAATGTTTTCTTTCGAACATAGGTATAATGTTAAAAAAAAGTCAGCAGCATGTAGTTCTTTGAAGTGGCTTTAAAAAAAAAAGTACTCTCTTTAAAAATGAAAATCTACAGATTTAGGGTGCTGGATTCCATAAAGGCCCTTATAACAGGACTTAATTGATTATCACACTCATGTCTGCTATAAAGCTTTCTGTCATAAGAATGTTTGAGCTTGGTACTTAACTGTACTGAAATCCATTACGCAGAACCTCATTACAAGTGACATCTAACTAAGATGAACAAAAAGATTGGCCTCATAAATAGGGTGCAGTATACTATTAGTGACAGAACAGAGTAATCATTATGAATTGTAGTCTCTTTACAAGTCGTCTCTGACAATGATGGATTTTTGAGGGGTTCACTAGATGAAGCAGTACTTCCTGGATACAGTATTTGTGGCTGTGGAAGTCCTTATTGATTGACACTTTTTACCAAAGATGATTTATTTTTAGTTTGTGCAAGGTGTGTGTGTGTACATGGGTGTGCTTTGAAACAGGTTGTGTGCGCTCTTAGGGAAAGGTGTAGGAAGGGTGAGTAGGCGGAAGTCAGTCACTGCCTCTGTTTTCAAATGGGTTTTTATGACTTGTTGGAGGCAAAAGGAAGGAAAAAAAATCAATCTGACAAGGGCTAAAAGCATATGGAAAGTGTAGAATAAGCAAAAGACACGCTGGAAACTGTAAAGGGATAGCAAGAGTTAAGGGGATGCTCCTGTCTGTCAAGTTCATTGAGCTTGCAAGCTGGTCAGAGACTCCGAATAGAACTGTTTCTGTGTTTATAGTGGATGGAACAGACATTGGAAAGGTAAAGCCTGAAGGATGTGGTCCTATCTCGTGCCCTGCTGTTAAAATAAACACACACAGACCTTGGAAAGATTTGCAAGTGTTAAACTGAGGAAGAGTTTTAGAAGAGTATTTTCCTTCTGCCTGGCATTTTTGTGTTTAGAAAAGGCATGCAAGGCAGGCAGGCGTAGATTTCTCCCATGAGGCAAGGATGTTTTACAAAGGACTAAAGAGGGACTGCTGAGAGGAAAATAGCCAGCTTTAGATAAAGCACTATAACAAAAGATTGTAGTTTTATATATCATGGTGTCCATTAAAGCTTAATAGGGAAGAGTCCATTGAACCTGGCTGGGGATGTGTTATTCATGGGAAGGATAAACATTTAAGGGTGTGCAAAAAATCAGAAATCAGGAGGACATGATTGTTCAGCTTTTGAAAAGGCTTTACAGTGAAGATTTTGTTTTCATCTCCCATGGATCTCTATGCAAGATAGACGAGAGTAAGCTGAAAATGTTTGGAGCATATCAACGCGGGGATCCCAGGGGGTTAAAAGCACTCTAGTAAAATAAAAGTGGTCCGCTTGTGCTTCTGAAAAGTGTTCTATTTTACACATACTACTGAGAAGCTGACAAAGGGAATGATTCTGATACTTTGTTGACCATGATAAACTGACACAATATACGAAGTTGTATAAAAATGTTTTTATAGTGTTTTGGATTTCCAGTTCAATAAAAAGCTTTGAGGGATGTGCCTATGTTTGTTTTTCAGTATAGTTCCCAGTTATGGCTGTTAACACGAGAAGACAGAGGGAAGCCTTTCATTGTGAGCAGTGGTGGGGGTGTCAGGTCTACCTTCCATTCTTTTGGCAAAATAAGAGTTAATTTCTAACGGGATGGGGGTGGTGGTGAATGAATTATTCAGCATTTAGCTTATCATTCTGCATTTTACTTTGTTTTTTGGTGCTCTGGAATTTGCTCAGAGAGGTAGAGTGGGTAAGAGGAGGTAGGGGTTGCGATACTTTGCACACACATCCCTGTCATTGTTCTGCCTGAAGAGACAGGGCTAGGTTCAAGGCCACATGTGCTCCTGTCATCATCCACATTTCTGCTCCAAGTGCAATCCGGAGTGTCAGCTCTCCATCTGTCTCTGCCTGGCAGGCGCACGCGCCCAGCACCCTGCCTCAGGCTATGCCGCCCCAGCCCCTTCTGACGGCCCTCCTCTCTCTGCTGCCGCTCATTCCAGAACACAAGGCATGAGCCCCGATCGAGCTTGCTTTTAGGAGAGAGCCACTTTCCGTGTGGACGCTGGATTCAAGGATGCCTGGTGAGTTAGCCCTGCCCCGCTTTCTCTCTGTGATTTTGAAGTGAAGAAAGCAGACTTTTTATTATGCACGGAAAATACCTTCTGCCCCACGATGCGCTGTATTTTATGTGGGCAAGCAGAGGCTGGGGTTGACAAAGGTGAGATGTGGACGGTGGCATAAAGAGAGCCATCAAGATCTAAAGACAGGTCCAGGGTGTAGAGCCCTTGCTTTTAAAATTTGGGAGTGTGTTTTAAAGGCTAAGGGGAAAGCGCACCCACGGCT
Source organism: Equus asinus (assembly GCF_041296235.1). Taxonomy (NCBI): domain Eukaryota; kingdom Metazoa; phylum Chordata; class Mammalia; order Perissodactyla; family Equidae; genus Equus; species Equus asinus. The sequence goes on along the minus strand of NC_091801.1, from coordinate 38,986,984 downwards.
GTTTGCCGGAGCAATTTACTGGAGGGATTTAGCTCAAGTAAGAAATATTGTTTCTGCTCTGGATTATTGTGACTGTCATCTGTACATTGTATCCTGGAAATTTCATCTGTGGAGAGAGTTTTCGGATTATGGCAGAATCCTGGGATAAGGTCTCTTTAAAAAGCTGTTTATGTCAGAGAAAGTGAAGGAAGCTTTGGAACTACAAATAATTTCAGACTTGCCCTAAATAATAGTCTTTAGATGCCATCAGGCAAATAATTGAAATTGGTTAGTAAAATATAAAAAAGTTTGCTGAACGACTGAAGTTGTTGTAGTCCTGGAAATTTAGTGTATGTCAATTTCCTCTGAAAAATATTATCTTTGGAGCCTACCGTGTTTCTCTGATTGTTGCCAGCGAGGGCTCTGCTTATGGAGAAAGCAGCCTGATGGGGGAAAGGGTTGTTTCTGCTCTTCTCAAGAAGAACTGCCTGGATTACCCTGTGCCTACTTGGAGCAGCCTACCTCCAGATAAAAAAGACGGGGCAGATAGAGATCCTCCAGCTGGCTGATTCGTGTGGATTATTTGGGTAGGACAGGCAGAAGAGGCTGTGCTTGGTCACAGAGTTTGTACACCTCACAGATGGTGTTTTGAAACATCATCTGCCAGTTTTCTGTGACCATAGTTGTACGTAGGTATTGCCAGTTGTTTGAGGAATGTTTTTCCCTTCAGTATGTGTCTTGTAGTCCTCATCATTATTGATATATGTGCAGAAGGGATGCATTTGTGACAGAACTGCACTTTTTCATTAGTTCAGTAGACTAGGAATGTATGTAGCTGAAATATGGGGAAAATCAATTTACAAAAAGACAATGACTGAATCCTTTGAAAGGTCATTTTAACTCCTTAAACTCTCCTCTTGATTTATATGTACCATGCAACTGAAGATGTCATGTGCCTTGGTTATGTGATATAGAATGGGTGTGAAAAAGTGTTTGTGTTTTTTTATTTTGCCAGAATATTATAGCACAGTTTCTTCTGATTTTTATCTCATAACTCAGATGTTTGTTTTTATGCTCTTAATATGTGTTAAATTATCTGATTTACCAGTATTTTGAAGAGTCTATATTTTGTTTTGGTAAAACAAAACCCCACAATGACCCAAAGCCAATTGTGGATGGTAATAGGTGACAAAGAGTAGTTAGGACACTTCCTACCCCTAACTAATTACATGATTTTAAAGTAATCTCCAAAACATCCTTATTTAAAATGCATTGTACTGTATTTAAAGTTTTAGAATCATTGATAAGTTTCTCTTAGTTTGTTAAGTCCTTCGTGTCTGACTGGTTCTAAAGCAGTAGCCTGAAGTGTGGGCAGTGTGTCTCACTCTCTCTCATCAACTGTGTTAGCAAACCTTGTACTTGGATACAGAGAATATATTAACAGCTGTGACTAGGAGCATGTGCCAGAATGGGATACTTGAGCAGATCTGACTCTTGGCTATTTTTGACACCCATCTGCACTTTTTAAACTGCTATGGGATGGACTACCTCTTAATGTGTTTTTAGCATATTTTAGTCCATGCATATGTACGTATATTAGTGGGTAATTTTAACCATCTGGGGCAGATTTTATATTTTTAAATAAGACATTATGTGTAGAAGATTAAAAGGATGTGTTTTGGGTAATCTGATATTGTCTCTTTTTTTTTTTAATTTGACTACATATTTATATGTCAACATTTATTATTTTTTTGGTAGGTCAGGTGTCAGAACTGGTTCTTGGTTGTCTCAAATTTGATGTAACAATTCTCAGATTAAGACCTTTTTCATGAAAATCGGGATCCCTAGAAACAGATGTGCACAAACTGAACTTATTAAAAGACATACCAATCTGTGGAAGTGGGTAGGTAAAAAAATCTTAGTTTAGGGATTTCTAGAACTATTTTGGTTTAAAAAAACATGCTTTAGCTATTGATAGCATACTGTTACAAAATGAACTATAAAAAGGCAAAGGAGGCCATGCCAGCTTTAAAGAAATAGATTAAAGTATTTTCATGATCTAATTCGGTATTAGGAAATATCATTTCACTGCCTGTCACTTGGTAACAACTAGATCCTTGTATTTAAAAAAGGAAAATGATTTCTTATGAGAAGGCTAGGAGACCTTGGGCATTATTATATTGTTTCAGGGGGAGATGACTCCAAGCTTTCTGAAACATTTATATTTTTATCAATCTTTGTATAATATTATCAAAGAACATATGTTGATCTACAAAATGCTTTCAGGACTGTTTCCTTAAAAGGACTGTGAGTGAGCACAGTCTGTGTAGCCCAGAAATAGTACTGTTCTTTCAGAAGATGGCTAGTATTAGGTCAGACCACCCTTTCTCAATGGTCCTGCTCTCCAGATGTGCCTGGAACTTTTTTTTAAGTTCAAGTTTCCAGAAAAAAAAAGGGGGTTGTTTTCAAAATCTGTTTTTACTTAAGACATCTCCATCCTGGAGTGCATTTCATAAATTGCCCACATATTTTTCTTAGCAGAGAACTTAACTGGCTGTAATTTTTAACACATGGCCACATCATGTGATATTTTCAAAACACTTACACACAGCTTTAAGAAGGTCCCTGCAGAAATGATCCATCCTCTCACAGCCGGCCTATTTTTTAACAGCATATCTGCATTTTCCATTTGGTAGAGCTATATATTATTAGCTTACATTTTTGGGTAGTAAAACAGTGCATTGCTGATTGTAAAACATGGACTTTATTATCTGCTGAAAATTGATTTGGCATTTATAGCCACTGTGTACTAGACTGTTTTTCTGTTTTTAACATCAATGCTTGCAAGCCATGATTTGTGTAAAAAACAGAAATGAAATTGCCATGGACAGACAACTGTTAGTGTCCCTAGTAACTGAACATTTGGATAATGCACCTGGTTGTTTTTTTTTTTTTAATAGATGCATCTAAATGCTATTATACAAGAACAAAAAAACACAACAATCCATACACTGTCACTGTTTTACTTTGCAAGTTGGTTTGCCATGGTTTTAGACTAACTCTTTGCTGTATCAAATAAGCCTCCTGCCAGCTATTAACATAGAACTATACAAGCTGCAAATATCCAATTATAAATATGGATTGTGCAGACTTCTTTGTAACAGACAGTTCCAACTTCTCTTCAAACCCTGGCACCTCTCCCTTTTTCTTTTTAAATTATTTTCTGTTAATATTTCTAGGTACTTAACCTTTCAGTTCTATATATTTTAAATAGTACTTGGAAACTTTTACAGGGCATCTTTCAGTATAGTTAATGGTCTATTGAAAAAAATGTGTTTAATCTTTTTTATTGGGGAGTGGTGATAATTTCTGGAGTTTTCATAAGAAAACTATTTTTATTTCTTAGAGTAAACATTCTTTTAGTGGACATTATATAGTCTAGAAATGTTTATTAACTATTCATCACTACACTGCTATTTGATGTTTGCAAAGAAGATGTTGTACTTAATATTCTGGCCAGCCTTCTGAATCATCAGAGGAACAAATACGTTGCAGAGCTGGAAGGTTGATCTTGCAAGTAAAAGAGTTTACAGATGTTGAAACTGAGGCTCACAGAGATTAAGTGACTTGCACAGGTCGTTTGTTAAATTAAGAATATTCTCCCAGTCCACGTTCTTGATCATGCTGCTTCTACATCTCAAATGCTCATGAAATCATGTTGCCCTGTGTCAGTCTTACTTTGTTGTCTTTTATCTCCCACCCTGGGTTGCTCTTGCTCTGAGCTTCTCCCCTCCTACTCCAGGACTATGGACCATCTGGGAGAAAATGCTGTAATAGTAGTCACTTGGCCTGTGGCAAAAGTATGCCATCAAATTTATCTTATAGTTGTTTGGAAATTAGAGAACCTAAAATGTGGTTAATTACCAGAGTATTAAGCAGATCTAATAATGTAAGGCTGTGACAACTGAAAGGTACTGTAAGGAGATTCAGGTAGTAGACATTTGTAGGTTGTTGGAAATACGCCAGGAACGAGACAACTGTGATTCAGTCCTCCATGTCCTCAAGGAGTTGTGAGTCCTAGTGCTCCAGGCAGAGAAGTATATAGTAATTATTAGATAGAGTAATAACAGCTTGGATACAGGAGGAGACAGGTAAAGGAACCCAGAGGTGAGGTAGTACCTAACCAGATTAGGAGTCAAGGACATGGGGCACGGATGGGCAATGGGCCAGTCTGATGCTTATTGGAAAGCTCTGTCTCCCACTTGCTCCAGATTGGATCTCTGTTAATGTAACTTAACCATTTTTAAGTTTGTTGTTCTTATACTGAGGATAGGACATTTATTTTTGTTTATTAAATTTTGATTTCTTCGTGTGACAGTGGGTATAGTATTTCTTGAAAAGAATTTCTTTGTATACAGTTGTGGTTCTTTCATAGCTAACCATATCTAGTGGAATAAGTGACTAACTTAAATGACTCATAACTTGGGCACAATAGGATTTCACACCTGACCAAGAAGCAGGTTTATCTGGCTGGCTTTCTCAAACAGCTGTTTGAATTAATTAATATTAATGTAAATGTACTTTCTGTGAATGTCTAGCTTAATTATGTTTTTCAACCCGTAGAGTTCCAATTAAAGGAATCAGGAAATCCTCTTAATCTCAAAGGAATATATAACTGCCATCTATGAACAGATTAAATCTCTGATAGTATAGTAGGAGTAGCCTTTCCTTGAAAGCCTATACATGCCAGGCCCTGGGCTAGGCACCTTATATGCTTTCTTATCCTCACTACTGCTCTGCAAGTGATTTTTGTGACCACATGATCTATTTGAAGCCTGAAGATCAGATAAATTAAGAATTTTGCCCAAGGATGCATAGATATAGTTAAATGGCAAGGAAGGAATTGTCTGGTCTGTCTGTTGATTTTGGATTTCTTTTTTGTTTTCTTTTTGAGGAGGGGTGAGTATGTTGTGGCTTGATGAGAGGAGATTTTGTAATGGAAGCTAGATGGTAACATTTAAAGAGAATGAATAGAGGAAAGTAGAGTTGTTCTCTTTGCTATAAAAGAAAAATGGAAAAACATGAGTCTTAATCATCAAGAGTGATATTGGACAAAACAGATTAGGATGGCAGCTATTTCTTTGTGTATTCCCACTTCTCTTGAAAGAGTTCAATGGTAGTAATAGGCATCAGGGGGGGTAATGTCATTGTTTTGAAAAGTCTAGTGGAAATCGCAAATTTTCTCTCTGACAAAGCTGTGTAGATTAACTAAAACATCATCTTTCTAGGCTTTTGGAATGTGGTAATCCTGGCTATCTTTTGTTGATCAGAAGCTCAGATGGATGATTTTCTATGTTTGGATTAGTAGAAAATTGGAAAACAAATGATACATTCAACCCATAGGCATTCAGACAGTGTTTCCAGAATACGTGTAAGCTGTAGGAGAGGAGATACCTTTTTCCATGATGCCCCCTCCCCCCAAAAAAAACACCACAAACAGTTGATTTTTACAATTGTGAGATGCTTTTTCTGGGAGATTTCACTTCTGTTTTCCACATTTCCTTTTAATGGCCAAGTGATAAGTACAGCCTGTAAAAAGGCTCACTTTATTAGAAGGATTCTTTTAATTCTGTGTGGTTTATTAACATCATACAGTGTACTCGATGCTCATGTAAGAAAATAATTTTGAAAGTACTGATGAGAACACGATCCTGTAAAAAGTTCTGCCTTAAGAGCTGTGTAGTTAGATAGGCAGAAATGCTCTTTAGGAAGCAGGCATATTAGAGGGTGTCTTTATCATGTGTTTATGGCTTTAACAAGAGTCTAAAGCGTTTGACAAAATAAAAAGACCATTCTTAATAATCTGGGATGATTTTGATGGAGTCTAACTTATTTGGAACTTAGAGAAAGGTAATCGCCGTGCTTCTGAGCAGACCATTACTTCACATTTTGAACTTGGTGTGATTTTACTTCACTGCCTTCCTCAGCACTAGTGTGCTTTCATGATTCGTCAGTTATTGGGAGGAAAATACATAATAAAATTTGAGGGTCCTGTGGTAACAAGTCATATATTCTTGCATTTGAAATGCTTAACATGTGTCCTGACAAGGATAAGACTGGAAGGAAGAAAGGCCTTGATTCTGACACTTTTCGTGTGAGATGGCGTTGCTCCCTCTTTATTGTGATTATATCTGAGCCTATATACTCAGCATGTATGGGAACACATCATTTGAAAGGCCTGTTAACATTTATTTTCTTCTTCCTGTCTGCTCTAGCATTCGTTGTATTTGTACAGCTTGTAGACAGGAAAATATTAAAGGAATCAGAATGCAGATTTTTGTCCTTAGAAAGCGCTTTATTTTCTTCTAGGCTTCCCAGAATACTCCTAATTATAAAATGTGGAGTGATAGAAATCAGAGGGAAAACCCAACTTCTTTATTCCTCAGGCATTCTCTTACATACCAGTGTTTGCTTGCTGAGCATGATATAGCCAAAAATATTGATAAATGTAGGTGTGATCAGGATTTCAAGACTTTTTCTATTTTGTACAATTTAGAAGTCTTTCTACAGAATTTTGTTGAAAGGAAGAGTTACCTGTGGGTATGATTTAACTCTTTGCTACCTAGAGGATATCTTTATATTTGTTTTTTATCTTCAACAACATTTTACTCATATGTTATGGGGGTAAAGCATTTGGTACCATATCAGTGTGAAGTCAATACACTTTCTACCGCAACGTCTTGGAGACCTGAGCCATTTTGTAGTGTTTTATAGAGAGCAGAAGAGTATCTCTTTAAGCTACAAAGTTGCTTCTGTTTACTTGTTTAAAATTTTTGTACTTATTGATCAATCGTTTTCAATGGCCATGGTCCTCATACTTAGCCATATTCTTGATCAGTTTGTGCCGAACAAGTTTTATCTTTTCCTTTATGACTTGGGTTTATATTACAAACAATTAATATATTATGCTTTATGTGGCCATCTATCCAAAAGCACAAGGCATTGAGAATGTTAATTCCTTAGCTTGAATCAAGGTTTTTCCACTTAGTGATGTGACCATAGGCATTTTACTGTCTGCCTGAGTTTCACTGTTTTTGTCTTGAAGTGGATACAGTTATTCTGCCTTGCTTACTTTTACTTCAAAGGATGATGGTAATAATGATTGTAAGTGTGCTGTGTACCCCCTAAAAAGCAGAGTTCACATGCAGGGGGTTACTAAAGGCAGACATTGGTGCTCTCTGGACTTAAAAATAGGGGACAGTGTTTGAATCACAGAAAAGGACTCTAGACTGTTGTGCTTGGTGAGTTTTGTCTACATTTGATAGGATTTTCTGATTTTTTGTCTACACTTGATAGGATTTTCTCTCTCTTCTCTTTCTGTCATCTGCCCACCCTTTTTCTGTTAATATACCCACCCTTTTACCCATTCCAGTAGTTTGCTAACTTGGAACCAGATAACCAAACTTAGAATGGTGAGTAAAATAATAAAGCACATGCTTAAGTGAAAGCCTGAAGCTCATTATGGTTTTTCTTTTTTTTTTTTCCAGATCTTAAGAAGTGGCAGTTTTAATTTGTGGCATCAATTTAGGTGACTTAGAGACCCTCCCCCCTTTACTGATTTTCATGTCTCTTGGTGTAGGGGATGTTGCTAGAAAGCTGAATTCTGTCTAACCTTTTATGTGTCCCAAGATACAGAGTCTTCTTTGTTGTTGTTGTTGTTGTTTTTTGAGGAAGATTAGCCCTTTGCTAACATCTGCTGCCAATCCTCCTCTTTTTGCTGAGGAAGACTGGCCCTGAGCTAACATCCATGCCCATCTTCCTCCACTTTATATGTGGGACGCCTACCACAGCATGGCTTGCCAAGTGGTGCCATGTCCACATCCAGGATCTGAACTGGCGAACCCCGGGCCGCTGAGAAGCAGAACATGGAAACTTAACCACTGTGCCACTGGGCCGGCCCTGAAATTCTTAAATGCTATGACTATACTTTGACAGAACAAAAGTTGCCTTGGGGTGTACCCACTTAAGTCCTATTTATAACAGATTTTTCCTTGATGGAAGGTGTGTAAACAAAACTCTACTTACCCTAGAAACTTGGGAACTTAACCTCTGCACCACTGGGCAGGCCCGTCTTTGTTGTTTAAAATGGATGTTTTAGGCATCATCAACTCTTCTTGATAAAGCTGCCATTTACCTTAAGATCTTGATTTCCTCTGTCTGATCATGCCTTTCCAGCCTGCCTGTGAGTTTGGTGTGTGGTAGGTAATCAGCAAATGTTTGCTGAATAAGTGAGTGAGTGGATGAGAGTCGGGCGCAGATTCCCAGAGATTTGAAAGGAAGGAAATAATACACAAAGCATGTTAACTATGAGCAAAAAAAATTAAGAAGTGAATCATAAAATTTTTGGTAAATACTATTCAAGAATCAAGCATTTTAATTTTCTTAATTTCAGAATTAAGGAAAAGTAATATATTGACTTTTTTGCCATACAGCTTTACTGGCAGCTAGCTGCATATTAGTTAAAATTGCATGTATTATAAATCTGATAATTTATCATGATCATATTTACTAAAAGTATAATCCAACATGTAACACTTAAAACTTTCAAACATAATTACTAAAATTAGAACAAAGTCAAGGGCTTTTGACAGTTGTAGGCAATATTTTGGGAAATCAGCTCAGTGTGGTTTGGGAGGACGGGTATAAAGTTTCAGTCTTCCAGCAGACATATTGAGTAAGATTCTAGCAAAAGAAATATTAACAAAATATTTTCATCTTTTTAGTTACACAGTAAATTCAGCCAACAGTTTCTTCTACCACTAGTCTTAGATGAGTAGCAATATGATATCCTGATAAGATTTATCCTAAGTACTCCACTGAGATTGCTAAAATAATTCCTTCAGTACGTGATATATATTTTCTTGAAAAACATACAATTTTCTTATATTAATGCAACTTTCTTTAAATATTTTTACCCTCTTATATTTGTTTCAGCATTTCCATTTAACCCTTTGAAAGGGATAGGGGAGGACTTTTAAGTTTCAGGGAATATCTTTACATAGTATACCTTGAAAGAATAATCTTGCTAATTTGATGGATATTTTCTAAGTATTTCTCTTAATTTGTGCCTTTTAAAAATTCACAGAAGGTCATTTTAGCTTATCACTGGAAATGGCTCTGTCTTTACAAGGATATTGCTGGTATTCTACAGATTACAGACTTTCCAAAGGTCAGTGGAGCACTTTGGAAACATGGTTACAGAATGATCTAGGTAAGTGGTTCTCAAAGTGGTTTCCATGGATCAGCAGCAACAGTATCACCTGGGAACTTCTTGGAAACGCAAATTCTCTACCCCGTCCCCAACCTACTGAAGCAGAACCTGGGGTGGGCCCAGCAATCTGTTGAAACATCCTCTCAGGGTATTCTGAGGCATAATTAAGTTTGAGAATCACTGTTGTAAATTAGAATTTTTTGTCTCCTTGTGTATTCTAGAGAATATACCCCCTTTTTTTTTTTTAAAGATTTTTTAATTTTTTTCCTTTTTCTCCCCAAAGCCCCCCAGTACATAGTTGTATATTCTTCGTTGTGGTTCCTTCTAGTTGTGGCATGTGGGACGCCGCCTCAGCGTGGCTTGATGAGCAGTGCCATGTTCGCGCCCAGGATTCGAACCAACGAAACACTGGGCTGCCTGCAGCGGAGCGCATAAACTTAACCACTTGGCCGCGGGACCAGCCCCGAGAATATACCCCTTTTTTGATCATAAATAAGCCAGTGGAGATCCTAGATGAATGTAAATCAAGGCAGTTTATTTATTTTAAATGATGTACTTAAAAAATAATACTCAAGAAATTGCAAATAATATATTTGTCAGAGCCTTGGTTTCTAATGGCATATTCAGATGCTCACACATTTCAGCTAAATTGCCTGGGATAGTAAAGAGAAGGTGCATTTCAGCCTGAATTCTGAGGTGTTAGTTTGTTCTGATAGTTACTTTTAAACAGGTGAGTGTGTTTCTGTGCATTCAGGTACCGTTTATCATGCCTTTGCTTCATTTTGAGGCCACCTTCTGATTATTCATAATTTTTAAAATTTAGTTGATCATCTTTAGAGACTATTTAGGCAGACCTCAATTTCACAGTAATATCAGGCAGTGTTAAAAGTTTAGATGTATGAAAATATTCCTTTTATTTTCTCTGGGTGGATAATAAATAAGGTTTCAGTGTAATTAAAAAACGTTTCATCAGTACTGCCCGGAGAAGATTTATTTCTTATGTCTCTTGCATCTTCTGTTGTTCTCTTTTGTGCCTGGTGTGCCTTCAGTAAGCGTAGTCTGACATGCTTTGTGGCCTTTGCCTCCTGTGATAAAATAGATTGAAATGATTCCTGGCACCATCTGGTGAAGAGGAGCAGCCCTGGAGGACTGTGCTTTGAGAGAAAGTAACTGAATGCTAAGAAATGTGGAAGTCTAGGGACACAGGCAGAGGATTTTCTTTTTTAAAGAGCACGAACATTAATACATCTTCTTGAGGTTTGATGGGACATGTACTGCCTACTGCCCCATCTGGTGCTTATGATAGCGTGCATATTAGCATGCTGCAAGTTCATAATGTATTCAGGGGGAGGAAACATCCCTTGCATACCAATTGAGGCATCCTCTCTTTCAGAACTGCTTTTGAATTTTAATGATGTTTATATCTTCCAAGCCGTGACTGAACTGAGCATTTCTGCTCTGAGGAATAATGAGTGAGTGAGAGTGTGTGTGTGTGTGTGTGTGTGACCTCCTACCACCCCCTCCCATTAATTTATCTTCCTCCTTTTTCTCTTGATGAAATTATAAGTTTTTGATATTATGTTGGTACATGATTTTTAAAAATTTTCTGTTTTGAAACCACATAATGCTTTGTTATTATTTTACTTATGGCACTTAAAATATTTTGCCTTGTGGAATTATTTGTGTAGTTGTCCCCTTACAGACTGAACACTTTTTGAGGGTCTAATTATGCATGTGTCTCCATGTGCCTAGAGTTCAGTCATCCATTAACAAATATTTATTTACTGAGCTCACACTATGGGTGTGACACGTAGGTGTTGAGGAATCAGTGATGAGCAAGACTGGTGAGTCCCTCCTCTTGGAGCATTTGTATTTTAGTTGGGAGGAGACAAACAATAAACAAAGAAACAGATACGTCTACAAGGTAATTTCAGATAGGGATAAGTACAATTGAAAAACAGGCCAAAGGTGGGTGGGGTGCTCATTTAGATTGGATTGTCAAGGAGAGCACCTTTAAGGAGGTAAGATTTTTGCTGAGACCTGAGTGATTTGAAGATTTTGTGGCAGAGAAATAGCAAGTTCAAAAGTTCTGAGATGAGATCATGACTGGCATTTTCAAAGGTAGCTTGAGCCAGTTCAGGGGCCAGTCCGTTGCTAGGATTTGGGATTTTATTCTAAGAGTCTCTAGAAGCCATCAGAAATGACATGATATAAATTACCCTTTAAAAGGATAACTTGAGCTGCTATGTGTCATGCTCTTAGTAGACAGTAAATAACCATTGAAAGAATAAGATGAGCCTTTATATCCATTGAGGCACTCTGTTGAATGGAAATAGCATGGATTTGAGAATCAAAAATGTTCCTTGGATTCTGACCTTGCCTTTTGCTTGATGTTTGAGCAATTGTTTAAGCTTTTTGTTTTAGCTTACATCTTCTCATCTGTTGAAAGGGAAAATGAGTACCTAAAACTATGGTATTATGATAATCAAACGAGATAATTCATTTAAAAGACCTAGCAGAGTGCCCAGTTCCTAACAGGCACCTGATCTACCGTTGACACACTGATCATAATAAAACATTTGGGATGGTTTCAAGGAATATTTAAACAGTTGGCAGCATCTTGTTGGAAATCTTTTTCTGGTACTGTTGTCTTAATAAAACACTTTAAATATTGCCATGGTAGTGGTGCTCAGCATCTGCAGCCTGTTTCTCTTGATCTAGAATTATCTAAGGAAGAAAACTCAAGGAATTCTATGGGAAAATTCATGCCCAGTGAAACAACCTGGGATTTTTTAAAAAAAATTTCTTCTTTTTAGCCAAAATGTCTCATAGTGAATTTGAAAAATTTGTGAAGTAACAATCTATCATTTACTGTCTTCTCTCTATATATACATATATGTATATGTATACACACACATAAATACTTTTTTGGAGAAATTTTAACGTGAGGAAGCCAAATTGCCTACTGAATTGGAGTGAAAAATTGTGGTTATTTGAAAGATATTATGAAAAGAGTTTTAATTCATAAAACAGTAACTATGTTTATGAATTAGTTGCATAATTATTAGATATAAGCCTTTTGAAAGGAACTTTTTTCCTTTTTTTTTTTTTTTTGGAGGAAGATTAGCCCTGAGCTAACATCTGCTGCCAATCCTTCTCTTTTTGCTCAGGAAGACTGGCCCTGAGCTAACATCCATGCCCATCTTCCTCTGCTTTGTATGTGGGACATCTGCCACAGCACAGCGTGCCAAGCAGTGCCATGTCTGCACCTGGGATCAGAACCGGTGTACCCTGGGCCACCAAAGGGCAACATGCACACTTAACTGCTGCACCACTGGGCCGGCCCTTGAAAGGAATTTTTTAATGTACTCAAATGGAGAAAATAAGGAGCCCCCTAGTTTTTGCGTTAATGATGCACCTAATCGCAAAAAACAATCCTTCAGCTATTTTCATTTAGTCTGTGAGGCAATGTAGCTTGTCAGACTTTTCAGTAGAAGAATTGTGGGACTGGGAGCGGGGTGGGGAGGTGTTGCTGGTGGTTGAATATCTAAAGAGTTTCAAGTTACTATTGTGTTCGACATGCTTTATTGAATATGTGGATTAGTTGAGTTATTCTTTAAACTAGCTTCCTATTTTTACAATTATGTATTTGTCTTTGCTACGGGTTCTCTCCTGCTCAATCAGTAGATTATTTTTTATATTTCCCCCCCAAACATTCAGGAAGCAAATGATGTTTAAGGAATGTGGAGGAGGAGGTAGTGTGGGTTTCAGGCAAGTTTCGTCAGCACTTAGGAGATTCTTGAGATGTTTTCTGCTGTCCTGCAGAACTGTACAGAGTGTTAACATCTGCACATTGTGTGAGGAGAGTCACATTTCTTACTGCTGTATTCTGCCTGGAATGTAAGAAAAAGAAGGAAGATAGAAGAGCTGTAGAAGTTTGGGAGGTAGGAATCATGGTTCAGAATAAGGCAGCTGGCTGTTGGCTCCAAAGATTTATCATTTTCCTTACTTAAGCACCAGTTGGATTCCTAACAACAGCATCTTTCGGAAGTGATGGGTTTGCAAGGCTTCAGGAAAATTTAGAGAGGATTGTTAGCTCCCTGAGAAATAGCCTTATTGAAACTTTGTGGGCTATACCAAGTATTGTCTGTTCAGCACCATGTGTGTGTTCTCATTCTCCCCTGCAGGGTGCTGTGAATACAGATACTTATGGTATATTTGTTTGCTTCTAGAAAGAGAAGAGAAAGAAAAACCAGACTCAGCAAATGAGATGGGTGCATTCATTAATCTGTGTTGGGTCTAGCAGGACAGGGGCCTCACGTGTAGAATCTACATGGTGCCATGCCACATCTGACCTAGCTGCCATGATGCCTCCTTATTTTAATTTGTTTGGTTTACATGATGTAATATGGCAAATTATACAACTGGATTTCTCCTGTCTGGTCTACTAAGGACAATGACCAACCATATCTTAGTTAGTATTCAATTTGTGATTATTTTCAATTTCAGCTACATTTCAAGTGTGGCCTTTATTTTTGACCATTTCTCTAACATGGTTTTTGGTTTCTGATAGTGGAAAGAGTTAGCTCTCTGTATCTCCTCAAGACTTCTTTTCCTTGAACATATTTAAAGACATACTGTACACAGTCTACTTATTTAAAACGAGCGTCTCACCTTCAAAAGATCAGGCTGGGTGTCAAATGTGTGATTTGTTTTGTCTGCCTGTCTGTTTCCTTCTTCCCTCCTCCCTTCCTCTCTCATTCTTTCCACACATGCTTTACAACAGAGGTTATAATATTTCTAGGGATTGAAATTCATAAGAAGCTTTAATCGTACTAAAATCATATTGCATACATAAAGTCTTAGTAATACTTTTCCCCCAATTTAAGACTGAACGGAGATCAGGGCCTAGACGTCATTTACTGACACCTCATAAATTTTGACAAAACCAGAAGTCCTGGGGCCGGCTCTGTGGCCGAGTGGTTAAGTTTGCGTGCTCCGCTGTGGCAGCCCAGGGTTCGGATCCTGGGCGCGGACGTGGCACCGCTCGTCAGGCCACGTTGAGGGGGCGTCCCACATCCCACAACTAGAAGGACCTGCAACTAAGATATACAACTATGTAACGGGGGGTTGAGAAGATAAAGCAGAAAAAAAAAAGGAAGATTGGCCACAGTTGTTAGCTCAGGTGCCAATCTTTAAAAAAAAATCAAAAAACCCCCAAAAAACCAGAAGTCCTTAAAGGTCTTAAAAACTATATTGAATGTTCATTTAAGCAATCACTTGTAAATGTTTACATTTAAAGTTTTTTACTGAAATATATCAGTTGAATTGGTTTATTTGATGAGCTGAGCATTTGGCACCATTGTTGTAATTTAGCACGTGCTGAAGGTGCCGGGGTTAGACTCTGTCTGGCCCTTCTTGGTAATGTATGCAGTAGTCTTCCCTAAAAGAACTACTCAGCTGCTCAGAGCTCAGGTCCTCAACATATTTCCTTCCATTGTAAACTTCTGCATTTAGGCAGGTGTGTAGCACATGTTGGAGGAAATAGGTGAATAGATTAAGTGAATGTGGCATCCTTTGCCCTAATATAACCTATGAGGCAGTTTTGGAACAAATTGTTTGAGGTCAAGGACTCTTTTCTTCTTTCTTTTTTACTCGTAGTGCCTAGTATAGTGTTTTACACATCATATAGGTGATGAATATCTCAGAAAAATACCCTGTAACTCAACTTTGACAGCTCTGTAATTCATGCTTCGTTTAACCGGTCATGCAGCAAATATTAATTCAGCTTTTAATATATGCTACACCTTTTTCTAGACACTGGGGATGAGTCAGTGAATAAAGCAGGTACAATTCCTTGTCCTTATAGAACCTACATTCCAATGTATGTGGGGAGAGGGGGAAGGGAGTATGAGAGCAGACAATAAACAATAAACATAAGATATAAGTGAATTCTGTGGTATGTTAGAAGATGATAATTATGAAAAAATTGGGCAGGATAGGGAGGGTCCTTAGGGCATTGGGGCAAGGGATCAGGATGTCGTTTTAATTTGGGTGATTGAGATGGGCCCCTTTGAGAAGGGGCTTTTGAGCAGAGATTTGAGGGAGGTAAGCGAAGGCACCGTGTGGCTATGTCGGGGAGAGAGCATAAAGGCAGAGAGAAGGTAAAGGCTGAGTTTGGCTTGGACCAGTTCAGGAACAGGAAGAAGGCCAGTGTGGCTGGGCTGGACCTGGGTGATGAAGAAAGTGCACTGGGAGATGAGACTCAGAGAGGTGGCAGAGACAATGAGGGAGGAGATCACAGAGGGCTTTTTAGGTCATTCTAAGGACTTTCCGATCTAACAGATTTAATAGCCATCCCACATAAGCTCTGCCAGCACCTTGGGTGTATATTCTTATTCTTCCCTGCATGATGCCATAACATCAGATATTTATAGCATCTCAATCTGAAGACCTCACTGTGCCTCATGGTTATCCTTATTATTTATTATTCCGTGAATCATGCAGATATTTATTTTACTATCATTGATATTCAGTCCAATTTGTTTGTTATTTTTGGTTCTTTGTATGGCAGAGTGAGTCGTTTAACCTAACCACTACTTTATATAGTGCTAGTCAAGGCTATGTGTTCAATCTTCTTTGGGTCCTGACTGCTATAGTCTAGTAATTTTAGAGCCATTTTAGGTATGAGGTGCTGAGAAACAGGCATTTGCCAAAGATAAACTAATAGGCTGGAGTAATATTAAAAATCTTTGTGTAAATCATGTGTTTGTATAAAGGGGCATTATTTGCGACTCTTATTATAAGCTGTGATTTACAACCTCCTTCCACATCTCTCTTTATAAGCCAGTAGGCTCGTTCAGGTCTTTCATGTCAGCTTCCCTAGTGCCCTTGAAATAGGTTGAGCTGGTAAAGTTACCCTAGTATCTATTAGCATATTAAAAGTCAACTATGCAGTGAGACAGTCGTAGCTTTCTTCTTTCAAGGCAGGGACAGTCTGAAATGATAAATGAGTGGAAATAAGGGTAGGTATCAATGAAATATTTGTGTCCTGGGAGAACACAGGCTATAGTGTAGACTTCCTGTGTAGCGCAGGTATGCTCAGTTTAATTTTCTTGGACTTAAAATTTCTGACCTCAGTGAGGTTGCTGCCCCTTCTCAAAGTAACTGAGTGGTAGTAGCTTCATAGACATCTCAAAGTATAACTGAGTTTTAGTGGCTGCACAGTAAAATAGATTTATTTTATTTTATTATTATTTTTTTTTTTTTTGAGGAAGATCAGCCCTGACCTCACATCTGCTGCCAATCCTCCTCTTTTTGCTGAGGAACACTGGCCCTGAGCTAACATCCATGCCCATCTTCCTCTACTTTATACGTGGGACGCCTACCACAGCATGGCTTACCTAGCAGTGCCATGTCCACACCCGGGATCTGAACCAGCAAACCCCAGGCCGCCGAAGTGGAACACACGCACTTAACCACTGCACCACTGGACCGGCCCCACGGATTTACTTTAGTATAAAAATATTTGAGTACTGACTCTGGGAAAGACTGTGCAAAGCACTGTAGGAGTTTCAAAGAGAGGAAGACATAGTCCCAGCGCTGAAAGAACCTGAAGTCGAGCAGGGAATGTAAAGTTGAGATAATGATTGCTGTGGAGATTGAGAGGCAGGAACTGGAAATTAATTGGGAAGAAATTCCAAGAGGCAGTGAGGCCCACGTCAGCATGGGAGGAATTTAAAAGCATCAAGCAGTTGGAGTTTGTGGGATAGCAGTTCGTTGAATCATTTTATTATTTGGGAGAAAAGGAGGAAGCAGAATCAAGGATGCTGCTGACATTTTGAGCCTGGGTAGCTGGCGGGATGGTTGTGCCTTAGGCGAAATAAGAAAGTCAGGAGGAAGAAGTAGGAAGGATAATCTTACTGATATGTTGAGTTTGAAGGTCTTATAATACTAGGAGCCATTCTGCAGACAGTTGGAAATATGGGATGGTAACTTGGATGAGGAACTGAGTCTTGAGATATAAATTGAAGTGGGAAAAATGAAGTTGTACATGACTACAGTGGGTAGACAATTTTGAGAAAATGGAAAATATTAGATTAGTATTTTGTCAGAGCTTTGAAGTTTTATTGCACTTATGATTTGTTGTGATCTTGCTTAAATTCGCATTTTGAAATTAATTTATATTTTTATTTGTATTTTATACCTTTATCTCCCATATTTTTGAGATGGCATTTATATTTCTTTTAGTTATCATCAGAGCTGTGCTCACGTCTGTCATAATTATGAACACTTTCTCCTTTTCTTTCTTGAATACCCTATGTAGGCCCTACATTTTGCTGCTACTTTCTGTTACTTGTGCCCTGTATATAGCTTCCTCCTCGTGGAATCAGTTGACTCTGAGTATCCTTGCTTGAACCAACATGGTTTCCAGGTGGAGATTAATACAGTGCTTGAGAGCTTGGGCTTTGCAGTCAAACGAAATTGGGTATGGTTTCCTTGTCTGCCCTCCTTTCCCTGCTCTTTGTGCCTCAGCTTGCTCATCTGATTCTCCTGCATATTAAATGAAATCATGGAAAATGTTTCCCACATGTTGACACTCAATAAGTGGTTGTCGAACTAGTAGTAGTGATGTTAATGATAGCAGAAATAATATTTATTCTATCTAAATCTCATTAGGTTTACCCAAAGCCTGCTTCTGTATGTTGCAGACATGGATATATGAAGTAAAATGGGGTCCTTCCATGGAACGTGAGTTTAACTCAGCTCACACCTTCATGGTACTCATTTTGTTATCTCTTGGAAAGACTGATATGACACAACAGACTTATGCCCTCTTGATCTTGTTTAGCCACTTTTCCCATAGATGTGGCTCCTAGTCTGGTGTTGATTTCTTCACAACTGCCTTTCTGTGAGACCTTGCACAAGTTATGACTGCTTTCTCAATTCAAAAAATGTGAATACAGCCAACTATCGGTGACAGCCTGTTTATTCAGAGAGAATTGCTTTTGACCTTTTCTCTCTTGCTGAGTCTCTTTTGCCCATATTACTGCTAATTAATTTCTGTACAAGAAAATGAGCAAGAGCAGTGATAAAACATAAAATTAAAATTGGCGTTAGTTCATGAGGATTTTTGAGAGCAGGCTGAGAAGGTATGTTGTTTACTATGAGGTTTGTCTGAGTTTTGATTTACTTGTGCTATCCCTGACTCCTGTTATCATGGCTAGTAATAACTGACAGTCGTATAAAACAAATAAACATTATTTGATTTAGAATTTAGAATTTTGGGGGATAAATTCATTTTAAGGTATTACTTTTTTTTTTTTTTTAGTGGGCAAGTTTGGCCCTGAGCTAACAACCTTGCCAGTGTTCCTCTATTTTGTCATAGCATGGCTTGATGAGCAGTGTGTAGGTCTGTGCCTGCCATCCAAACCCATGAAGCCCGGGCTGCCAAAGTGGAGCGCATAAACTTAACCACTGTGCCACAGGGCTGGCCCCAAGGTATTACAGTTTTGCATCCTGTCTTTCCAAGATTCTAAGGAAAATACGACTGAAAAATTTCACATATGCCATCTTTAATATATATTAAAGTTGTGCTACTTTGTATTTTATTTCATTTATTATTTAAAAAATTTTATGTATATTCATTAAATTTTATGAGATGATAATGAATTATAGAGGCTTTTCATAAAGCTTCTTATAGTTTGGTATTAGCCTGCTGGAACTAGTTAATTTTTTACTTTCAGTAGATTTTTCTTGATTGGTAATACTGGGACTCAGAAGAAAAGGAACTGTTGTATTTGGGGAAGGGATTTCACAAACTTGGTTTGCGGACATTTGAGGATATTTTAGTTAGTTATTAGATAATGATGTCAGTTTTCTTAAAGTAATTTTTAAATTGAATAAAATTAACTTTTAGGGAGGCTTTTTTTTTTGAAGGGGCAGGATGCTGTATAATCAGATAGGTAGGAAAGAGGTCTGAGAAATTTGTATGGATTGATTCTTCCTTGGGAAGATTCTCCCTTCTCCATACTCACCCATCATTTTTTATAACAAATAAGAAATATGTCTTCTTTTGAGAGAAATGAGAAATGAGAGAGATTGAGTTCTGGATGAATTCTCTGGATATAAATAAGTAGGGGCACGAGGAGAGGCGAAAGGGCTAAGAAAGAACCCAGAATTTTGAATGAAAATGTAGTTGTTTGCTAAATCTTCTAACTCACATGCTGAATCCAAAGACATAGCTTGGGGTAGTAAAATAATGAAATAGGACACAGTCTTCCTCTGAGAAAACTGTGTTTGTTTCATCAGCAGATCCTTACCTTTTCCTTTGTATGTTCTAGTTCTGAGTGTTCCAGTAATAGCTGCCATTTATTACTGCTTGAGTCTGTTCCGGTGGTTGGGTATGATGTAAGTGCTTAACATTCACATTTTGTCGTTTAGTCCTCAAAAATCACCTACCGAGGCAGTTGCTGGAGAACCCATTTTTTTTTTTTTTGAAGATTTTATTTTTTCCTTTTTCTCCCCAAAGCCCCCTGGTACATAGTTGTATATTCTTCGTTGTGGGTCCTTCTAGTTGTGGCATGTAGGACGCTGCCTCAGTGTGGTTTGATGGAGCAGTGCCATGTCCACACCCAGGATTCGAACCAAGGAAACACTGGGCCGCCTGCAGCGGAGCGCGCGAACTTAACCACTCGGCCACGGGGCCAGCCCCAGAACCCATATTTTAAGATGAGGAAATGAAGGTTCAGAGAAATCAAGGAATTTGCCCAGGTTAGGATGCAGATGTAGGATTCCATTCAAGATCTGTTGATCCCAAACCCATGCCGTTAGTTACGTCTGCCATCATCATACCTTAGGCATCAGGCACTTTATCTTTATGTAATAAAACCATAGAGGGGCCGGCCCAGTGGTGCAGTGGTTAAGTGTGCACATTCCGCTCCAGTGGCCCCGGGCTCACCGGTTCGGGTCCCGGGTGCAGACATGGCACCGCTTGGCAAGCCATGCTGTGGTAGGCATCCCACATATAAAGGAGAGGAAGATGGGCACACTACGTGTAAAGTAGAGGAAGGTGGGCACCGATGTTAGCTCAGTGCTAGTCTTCCTCAAAAAAATAAAAAAAATAAAAAAACAAATAAAACCGTAGAATTTTTACATTGAAAGAAATCTGAAAGAACCACACCTGTATTTCACGGAAAAAAAAAATTAGGCCCAAAGTTTTAACAGTCTTTCTTTCAGCCAGCTAGTCAGCCAGCAAATATTTCCTGAGTATTTACTATGTGCTAAGGAGCAAATAAGCCAGACATGGCACATGTCTTCATAGAACCCTGGTGGCCTTCATTTCTTTCTTTGCCGGTGGATTATTGGTGGGGGTGTTTGTAGTGTAGTGTAGTATGGTAGTTAAATTAGAAACATAGGCTCTGAAATCATACTCCTTGGCTTTGAATCCTGTTCACTAGCAGTGGGACAACAGACAAATTGCTTAATCTTTTTAAAGCTCAGTTTTTTCATCTGTAAAATGTTAATATTAATAACATCCATGTCATTGGCTTATTGTGAAGATTAGATGAGTTAAAACATGTAAAGCACTTAGCAGGGTACCTGGCACTTGATAAACACTCGATAAATACTAGCTGCCATTAAGATATTAAGACAATATCAGTAATAGTAGTGGTATTTCACCCTGGTGAGGAAGATACAAAGATATTGATGGTGAGCGGTGTGCTGTGTGATGATGAGGGAAGGAACAGAGGGCTTTGGGAGCTCAGTAGAGCCAGACCTCTTGACTTCCAGTTGGTTCAGGGCAGGTCTAGTGTAGCAATGCTATTTTCTTTCTCACCTTCTTTTCTTTCTCTTTTTTTTTTGACTTGATAACTTTCTTTACTTTGTTGTCCTAAATTCTGGTGTTCTTGATTTACAGCAGTTTGCCAGCAAATAGTTGTTCAGAACCAGCCATGTACTAAACACTACATGAAATTCTGGGGACAGGATGATCAGTAGAACATAGGGTCTAGTCTTTTAAGGGATGTGTGTCTGTGCATATGTGTACGTAGTGTACATACATGGACACACACCCGTGAATGCAATTGTAATAGGTGATGCTAAGCTCTTTGATAGACATGCAAAGTTGAGCACAAAGAAGGGAGTGATCAACTTTCTCCTGTTTGAATGTGAGGTGGGGGTAATCAGAGAAGGCTTCAAGGCTTCATGTAAGAGGTGGTGTTTGATCTGTGTCTTGAAGGATTGCAAGCTTGTTGCAGTTGGAGGACATTTAAAATACAGGGAGGAACATGAAACAAGAATACTAAGGCATGAACCAGAATGGCTGGAGCTTGCAGCATGAGACAGTAACAGAGATAGAGATTTATCTTGTAGGTAGGAGTGGCAGAAGAGAAGCCACGGGATGTTTTAAGCAGAGGAGTCATTTTGTTGGGTTTGAATGTTAATATCACTCTGGGAGTGATGTGGAGGGTAAATTGAAGAAAATAAAATTTGTAGTCTGCTAGGTGAGATAGGGTGATGATTGGCTGCCATGTCAGGGATGGAGGGAGCTAGCAAGCAAGCGAGTGAGTGGCAGGCTCTAGTGGAACTAACTAAAGAGAACCAAAGGGCTCTAGTGATCAGTTAGTTGTGGGGAGCAGTGGTCTTTAGGATCGCTCTGAATTCCCATTTGGGCAACTAGTTACTATCAATCAGAATGGGGAGTAACAAGAAGACAACGAGTTCACTTTGAAGTATTAACTTTCAGGTTCATCTTGTATATGACTGCTGAGATATTTGGTAGGGAGCTGGATCATAGGTTTGCTGAGTAGAGATGTGTATACTGGAAATCGTAATTTGAAGTCACTGGTGATAGCTAAAACCTTTGGAGAGACTCACTTAGGAGGAAAATGTATGATGTAAAGAGAGGAAAGTCTTGACAAGAACACTGGGGAATACTAGAGCACCTGAGAGAGTCAGGTGTCCTTAAATTAGGGGGCAAAGAGTTTCACTGAAGGAGTGGTCTACAGTGTGAAAGACTGCAGGGGGGTCAGTAATTGGGAGGGGTCAAGATTGCCTTTTGGATTTGACCATCTGGAGGGAAGGTAGTTGCCAGTAACCTCTGTCCCTTTGTGAGAGCTTGTTTGTGGTTAGTGTAAAGTGGATGGAAGAGATGACGTAGACAGAGTCACTGAGGTCTGCTCTTAAGAAGCCTGGCACTGAAAGACTGGCAGGAGGGCTTGGTTTGTTGTCGGGGGAGAGACTTCGGCATGCCTAGATTTCTAGGAAGGAACAGGTAGAGCCAGACAAGTTGAAGATAAAGGAGAGAGTGGAATGACTGGTAGAGTGAAGCCCATAGATGCAGAAGGTGCCTATTCTGTGACTCCAGGGGTGCAAGTAAGCAGGAGTCTGATGGTGGGGTTTGCCAGGATTTATGCCTGATGACCTCACTTTGCTCTCTTAAGCAGAGCATGAGGTTATCTGTGGAGAACAAGATCAGAATTTGGCTGGAGGATTGATGCGAGTCAAATGATGTCTCCAAGATTAATGCACCCTCATTTTTTATTCAATGACTTTCTTGCCTTACCTTGTCTAGGGCCAAACCAGACCAGATGTGCTTAGGCTCATTTGATCCGGAAAGTCTTACTTCTTCAATTTCTCTGTCCTTTTCAGCTTTTCCTCTTTGCTACATCCCATCACACATCTAACCTTGATCTCAGCATGAACTCATGGTTATTAACCCTTCCTTTGTGTTTCTGGTTCATGACACCTCCCTGTTTCTTTTCTTACTGGGTTTATAATCAGTTCACAATTCACTGTTGCCCTGTTGAAAGTTAGAATCCTGCCTTCCTCATTTGTTTCAACAGGTCTTTTGGAGTCGTTCTGGGCCAGACGGTCCCAGGGCTCGCACACAGCAGTGTTCTGGGTTGGGAGCTGACTAAACTCTAAGCAAAAAGCTTTAAAAGATATTTTAATTTTCCAAGTATTGTGAAGGAAATGAACAAAGGGGCCAAAAGGCTGCTTGAGATTAGATGGCCAGGAAAGGATTGATGCCCTGAGGGGATGGCATTGCTGTGGAAACATAAAAGGTGAAAATGAGCTGCCTATTTGTGGAGGGGAGGAGGAAAATAGTCATTTTTCTAGCATTTATCATATTCATAAATAGATATTCCATAAGCTTTGGATTCTATCTGTGAGTAGGTAACTGCCTGGAACTTTTGTGATACTATCCTGCCTTTCTCATTGATACTTTCTTGGTTCCTGAAGGTGCTATATAAGACCTGTAACAGATTATCCTTCGAGTTAAGGCAGAGAAAGACCATATTTGTTTGTTTGCTTTTTAAAGGATATTACCTGGAAATGCGGTAATATATATGGCAGGAGATCCAGGAGGGCAAAAGGAAGGAACAAGACAAAAGTATATTCCCTCTACTCAATGTGTGGTGTTTCTCTCTGCATTTCCTCTGCTCTCCCCCTCCCCAACTCTGGATTCTGATTCATTAGCCCATAAGGAAAAGAGAGTGTGTGTGTGTGTTGTGTGTAGAAAGCTGTCGTTATTAATCATCACAATTATATGAATTAGTTTAAATGATTACTGCAGCTTTAGTCCCAGAAGTAGACATTTGGGACAGATCTGAAGCTCTGGACTTTGGGCCTAGGTGAGTGTCACAATTTAATATCTTTAGCTAAGGAACAGGATGAGTTCCAGATTTCTTGGAGCTGAGAAGAATAGAGGGAGGTACTGAAAGGAAGTTAAACCAAGGAGAACAGGGAGATCTTGAGGATAAACTTTGCCGACTTCATAATTTTGCCTAGAGCCAGCCCAAGCAGACATAAAATATTATCTACCAGAGCAGCATCTAGTGTTTTCTTGCAAGTCTAAGCTTGTCCAAGTAAGTTATTGTTCTTCAGAGAAAGAAGATGAAGACAAGAGTGTGTGAAATGGTTTGTTAGGCTTCGGTAACTTTCCTGAGGTATGCTGGCAAGTACTTTTATGAAGGCAAAGATGTTTATAAGCCCTCAAAACAGGTTTTGGCCCTCAAAACAGGTTCCCAGCACTTTTTCTTGCTGCCACTCAAAGAATGTTGACATTCACAATCACAGTGGACTTCTGTGATGGGGTTTGCCATGCTCCAAAAATTCTACCCCTTTGCTTTTTGAGGAAGTAGTAGTAGTGGTATTATCATAGGAGTGATTTTTGGAGTTATTGTTAGTAACAAGTTAGAATGTGGTCAACCTTGACTGAGAACAGCTTCTTTTGTATTTAGACATTTATTACTTTTGTGATTACTTTTTCTGACAAATAGTGTCAAGAAGGTTATGTTTTTGAAAATGATCGTATAGATCTTTAGCAAGCTACATTTTTCATTTGTGCATGGAATGCTCTTTGCAGTTGTCCATCAGTGTTGGGTTTGGTCCCTTCCCCCATTATCATTCTTCGTAAGCTCAGAGAAGACATCTTTAGTGCTATATGAAATATAAATGATTCCTAGTAAATGGATGGGAATTTAGACTGTCATCTTAATTTAATAACATATTTACCCACATTTAAAGTATATATACAGATGAGGCTACATTAAGGACTTATTAACTTGAAATTTATTTATATGTTCACTTGAGACATCCCTGGAACTTAGGTGGTATGTGAATTGTAAAATTGTGTCGATTCAAACTGTAGCTAGCCAGAATTTTATAGTTCTAGTTTCCTCAATGATCTTCCTGTGATTAAAAGGTGTGCTTACTTTTAAAGTGACTTGAAATAAGGGAGGTGAAAATAGACTGACTTTGTTGCATGTGGATATACACATGCTGTTACTTCTTTGGTGAACAGAACTTGAGCTTCCGTCCTTAGGGAATATTTATTAGCAATTAATTAATTAGGGTAACTTCTCTGAATTACTTTATTAATTTAAATAAGCGCATGGGCCTCCATTAAAAATTATATTATGCAAAATATTAACTGAGGCAGAATCTGTTAAGAAATGGTGAATGTGAAATTCAGACAACTGTATAGAATTTATAAACTCTATCTCCTTATATATTGACCATATTAAACCAAGAAGAAATGTTCTTTCAAACACATGCCTTCAGTTCTCAGTTGGTCTGTAAATGTTATTATATGCAAAGAATTTGCTAATATAATTCGTAGGTACTCCACACTTGTCTTTGGGAACCATTCTAGATGACTTAACTTTTTAGTGCAACTGCTTTATGTGGAGGGTTCTGCTATGTGGCGTGGTGCTCCTTGAATGCTTTGTAAAATATGTGATCATTTATTTGGGAGTTTACTCTCACAGTGTTCTAGTGTACTTGTGGATTTTTCCCGAGATGATCCCTGGGTCTTTTCCTTTCTGTCTGCTATTGTGTGTGGACTTCCTTCTTAATAAGATAGCATTCATTCCTTTATTCAATAAACATCGATGCTAGGCACTGTTAGATGATTGAGATACTGAAGTGACTAAGGCCCTTTTCTACCCTTGTGATGGGTTCAAGGGTTTTCATGTGCTACGGCCCCTTTAAGAACCCTACCTCCTGGATCCCTTCCTCTTGGTTGTCTTGAATCCTAGTTTTTCACTCCTTCAATTCGAAGCTGAACAGCCTTGGTAGAGTTCCAAATAAAACAAGATATATCCTTCCCTTAATTTTTTTCATGGATAGTTTCGTTCCTAGAAAAATGTAGGTATGCTATATTTTACCTAAATTGATTTTAAGGTACGCCGTTATTTTATGAATCACTCACCAAGAAAAAAGTGCTGCCATTAAGCATGACACAGTGCTTTGACTCCAGTGTTGTGTAGTATTCATCCCAGCTTCAGATATAACAGAGATGTTATAAGGAGAAAATGTAGGGATCTTAGAATTGTTTAAATACAGTGTTAAAACCAAGCAAAAATTTAAAAGAAAAAGGCTTTTCACAGCATAACTGTTTGACAGTATATTTAAAAGCTCTGCCCCACTGTAAACAACTAACTTAAGAGATAGTCACTCTTTATAGTCTGATATAGATCCTTTTTATCCATATCCTTCTGACTTTTACTTACATACCCAAATACCCATCCATCCATGTATCAATGTCTTAAAACAGTCTTTCTGGTTTTTCAAACAGGATCTTGTAAAGTATGTAGCTTTGTAAGCTTTCCTCTCATTTAGTATATTTTAAAATCTTTCCATGTAAATACACACATGTCATTATGTTTCACTGTATTGTTCTATTAGAATTTGAATTTCCGAATACCCATTGTTGAACACTTAGGTTATTTCCAATCTTCTTCATTATAAACATCTTTGTACACTTGATATTGCTTATTTAGGACAATTTCCAAAGAGTAGAATTGGTATATTAAAGGATGTGAATAATGTAGAGGCAATTGATACACATTGCCTAATTGTCCTACAAGAAAATTGGCATCATTTTAGAAAAATTTATTATTTAAAATGCCAGTTTGTACTGTACCTAATACTATATTACTTTTAAAAATCTATTAGTCTGTTAGATGAAAAAGAGTATCTTGTTTTAATTAAAAAAATATACCATTGAGATTAAACTTTTTTCCTCATGGGATTATGGGTCATCTCTTGTGCCTTTCCTATGCCTACTCTTTTACAACTTTTGTTGGGCTTTTCAACTTTTAATTATTGATTTGATGGAGCTCTTTATATATCAAGGATAGCAATCCATTGTTGTCTTATAACAATTATTTGTTTCCTAGGTGTTACTTGCCTTTTGCTTTGTTGCTGGTATTTTTTGCTGTATTCAAATTTATTAATAAGTGCCATTATTGGTTCTGCCTTTCTTATCAAGATTAGAATCTCTTCCCTAATCCTAAGATTAAATAAGTATGTACTTACATATTTAGTATTTTTTTCATCTTTATGTTAAAGTTTTTATTCATATGGAAATGAATTACTTTGGATATATGCTATGAGACAGGGGTTTACTTTATTTTTTCCAATTGTTGTCTAGTAGTTCCTAAGAAAGTTTATTGAATTGCTTTATCTTTTTCTCACTAATATTAAAACTCATCTTTATCATATACTGAATTCTTAGATAAATGCATATCCATTTCTGAGCTTTATGTTTTTTTGCTTTTTAATGTTTAGTCTGTATTGGCTATTTTTGTACTAGTAGCACATGTTCAAATTATTGTAGTTTATGGTGCATTTTAACAAATGTTAGGCTAAATCTCATTACATTTTATTTTCAAAGTTTTCCTAGCTATTTTCATTTTTATATCAGACTAACTTTAAAACATTTGTAAAATTCTGGAAAAAATTTAATTCATATTTCGGTTGGAATTGCATAGCTAATGATTACATTATATACTAAATGAGAGTGGAATGGACATCTTGATAATTATTATTTTTATTTTTAATTTATTTTTTCTTTAAAGATTGGCACCTGAGCTAACAAATGTTGCCAATCTTCTTTGTTTTTCTGATTTTTATCCCCAAATCCCCCCAGTATATAGTTGTATATTTCTTTTTAGTTGTGGGTCCTTCTAGTTATGGCATGTGGGACACCGCCTCAGCGTGGCCTGATGAGTGGTGCCATGTCCGTGCCCAGGATCTGAACCAGTGAAACCCTGGGCCACTGCAGCAGAGCACGCGAACTTAACCACTCAGCCACAGGCCAGCCCCTAATTATTATCTTTAAAAAATGATTTATCACAACAAACTATTTAAGGACATACTGTGTCCACGTTCCTTGTTTAGACACCACAGATACAGAGTTGAAAAGATAAGGACTTACATCCTCTATCCTGACCAACTTTTATAACTATAGAAGGATTTCAAGTAGATTGTGTATTGTAAGATTATAAGAACATTTTGTCAGCTTTATATTTTAGAAATATTGCTCTGGAAGCAAAGAGGGGAGGATTTGAGCAGAGAGGGACTGGAGGTAGAGAAAACCCTTCAGAGGCTCAGTAGGTTCTGAAGCCCAGACCAGAGGTGAACTGAGGGTGATCCTAAAGGCATTAGAAGTGGAATTGATAGGCTACTGGGAATACATTAAATGTGGAAGGAGGATGCTGGAGAGGGAGGAGTCTTAGGATGATTGTGTTTTTGGGGTTTGGTTAACTGATTGGAACATAATGTTATCCCAGTGATTGAAATAGAGGAGGAGGCACAGATTTCCCAAGGAAGATGTTAGATTTGGTTCTAAACACAGCTGTCGGTGGGATATGAGTTGTTAAGCAAGTAGTTAGATAACTTGTCTGGAGAGCGTCCTTCTCCTGGAGATCTAGAGCACTGGCAGAATTTGTTACATGAGGTGAGAAGGCCTGCATCAGAGACCAGAAGGGATGGAGCAAGTTCAGAAGAGAAGGAGGTGTGGCCCTGGCAGAAAGGAGAAGTCAGGGTCCCAGAAAATTCACTGAAACTCCTAGCAATATCTAGAAGAATGGCATTACAGGAGAAAAGGAGTAAGAGGTGGCCAAACAGATTAAATGGTGCTGAGAGCTCAAGTAAGATAAAGATTGAACAATTTTGGGCTGGCCTGGTGGTTCAGCGGTTAAGTTCGCATGTTCCGCTTCTCGGGCTGGGGTTTGCCGGTTCGGATCCCAGGTGCAGACGTGGCACCGCTTGGCATGCCATACTGTCGTAGGTGTCCCACATATAAAATAGAGGAAGATGGGCATTGATGTTAGCTCAGGGCCAGGCTTCCTCAGCAAAAAGAGGAGGATTGGCAGTAGATTTTAGCTCAGGGCTAATCTTCCTCAAAAAAAAAAAAGATTCACCAATTTCTTTTGGATTAACCACAAAAGAGTTTGTACCTTTGCTGCGGAGGTTTGGGTGGAATGGTGTCAGTGGAAACCCCATTGCAATGGGAATGAAGTGGGAGTAAATATGACAGAGTGGTTTCGTTATTCTCACCATTATTTTATTATTTCTATCACGGAAGAAACTTTGAAATCCCTTTTATGGGGACTAAGGGAATCCGGTTGCTTTGCTCTACTTGTACCTCCAAATCTATATATTTTTTTTTATTAAGATTATGATAGTTAACAACCTTGTGAAATTACAGTTGTACATCATGTTGTAGGCACACCACTTCACCCCTAGTGGCCCCCCCCACCCTTCCCTTGGTAACCACCGATCAGTTCTCTTTGTCTATATGTTAACTACCACCTATGAGTGGAGTCATACGGAGTTCGTCTTTCTCTGTCTGGCTTATTTCACTCAACATAATACCCTCAAGGTCTATCCACGTTGTTGTGAATGGGACGACTTTGTCCTTTTTTATGGCTGAGTAGTATTCCATTGTATATATATACCATATCTTCTTTATCCAATCATCAGTTGCTGGGCACTTAGGTTGGTTCCATGACTTGGCTATTGTGAATAATGCTGCGATGAACATAGGGATGCATGGGACTTTCGGAATTGCTCATTTCAGGTTCTTAGGATAGATACCCAGTAGTGGGATGGCTGGGTCATAAGGTATTTCTATTTTTAACTTTTTGAGAAATCTCCATACTGTTTTCCATAGTGGCTGCACCAGTTTGCATTCCCACCAACAGTGTATGAGGGTTCCTTTTTCTCCACAGCCTCTCCAACATTTGTCACTCTTGGTTTTGGATATTTTTGCCATTCTAACAGGTGTAAGTTGATATCTTAGTGTAGTTTTGATTTGCATTTCCCTGACGATTAGTGATGATGAGCATCTTTTCATGTGTCTATTGGCCATCCGTATATCTTCTTTGGAGAAATGTCTGTTCATGTCCCCTGCCCATTTTGTAATTGGGTTGTTTGATTTTTTATTGTTGAGTGGTGTGAGTTCTTCGTATATTATGGAGATTAACCCTTTGTTGGATAAATAACTTGTGAATATTTTTTCCCAATTAGTGGGCTGTTTTTTTTGTTTCAATCCTGTTTTTCCTTGCCTTGAAGAAGCTCTTTAATCTGATGCAGTCCCATTTGTTTATTCTTTCTATTGTTTCCCTCATGTGAGGGGTTATGGTGTCCGAAAAGATTCTTTTGAAGCTGATGTCAAAGAGTGTACTGCCTATATTCTCTTCTAGAAGACTTATTGTTTCAGGCTTAATCTTTAGGTCTTTGATCCATTTTGAGTTTATTTTAGTCAATGGTGAAAAAGAATGGTCAATTTTCATTCTTTTACATGTGGCTGTCCAGTTTTCCCAGCACCATTTGTTGAAGAGACTTTCTTTTCTCCATTGTAGGCCCTCAGTTCCTTTGTCAAAGATTAGCTGTCCATAGATGTGTGGTTTCATTTCTGGGCTTTCAGTTCTGTTCCATTGCTCTGTGCACCTGTTTTTGTACCAGTACCATGATGTTTTGATTACTGTAGCTTTGTAGTATGTTTTGAGGTCAGGGATTGTGATACCTCCAGCTTTGTTCTTCTTTCTCAGGATTGCTTTAGCAATTCAGGGTCTTTTGTTGCCCCATATGAATTTTAGGATTCTTTGTTCAATTTCTGTAAAGAATGTCGTTGAATCTGTAGATTGCTTTAGGTAGTATGAACATTTTAACTATGTTTATTCTTCCAATCCATGTGCATGGAATGTCTTTCCATCTCTTTATGTTGTCATCGATTTCTTTGAAATCTATAGTTTTAAAAAGAAAATTCATTTATCCACTGTTTACTTGTATTAGGTTCTCAGCAGTGTAATAAATTCTGGGAGTGAGTTGAAATATGCTGTGACATGAAATGGTTTGCTCCCTGCCATTATAGAGCATTTTACTGTCTGGTAGGAGTGTGTTAAACAAACAAGTAATTCTATAATTATTTAAACAGTTGCAGGGAGACCTATAAAGAACAATTAGATGGTACAATAGAGGTTATAACACAGGGGAATAGGGAAGGGTCAAGGTCGCTGCCCTGGAGAAAGTGAATTTGAGCTGAGGTAGGTTTTCCAGGCTGAATGAAAGGCCCTGAGGTGAGGTGAAGCTTGCAACTGATTAAACCAATGAGATGTGAGATGAGATAGGAGAGGTAAACAGAGACTAAGTCTATCTAAGTTGTAGGTCATTTAAAGGATTTTGGATTTTATTGTAAGAGTGATGGTCTCCTCAGGCAAGGGCAGGCAGCAAAAGTGAAAATGAACAAATGGGACTACATCAAACTAGAAAGCTTCTGCCCAGCAAAGGAAACCATCAACAAAACGAAAAGACAACCTACCAAATGGGAGAAGATATTTGCAAATGATATATCCAATAAGGGGTTAATATCCAAAATATATAAAGAACTCATACAACTTAATATCAAAAAAACAAATAATTCAATTGAAAAATGGGTAGGGGCCGGCCTGGTGGCTCAGCGGTTAAGTGTGCACGTTCTGCTTCGGTGGCCCGGGGTTTGCCGGTTCGGATCCCGGGTGTGGACATGGCACCGCTTGGCAAGCCATGCTGTGGTAGGTGTCCCACATATAAAGCAGAGGAAGATGGGCACGGATGTTAGCTCAGGGCCAGTCTTCCTCAGCAGAAAGAGGAGGATTGGCGTCACTTAGCTCAGGGCTAATCGTCCTCAAAAAAAAAAAATAAAGGCAGAGAACCTGAATAGACTTTTTTCCAAAGAAGTTCAGCTGGCCAACAAGTACACGAAAAGGTGGTCCACATCACTAGTCATCAGGGCAGTGCAAATCAAAACCACAGTGAGATATCACCTCACAGCTATCACAATAGCTGTTAGCAAAAAGGCAAGAAATAAGCGTTGGAGAGGATGTGGAGAAAAGGGAATCCTCATGCACTCTTGGTGGGAATGTAAATTGGTGCGGCCACTAATGGAAAACAGTATGGAAGTTCCTCAAAAACCCATTGAAACACTTTAAGTAGAGGAGTAACTTGAATGTAAAGTTCTTGAGCATGGTGATTTTCTTTTGTGTTTATTGTCCCTGGTGTCTAAAACAACTATCTGGCACTTTGTAGATGGCTCAGATATTTTTGAGTAAATACTTTTATTTAAATAAGTGAATACATTTGTATTTGACAAGATTATTCCATCTGTTGTATGGTAAACAGATTGCAGCGTGGGGTGTGAAAACTAGCTCCTGAGAAAGACCAAGTGAAAGCTGGTGGTACGTGAGGGTGGTGATTGAAACGGAGAAGCACCTCTAGGAGGAAGAAGAATTTGATGGTGGCACACGTGGGAGAGGAAGATATTCAGGATGCTTTATCTATGAACAGCAGTGTTAGAGGGACACCTCTGAGTCTCTAGGACTTAACTTATCCTTCCTTTTTTCCAGACGATTCTACCTGCTGTGTTTTGGTTTTGCTTTAAGCATCACCATGCACCTCTGGATTCCTGCTTACTCAAGGTGTATTTTATTTTGTTACCAGGCTATGAATTTGACATAGACTTTTAAAATGTCTCCTGAATCTCTCTCCTGTTTTTCATTCTTAGAGCCACTTCCGTACTGGATGTCATTTCTTCCATGCTGGATGTCATTTCTTGCCTAGGCTATTGCTGTCCAGTCTTCCTGCTCTCTTGGCTTTCTTACCCTATTTCTTCTCTGCTCTCTCTTTCTACCCATAATATAGAAATAAGCGTATCGTTCAGCTGCCTAAAAATTATCAGTGCTTTCCCATTGCCTGCAATGTGGAGTCTGAACTAAGTGTACTGGTTGTTTTTTAAGAGTACATTCAATTAAATTCAACAGGCATTCACTTGAGCTCTTGCTATTTGCTTGTCTGTGATTTAGCCGCAGGCAGAGACTCTGTGCACCTTCCTAATTTTCATCCTTGATATACTAACTCTTGTCTGGGTGATCATAACTGACTGCACTGGATGTGTGTGCTACCATTTTTCTGCAGTGGCTCTCTGAGCCTTCTCTGTAGTCTTCTTTATCATTGGTAAATAAGGCAAATATTACTGGAGTAAAAGTTCTCTGTACTTAAAGAATGTGAAAGGTTTGGATCACTATTGAATGATGTTTTCATCTTCTGGAATAATATGCAATTTGGCTTCAGGGTGTTACATAGATGCTTATGTTCAATTTATGGGCCCTTAGTGATCATGTGTCTTTCTCTGCTCCTTGCTCAAGCAAAAGTTACTTTTCTGTGTATTTGGATGACTTTTTTTTTTCTTTAGTGAGTATTTTTATTACAGTTATTCAGTGAACATTTGCTGATTACCTGTGCCGGGAGTTTCAAACTTTTCTTTCTTAAATAAGAGACCCCTCTTTTTTCCAAGGAAATCTTAAACAGAATACCAGTGAATAAAGCAGATAAACAGGGAACTATGCTGGTTGAAGTGGGATAGTTAGATCTCAGGCTGCTTGATACCCCCTTGGTGGCTTCTTGGATGCACCTCCAAGAAATGGTTTTTGGACTTGCAAGCAGGAATCAATGGAGTAAAGGTGGTACCCACTGTGGGAGAGATGATAGTTCTAAGCGACTTGCACATACAAGTAATGCTTGGAGTCCACCAGTATTCCTATGACCAGTAGTCCTTTCCGCACTTTGTGAAGTTTGTAATTGATTTTTCTAGCTAGAACCACCATTGGGGCATATGTTCATGTTTATACTGCTTTCTCTTGGTGGTCAGCAGGTCATCTTTGTTTAAAAAAAAGAGAGCAAAAGAGTTTAGACTATTTCTTGCTTCTACTTCTTAGCATTTCTATCTCATTTACATTTAAATGGGTGTTATGCTTTCAGCATTTATCCTATCTGCCTTACCCATCCCTTGCCCCCTCTAGGTAACTATAGTTACTAATATGGCTCTGGGTGTTTTGTCAGAAACTGGCTTTGCTTTCTTCCGTGCTTACTTTCTTCATTCATTTATTCATTCAACAAATCTTTATCAAACACCTGCTATTTCAGGCACTCTTCTAAATGCTGTGGAAGCTGGAGTTAACAAAACAGGTGGAAATTTCTGTGTTCTCAAAGCTAACACTGGTTGGGGAGACATTCAAAAATGACATAAATGTGTCAAGTACTAGCTAGAGAAATGCTATAGAGGAAGGGAAGGGAAATTCCTATTGTTGTCCCTATATGGAGATGACCCAAACATTTTTGAAGTTATCTTTCTAGAAACAGTGATAGATTGGTATGGATTTACCTCATTCTTTTGACCATCTTCCATCTTAACTCAAGTTCATGCTCTTTAAAGGCATGAAGTTGTGCTTCAGGCTGTGATCTCTGATTCCAGACCAACTGCTGACCAGTTCATTCCAGGATCGAGCCCCTGGCCTTGTTCTCATTAGTGTAGTTATCCCAGTGTTTACTAATTACACTAATTACTTGAACTGAGCATGTCTTATTCTTCTGATTCCTCAGAGCTAACTTAGTCATTGGGTTTCAAGTTTTTATGTTTCCTAGCTTTTAACCACCAAATGAAATCATATACAGAAGCCCAATCTATAAAACAAGTGAAACATCTCAGTGGGAATGGAAGGTGTTTCGGATGAGGCCAAAGGCACTCCTCCCACCTTGTCCCCAGCCTTTCTGGCTGCCTTGTCGCCTCCATGGACTCCTGCCATGAAGCCATTCAGAGCCATTAGGCTAGTACTAGAATGTGGCTAGTGTGGCTGAGGAACTAAATTTTAAATTTTATTCAACTTTAATTAAAATTTAAATGGTCGCATGTGGCTAGTACAGAAGTATTGGAAGGTGCAGTTCTAGTATAATGCTAACTCTAGATTTAGCACTTCCTGAATGTGTCCTTATTTCACTTTTCCAGATCATGTATAAAATTAGTTTTAGGTGATAATGGGCTCTGAGAAGGCCTGGAATAAGTTCTGGCTTGTAACCTTGGACAAATTATCCAACCCTTCTGGGCCTCAGTTCCTTTTTGTAAGATGGGCAAATCTGTGGTAACTTTTCATGATGAGATTTAAAATGAGATAAAGCTTGCAGAACATTTGGTACAGTGCCTCATGCCTCATCTTAAGTGACTTAACCTAATAGGTTTTTTTCATATATTTTTTGCTTGTAAAAATAAAACCTGCTTATTGTAGAATATTTGAATAAAAGAGAAAAATAAGAAGAAACTAAAAATAACCTGTAATTCCACCATCCATAGACGAGCAGCAGAAAAACCTGTGGAATGTGGAAAAAAATGTGTTTTTGGTTCATAATATGACTTTCTCTTTGTTTTGAATACGCATATGTATGACTACAGTGATACTATTATTGTAAAAAAAGGATCTTGTAGAAACTGCAGGTCATATGTAGTATAAATTGCCTTAGCCTTTTTTTAATATCATGTAAAAGATCTTAGGAAATATGTTGTGATTACTGAAAGGTGTTTTAAAACTGAACTCAGTAATTTACTAATGTTTTTCCAGATTTATCTTTGGTGACTTAATGTTTTCAGAATAAAGAATTCTTTTTAGGATGATGGAAGAAAGATACATAGGTGATTTTATCTTAAGTTAAATCTGTCGTGTCTCTCACACGTTTTAGAGTCTCAAAATTGTGATTATAGGCATGCCTTATGACATTATAGTAATAAATATTAATTTAAAATACTAAATTTATTGAGCACCTTCTATGTGTCAGGCACTGTGAAGAGTGTTGGAAATATAAGAACAAATAAGATGTTATCATTACCCTTGAGTAAATTATGATCTAGTGGGAGAGACTGACCTTGGTTCTCAATACAATGTGGTCAGTGCTGTGAGAGGAATCTAGACCGTGTAATGGGGGAATATGGGGTGGTCTGGGCCAGCTGGGTTGGAAGAAGTGTCAGCAAAGGGTTTCTGGCTGAAGTGACATGTGAATGGAATTTTAAAGGAATGATGGACTTAACCAGGCTTTGGTGGGGGAGGAGTATTCTAGGAAAAGGATGCAATGTGATGGAAGCCTGAGCAGTCTAGGGGTACTTGGAGAGCCGTAGTAGTTCAGTGTGGAGTTCAGAGGTGGAATGGAGGTGAATGGGAGATATGAAGATGAATCTGGAGTGATTGCAGAAGCCAGATGGGTCACAGAGGTCTTTCTACCCTATTAAGGCACATGGACTTTATGCTCAATGTTATAAAAGGTCTTTGAAGATTACTGAGAGGAGAGGGGCAAGATCTCTGATGACATCTTTGGCAGATGTAGTAAAATGATTGGATGTGATTTGGAGAACGGGTCAAAGATGAAAGGTACAGAGCAGGAAGTCCATTCAATGGGTTGTTGATTAGGCCAGGTGAGAGATGATAGATGATGAAGGTCTGAATTCAGGCTGTCGAAATGAGTAGTCCTCTGGAAGTTTGGGTCTAGAATTTGGAAGGGATGTTAGGGCTAGAGTTATAGATGTAAGTCATCCACATAATGGCCGTGGTGTGACTCTCACAGTACAAATGAAGTCACTAAGGAAAAGGCGTACGATGAAAATTTGAAGAGGAACTATAAAGGAACGTCAGGCAAAAATACCAATAGTTATCACAGAGGTGAAGAAAGGTGAGCCCTTAAAGAGACTGAGAAGGAGCGGCCAGGAAGGCCTGAGAAAAATGAGGGGAGTGGTGGAATTGCGGAGTCCTGGGGACGATAATGTTTCAAGGAGGAGGAAGTGGTGAACAGTGTCAGATGCTACAAAGATGCCAGATAAAGGGCACAAGTGTTTCTTGGATTAATAATGAAGAAACAGTTGAGGAGAATTTCAGTGGGAGTTAGGAGGATACTATGATGCTTTATTCCAGGGTTATTTTAGTCAGGATTCTTTGGTTTCAAGTGAAAAGTCAACAAACTAGACTTTAGGATTGATTGACTAGGATCTGTAGATGATTTGGAAGGTCCAAATTCTAGGAATTTTAAAGATGCAACTAGGCCCTAGGATCCAGTAGAATGAGAAACTTTACTTAGCACTATCAGGATAATCTCTTGCCATTTCTCTTCCTTTCTTTCTGCCTGTTAGTTGCCTTCTTTTTTGCTGCAGACCTGCTTTCTAGACATGAAGGGCTTTCTAGACATTGTTTTTCTTTCTTCAATTCTGAAGATGAAAATCTTGGGAAGTGACTGAGATTACCCATCTTGGACTAGGTGCTGTGTCTGGGCCAGTCATTTGGGTATCTTGGGTCGTGAAAGAACATGATGGCTCCCAAGATATTTATAAGGTTAGAGGGTATGGCAGGTTTCAGTTTGGGGAGGGAAACTTTCTAGGCAGACAGTCTCAGAGTTGTTTAGTTCAAGTACGTATCAGATGGAAAAGGAAATGAAGAAGCAGAGAAAGTGAGTGTAGATTACTCTTTCAAGGACCTGGGATGTGAAAGTGAGTGTTTGGTGGTAACTAAACAAGGGTAATTGGACATTGGTAGAGTTATTTTATAACCAAATCGTTGAGGTAGATTTACTAATGAGGATTGAAAATGTATTTGAAAACAAAAGATAAATGTTAATGTTTATGGGAAAACATTTCTTTTCTTCTTCTTTTTTTTTTTTTGAGGAAGATTAGCCCTGAGCTAACTGCTGCCAATCCTCCTCTTTCTGCTGAGGAAGACTGGCCCTGAGCTAACATCCATGCCCATCTTCCTCTACTTTATATGTAGGATGCCTACCACAGCATGGCTTTGCCAAGCGGTGCCATGTCCGCACCGGAATCTGAACTGGCTAACCCCGGGCCACCAAAGCAGAACGTGCGAACTTAACCACTGTGCCACCGGGCCGGCCCCAATGGGAAAACATTTCTATGCAGACATATTCTTGTGGACATAGAAATTTATGTGAACAGAGGAAGTCTGGTTGTAATCACCAATTTCAAGATAATTTTATTTGGGGGTCACTTTATTGTTAGATATATATGCTCTGAGTAGTCTCCTTTGTGTTTGAGATCATCATAAACCATATTTGCTGAAAGGAACCAGAGAATATTAGAGTTTGAAAAAGATACTTGAGATCATGTAATCCAAGATGCTTAATTTTATAGATAATAAAAGTGGACTCCAAAGAGGGGAAGTGAGGTAATCACAGATACAACAGTGCTTATCAGAGGAAGAGAGACTATTTCCTCCTTGGGTCTCTGCTTAGAGAGTGAGGAAATCTTTCCTAAAACCTCTTCCATAGACCTCCCTTCATGACCCGTTGTCCAGAATTGGAGCGCAACACTCACCTCTGAAACCTATTGTTGATAAGGGGAATGTGATAACCTGATTAATGTAAAACAAGGAGGATCTGCCCCCAAGAATTGTGTACCTGCACAAAATCAGAGCTCTCTAGCAAGGAAGAAGGGGAGAAGGGCTGTTGAGTAGGAACTCAACAGTGTCTGTGGCATAAGCTAAGCTAAAGAGTTTATACCTTATTTTGTGGACAGTAGGATACTCCCAAAGGTTTTAAATCAGAGGATAGGTCAGATTTGTGTTTCAAAAACAACAATCTTCATAAAACATCTATGATAAGGCGTGAAGAACAGCTCGTTCTTATACTCTCTAAAACCACATAATAAATTGAGTTGCAGAGCTGAACTAAATTTCAGTTCTCCAGTATCTTCCTATATTACCTACATTCCATTCTCTCATTATGTAATTGTATGCTGTTGATGGTTGTGTGTCTTTTGCCATGAAATTAAGGTTGATGTCTTTGAACTGGCTATAACACAGGGAATGGATTTGTAAAAGTTAGGAATGTAACCATCCTTCTTATGAGAACACTGATTATGTTTATTTTGTAAATGCCTTCCTTAAGGAGGCATTTTAAAAAAATGCCATGAAGTTGCTTAATATTTTCGCTGGTTGGGGTATCTGGGTGTATAATACACATACGCAACTCTTGTACAGATGGGCTGTGGTAAATGTTACAAGAGAGGCAGAGGAAGTGTGATGTGCTTCCCTGGGGCAACTAGGGAAAGCTGTAAGAGGCTGTGGGATCTGTAATGGGCGGTGAAGAACCTGCAAATTGGGACAGATTCTTCTAGATCAAAGAAACAGCAGCATGACAAAGAAAGGCAGAAAAACCAGGAAATACCAAGGTGCTCTGTATAGATAGAACATTGACTGGGAATAGGGGGGAAGATATTGGAAATAAAGCCATGAATGGATCACAGAGAGGAAGGCACAAGAGAATGGAGCTCACTTTTGTTGAGCCTGGTATGAGTAGGCTCTGTGCTAGGGTCCTGGTGAGGTAAAGAGGATTGTATCCCCGTTCTTGTTATGAGAGACTTGAGGCGCAGGATAACTAACTTGGCTGAGGGTTGAGTCAGTCAATATTTGAAACCAAGTCTGTCTTAACTTGAAAGTTCTCCTTTTATGCCAATTATCCTTCCACTGTATAATTCCATTGTGCTCAAAATGTTAGCATTTGACTTTTATTCTCAGACATTGTTGAAGGGTTCTGAGTGAGAATGGAACATTACTAGAAGTGCTAATCAGCGAAATGAGATGGTAGCATTGTGGAGGCTGGATAGTCACCATTCTAGTCTGAAGTGTCCTGTAATGTTTCACACCCAAACATTGCAGTCACTAAATGACTGTTGTAGGAACTCTATTTGCCATATTTTCCAGAGAAATAAAAATCAAATTCAGTACTCAGTTTTGTTCCTCCCTAACTGCCTTCTCCTTTCCATTAAGTAGTAGCTCAGTTCCACTTGAGTGTAATTCTCTTCAGTACATACCATCCAGCTTCCTTAACTAACACTTATTCAAGTAAGAGCAACTCTGGATTAACTATAATTGACCAAGAAGTTCCTCAATCCATAACACCTCTGAGTCATGGATATTTTTGCTATTATAATTGGCTTGGTGAACTGTGATACAAAAAGATGTAGCATCCACCAATACTGAACTTTCTCTCTTTTCACACTAATCATCTTTAGAATGGTGTGTAAACAAGGAAAATATAGAATACCTATTCCTCACACCTTAAAAACACATCTGGAACTATTTGAACTAACTAAAAGCAAAATAATTGCCATGGCAGATTATGCCATACCTTTTCTTTTTACTTAAAAAAAAAAAAGGAAATGGAAAACATACCACTTCTAGAAGGCCCTGACATTGAATTGGATATTGAAATGGTATCAGTAATAAATTTATGTATGCCACATTTTCTTCAGTGCGTCAGCCATCTTTGGTACATATGTGTTGGATATTTGCCATGTGAGTTGAAATGTTATCACATAGGGAAGATCTTGTCTAGAAGTGGTATGAATCGTTAGGGTAGATGTAAAGTCAGTCCTTTCGATTCTACATACCTTCCTGATCTGACAGATTATTTTTCTTTTTTCTAAAATCATTTCGTGTCAGTCTTTCAATAAATGTCAGCATTCCCCTACAGCAACTAAAAATAGAAATTATATACAAAAACAGGATAATTTTCGTGAACTTAAAAATTACATAAGAAATATTATAACTTAATATTGAGTTTACTGTATCCTCCAATTTGAAAAACGGAGCGAAATGCTTCTGTGGTTAAATCATAGCTCTTTTACTGTTTGCTATAAAATTTCAAGAATATATATTTCAAAATGTTTTTTTTAAAAACATAATCCAAAACAAATGCAACAGAACTCAGCATACTTGAAATGCATTTTCTGAAATTATCTTAAATCTCTCTACTCCAGAAGGTTTTTGTGTGTGTATGGGTTAGGACTGGATGGTTATTTCATCATCTGTGTCCATCCTGGATTGATTGCACTGAACAGCACAGAATGAGTTACATATGGTCTCACTTTATCTAACTTTGTAGGACCTCTGGGTTGGAACTCTATTTGATCAGAGTGAAGCTAACTGTCGCAGAAATTTGGCTGATGTTAAAATCCTAGGTAACACGTATACATATATTCCAATTAGAATGGGTAGATTCCTGCTAGAAGTACTAATATTTTGCTA
Organism: Equus asinus; assembly: GCF_041296235.1. NCBI lineage: Eukaryota > Metazoa > Chordata > Mammalia > Perissodactyla > Equidae > Equus > Equus asinus. The sequence goes on along the minus strand of NC_091801.1, from coordinate 38,946,052 downwards.
TTCATTGATTTAGTGGCTATTGATGACTTTTCCAGAAGTTAAAAAATAATCATTCATCTACCTTTTTATTATTATTATTAGGAATCATGTTACAAATGTGGACAAGACAGATAATTAAAAATCATTTTTTTAAATTGAAGTATAATTGACATAGAATATTATATTAGTTTCAAGTGTGCAACATAGTGTTTTGATATTTTTATACATTATGAAGTGATCATCAAAACATTGCAAATCAAAATTATGAGTGTTTCAAAAACCCTTCTGGGGTTGGCCCGATGGCGCAGCAGTTAAGTTCACACGTTCTGCTTCAGTGGCCTGGGGTTTGCCCGTTCGGATCCCGCTGATCATGGCACCGCTCATCAGGCCATGCTGTGGCAGGCATCTCACATATAAAGTAGAGGAAGATCGTCATGGATGTTAGCTCAAGGCGACCAGTCTTTCTCAGCAAAAAGAGGAGGATTGGCAGCAGATGTTAGCTCAGGGCTGATCTTCCTCAAAAGAAAAAAAAAAACACCTTTCTAAAATTGGGTAGAAGAAAATAGAAATACAAAGATTATCTGATGTTTGAAGAGGAAACCTATTGCCAACTTTAGAGTTTATTTCCTTTTTCTTAGTGTGGGGCTATTTAAAAAAGAATAAAGAGAAATGAGTTTAAGATATGTTTTCAGGCTTAACTATAGCTAAGAACTATGTCAAAGTAAGGTAGGGACTGTGCCAAGACTCAGCTTTTAGGGGTAGACAATGCTGTACAGGTTAACTTTCTCCCCCTTCTGGCTCTTTTCTCCCTGTTTTGGTCTTTTGCCCCTTCTCTTTTCCTTCTACTGCTTTATTTATTTATTTTTTTGTTATTCCCACTTCTCCTTCCCTCTCCTGCTCCTCCTTTCTGTCTGTGTTACCCACGTGCTTCAAATCTGTGTATCTGGACTGCCTTCTCTAACAGTTCAGTGTGAGTGTTAGCAGAATGAAAACCAGATGGACCAGCAGTTCCCACTGTTATCTCCCAGCCGACTCTGGCAAGCCTCTGTTTATCCCTCCTTCCTTGGCATGACAGAAATATTTGCCTTTATTTAGGGAGACTTGTATTTGCTGCTGTACCTTTCCCCTCAGTTGTAGCATTAGTGGAAAGCTATTCATTCCCTTGTTGCTGAGGTTGGTTGAGGTGAGTAGACTGTGCAATGAATTTAACTATAGAAGAAACAGTTTTAAACCTGCCTAACTTCCGTATTTTTGTAGGGTAGGTGATTTACTGATACTGGTTGTTAAATGCTCTGAAATAGCACTACAAAGACAAGTTTTTAGCAATAAGATAAAGGGAGAAATGCTCTCCAAGTGTGTTTTTACCATCACTTCACTGAGAACACTTACGACAAGGACATTCATTGTTATTCAACCAGCAGTAGAGATTAGGAAATAGACACCTTGATACTGTTAACCAGATCGTCATTCAAAATGCTCTTACTGGAATGCTCTTATTTTCATTCTTTAGTGCATCTTCCCTAATATGGTATCAACATTATTTCAAATTTTAATTGTTGTGTTCTATTACAACTCAAGTCTTATGAAATTGCTTTGAATAAAGATGAGGTAGATTTGGAGTTGTCACTGTAGCAATTTGGGCTTTTTATTTTCTTTTAATACTTGACTTTTTAGTAATTTTGAGAATTTCTCACTGTGGTTATCATAATGTTTTAAAAGACTCTTTTTTTTTTTTTTTTTTTATCAACAGCCTGTGTTATTTTATTTTTCAGAAAGCCCAAGTGGGAAATATCTGTGCCTAAGGCTGCAAGAGGTGCCTCAAACATTTTTGGGGAGGGGGTGTGCACATGTACACCTTTGTAGAAAATTGGATCTAAAGAAACAAACAGAAACTCTCTCCTCTCTCTTTTGCTGGAGATCTATTGCTTTAATAAATAGATTAAATTGAGAAAAAAAGTTTAAAATTTCAAGGGGAAAGTATACTTAGTAGAAAACAGTCCTGAAGTGCAAATGTTCATTACTGAGTAATCAGGAAATGTCTCCATATCTGTCACATACTCATGAAAAAATATAAGGAGGGTCTTTCATTCTTTGTAGTTCTCAGTTAGGAACTTCTCCTTCGTACTCTGCCTGAGATTGTTATTGAAGTGTTGGTCTCATATATTTACAATGGTGAGTCATAAACTCACAAGTTCTAAGTAAATAATAGCTTAAATTCATTGTGTGACCTACAGCATTTATGTAGAGTGGTGATTTTTCAAACATGGCAGAAAAGATTGGAGTGAGAGCTATGTCTGGGACACATAACTGGCTTCATGTAATAGGCGAGAAAACTAAGTGTGGAAAGGGGATGGCAGGTGTTGCAAAAATCCACAAAATGCCACTTCCTGCCAGAATTTCACCTGCATGACAGAGCTACTGATTTGTGTTATTTCTGAGCTGAGGGGTTCATTACCATCCTACTTTCTCATCTATTTTTACCTCTTGCTAAAGTTGCCTTTAGCTTCAAGTGAATTTGTGCTGTTGCGTATCACACTACCTAGGTAGCATTTGCCAAACTGGGAATAACAATAGGATATAAAATAACCCAGGTACAAATGAGGTCCTTCCATCTGCACTACACCTTCTTAAGTGGGATTTGGGTGGTAAAGTCTTGATTTAAATTTTAGAAGATAAGGATAGAAGATGTTAGATTTGTTCTGTTCACTTGCTTGTAAAAAAGATGAACCCCACTTAAATAACTGAGGTGCTTAAGCAGTAAAATAATATGTTCATGGTGGCGTCCTCCAGATCGGACTGAGAAGCACTCCACGATGCCAGACTCACCTGTGGATGTGAAGACCCCATCTAGGCTAACTCCTCCCACGATGCCACCTCCCCCAACAACTCAAGGAGCTCCAAGAACCAGTTCGTTTACACCAACAACGTGTGAGTAGTTGTCTCTGCATTTCCTGTTTCCATATATTTATTTCTAGTTTACTTCTGATCTTCTAATACCACTTTCTTCTCTTATTTACAAATAATGTTAAAATCTAACATCCGTAAGTTAAAAAGGATATTGTTGTAGGCAACAGTCACATACGGAAAACTTTCTGAAATATGGAGCATCTTTCTTGTCTTGAACTTGTCAGATGTTTGTTAAACCTTGACTCCATTCCAGCTTGGCTCAGGCCTTGTCCTCTGAATCAGTGGAGTGTGTTGCTTTCTGTGTTGTCCAAGGAAAGGACAGAACTTTCTGACAGAGTAGCAACTTCCCTTTCTTTCCTGTATATTCCAGTAGGGATAGTAGATAGCTTTGTTTTCATCAGTCTCAAAGTTCTGGTTAAAATTGTCATCAAGGATTTGTAAAACTAATAAATGCTATCTATTGCAGATAATACTATCTATAGACCACATGCCGTGAAATCTATATGAATGACAAATAACTAACAGGCAAAAATAGAGCCGCGGGATTGTAAGGGATTGGCAAAATATACATCCCAGGCTGTTCATGCAGTGTCACACTGCCATTTCAAAGACCTTTCTAAACATGTAGGGAGCAGGAGGCTGCAACAGTGCCAAGTTGTAACCCTGTCATCTTGTACTTGGTTTGTTGTCCCCCAAAGCTGCAGTGATAGGCATATGTCTTCTGTGAGAGGTGCTGGTGAGCTATCATTTCTTGACAGGTTGCTTTGGTACTCATTTGGGACAAGAGTCCATTTTATCATTTTAAAACTTAAGAATAATGGGATACTTAAAACATCTTCAAACTGTTGTTGGAAATAGTTTATCAAAATTATTTTAAAAAGATAGGTTTGATAAAGATCAGTTTGTCAAATTAATTGATTTAACTGAATAAAATCAACGTTTTCTTTGGTAAGAAATGTGCAAATTTTTCTAGCCTAGTTCTTATGGATTATCATTTTGATGTTCAGATAAATTTTATCGGAAATGAATTTACTGAATTACCACCAACCTATGCTATTAGTTGAGTTGGGATGTCTCCTTTTGATTTCTTGAAATAACTCCTTGGTAATTACCGTATCCATTTTGGCTTATTAAGTAAAATTTACATTTTCCCTAAAGTGGTTAAGAAATATGAGGGGGAGAAAATAGCCTTCTAATTGGGTGATATAAGGTTAAACTTGAAAGTCCTATTTCTATAAACACAGCTGTCAGTTGTGTGTACAAAACATGATTAAAAATGTTCAGCGATAAATTTAGTCTCCACCAAATGTACACTTTCTCTAGGGGAGCAGTTTAGAAAGGAGTAGTCCTGTTATATTGATGTAAGCCTTTGACAAAAGGCTGACATCCAAACGCTGTTTGTTCTATGTTTGAAACATTTCACGTGGTTGCCATATGTGCACATGGGAGGCATGGCTGTCCCTGTGTTACAGGCGACTCCATTTACTCTCAGCCTCTGTGCAGAATTCCCTCATGCAGCGTGAAGAGTACACCCATTTACCTGTAGACTCCCTGAGCCTGTGGTAATACTAAGTCAAAGCATTTTACAAAAAAGCCCCAACAGTTTTTAAATTATAAAATCTACCAGATTTAAAAGGAAGGAGACTTGGTTGTAATTTCCTTGTGCGTGTTCTCTGTAAGTTTACTTTTTCTTTCTGATTTTGTGTCCTTGACAGTAACTAATGGCACGAGCCATTCACCCACAGCCTTGAATGGCGCCCCCTCACCGCCCAATGGCTTTAGCAATGGGCCTTCCTCTTCTTCCTCTTCTTCTCTGGCTAATCAACAGCTGCCCCCAGCCTGTGGCGCCAGGCAACTCAGTAAGCTGAAACGGTTCCTCACTACCCTGCAGCAGTTTGGCAATGACATTTCACCAGAGATTGGAGAGAGAGTCCGCACCCTCGTTCTAGGACTGGTGGTAAGCAAATGTAAATTGGCGCGATTTTCTGGGGTAAGAGAGAGTGTGTGTGGGGGAATCAGAATACAGACTCCATTCTAACAAGTATTTTGTTCTAGTTGTTTCTACACCTGGAGATTGCATGTATGTCTGATAATTCTATAGTAACAAGGTTTTCAGTCCTTCATTATGTGTTGACCCCATGAACTCCATTGATCCCACCATGGTTTCTTTTACTGTTTGACTAATAAAGATATGGTTATGCAAATTTATTGTTACCTTGGCCATAAAGGGTGTGTATAAAATTCAGTAAGTATATCCTCAAATGGCTAGTGGCTTTCAACAATGACAATGTTATGTTGATGTCAATGTCAATGTTTGCTATGTTAATGATTTACTTACTATAATTAGGTGACCATTTCAACTTAGTTGCTTTGAGGGATTTTTATTATCAGCCTAGATGAGCAAGAATTTATAACAAGTAACACATTCTTTTGTGTGTTTTCATTTTTAAGGCTAATAACATTAAAAAAATTTTTATTGTGGTGAAATATACGTAACATAAAATTTAACATTATAACCATTTCTGAGTGTACAGTTCAGTAGCATTAAATATATCCACATTCCTATGTAACCATCACCACTATTCATCTCCAGAACTTTTTCATCACCCCAAAGTGAAACTCTGTACCCATAAAACAATAACACCCCACTTTCCCTTCACTCAACCCCTGGCAACCACTAATTGGTTTTTTAAAAAACCAGTTCTTTGTTATAGATAGAATTACTTAAACCATTAGTTTGAGAACAGAAGTGTTGATTTTGGCACATTATACTACATTCTGTACGTTATCACACTGGAAATTAGAACATAGAGATCATTTTTTTGCATCCTAAATCACTTTTACCTATACTGTGATTTTTCTATATAAGTAGAGGATTTTCATTTAGGAAGGTGATTTTTCCCACAGCAGACTTGAGTCATGGAGAAGCTATGAGTCACATGTTCGTCCTTTTATCATCCAGGCTTATGTTGGAACTGAAATTCAGATGATAGGCAGCAGTTTCCTTTTTCTTGAAACAGCTCATTTATTTTATTGTGTGGACTTATCATGGGCAAAGCCATACCAGTTGTGTTTTGCAAAGAAGTTCTGGGATTAAAGTCTGAGTGAGAGTCTGGTGCTGTGGACATGCTTCAAATCACAGTATCTCACATTTGACAGAGTTTGC